>NC_060141.1:462857677-463464463 GCF_021461385.2 Schistocerca piceifrons
GTCGACTGTATCAAAGGCCTTAGAAAGATCCAAAATATGCCAGTGACACACTCATCTTTATCAAGAGCATTAAGTATAACTTTTGTGAATTCTACTATGGCTGACTCCATATTTTTTGCCATTTCGGAAACCAAACTGTGTTTTGCTTAAAAGGTTGTATTTATTCAGTTAATTCATTAATCTGTTTTTAATAATTGCTTGTATTATTTTTGAGAATGGCGACAGCAGGGAAATGGGCTGGTAATTTTCTATGTCTTCTGCATTACCTTTCCTAAGCAAAGGTACAACTCTTGCCTGCTCTGAAAATGTCCCTTATGTGAAGGATTCATCTATTTGTTAAGGAGCCTTGTATAATCTCTATGCATTGTTTTAGTAGACACATTGGTACTTCATCTAAGCCTACTGACTTTGTATTCTTTAGTTTTTGAACAGTTTTGTTGACTTCATTCTCTGTGGTTGGAAGTAACATCATTGTATTTAGTGCAACATTTTTTACAGGTGTTTGTTTTGCGGTATTTTTGCTGTAACTTGTAAGTAGGCCGTTTAGATTTTTATGTTGGTAACGCCACTTAGCGCTCTGTATGAAAATCACTGACTGTGCTGTGTGCAGTCTGTGCCTGGTTGGCATTGTTAGAATATTCGCTATTGTAGTGTTGGGCAGTTGGATGTGAACAGCACGTACCTGTGGGCAGTTGGAGGTGAGCTGCCAGCAGTGGTGGATGTGGATATCAAAATCTTTCATTTGCTAACTATTCTTATCAGTAGTTAGAATCTTTTATTTAGCTGGCAGTATTGGCGCTTGCTGTATTGCAGTAGTTCGAGTAACGAAGGTTCTTGTGAGGTGATTCATAAAGGTATAGGTTATTGTTAGTCAGGGCCATACTTTTGTAGGGATTATTGAAAGTTAGATTGCGTTGCGCTAAAAATATTGTGTGTTAGCTTAGTGATGATCAGAATAAGTAAACAGAGAAATATCTGAGCACGTTCAGTTTTGCTCATCTGTTTGAAAATCAAATAACGTAAGAGGTTTACCAGCACAGTCATTCATAATTTTTCTAAGGGGACGTTTCAAACTTCTCTCAAATACTTGAAAAATGCTCATTTACATAGTTTGCTAAGTGTTGTGGATCATTTATTACCTTAGCCCCCACTCTGAGTAGTATGTTAGTCTGCGTTTGTTTGCCTCTTCCCGTTTCCTTTTTTATAACATCCCAGACTGGTTTGCTTTCATTCTCTGCATTATATATTATTTTGTCATTAAATGATTTTTTGTAGCAGTCAGCATCTTCCTAAACATCTTTTGCATCTATGATAGAAATTTAAGAATTCTGGATCACTGCGATTCTTTTTCATGGAACTGAGGTATTTAACTATTTGGGAGAACTTCTTAATACGTGCTGTTATCCAGCAGTTTTTGTGTGATGTTGATACAGACATGCATACTTTTGGAAATGCCTTTTAAAAGTTCAGTTTAAATAATGTGGAGAATTTAGAGAATTTCTAATTAACATTGGTTTCCTTATACACTTCATCCCAGCTGTGTTTTGCTAGTTCTTTTGGAAAATCTTTTATTTTGATTTCTCATAGATATCGTTTGTAGGCTTGAAGTTTAGGGAATGATTCGATGCCTGATTTTACTGTTGTTATTTTGCAGAGATGGTCTGATAGTTCGAGATCTTGAAGCAGTTCTGCAGTAAGAGTTTGCCATTTCATAGAGTGATAATACTACATGTTGGATTTTTGTGTCTCTACACCAGTGTTCAGTAACACAAACTACTGTGCAGTTCAAAGATTCGAGCTCGACTTCTAATAGTTGTATTTTATTTTTTATTGATTGCATGTTTTGATGGAGGATTGTTAAGTCTGTGCAATGCCCCATGTTACTATTTCCAGTGGTTTATTTTTCTTTGTGACATCTGGTATATGTTATATTTGAAGTGTGGCTTGTGAGTGGTTGTTTCAGTATTTTTTAAACAGGTGGAGATACTCTTTAGGCAGGGGGAACCTGTTGTCTGGATTTATTCTAAAAGACACCTATTTCTCCTACCCGTGATAACAGGAAGTAGTCCACTACTACTGATGAACCAAGCTAGTGCTGATCGACGTGGGTGGCGATATCGATTCATTGCTTGAATAAACTCTTTGCCTGTTGTTGTCTAGCTACAGCCTTCTTGGCGTCCCGAGTGGTGACATGGCAGGGCCCGGGACGGCTCTGCAAGGGTTTGAAGCTTGTGCACAGCCCCGTCCCGATCGGCTGGGGGGTTGCTGTTTCGATGGATCCTCGCGTAGGATACCTAGGATACCGTCTTATAGTTAGGAGTGATAGTGGATGCTCATAGTGTCTGCACGGTTGGTGTTTGCTTGATGGGCTGAGCCATCTACTACTAGGGTTCAAATGGTTCAAATGGCTCTGAGCACTATGGGACTTAACTTCTGAGGTCATCAGCCCCCTAGAACGTAGAACTATTCAAACCTAACTAACCTAAGGACATCACACACATCCATGCCCGAGGCAGGATTCGAAACTGCGACTGTAGCGGCCCCGCGGTCCCAGACTGCAGCGCCTAGAACCGCTTAGCCACTCCGGCCGGCTACTACTAGGGATTTGCATCTTTACTCAGTGTGGTGACAGGCCCAAATTCAGGAACTGGGATTAGGGAAGGTTCCTGCTTGCTTGGCTGGTGGATGTGCCCCCATACACTACCTTTGATTTGCTTCGGACTGATACAGAAACGACGGAGAGCACCATTACTTTTTAATATTGGTCGGGATTCACGAGAGAACACCCTCTTCCTGTGGAGTCACCTCTGAAGGTTTTTGTTTTTTGATATTAAACTGATTCGAGTCGTTTTGCTGTCATATTTGGCCGCTACGTTTGTGTGGATCAGCGTCCTGGCTATAAGATGCAAAAACAAATACTGGTTTGATTGTAAGAGAGTGTCAGTTTCAGGAGGTGTATGTCGTTTTCTTCTGTATTAAAATGTGCCTCCATGAAGGAATTATCCGAATGGGTCGGAAATCTGTAGAACTGATGTACATGTACAGACACAGAAATGGTTACAATTTCAGAAAAATCGGATGATTTGTTCAAGAGAAAGAGCTTCACAAATTGAGCAACTCAATAACGTGTTGACCCACCTCTGATCCTAGCGCAAGCAGTTATTATACGCATGTCAGTTAAATACCAATTCTTGTTGGCTGTTTCACAACCGAGTATTGGGTGCTTCACAGCCGAGTATGTCAAGTCTTAACATTTCAAAACTGGCTGATACTATTTGATGCAAAAGTCTGGTCTATATACTTGTACTGTAATTCATATTCTACTTTCACTGATTGTCCAAATTAGCGAGATAACAATTTCTGCTGATGGGTTCTCAGCTGTATATGTAAAGTCTTTTTTTAAATTTTTGTTATTTTAACGCCATTGTCTATTCTGTATCTTGTCTGCTTCACAGACGTATATACATGTGTTATCTGTATTTTCTGTGTCAACTAACTTTGATAAATTTTTGGCATTTCTCAGAACCTAACGGTCTATTTTCTGACTTAGCCTCTGTGGTGAATAAATATCACTTACATCTGTAATTTAAAAAAAAATCATCGTCTGGAATCAATTAATAAATAATTTTGGTTCTAATAAAATTTTACTTTCGCTCAACAGTTTAGTACTCCCAGCTGCTAACTGCCTACGAGTTCAACTGTATAACGTCTAATTTTCCCCCAACTCACAGCCCATTTCTACTTTTTAATGAATTCGCAATTGCGAGTAAGGACAACGATCAGCTGCAGAATGGAATGACGACAGTGAATCTTTGTGCCGGTCCGGAACTCGAACGCGGCTTTCCCACTTATCGCGAGCGGTCGCCTTACCATTTGGCTATCTGTGCACGACAAGGCCAGACACAAACTTCCATATGTCTTCAGCCATGCGTCTACGACCTGGACCCTTACGTCCACTCTGTATATTCCCGTACGGGTCATACGTTGTACTTGAAAGTCGCTTGCCCAGTATCGGCAGATAAACACGATATGCATGTCCAAAGGAACTTTGCATCGTAATGAGAATAACAGAGGCACTGTAATATCGTATTTCTACTTTATTCGAAGAAATTCACGGCAGTTGCATGTAGCCATTCTTTTTGCGCTGTTTCCACTTAGTATTTTTTAACTTGGTAAGCAAATGCTGTTCTTACGACAGAACACTTGTAGGCATTATTTAAAGTAATGAAAATGGAACTTTGCGTTCATGGAAGTGAGTATAGAAATAACAGGGAAAACTGCAGTGAGCTTGGATACCGCTGCTTCAAGCGTCTACCACAGGCAGTCACGGAACGCGATTTAGCGTAAATGTCTGTGCCAATGCCTCAATGTTATCGCAGCTATATAGCTTTCATGGATCATCATTCGACGATTCTACTGAATTACATGTCACTTCCAACTATACGTAACATGTGTAATTGTATCATGGAAATGTTTCCCTTCCCAAATATGTTTAGCGGCAACAAAAATTGGAACTGACGACGTGAGGTGCTAACGGGAGGGGAGTGGTGGAATCACGTTGCATTCCGCGCCCGATGTGTATGTTCTCTAGCGCAACGTACACAGCAGAATGTTTACCGTATATTTCGCTAAATAAATACAGGTATTTTTTTCCAAAATGATCCACGCAACTTTGATCACGAATATTTTGGGTATGGGAATAGGTAGAAATGTGAGGCTTGCGCAAAATGTTCACACACAACTAAAGTTTTAGCAGCTGTATAACAGAACTCAACGCGTGTGCCATTTGTAGTACATCTAAGCGGTATTTCAGTTCCTCTCACGTTCGGTCTAGCATGTCCTCATTAACGCGTGCAATTGCTGCACTGATACGAGCACGCATTTCCTGCACGTCCCGCACTGTGGTTTGCTAGACAGCACCCTTCACAAAGGAAAAAAAATCTAATGGGTTACGTCGGGAGGTCTTGGAGACTGGGCAATGAGTCCACTTCTACCATTCCAGCGAACTGGAAATGAGTCGTCCAAAGCATTCCTAGCGATCAAGGCCTGTTGAGGATGGACACCACGCTGAAGCAGCACGATGTCGGTTGCAGTTCTTCGTCCTGTGTGAATGCAAACTGTTCCAGTACATCCGAAAAAACAGTCACTGTTACTGACATCTCTGCCAATGAAAAACGTCCCATCTCACATCTGTGAGACAAAATCATCACGCATTTACCTTTGGACTGTCGCACCTAATTTCATTGTTAAAGTAGGGGTTCTCACATCCCCATATCCTCACATTGTGTAGGTTTACCATCCTGAATACATGAAAATAAGCTTCGTCCGCGAAAATCTTTTTTAGATAGTCTGGGTCAGCATCAATGAGACTCCGATACTCAACTGCACATGCTTTGCGCCTTGGCCTGTCATCATGTAGAAGTGCATTCAGCAGCTGCTCCTTGTAGGCATGAAGGTTCAGCTTCGTTCGTGTAGCAGCCTTTGCAACGCGGTTCCCATCAGCTGCAGTTGTCGAGGTGCTTGACGGATTGATTTGGCTGGGCTCCGCATGAGTGCCAGTGCTCGAACGCCCAGAAATCGTCCTCTTCATGATACATCCGAGATCCTTGAACCTCGTGTACCATTATGAAATGATAATTAAAGCAAGACCCGAAGCTGTCGACAGGCGTTGATATACATCAAAGGGGACAGATGAAAATGTGTGCCCTGACCGGAACCCGAACCCGCGATCTCCTGCTTACATGGCAGACGCTCTATCCATCTGAGCCACCGAGGACACAGAGGATAGGGCGACTGCAGGGATTTATCCCTGGCACGCCTCCCGTGAGACCCATATTCCCAACTTAACGTCCACACACTACATTCATAGTGCCCCTGCCCATTACACTCATTACTCGCGGCAGACAATCTTACCGAGTCCCGTAAGAGTTCGGGCAATGCGTGTGCAACCACACAGGAGAAGAAGGTCAATGGCCGGTTAGCCTTAACTATTTGAAGATGGTATTTGTTCTTTCGGACATGTCCGAAAGAACAGATACCATCTTCATACCGTGTACCATTGTCTGATACTCGGACGTGACGGTTGTGCGCTTGTGCAACGCATCTGGAAATTACGCTGGACCTGGGTGTCAGATTTGCTATCTATCAACGATTCCACGCTGATTGCTTTCTGCTGCAAGGCGACCGATAAAAAAAGGGGGAAAACATTAAGGTATGTGTGAACATTATGCCGCAAACCGCACCTTCGTGCCTACCCCCGTTTCTGAAATATACGTGACCAAAGTTGTAATGATAATTTTAGCACGTGTGTAATGGAGACAATTGAAAAGGACAATCTGGATTTTGGTGCAACTGTCGAAATTCTGTCCATTGCGCTCACTTACCTACCTAAAAATGAGAACATGCTTCTTAACATTCTTTCCTGACTATGATCCAGGTATTATACTTCGTGTTCTACTGTCTGACAGAATGAAGCCCGGACTTCCATCTTAACCACGACTGGCACGACTAAAGCTACGCTTAGTGTTAACAGCAGAGTGTAACGGTCCATTTGCATCCCCTAGTATTCCCTTATAAGGTATGAATTCAGAATGTGAAACTAGAATGGTGCACTGAAAACGTTTGTTGAGTGACTGGATAAGGGCTTTTATTAACTGCTTTTTTGAAAATCTGTTACATATTAGGAACGTCCGAGACTCACCGAGAGACACGTTCCTGGGTGGAGGATGCTTAAGCGGTGGAAGTGTAGGTCAATGAGCTAGGCGGCACTGATTCTGCAGATGATGTTGTCGATCCAAAAGAAGATTTTAATTCAAACCATGTACACGCCAGTCTTTGTTCTGTACTCACTCGTGACTGACGTATTATTTTGTTTGTGCCAGGCCGCAATTATTGTTATTATTATTATTATTTTGAGCTTTTCCTTATTACAGAGGCTTATCTCCAACATAATAATTTACTTGGAAATTACAATACAAACAATAAACGTTTTTAAACTATATTCTCAAAATATTCCTCCAGGTGTTTCGATCTTGTGTGTCCTCTTCCTCTGCGCCCATTCTCCTCATTGTGTGCTGTACATTTTGGAGCCAGGTGGTCATAGGTCGTCCTCTTCTTCTTCTCCCCTCCGGTTCCCACTCCAGTATCAATTTTGGTATTCTGGTTTTCTCCATTCGTCGTACATGCCCGTACCACTGTAATTTCTTCCTACCCATTACGTCATATATTCTTTCTTTTATTTCCATTCTCCTTATTGTTTCGGTGTTCCTTGTGTTTTCTTTCCTGGAGATTCTTGCCGATCTTCTCCAAAAGTCCATCTCTAGAGCTTGTAATTTTTTAATGTGCTTCACATTAATTGTCCAGGTCTCCATTCCATACAGAACCACACTCTCTAATATGGATTTGTATATTAATTTTTTTGTTCTGCTCATTACATTCCTGCTCCATAAGACTGAGTTAAGCATCCCAATGACCCTCCGTCCGCTACTAATTCTTTTATTCTTTTCTGACTCTGATTTTCCCTCGATTTCTAAAATGGATCCCAAATAACAGAAAGTGTTTATCTTTTTGATTTTCTTTCCTTCAATGTATAGCTCATCTGAATCATTAGTCAAGTATTCTGTTTTTTGGTAATTAATCTTCAAACCCCAAGTTTTGTATGATACTGCTAGTTGATTGCACATATAGTTAGCATCCTCCCCATCTTGTACTACGACTACTTGATCATCAGCAAGTAATAAATGATGTAGGCAAACTCCATCTCTTATTTCTAATCCCATACTATTACATTTACGAGACCATGTTCTACAGCTAGTATCTATATAGATTTTAAATAATGATGGTGACATGGGACAGCCCTGTAAAAGGCCTTTGCTTGTTCTAAATTTCTGTGAAAGTTTATTACCAACTTTCACTTGGCAAATGTTATCTTTATACATCTGTTGTATTATTTTAATCAAGGAAGGGTTTATGTTTGCCATATGTAGTGCTCTCCAAAGTAATTTTCTTGGAACAGTATCATACGCTTTTTCTAGATCTATGAAAATTAATCCTATATTTTTTGATTTTTCCCTATGTTTCTCCAAAATCTGTCGTAATGTGAAAATATGGCCTACACATGATCTCTCAGCCGTGAATCCACATTGTTCTTCTTGGGTTCTAAATTTTTTTTCCAGTTTGTTTTTAATTACTTTCGCAAAAATTCTCATTAATGTGTTTGTAACACAAATTCCTCGATAGTTTGAACAAATTTTGCGATCCCCTTTCTTAAATATTGTATTAATGTAACCTAGCTACATCTCGTTGGGTATTGAATCTCCATGTATCATTTTGTTGAAGAGCTGTGTTATCAGTTTCACAATTTTGTCACCACCATATTTCAGACACTCCAGATTGATATTTCCTGGTCCCGGTGTTTTACCATTCTTTCCCATTCTCAACGCCTGAAGTACTTCACTTTCTAAAATCTGGATCTCATCATCTTCATGTCCTTTTTCTTCCCCTGTTCCTTCTTCTAGATATTCTTCTCTGTCCTCATTTAATAATTTTTGGAAATACTCTTCCCATTCCTTTTGTGTTATCAGTTCGAGATTAGTTTTGCTTTTTGTATCCTGTCGAAGCCCTTTTGCTCTCCCAAATCCTAATTTGCTATTCACCTTGGCACATGTTCTTTCCCATGCTTCATTTTTTGCCATCCTTATTTTTTTCATCACTTCAGTCTTCTTTTCCTTGTATATTGATCTTGTTTCTTCTGATTTATCATTCAACCACTGAAGGAACGCATTTCGTTTTCTCTAACGAGGACCTCTATTTCCTCTGACCACCACTCTGCCGCACGGTTGTGGTTGCTATCTCTTTTACCCAACACCTCTGTTGCTATGATTTTCACATTAGCTTTTATATAGTCATATATTTCCTCTGTACTACCTTCAAATGATTCAATCAGTTTCCTTTCCATCCTGGCCGCAAAGAGTGTTCTGATACTTTCGTCTTGTAGGCTGTCAATATTAAAAGGTAAATTTTCATCTTTCTCAGTCTGGTTCGTTTTATTTATGTTACTTGTATCACTTCTTGCATTCTTCCATGGCCAGAACTACATAGTGGTCTGATCCACACTGGACTCCTCTATAAGATCTGACGTCTACTGCTTTGAAACTACTTGTTTGCTTAATGATAATATAATCTATTATAGAACGAAGTTCTTTGGTGTTCTGTTGCCAAGTATGAAACGTCCCCTTTGAACAATTTATACAGGACTGTGCTTAACCTGACACACAATATTTTTAGCGCAACGCAATCTGACTTTCAAGAATCCCTACAAAAGAATGGCCCTGACTAACAATAACCTATACCTTTCACAAATCACTTACCTCACAAAAATATTCGTTACTCGAACTACTGCAATACAGCGAGCGCCACTACTGCCAGCTAAATAAAAGATTCAAACTACGGAAGGCACTAACTACTGATAGGCATAGTTAGCAAATGAAAGATTTTAATAGAGAACAAACAATGTATTTACCTTAATAGTCATAATATATATAGCAGTTCATGACAAATTTCAAAACTCCGCCATCTCTCTCCCCACATCCACCACTGCTGGCGGCTCACCTCCAACTGCGCAACGCTACGCGCTGTTCACATCCAGCTGCCGCTGCCCAACACTACAATGGCAGACAACAATGCAAACTAGCCACAGACTGCACACAGCACAGCCAGTGATTCTCACACAGAGTGCTACGTGGCGTTACCAATAAGAAAACCTAAACAGCCTACTTACAAGTATATTTATGAATGTCCTTGTATTTGAAAAATGTGTTGGTAATTTTTAGATCAAATTGTTCACAAATTGCAATCAATCGTTCCCCATTGTCATTATATTCGTCCTCTCCATGTTTTCCTACCATTCTACAAGATTCTCTAATTCCTATCCTTCCATTCAGATCTCCCATGATAATTAGTTCCTTTCTTCTTGGGATTTTTTCAAGAGTCTCCCTGAGGGTTGCCCAGAATGTATCTTTCTCCTTATCTTTTGTGTCGTACGTTGAGTAATTTCATTTGGAAGCCAGTTAGCGATCAGATATTACGAGGCGAAGTGACTGTATATTTTCTAAAGAATACACGCAGAACATTTGTGTTCAGGAATTCATTGATTTTCTTTTACATACTGAGAGAATACGAGTATGCGAAATTTATTCCCAATTGAGTGCACTGCAGCTTGCTCTTGTTTTATTTAGCAAGTGCAGCCTGCAGTGGGGAGAATTTTTTGCTCTTAGAATTGAGGCGATATATTATTTTCCAAACGCCCGGAGCGGCGTAACTTAATTGTCGAAGGCAGCTGAACTCATAAAACGCAGTTAGACCGCATATATTAAGGCTCCAGTACGACTGTTGTAGTAGAACACTTATAGTGTATGTGCATTTATATCCTATATCCGTAATAGATTGATCCACCCGAACTACAAGGAAACTTTTAAATTTTAAAATACGTCCGGGAACTGATGACTGGGATTTTTGCAGTTAAATTTATTTATTCAGTACAACAGCAGAATCGCCACAAGAGGTGAGTTTACACTATACAGATAAGAATCAAAAATGGCTCTGAGCACTATGCGACTTAACATGTGAGGTCATCAGTCCCCTAGACTTAGAACTACTTAAACCTAACTAACCTAGGGACATCAAACACATCTATGCCCGAGGCAGGATTCGAACCTGCGGCCGTAGCGGTAGCGCGGTTCCAGACTGAAGCGCGTAGAAGCGCTCGGTCATACCGGCCGGTCGGATAAGAATCGTTAACAATCTTCAAGAAAACATGTACATTGTGATCTTTGAGGTACACATAAACAACTTAATGCACTAAAGTGGGTGACAGAGAGTGCCTATATCACTGAACCCTGAATACAAGAATAATTCATTGAATGTAAAAAAAAATGAATAAAAATTAAAATGTCATGGCTATACTATTTATAGTTATCAAAGTAACCGTCCTCGAATCTGCGGACAAGCACAAAAAACAGAAAACAGCCTTAGAAAAAACCTTTTTTACAAAGTACTCAGCAAGCTTAAAACATTTGAAGGAAAAACAGCCACAGAGGTAAATCTACTACTCATGGTGTAAAAATAAGCACCTAACGTTCGGAGCGAACATCAAATATAAATACTCTATAAGTATGAAACAGAAGCAACTTTACAGTTAATTTTTTTAAACATCCCATGCTCGTGTGAGACCCATGTTGAACGAAATCAGCAATAACCACGTGATGCAAGAAATTTAGTGGTGACGGCAACAACAAAAGTGACAAAAGGTTTTATACCTGTTGGAATACATAACAAATACAATCGCCTTAAAAAAAATACAAAGTAATCGTCAATTTTAAAATGTCTGAAGGAAACATATACAAAGTTAAAAACCTATTGGTTATGGTAAAAAAGATCTGAGGATGGTTGAATTGACAACTAAAACTAATCTAGTCATCATAATTTAATTTTTATCGATGTTGGCAATTAAAATAGTTTAGAAAAAAAAAAATTTTTACATTTTAACAAATTACATAAGATCTCCTTCTCTGAAAAGTTAGGCACTATTGAGAACAAATTCTGCACATTTTGCTTGGATAATTGGATGATAGCAATCACAATTAAATAAAAGTGTCACGTAATGAGGTGAGGAAAGAGAAGTCGGTATGTTTCCGTTAGATACGGTAGAAATTAGTGAAATGCGGTAGCAGCAAGAATAGCAGTTCAGGAGAGTACATGGTTATCAACACATAACAGCCACAGCCTTTCGCCTTTAAGTATGCTGAAGGGGAATTCTATTTAAGAAAAAAATTGGCATCGGTTGTTTTGGTCATGCTACAGCACGCGATGTTTGAGCTAATTTTGTGTCTAGGGGTGTTTAAGGTTTGCGTAAAGTTCTAGAGCTAAATGACTGACTAAATTGTAACACGTCACCACTGTGTTACTGTTTAAAAAAATGTTGTGGGGAAGCATAGTCTCTCGGTGCTGTCACTAATTTTCTCGCAACCTGGCAAAATCTTGTGGGTATCTGCCGTGAGTGATATTGGTTTCAACGAACTAATTATGTTTGTTTTCAGATTACCTGATGAAATGTCTGGTATAATGTAACGTTCATGGACCTGCAGTGAATACTGTCACTAGTCAGCAAATGTCGTGTGTGGTAGTCGTGCGGCGCCATTTACCGCTGTATGCTGCGTGCCGGTTGTCTTCGTAGCGGGTCTGAAGCTATTGGGGCGCCTGGGCTCTCAGCCAAGCCGCGGTCAAACTAAATTTACTAAGTCTCGTCATGTGATGGTAACTCAACGTAACCTTAAGAATTTTTTTAATGCTATCTCACTGTGACAGTCGACTGCTTCTCCAGCAGGTTCGGAGATTGAGCTGAGGAAATAGAGGGAAGACGTCACGCTCGTGCAGCCTTTTGATTAGCATGAAACCGTGTGAGGGCGTTTGAGTTGGTGCACATTTCGGGTGCCGAGTTTTGATGGAAAAGTGGTGGGTGGAGGAAAGGCACTTCTGATTCATACTCCTGTGTGGAGAGGAAATATTGGTCTTGGTTCTCGTTTTTTAGTGGGTGGCACTTTGGGCACTCGTCCTGAGCATGACTTCACACTGAGAGAACTGTGGTGAAGACCTAGCTATAACGATAGTTTGGGCCTTAACCATCTCCGACAACTTGCTGTGCCGTAGTCAATGTTATTCGGATCAGGTCTGCCGCCTTGAACTTTGGTCTCCTTGCGCGCACTGTCTTATGTGAGACAAATTGCTCCAGTGTATGACCGGTGAACAGGAGTCTTACGCGCTGGAATCTACCGAGATTTCAGGACTCCGTTAGAGAGTAATTGCGATCCGTCTGGCAGATAGCCTGCCCGTGACTCTGCATATTTTATGCCCGCGATAACGAATGACAGGTGCCGCACATCGCTACTCTGTCGACGCTTGCGCCACGACCGTCACCTGGGACAGAGCTGTTGTTGTTGTAGTCTTCAGTACACAGACTAGTTTAATGCAACTCACCATGCTACTCTATCCTGTGCAAGCTTCTCCATCTCCGAGTAACTACTGCATCCTCCATCCTTCTGAAACTGTTTAGTTTATTCATCTCTTGGTCTCCCTCTACGATTTTTACCATCCGCGCTTTCCTCCAGTACTAAACTGGTGATCCCTTGACGGCTCAGAACATGTCCTACCAACCGATCCCTTCTTTTAGTCAGGTTGTGCCTCAAATTCCTTTTCTTCCTAATTCTATTCAGCACCCCCTCATTACTTATGTGAACTACCCATCTAATATTCACCATTCTTCTGTAGCACCACATTCCAAAAGCTTCTGTTCTCTTCTTGTCTAAACTGTTTATCGTCCATGTTTCTGTTCCATACAGGGCCACACTCCATACGAATACTTTCAGAAACAACTTCCTTACGGAAATCTATATTCGAGGTTAACAAATTTCTTTTCTTCAGAAACGCTTTCCTTGCCATTGCCAGTCTACATTTTATATCGTTTCTACTTCGACCATCATCAGTTATTTTGCTCCCCAAATAGCAAAACTCCTTTACTACTTTAAGTGTCTCATTTCCTAATCTAATTCCCTCAGCATCGCCCGACTTAATTCGACTACATTCCATCACCTTCGTTTTGCTTTTATTGATGTTCATCTTATATCCTCCTTTTACGACACTGTCCATTCCATTCAACTGCTCTTAAACGCTCTTCGCTGTCTCTGACACAATTGCAACGTCATCGGCACACCTCAAAGTTTTTATTTCTTCTCCATGGATTTTAATTGCTACTCCATTTTCTTTCTTTTGTTACCTTTACTACTTAATTGAATAACATCGGGGACAGGCTACAATCCTGTCTCACTCCCTTCCCAACCACTGCTTCCTTTTCAGGCCCCTCGACTCTTATAACTGCCATCTAGTTTCTGTACAAATTGTAAATAGCCTTTTGCTCCCTGTATTTGGCCCTTGCCATTTTCAGAATTCGAAAGAGAGTATTCCAGTCAACGTTGTCAAAAGCTTTCTCTGAGTCTACAAATGCAAGAAACGTAGGTTTGTCTTTCCTTAATCTATCTTCTAAGATAAGTCGTGGGGTCAGTATTGCCTCATCTGTTCCAATATTTCTACGGAATCCAAACTGATCTTCCCCGAGGTCGACTTCTACCAGTTTTTCCATTCGTCAGTAAAGAATTCGCGTTAGTATTTTGCAGCTGTGACTTATTAAATAGATAGTTCGTTAATTTTCACACCTGTCGTGACCTCCTTTCTTTGGGATTGGAATTATTATATTATTCTTGAAGTCAAAGGGTATTTCGCCTGTCTCATACATCTTGCTCACCGAAGGTAGAATTTTGTCAGGGCTGGCTTTCCCAAGGCGGTCAGTAGTTCTAATGGAATGTTGTCTACTCCCGAGGCCTTGTTTCGACTTAGGCCTTTCAGTGCTCTGTCAAACTCTTCACGCAGTATCATATCTCCCATTTCATCTTTATCTACATCTTCTTCCATTTCCATAATATTGTCCACAAGTACATCGCCCTTGTATAGACCCTCTATATACTCCTACCACCTTTCTGCTTTCCCTTCTTTGCTTAGAACTGGTTTTCCATTTGCGCTCTTGAACTCATAAAAGCGGTTTTCTTTTGTCCAAAGGTCTCTTTAATTTTCCTGTAGGCAGTATCTATCTTACACCTAGTGAGATATGCCTCTACATCCTTACATTTGTCCTCTAACCATCCCTGCTTAGCCATTTGGCACTTCCTGGTGATCTCATTTTTGAGACGTTTGTATTCCTTTTTGGCTGCATCATTCACTGCATTTTTATATTTTTTCCTTTCATCAATTAAATTTAATATTTTTTTTGTTACCCAAGGATTTCTACTAGCCCTCGTCTTTTTACCTACTTGATCCTCTGCTGCCTTCACTATTTCATCCCTCAAAGCTGCCCATTCATCTTCTACTGTATTTCTTTCCCCTATTCCTGTCAATCGTTCCCTTATGCTCTCCCTGAAACCCTCTACAATCTCTGGTTCTGTCAGTTTATCCACATCCCATGTCGTCAAATTCCCACCTTTTTGCAGTTTCTTCAGTTTTAATCTACAGTTCATAACCAATAGAGTGTGGTCAGAGTCCATATCTGCCCCTGGAAATGTCATACATTTTAAAACCTGGTTCCTAAATCTCTGTCTTACCGCTGTGGTTTCCCCTTGCTTTCAGCCGTTCGCAGTATAAGCACAGCAAGGCCGTTTTGGTTAATGTTACAACACCAGATCAGTCAATCATCCAGACTTCTCTCTGCAACTACTGAAAAGGCTGCTGCCCCTCTTCAGGATCCACACGTTTGTCTGGCCTCTCAACAGATACTCATCCGTTGTGGTTGCACCTACGGTACGGCTATCTGTATCGCTGAGGCACGCAAGCCTCCCCACCAACGGCAAGTTCCATGGTTCATGGTGGGTAGGAAGTGTATATTAACACTAATGAAATCCACCACAAATTTGTTAATGCACATTTATTGTATCACGATCAATTTTGTTCTTTCAGAACATCGTCAGGTTGACTGCAGTGGGACAAAGAAGAAATTAGACTAAAAACTATAGTATCTTAACTAGAAACATTGCCAAAGGTATTACAATGAATCCCAAACGAGTTGTGCCAGTATCTTGATATAAAATGTCTGGTTGTCGTCGTGTGTAACGTCAAAGAAAAATCAGGAAATAAAAATCATACTCGCGTAAACATTCTGCCAACGACCTGGCGGAAGGATGGCGAGTAGCAAGTGCTGGTGGCCCGGCATTCTGTATACACTAGATTCTCTAGACAGGACCGCTTCTCTAGAGAGATTAACACACGCAAATACTACATGCCCCTGTCGAGTGCGATATATCGGTTGTGGGATTTGTATCTTAACACTGGACACCTCGGTGAGGATTTATTATAATACTGTCGGCAGTGTGGGCTAACTATTTCGTTCGTTGAGATACTACAGCTTTTATTCTAAATTCTTGTTTTATTTAGCTGCAGGCAACCACATCATATCCGGAAAGTACGAAACAGGTCGTGACATAATAAACATGTATTAATGTAGCCTCCCGGCGATATTCAAGTAACGATGAACTAAGTAGGAAAAAAAAACCAGATAATTTTAACGTTAAAAATATGTAGTTACATGTTTATAGTAGATGCTGAAAGTGGTGGCCATGGGCACCCAGGTATCGCCGACTTCTTGTGATGACGTTGCCAAAAACCAGTTGTAATTCTGTCTAGTAATGTTTTGTTTAAGACTGTCTGTTGTGCGAAGATTGTCAACATACACATTGCTTTTTAGTGTGTCAAAAAAAAATAAAAACCACACGATGTTTAAAACCGGGGACCAAGGGGGCCACAGGCCTCCACTGAAAAGTCTGTCTTCAGGGATCTCATTAATGATGTGGGTCATATTTTGTTTGGGTGTTGAGCGGTTGCTCCATCTTGTTGGAATGGTGCATGCAGATTCTCTGCATGTGTTACTTGTGCATAGCAAGATTCAAAGATCACTAGATATCTGGCACTGTTTCAGGTGTAATTGAAAAATATGGGACCAATAGTGGGCATGCCGGACAACGCTTACCAAACACCTGTCTTCTCTGAGGGAGAGGTTCTTCACGCAGAATATGTGGGTCTTCCTACGACCAGTATGTGCCTTTCTGGCACCTAAAAAATGAAACCAGGCCTCATCCGACTAAAGTAAAGCAAGGAGTCCAAACAACCGTTAGCAACTGACGTAAACAGCCAGTCACGATAATGAACTTTTTTTTTCCTGATACTCAAATTTCAAGTCTCGCACCGCACTCACACGCTGGCTTTCAGTTTCGTAGCTTTTAGTACACGATGAGGCGATGTACGAAGTACACCATCCTTCTGCGGTAGCCTCCTTACCGACTTGCAGGGTCTTGTCGCTGTCTCAACTTCCATGCGAATTCTGTCCGCAGTGTCTGGGGTCCTCACAGTCGGTCGTCCGTTCCTCTGCACATTCTGAACGGATCTTACAACCCGTATTTCTTGTACAGATCTTGAATAGTTCTGGTCATGGGGAGTTTCATAACAGGATACTTCTCTTGAAACTTTTCTTTCCATTCCTTGATGGAGCCTTTCTTTAATTTAACGCTCCACAGTATCAATTCGCTGTTTTAATGAAAACTACCCCATTCCTGTAACAACTCAGTAATAAGAACTTCTCACAACAGCTGACGCAAGAAGATACAGCTGCGCTTAACTTCCTGATAAAATGCAGTGTAGCCAACTTTAGAGACAGTGACGCGATTCCACAAGCAATTCGATTAACTGGTATGTGAGACGTACCGGTTTTATGTGGGGCACCGTTATTTAGTGTAAAGTTTACATACCTATTAGCTCTTGTAGATAATTAAAAGGTAGAAAGAATGTATTATCAGATGAAACAAATATTCAAGAGTTGTGGAAGATGAAAACTGGATCGATAGTAAGAAAAGAAAAAAAATAATAAGAGGCATGGGAGTGGGAGACAAGGAATGTAACGGGAAGCAGCCAGGCAGAATTATGCGCGTGGCATAATTTACTAAAAAGAAGACTTTATACGTGGAAGAGACCGGGAGACATCATAAGATTTCAGGTTTGGTATCGTATGCGATAATCAGGGTCGGTTTAAAGCCCGAGTGACAGAAGCGTCCACTTTGGGCGCCATGCTGCGCGGGGCGCCAGAGCCGTTGAAGAGCAAATCTGAGTATACACCGCTGAAATTACACGGTAATAGGAGAAGAAACCTTCAAAGTCAACACAGATCTCCAAATGAACAGTTTGCAAAATAACTGTGAATCTATACTTACTGGAAGCCACGGACTCCAGTATCAGATATTGTCGTGATTAGTACAAATGTTCTTGAAATGTCGATTTTTCTATTTTATCCTTATCCAACGGGACTCAAATCTTGCTTACCGATGGCTGTCATTCAAGAGGAGATACGAGATGTTATTAACGTCCATTAACATTAATTAATAAAAAAAGAACTAGACTAACCAAGTACACATCAGCAAAAGCTAAGAACGAAGATAAAATCCAAAAATGGATACAACAGAAAATTATCGAGCTGGTCTTTCTTAGCTTTCTTTTACTTTTCAAGACTGGAAATCCTGTACGTTATACTTTAGGCCGCAAACTAATTCTGCGATGAATTTTGTTATGTACAAAGCTCCGTAGACACCTTCGCTTATCAGAGAAAGGAAAATTTCCTCGAATGAATAGGGCGTCAAGTTGCTGCGAGGTGTCATTTACGTTACCATCACTCAGCAACATAAATAGGAATCTTTTCCGGGCACTACCGTAGATACTCAGGAGAGCTCACGTGCTATGGACAACTGCTGGAGCAGCCTGGAATAAGTTCTGTGTAAATCATCACTCTTGTTTGACAGTCTCGCTGTTCCCCTTCAGGAGTTTGATAAAAACGCATGTTCTTACAGTCTGAGTTTGTCGACTATTCTCTCCATGCTGTACCACTGCTTTATCTTCTCATCTTTTTTCTTTTTTTCTTGCTTGCAAGCGAAAATGTGTGTTAATGTAGACAATACATCACCAAGCATTGTGTATTAACAATAAGATAAGAATGCGTTGCTCTATGCCAAAGGAATGGTTTAATTAATGGGTTACTATAATGTGAAAATCTGTTGAAGGACATATTACGGAGAGAGCATTCGGATTACAGCTATATTCACGTTCTGTCAATGAAGAAACCAACTTCTGATGTTTCAGGAAACTCATAACACTTGGCTGAACTGCAGCAGTTCATTAATTTGCCACCAGTTTCGGTCAACGACCATCATCTGACATGAAAAAATGGTTAATACAAGCCACATGTCAAATATATCGAACCATAAAATCGCATTAACTGTCAAATTCATGCACAAAATACAGAAGAACAATAATTTTCCCCACATCAGCAACCTTCATCAACATGACTGATCCTGATGAAGGAAAATGACTGTTCTTTTGTACTGTCATTCACGATTTTGACAGCTAACGCAATTTTACGGTTCTACATAACTGACATGTGATTTTCAATAACAAATTTTTCGTGAAAGTGGTGGTCGTTGACCAAATCCGGTAGCAAATTAACAAATTGCTTTAATGTAGCCAAGTTTCTCGAGTTCCCTGTAACATATCCGACAATTACTTGAGGAAAACATCTGAAACTTTTAATGACTTGTTAGAATTTTTTTCGATCTCGTGTCGCGTAAAAAGACACAGTGATACCTATTTTGTTACATATCATAGCGTAGACGTCTGTAGAACGATCAGAGAGTACTTACTTACCTGTTGATTTTCTTGTCGTCGCACTTTTAAATTTTCCTTGCCTTTGTGTCACCGCATTAATCTTCAGAACTAACGGACCACGTAACTTTCGTAGTGCTGAATGCTCACGTGTGTGCAAGGTCGACCGATCGGGAACTGGAATATACGAAACTCTGATATTAAATGTCTCAACGAAAACGCTCTCAATTATCTGTTTCGACTAGACGTGGACAGCTGTGCGTTACATGAGCATAAAGCATTTTTCTCTTACATGATGCTTCTGAGAAATCTTCTGGTTAATCATTTGGGGGGAATGATGTCAGGAGTTGGGAAAATGGAAGTTTAAGTAAGATGGATTCCATCACATTATTGTGGGTGGAAAAATAACTTATGTTAAGTACAGCAAACAATTTAGAACATGAATGATAACTGTAGTAGCTTACTTATAATGGCGGTACATGGCAGAATCAAATTGCAAGGGAATAGACAGCAGATGCGGTAGGAGAAAAATGTAAAGTTACATAAATGGGAAGGTAATCGTAACAACAGTACTTACTTAAGACCAAACGCAATTCAGTATACACATAAAACAATATATTCCACCACAAGTGAAGTTACTTCGGAGAGGATAGAGGTTACAGGGACAGAATCAAAGCCTTTCAACAAATTTAGTTAAACATCTCGTTCGTTAAGCTAACAAAGGAAAAGTGCTGGAAACGAGGTCCGTTCTAGTCGTATTAAATGATCTCCGTAGTGTAGTTATAAGGGATGTTCAAAAACTCTCTCCGCAGTGCCGTATAATTGTTAGCCGCGCGTGCCGTATACCGCAGCGAATATACCGAAATGAAACTCAGTGAAATGCAACTTATTAATTTATTGAATATTAATTTTTACTTATTTTCACATCAAATGTTCAAAGTCTCCTCCCCCCCCCCCCCCCCCCCCCCCCCCGCCTTCCCTGTTGTTGAATACACAATTCAATTCGTCTAATCATGTTTCCAAACACAAGCTGTAACATTTCTTCTGTAACAGAAGCAGTGAAAGTGGATATTGCAGTTTTCAATTCATCGATGGATTTTGGACGATTTTTATAGACAGTTGCTTTCGCTGTATCCCAGAAGAAAAAGTCAAGCTGTGTTAGGTCAGGCGATCGTGGGGACAAAAGTCCCTGTGAAATTATGCGATCACCAAAAACATCAGTAAGCAGTGACATTGAAACCCGAGCTGTATGCGCGGTTGCACCACCTTGTTGAAAATAACCGTTCAGTATTTCACTTAACACAAGTTCTATGAATGGGTACAGAATATCATCGTTGCGCAGCCGAACAATCATACGGCACGCGCAGCTAACAATCATACGGCACTGCGGAGAGACTTCTTTAACATCCCGTATTATGTGGAGGTTATGAACTTGTATGAAAAATGTTACAAACCATTGTTCGTCACGGATACAACTGGTCCATCTGCGAAGCTATTCAGATCTAGATGTAACTTCGAGAATTTAGCGTAGTAGACTACAATCAAACAAAACACGAAACGAAATTAATCAAACGAGTAATTATTTATAAGGGAACATTGTCGCTTCTGGCTTTAGCAAAGCCCACTATATGTCCACGAATCCCTCACGATTATTAACTCCACACGCGACATAAAAACGCTCGCAAATGTTACAAGGACTGAAGGAAACGATTTCCTCATACTTAATCTACACATAACTGCACTAACCAAAACAAAAATCTTCTCAAAATGTGTTCCTAAGGAATATCACGTCTTATGTGCGCATCTTCTGGAAACCGAATGCCACTATGCAATTGTGAGTGAGGGCAGAAGACTCTGGAGAATGTTTTCTTTTGGATGGCAAGGGGGGGGGGGGGGCAGTGGTAGTTTGGAAACGCCCATTGCTAAAAACAACGAAAGGTTCTGATTCGTGGAGAAAGCAAGATGCCTAAACTTCTTCGAGGGAGACTATCGGTATCAATACTCTGCTGCAAAGAACATACAAGTAAACCTCTGCTTCTTTCACAGATTCAAGTACACAGGCTCATAGATTCTAACTAAACAGAACTTTGTAACTAGCACGTCGATGAACCAGCACTCAAGAATAAAGTTCTCTCGTGCAGCTACCTTTCAATATGCGGTGCTTATAAATTTATTTAATATTTTAAAAGTTGCTTTATATATTGCACAACGACCATCCATTTTTAATTTATCGCTTGAGTTCAGGCAACTGGAAGATAAAACAATTGGTCATGCACGACAGACTATAGTACAGTGAGTTCCTTTCCAAATAACTGCTAACTAACCTACACACAACAGCGGGAGAAGATTTATTCCGTCAAACTATAAATTCGCAGAGAGCACCTCATACATTCCACTCCACGAAATTTTACATTTTTGTTTTGGTTTGAACTTTCCCGTACTGAAACCATGTCGCTTGCAGATATGTCAGGGCTTCTGGACCAAAAAAATATATTCAGGTTTCTTGCCAGAACGAAAAATTACCCAACCACATAAATACGGAACAACATGGCGAGAATTATATTTCAGTTTGCATCTAGTTAAAATACTTCGTGAATAGAGTCAGAGACGCGTTCAGACAGAGAGTGGACATTGGTACGAGACATTAAAAAGAATGCTTTGGGAAGCACAGTTCCTGGGAAACAGTTTCGAGAAACAACATAGGATGTCTGAATGTGCTCGGAGGCAACTGCTTATCGTCCCCGTTATCAGCATAGAGGAATCACTACGAATCCTCGCTACCTTGCATGGTCTTCAGGAGGATCAAAGTCGCCGTAACCCCAGTAACGAATGTCGAAGGCGTTCTACTAACTGGTCACAAGCCTCCAATAGAGTGAAAACAGGCTTGCAAGGACGAATCAGCCACAATGCGAATTACTGACATAATAACCAGAATGAAAGGAACGTCACGTCGATACACTTCATAAACGTTCGCAGAAGGAAGCACAAGGCAAACTATTAGCGGTGTACATCACCACAAATTGGGCAACAGACCGCGCTGCCAATGGCAATGGCTTCTATCACCAAAGTGGCTTCGGAAACCTAAGATTCGCAGCTGAGTTACTCCCACCGATTATGTATAGTGATAAAGTGAGGGAGATGAGCTGGCCTCAGGTTCCAATAGAAGATTTGTTGCTAAGGGATGTCAGTTGTCTGAACAGGCATACCAGAGAAAGTATGTGTACCCTCCAAGCTCGACGTTTGACACAAGGAACAAGTATTCAGACTGCCAGGTAGTAGCCTTTTTTCCCCTCCTCACGCCTGCAGGAGGTCAAGCTGGAGAGAAAAATCAGGCAGGGAAACTGCCTGAAAGAAAGAGGTAATTTTGTCCACATAATTACGGCCTTATGCAGCAGTGTTTCAAAGCAGACCGGGGATACTATCGTCACGTACCTGTCACTTCCGCGTGAAGAAAGGAGAACAATTTTATTCTTCTCCCAATACCATCCCACTATCAAAACGGTAGGTTGTGGAAAAAGAGATCGACGGGATGATTCCGTGGGACAAAATCTGATGGCATGTTCAACAGGGCACCACTAGCCGTGAATAAACCAGAGGATGGATCCAATCAGTATTTGACACCCGCTGTCTCGATTAGATTCTAATCTCAGAAAAGAAATGACCAGAAGCTGCAGAAGACCTTCTGATGCGCCTTGAGGGAGCAAAGTACTTTACCGCTCTTGATATGACCGTGTCACATTGACAGATTCCTCTTTCAGAACAGTCCACAAAATACACTGACGGCAAAAAAATCGCAGCACCAGAAGATTATTAATGTAGATTGATGAAATTTCGGAAATGCAATCTTGGTAACATAGTTAAGTGATTGACATTGCAAGATTACAGGTTCATGTAAACCAGAAATGCTAGTACATTAATAACCGATGTAACCTCCAATATGTTGAATGCAAGCATGCAAAGATGCATGCACTGTGTTGTACAAGTGCCGGATGGAGTTTGTGGGATGGAGTTCCACGCCTGTTACACTTGGTCGGTCAATACATGGAGGGTTAATGCTGTTTGTGGATGTTGGAGTTATCGTCCGATGATGTCCCGTATTTGTTCGATTGGAGACACATATGAGAATGTTGGGTGACAAAAGCAGTATGTGGGCGAGAGATATCCTGTTTTAAAACACCCGCTGGATTGCTGTTCATGAATGGGAGCACAACAGGTCGAATCACCAGATTGTTGTCCAAATTTGAACTTATGGCGCACTATCATATGAAATCGTACCACAGAACATAACGCCAGGTCTGGGTCGAATGTGTCTAGCTGTCTAGCATGCAGATAGATTGGCTGCAGGCCCTCAACTATCCTCCTTCAAACCAACACACGGTACCATCACCGGTACTGAAAGGTGGCTACACTGAGCCACAGCGCCAGAGATTGCGCCAAAGAGTTTTATTCCGCCGCCTCCACTGGCAGTGCTTGTCGAGGACTCGTAGTAGGCAGTGTTTGTTGAGATGTGCTAGTGAAAAGTGCTTGTCGAGAACTCGTAGTAGGAGTGCTTGCTGAGATGTCGTAGTGAAAAGTTCTTGTCGAGAAGTCGTAGTGGAGAGTGCTTGTTCCATGTTTTATGCAGTTGTTTGATGGGATAGACAGCAGATGTTGTTCTAATGGAGATATTGTAATGATTAGAGTGCTTTTCATCAATAATATGAAGGTAACAAAACTGGCCTTATTTTTCATTATTTTAATGTCGTAAATAATGCGTCATTACAGGTTCAGTCAACAAAGCATCTGGCTTGTGTTCTTGTATTAGAGTGTAATTCTGGATTTTTCTTGCGCAATTATAGTATTTCTAATTTTTTTTGTCACTTCAGTATAAATGGTATTTGAAGTTTCTTGTCTTAATGAAGAGGAACCGTGCTAGATGCGTACGTTGAATCACACTTCCACACACAGAATAGTTATACTTGTGCTTTGTTGGGTTCGTAGGTTTTATAGCGTGCATGGGGGCTTAATTAAATTTTAATGCAAATATTTTTTAATTTTTTAGTAGTTGTCTGTCCGATTACAAGTGTCGTAAACGGTTGGCCCTGACTAGTTTTTGTACGCAATCTGACTGCATAGAACAACAACAAAGAATGAAATGAAAATTTCCGTTAATACAATCAATTAATTAAGTCCCCAGCAGGGCTTAATTAAATTTTAATGCAAATATTTTTTAATTTTTTAGTAGTTGTCTGTCCGATTACAAGTATCGTAAACGGTTGGCCCTGACTAGTTTTTGTACGCAATCTGACTGCATAGAACAACAAAGAATGAAATGAAAATTTCCGTTAATACAATCAATTAATTAAGTCCCCAGCAACTATAAAACCTACAAACCCAACAAAGCACAAGTATAACTGTTCTGTGTGTGGAAGTGTGATTCAACGTACGCATCTGGCACGGTTGCTCTTCAATAAGACAAGAAACTTCAAATACCATTTATACTGAAGTGATAAAAAAAATTAGAAATACTATAATTGCGCAAGAAAACCAGAATTACACTCTAATACAAGAACACAAGCCAGATGCTTTGTTGACTGAACCTGTAATGACGCATTATTGACGACATTAAAATAATGGAAAATAAAGCCAGTTTTATTACCTTCATATATATTGATGAAAAGCACTCTAATCATTACAATATCTCCATTAGAACAACATCTGCTGTCTATCCCATCAAACAACTGCATAAAACATGGAACAAGCACTCTCCACTACGACTTCTCGACAAGAACTTTTCACTACGACATCTCAGCAAGCACTCCTACTACGAGTTCTCGACAAGCACTTTTCACTAGCACATCTCAACAAACACTGCCTACTACAAGTCCTCGACAAGCACTGCCAGTGGAGGCGGCGGAATAAAACTCTTTGGCGCAATCTCTGGCGCTGTGGCTCAGTGTAGCCACCTTTCAGTACATAGGCAGAACCAGCTTTCAGCAAAAACACAACAGACCTCCGCCCTGCCCTACAACAAGCCCTCGCATGACTCCACTGAAATCGCAAATGGTGGTGGTTTGGGATCAGTGGAATGTACGCTACTGGGCGTCTCGCCCGGAGCTGTCCTTGAACGGAGTTGTAACATTTGTTATGTCACTGTGGTGCCAACTGCTGCTCAAACAGCTGCTACAGATGCAGTACGACGCGCCAGAGCCATACGCCGAACACGATGGTCTTCCCTCTCGGTAGTGCCACGTGGCCGTCCGGAGCCCGGACTTCTTGCGACCGTACATTCTCGTGACCACTGCTGCGAGCAGTCAGATACAGCGGTTACATTCCTACAAAGTCTTTCTGCGGTATCGCAGGAAGAAAATCCAACTTCTTGTAGATCTGTTACACGACCACGTTCAAACTCACTGACGTGCTGACAATGGCGTCTGTGTCGCCTTAAAGGCATTCGTGACTAACATCAGGTCACTACACCCAGTCACAAAGGTACATCTACATCTACATTTATACTCCACAAGCCACCCAACGGCGTGTGGCGGAGGGCACTTTCCGTGCCACTGTCATTACCTCCCTTCCCTGTTCCAGTCGCGTATGGTTCGCGGGAAGAACGACTGCGACTGCCGGAAAGCCTCCGTGCGCGCTCGAACCTCGCTAATTTTACATTCGTGATCTCCTTGGGAGGTATAAATAGGGGGAAGCAATATATTCGACACCTCATCCAGAAACGCACCCTCTCGAAACCTGGAAAACAAGGTACACCGCGACGCAGAGCGCCTCTCTTGCAGAGTCTGCCACTTGAGTTTGCTAAACATCTCCGTAACGCCATCACGCTTACCAAATAACGCTGTGACAAAACGCGCCGCTCTTCTTTGGATCTTCTCTATCTCCACTGTCAACCCGACCTGGTACGGATCCCACACTGATGAACAATACTCAAGTATAGGTCGAACGAGTGTTTTGTAAGCCACCTCCTTTGTTGATTGGACTAAATTTTCTAAGGGCTCTCCCAGTGAATCTCAACCTGGCACCCGTCTTACCAACAATTAATTTTATATGATCATTCCACTTCAAATGGTTCCGTACGCATACTTCCAGATATTTTACAGAAGTAACTGCTATCAGTGTTTGTTCTGCTTTCATATAATCATACAATAAAGGATACTTCTTTTTATGTATTCTCAATACATTACATTTGTCTATATTAACGGTCAGTTGCCACTCCCTGCACCAAGTGCCTAGCCGCTGCAGATCTTCCTGCATTTCGCTGCAATTTTCTAATGCTGCAACTTCTCTGTATACTACAGCATCATCCGCGAAAAGCCGCATGGAACTTCCGACACTATCCACTAGGTCATTTATATATAATGTGAAAAGCAATGGTCCCATAACACTCCTCTGTGGCACCCCAGAGGTCACTTTAACGTGTTATTTTTGCTAAAAACTCCTCAATCCAACCACACAGGTGGTCTGATATTCTGTAGGCTCTTACTTTGTTTATCAGGCGACAGTGCGGAACTGTATCGAACGCCTCCCAGAAGATCACGACCGTTGCAACGCGTATTTGAACCAAACCTGATCTGCATCCTCATATTGGCGCTACTAACGCAACTCTTATGCAACTGGCGCGAAAATGGAATAGACATCATCTTTCAGACGTAGAAACACGCCTACCAGCTTTCGTTCATGTCAGACAACTCCTTCTTGATGTTGCGATCTTTCTCCATCAGTGTATAAGGCGACCCTGGTCGAAGCACGAGCTACGAGTACACAGTTCTGCCATTCGGGTTAAGCCTCTGGGTGGTGCCGTTCATACGGACACTACATGCGGTCTTGGTTCCGGATTCACCAGGAGGGTGACGTTGCGTGTCGATCGCAGACCACTGCGACACTCTGGGAGATGTATTACGAGCCGTGGCTCGTGCTGCTATGATCTTTCGACCGAGAAAATGTAGGTTTACCCGTCAGGAGATAAACTTCGTAAGTCATATCTTAAGAAGCGAAACTATGCGTGACGTGGTTGGTCATCGTTTCAGAAAAAAACAATTTGTTAATATATGTGTGTGTGTGTGTTTGTGTGTGTGTGTGTGAGTGAGGGAAAGTGAAAACCCCCGGTTCCACATAAGGTCTCTAGGATATATTCTTCGGTTTCGACACTAATCCTAGGCCGGGAAATCAGCTACCAAATATTTCAATTGGGTACACCTGCGACATTCTTCCCACTGCTGAGATTGACTGAAAAGACCAGAACCCAAAGATTGACTGAGTCTGAAATGGCCCGAGAATGAAAATTATTTTTAAAAACTGTGTCACGGACGCAAGAAAATCTTCTTTTATTCGTACTGTTTCGTCGTATGCGGCAACAGCTCTTGCCGTAACAGACTTACATCACAGCCCTGTGGTAGGTGCGACACCACGGTGGTTGAGTCGCGTCGCGATCGATGCGGCTGACGAGCTCGCGTTGTTTGGGCGTGTTGCAGCGAGAATTCGGGAGGGATGCGAAACTGCTGTGAAATACAATTGAAGGCCTGGGCGGAAACGAGGCGCGAGGAACAGCGTCCGCGTCGCATTAGGAAATAACATTCCCGCCCGTGCAGCCGCTAAGCCCCTGCTGCTCGCAGAACGGGCGGTGGCGGCCCCACACAGCAGAAAGGAGACGGGCAGCCCAGCCCCGCTAATTACAGCGGCACTCCCCTAATTCCGTCTCGCGTGCGCGAGATGGACTTGCCGGCGGTGGAGCTGCTGGATTACTCCCTGTTTCGGCTATACACGCACGGGCGAATGTTCTTAAAACAAGCAACACGAGCAAATTATGTCGAGGACATTTATTCATAGGCGATACTGTCACAACAGAAAGAGACATCGCTGTCTCACTTGTCCACGGTAATTAGGGCATTTGTCATGGCTCTGCATGAGCTTTGACGAACAAAGTCGGGATCCGTTCAATACGCACGAAAGTAATCTCGTCCATTTCTCACTCCTTTCATCATCTCACGTATCTTTACTTTCAGTGCTCATGGCAGAACTTCACCCCTCACTCCCCTTCCGCTTCCTGTAAAACTGTCCTGTAATTTTTTCCCCGCAAATTTTATAATTTTCTAAGCACTATAAAATAATATTACTTGAATGAACTGTATAGATGAAGAATAGCCCAGAATAAATTAAATTTATCACTGTAGGTAAAAAATTACAATTGAATAAACTTTCTTAAAAAGCTGAATCGTATCAAGCACAACCCGAGAAAAGAAAAAGTGCAAAGGGTCCACATGATACTTTAGACCGGCCGCTGTGGCCGAGCGGTTATAGACGCTTCAGTCCGGAACCTCGCTGCTGCTATGGTCGCAGGTTCGAATCCTGCCTCGGGCATGGATGTGTGTGTTGTCCTTACGTTTGTTAGGTTTAAGTAGTTCTAAGTGTAGGGCACCGATGACCTCAGATGTTAAGTCCCATAGTGCTTAGAGCCATTTGAACCATTTGAAACTTCAGTGACTTTTTTCTTAAAGCAACTCACATAGCTATGTGTAAATTTTTCCTGAACAATTCCTTTTGCTTTGTTTCAGGTGCTAAATAATTGCCAGAAATGACTACATCTCAAGAGAGAACCCAATGCATGGAGTGGTATGCGGAAACTAAACCACCCATTACATTGTAAAGAAATTTCCGACGTGAATTCCAGAGAAAGTCACCAGATTTTAAGACAATTAAGGCTTGGTATCAAATGTTCCTGCCCCCATAGTTTGACAGATCTCAGCAGGATTTGTCTGAGGACAGTATACGAGAATTCTAAGTCACTTACTTGCACCAGCATAATACGGCAACCAACAGATAGAACATAAGTAGTGTACAATACCCATTTTGGTATCAAAGGAAGTAACTAACTAGCTGGAAGTCTCTAGAGACGTCACAGAAGTGTCTGTGACAGTTACCTGATGAGTGTATTCAGACTACAGGAAAAAGATGACTCATTATGCAAAGGTACTCTCACGATCAATTTAATAAATTAGTCTATCAATTTGATGTAAATGACGAACCGCCGGGTGAGTGGAAGCGCGGGCGAGAATACCACGGAAATGATTCACGGGTTGGAGCGGTTAAAAGGCGTTTTTTGTTGCGGCGAGATCTTTTAAGGAAATCTGAAATGCCCACCTACACAGGGAGAGATGACCATCATAATAAAAAAATCAGCTATATTAGCGAATTGAGAAAGTGCAAAGTAGTATTAACTTGATATTTACAACTCCTCTGCCAGCCCCCCCCCCCCCCCCCCCCCCCCCCCACCTTTAGAGACTTCGTCGGTGGTGATGAGTCTGCTTTAATAGAATTCGAAAGTGAGGAGGCATCCTGTGACAGAGCTTGAGAATGCTCTTAGCACTTCATCATGAGGCTGAAAATGACTTTAGTATTTTAGTCCTATGATAAAGAATGTGACAAATATTAAGCTGATCAGAACAAACTGTTTCACCTGATGAGAGAACATTTTGCTTAAGGATTTTAGCAATAAGTAACGATACTTCAGTCATTTGAAAATGCGTGTATGCTCCGATTTCTTCTGTATTCTAAAATAATTCTTATAAGAGGGAGGAATCTACCTATAGCATGAGAAATTCTAGACATATGAAGAAAACAATAACTCTGTCTCAGATTGGGTAAAGGGGATTCTTTAAACTGGGGAGAGTCTATGTTGGGGCTGGAACTGTGGTTAGAACTATACATCAAGGCCACAACTGCTTTTCTCACAGTGTGCCACAGCCAGTGACAGGGGCAGTCACGAGGTGTCGGTGACCGGAAGCTGCGACTCAGCCTCATCCACCGGCGGGTACCTCTCCAACCTGTCCTATCTTAGCTACAAGTCCGGCAGCAGCGCCATACGATGGCTGATGATCGATGTAACCAGTATGCTGGGTGAGCATCGACAAAAACAGACATGTGTGCTGTGTGAGAAGATTCAGTACGGCGAGTGTTTGCGCTGAACGATTATCACCCCGGGTAAACTGATCGGTGGACGGCTTGGTCGTACAATGACGGCCTCTGCAGACCCTGTCTGGTATGGCTGGAGAAACGAGCGCGACTGCCAGCGTGGCTAGCACGGGTGTAGGTATCCATCCTCCCATGGTCAGCTCGGCTGTGGGTACCTGGCAGTCAGCGGATGGTGTGCGCTTCACATCACAAGTGTGTGTCATTGGAAGGCTTTCTCTCGCTAGATATATTTAGTTTAAGTGGAAACGTAACGGTGGAGGAGAATGCTTGTGTCCTCAAACGTCTGTGCATAGAAGACCTCAGATATATGTAGCGCTATGATCTATTTGTGGCAAAAAGTTAATTACTTGATTTTCAAAATGTTTGTGTGTGATTCTCAAATATTGAAAACATGTTTTATTGCAAAGAAGAACAATGGTAAGGTGGTGGTGTTTGTTTTAAGCCATCTATTTGACTCCTATAAACTGTTTAACGATTAATTTAATAGGCTAGTGCAACTGGACAATTTGCCATCATTTTTGATGTCGCAGTTCTGACATCATAAGAACGGACTAGTTTTCCCGCCCAAATAAAGAGAACCACAACCCAGTATTTCCACAAATTAGGCCATGCGGGGTAGCTGCGCGGTCTAGGGCGCCTTGTCACGGCACGCGCGGCTCCACCCTTCGGAGGTTCGAATCCTCCCTCGGGGATGGGTGGGTGTGGTGTCTTTAGCTTAAGTTAGTTTAAGTTAGATTAAGTAGTGTGTACGCTTAGGGACCGATGACCACCATAGTTTGGTCCCTTAGAACTTACATAAGTTTTTCCCACAAATTAATTAATTAATTAAATTAATTTTAAATCAATAAAGGAAATAATGCTCGAATATTCTACCCATTTCATGCCATGAGATCCTCCAGTCTCGCAGCTCAGCATATACTGAAACTTTTTCTCGCTAATTTGCAGATGAGGGAGGGCAGAGGAAAGTGGCAAAAGGGTGGGGAGGAGCCCTGTCTCAAGAGACTGATTACATAAAGAATATGCAAACTGAATTCCACAATATGTTATTGACTTTGACCCGAATTTTGTGTCGCAAGATCCTACTTCTCCAATAGTTCAGCACAGACTGAGTCGTTTTCCTGTCAGTTCTCAGAAGGACACATTACCTGTAGGGGGTCACAGATCAACCCACAGGTGGGGAAAGGAGAAGTGGGTGTTACATGCAAACCCACTTAGCAGAACGATATGTTAAGGACCTCTGGAATGAGAAGGGGTGGGGGTTACATGGAAAACAACTTAGAAGAGCAACAGGTTAATGGGAGCGAAAGGGGAGATTTGGAGGGAAGGGAGAAATGTCTTTTAAAGGTACCTCTAGGATGAAGAGGGGTGGGGCTAACATGAAAAACCACTTGGGAGAGCAATAGGTTACGGGCAGTAGTGTTTTAATTTGTCAGCTTCATTAATTAGCTATCAATTTGATATCATAAGTACACCAGTACCCCCTGTGAATCACTACTGTCCCCCCCCCCCCTCCTTCCCCCCCCCTCACCCGTTTTTGCTTACTCCCTCGACTGTCGGATGTGGTTACAGTCCTCAGTTGCTAGAAATTGGCATAAATCTAAAGCCTTCACTCAAATAACTTATGTGCTTCACCACCTTCTCCCCGACCTTCGAGATCTTTCAGTACCATGTAACGTGACCACTAACCTCGTTTCATTATTACTATAGAGCTATTCTGCACTTGCACTAGTCGTGTAAGGCGTCTCCCCTATGCAGCCCGCGATAGTCGATCCTAGGCCACCATGTACTGTGCTGCTTGAGATACATCTGGCCGAGTGGCCACAGTATTACCGCGAGATTTTTGAGTACTTGTGTGCTAAAATAATGGAAGAGAAGTTTTAGGAGGAGGAAAAAGCCCTGTCCTGGGGTCTGGAGATGAATTATGCACACTTAAGCAGCCTTGAATGCAGGTTTATTTGGTGAGATGTAGCCATTCATCGCGTGCAGAATGTGTTCCGGGGGTTAAATTTTGCTATAATTCCTAATTGTACTCTTTATTCCACTGGCTTTGCTTTGCGCGAGTTGTGTTCACTAATCGTTTTTCGTAACGATTGCAATTTTATATGAAACAGGGCTTGCAGCTTCTGTTGCTGGCTAGCACAGTGCGGCGACATGACCAGCGTGTCCGTTCGACATTTGTCCACCAGTACCCGTCTTTCACATGGAAATGGGAGCGAGTTCTCGGTTGCAGACGCAATATTATCACGATATGTTGCAGATTATTGGTCAGGATGGTCTGTGAATTCTTATGATAGACGTGGTCAGACAGTAAGTATGCCGCACATATTTCCCCCTTTGTCTATCCCCCCAAGCGTTTGTTTAGACGTATTAAAAGAAACGTCTCGTGGATGCAAATTTCCGTATTGGATTATTCTGTATTCTCTCTGTGATGGACTGAATTTAGTTATAGACGGAATTTTAGGTCAGCGGATTTCTGTGTGGTTAATGATTTCGTTTGCTGGTTGACGAGATCACCGCTTTGCTCCCAGATGTAACTTCTTGTTTACATAAATAGATGTGTGCAAATTAATAGAGTTTCTTTTGGCGGAAAACCAGGGCATCGCAGATACCTGTAACGCTAGCAGAATGTCTACGCCGACATGACAATGAACGAAAGCACGCCGACTTGTCGGGCGAGGCATCTGTCATCATCGCAACGGGTCGCGCAAACCTGTACGATGTCCTGCATGCCGGCAGGGTGCACGCAGTTATCCTCAGAAAAGTGAAGAAACGACTTCAGGGTGTCGGTAACCACAAAAATGCAACGAACTTCTACTTTTCTATGAAAACACCAGGCCTCACAGAAGTCTGCACACTCAAGAGAAGCTCACAAAACTTTACTTGAACTTTTTTTCCTCATCCTTGCTAAAACTCGGTTCTCGCACCTCCCGGCTTCCATCTGTTTGGCACAATGAAGGATGCAGTCTGCGGGAAGCAGTACGTGGACGGTAGGGTGTTACTGATGTAGCAAGACGTTGGCTTTAATGTAGGGTGACCAAACGTCCCGGAAAACCGGGATTGTCCCGGTTTTCATCCCCGTGTTCCGGTATCTCGAAAATTTCTTTCGGGACGCTCAAAAGTCCCGGAATTCAGTTTTTAAATACATTTCGTGAAATTTTCTCAAATTTTTGGGATTTCGCTATATTAAAGGAAATAAACACAAGAAATTAATATATTTTAGCTTATTTGTCTAAAACCTCCATTGTCCCATACTAGTAATCACAGTATCAGTATAGATACACTCAGGCAATAATTTACTTTGAGCGGTACTTTGGCCAACAAGTAGTAAGTTGTATTATTGCAACAGAACTATGAAACCGTCCGATTGTTGCGCCACTTACTCACACACTCATTGTCAGAACAGTGTAGTAGTTGATGTTTTGTTAGACAAACTGCAATATTTTTTTCTCATATTAGTGGTATTATTGCTGCAGTACTGTGAAACGCAATGCCGAAACGTGCCTGCAAGTTCAGTGACTGTTATTCCAAGGAATGGAATTTCATTAAGAAAGGTCGTTTTGATTACGAAGCAGAGTGTTCCGTATGTAACTGTTTTATTAGTATAAGTCATGGTGGACGTTCCGACATAGTTGATCACATCAGGTTAAAGAAACACAGACAGATACAGTGCACCGAGCTGCAGTAAAACTCTACAAAATTATTTTTTGAAACATCAGTCAAGTGAAGAGACGGAAATTTGAGCAGCCGAGCGTACACTAGCCTACCACACTGTAAAACATCACCAAACTTATAGATCTAGTGATTGTACTAATAAGCTTAACAGCAGTACGTTTGATGATTCTTCCATTGCAAAAAAGTTTAGTTCAGCAAGAACTAAAGTGTCAGCCTTAGTGAAAGGAGTTATTGCTCCCCAGAGTGTAAACGAAAGCCTTGAATATATCAAAAAGTCTTCTTTCAAGGGGTATCCACTGATGCCAGCAATCATAAAGCCACTAAAATATTTCCGTTTGTTGTTCAGTTTTTCGATATTAATCAGGGAATTCAGACCAAACTTTTGAAGGTGAGTTCCCTACCTAATGAAACATCTGACGAAATTTCAAGATTTTGTATGAATACTATAGAAATGTTTGATCTTGAGAAAAATACATGTGTGGCATTTTGAGGAGACAACACGAACACAAACTTTGGTGGTTTAAAAAGACAAGGCAAATGCAACGTATTTACCAAATTAAAGGCAACATTGCATTAAAAAATTTAAGGCATAGGGTGCCCTGCACATGTTTTACACAATAGCGTGCAGACATCTGCTGACAGTTTAAGCTGTGATGTTGAAACTATCGTCATGAAGGTATACTCACACTTTTACATATATACTGTTAGAACAGAGAGGCTTAAGGAGTTCTGTGATTATGTGGGAACTGAATATATGAATGTAATGTGTCACTCGAAAACTCGCTGGTTTGTTTCCAGCAGTTGAAAGAGTAATCCGCCAGTTTGAACCGTTAAAAGATTTTTTCCTAAATGGAGACAAAGCCCCCAAAATATTGGTTCAGTTTTTCAGTAACCCTGAAAGTGAAGCCTACTTATGGTTTATTCACAGTCAGGTTAGCACTTTGCAGCATGGGATAAAGGAAGTTGAGGAAAGCACGGAAAGTGTAATAGAGGTAAATGATGTTTTGAAAAATACTCTGGAAACTGTTACTAAGAGGAGAGAATAGCAGTTCATTTCTTTTAATGTTAAATCTGTCCTTAAAAGAGTAGAAGTATCAAAAGCAGCGGAAAGGAGTTTTAGAGAAGAAGTTAGCAAGTTTTATGACACTTGTGTAGAATATCTCAGCAAGTCGAGCGCCTCATATTTATCCCGATCGCCGGTGTTTGATTGGATGTTACTGAAGAGAGTGCCAAAATGGGAAAGTGTTGAAGAGACAGTTTCTTATCTGAAGAGTAAAGAGATTGAAATCGATGATTCCATTCTCTTTGATCAGTTCGGCATACTGACAAATTTTGTTGAAGAATCTTCACAAGTGGAATGATGAAATAAAACACCATTGGAATGTCATGAGAAGTGGGTGAGTTTTTTAAAAAACTGTGACTGTCTTCAGCATTACTCTGAGTTGGTAATAATTGCAAGGTATTTATTTGCAATCCCAGCCCATAATGCCAATGTGGAAAGAATATTTTCGTTCATGAATATCCAGTGGACTGATGAAAGAAACAGAATGGAGGTGGACTCTCTTGAAGCAATCCTGCAGATCCTGTACAACTACAAAATGGTTTGTGCCGAGTTTTATCACTGTGTCTCAAAGAACAAAGACATGATCAAGAAGGCTGGAGGCAGTGAAAAATACCCTTTTCTCCAAAGACAGTCAATTCCATCTACAAGTCCTCAGTAATATTAAAGCTCATGTTAATATTAATTGATTAAAAGTTGAATGGCGGTAAAATTTTGTAAAATCGTAATACATTTCTTTATTACTGTATACGTTTATTAAATGTCATTAATTATACAGATAATGTAGATTATATCAATCTTTTGTATCCTCTTATTAGTTATAATAATCGGGTTAACAAAATGTATGAACAAAACATTAATATTTAAAATTAAGAAACCTGGGTGCATGTGGAATGAGGTGTCCATTGGCACCCGTGTGAATGTGTCCCGGTTTTCACCGAACCAAAACAGTTGGGAATAATATGGTGTTGGAATCCTAAATAAGAACATCCTGGTTTCAGAAAAAAAACCTGTTATACCAGTATTACTTATTGAATGCTCCTCGTATTATGGTCGAAATTATTCGTCAATAGGATTCGTTAGGAAGATTAATGTTACCTCAAAAATGAATATGGTTCAGTGTATTAAAGCTGTGCAATACCTATAAATGAATGCTACTCGCTTGTCGGAAGAGTTCGCACAGATGTCATAGCGCTCCAGGAGCCAGACTTAGGTTGTTGCAGTGCATGCGAAAGTGACTATGAGTGTATCTTACTGTACAACCCCTGCATTAGTTTCTTGGTTATTGCTAATTTTATGTTTCCAACACGTCGCCTACGTCATTTCTCTACTTGAATGGCGGGTGCTGGGGTATTCCTGCAGCTAGCGCGTCCAGCGCGGCGGCGGCACTCGGTTGAGGCACGCCGTAATTGTGGTCGGTGGAGGTGGGGGTGGGGGTGGGGGTCAGTTCAGAGCTGGAATCAAGGCGCAGGCCGTCGCTTTGTTGTGGGCGGCGGGCGGCCGCCGGACGTTTCTTTTTTGCGCGTGACGCCGAGGCGGCTGTAATTGCGTTAACGCGGCCTCCCGCCGCGAGTTAATTCCCGCGTTCATTACGGCGACAAGGCGGACCCTCTTTTGTTCCTCTGGCGCGCCGCGCGGCTGCCAGAGTCGGTGAAACCAGAAAATATGAGGCGCAGGTGGAGGCGCGCCCGAGGACGTTCGCCGCAACGAGAAGTCATCGTCCGCTGTGTCACACTTTAGGAAAAGTCGACTGTTGTGCTCCGTTGTTTTACCTCTTGCTCTGGCACTCTACTATATATCCAGCTAGCAACCACCGCTACAACTTGGGACGATCTTTCGTTCTTAGAGAAGATCTCTCGGCAACTTTCCTGTGCAAGACATCTGCAATTAATACGTTATTTCGATAGGCGATATAAATTTTTTGTAACGCAGTTTTCAACTCAATACACCTGTCACAGAGAACTATTATACAGAATCTTTCATTATTATGTATACTGCTGTGTACACATCCTCCCTCATATGGCGGGAGATGGGAACACGTAATGCATTATTTTGGTGATCCACGTGTTTTGGTGCATTGACGTACTTACCTCCTACTCTTTGGACACGCTACACTCGCCGGTTAAAGTTACTGTGACACTGTACTCCTTTCCAATGTGCATCTTTTCTGGGGTGCTTTCGACACAGACTTCATTTTTGTTGATGAGAATGCGCGACCGCAGGCTGATACCGAAGGTACGAGCATATGGAGTAACTTCACAGATATGTGAGTGGCTCGAAGACTTCCTAAATAATAGAACTCAGTACGTTGCCCTCGACGGCGAGTGTTCATCAGAGACAAGGGTATCGTCAGCAGTGCCCCAGGGAAGTGTGAAAGGACCACTGTTGTTCTCTATATACACAAATGATTTGGCTGACAGGGTTGGTAACAGTCTGTTATTGTTTGCTGATGATGCCGTGGCGTACAGTAAGGTGTCGAAGCTGAGCGACTGTAGAAAGGTACAACACGACTTAGACAAAATTTCCAGTTGATGTAATGAATGGCACCTAGCCCTAAATGGGGAAAAACGTATGTCGATGCGGATGAGTAGCAATATAAAACACGTAATGTTCGGATACAGTATTACTAGTCTCCTGTACGACACAGTCGAGTCGTTTAAGTATCTGGGCATAACGTTGCAAAGCGATATGAAGTGGAACGAGCATGTGAGAACGGCGATAGGGAAGTCGAATGGTCGACTTCGGTTTATTGGGAGAATTTTAGGAAAGAGTGGTTCAGCTGTAAGGGACACTGCATACAGGACGCTCTGCGACCTGTTCTTGAGGACTGCTCGAGTGTTCGGATCCATACCAGGTCGGATTTAAGGAAGAAGTCGAAGCTATTAGATTTATTACTGGCAGACTCGAACAACACATTGTCACATGTTTCGGGAACTCAAATGGGAAACCTCGGAGGGAAGACGACGTTCTTTTCGTGAAACACTACTGAGAAAATTCGGGGAACCGGCAATTAAAGCTGACTGCCGAACGATACTACTGCCTCCAGCATATATTGAGCTTAAGGACCACAAAGGTAAGACATAGAAATTACGGCTCAAACGGAGGCATACAGATGGTCGGTATTCCCTCTCTCTATTTGCGAGTGGAAAAGGAAAGGAAATGACAAGGAGTGGTACAGAGTACCCTCCGCCACGCGTCGTGCGATGGCTTGCGGAGTATCTAAGTGGGTGTAGAAAAGCGCAGGTGGGTAAGGAACGCTTGGAACGACAGAATAATCGGCGAATGGACTGGCCTGACAAAGTAGGCAGTGGGCTAAAACAGCAGGAACGAGGACCATTTGATTACAGAACTGAGACAGGAAGGAACATCACAGGGCTGAAGTGGTTTGATAACAAGTCTGTCGTTCTTGTACTGACGTACAAAGAAAAAAGTCCAGTGGGACCTGTGAGCGGCAGGGCAGTGGGGGAAACGAAAATTCACTCCGAACACTGGGGGGGGGGGGGGGGGGGGGGAATATGTTGGGAGGCAAGAAGCGCCCTACCACAGGAACTCAACAAACCTGTAGTAAGCATGAGAGCGCCTTGCAGCATGCATTGCAGTCCCTGGTGCTCACACACCCTATTAGTCCGCCTTTTGTAAAGTCCATAGGTCCATCGTAAATCGAGGTGACTGAAGTGTAATTTACATTGCCTTCGAATGAAAGAGTGATTTCTGTGATTTATTTCAGTTGGCTTCTGTACTGTAATGTAGTAACGCCCTACAGCAGGAACTCCTCACCAAACCTGCGGCAACCATGAGAGCGCGTTGCAGCATGCATTGCAGTCCCTGGTGATCACACACCCTATTACACCGCCTTTTGTAAAGTCCAAGGGTCCATCGCAAATCGCGGTCACTGCAGCGTAATTTACATTGCCTACGAATGAAAGAGTAATTTCTGTTCGTCTTACTGCGTATTTCCTTCAGTTACCTTCTGTGTTATAATGTAGCAGTTCTTTTTATGTATCGTCCAAGTTTCATAGAGCTATGTCACTTCACGATGACACATCATGCGAAAGGTTTGGAACCAGTGTACTGTCCCAGAGTTATTGCTTGCGGAAAATAAATAGAAAAACATACACACACTAACACACAAAAACAAAAAGAAAAATATACACGTGGTAGGTGTTAAAAAAATAATATTGCATGTTCTTACAGGAGACACGACTGGTCGAAACTAGGACAAAGTTCTGTAAACATAAGAACAGCAACAAATACTTGTTGACATAGAGGACCTCCTGTCACACCGTAGTCATCTGTGTAATGACACTACAGGAGACTCTCAATATAGTTGCCACCCACTTTTATACAACCTTCAGTCAACTTTCTCACAGAATCACGGCCTAGTGAGAACACACGTGGTTGCTGTCTGATTTGATCACGTCCATGGGACACACGCTCCTTATCATGTGCACGTTGTCAGTGGGTCTGGAATGCATAAATATTTCCACAGCCAGAAATCCAAAGGACTAGGGTCAGGAGAATTGAGAAGCCCTTCTACTGGGTCCCCTCGACAACCTGTCGTTCATTAAATGTTACTGATACGTACTGTGTCAAGAGGTGTAGAAAATGGGGTTGTGCTCTGTCGTACACGAGGCACATCCTTCGTCTTTCTGCAAGGGCAACGTTCTTCAACATCGCGGATAATTTCTCATCATAAACACTATCCGTTAATTTGTCCAGTGAAACATATGGCCATATGAGTCTGTCATCCACGATTTCTGCCCACACATTCACGGTATGCCTGACAACTGTACGAGGGCTTAGTATACTAACGGACACAACCAATAAGAAATGAACACTGAACGTCGATAGTGAGACAGCCAAATCCACAGAGCACTGACCGGAGATGGGGTAACCCGTTCGTCTTGGAGGACTAGTTCACTGGTCATCGTTCCTTTTTCGGGAGCGTTCATATTTACTCGTTCACCGTTCCTTTTTTGTCTAATCGTGCACGCTACATGGGTTTAATATAAATTTCCAGAAAAAATATCAGGTACGCACAGGTATTATGATAAATTTATTGTCTCACGTAAGCAGGTCGTTTACATAGATTTCCTTAGCTGAATGCTTCCTAAGAAAACATCACATTATCCGACTGATTTTTACCGGTCAGTGACCGCAAGCCTGTGAAGAGAGGCGAGATTAGTCTGAACGGAAGTACGGAAAACAGAACCTGTTTACGGCCCAGCGTGGACCACAACAGCCGTCACTCACTGCTGCTAATCGTAGCAAGAACAGTGACTTCGTTTTCCGTTCGGTTAAAGAAAATAATATAGACCCGTGTCTGCTTTACTGCATGAAATAACTGAAATTTAACCGTGTTTGTCAATCCTACATTAATAGTTTTCTTTTACAATCTGCGCGTGGGTAAATTAACCACAGATCAATCGCCCAGCTATCTGCTTGGGAAGTGAAGATCTATTTGGTATAATCACGACTTCCGACACCGGAGCAAAGCAGTTGTGTGGTAAAATTAGAAGCGTTCTATCAGCAACGGGGATAGCTAGATAAATACGTGAAAAGAAACAAGACACTTTTTTTCTATATCTTTACTACATAGCACACATCATCGCTTTGAAGAAAGCGAAAAAGGTAACCAGGTTAAAATGGGCTCCAAAGTTCGTGCGTCGAATCAGCCGTCAGTTACTTGAAAAAGAGAACTTCCGAGTGAGCGTAGGCAGCCATTAACAGACGAGAGTGAAGTGTATATGAGATCAGCTGTTCTGCAAATACGTATTAGTGTTCTTAAAATATAAATTTTACTCACAAATGTATTTGAAAAGAAAAGAAATTTAAAGTTCACTACTATTTCAGTGCTGATAATTTTACACATATTTCGCTTATTTAAATTGGAATGGAAAAGGGTAGGAAAAGGCTGTCCATGAAACTTGTGCTAAATGCTATTTTAGTTTTATCATTAGTACATTTCACAACAGGATTAAATGCTATCACAATTAGAAGTGTGTGTATTTATTTGGGAAACAGATCTCTTGTATTTACCTTGCAGGTACAACATCTATGAGATGATTACATTAAGAATTCTTGAATTAACTGCAAACTCTCTTCTCAAAGAACCGTCTTGTGGACTATTTGTACGTACTCCAAGCGAATCCATCATACAAAGTGGATAGCGAAAGCCATATACAATGAGGTGACCAAAGTCATCAGGTACCTCCTAATATCGTGTAGGACGTCTTTTGCCCTGTGTAGATCAGCAACTCGATTTGATGTGGACTCAACAAGTCCCTGGAAGTCCCCTGCAGAAATATTGACCCAAGCTGCCTCCGTAGCCGTCCTTAATTGCTTAAGTTTTGTCGGTATAGGATTTTGTGCACGAACTGACCTCTCGATTATGTCTCATAAATTTTCGATTGGATTCATGTCGGGCCATCTGGGTGGCCAAACCTTCGCTCGAACTGTCCAAAAAAATGGCTCAAATGGCTCTGAGCACTATGGGATTTAACTTCTGAGGTCATCAGTCCCCTAGAACTTATAACTACTTAAACCTAACTAACCTAAGGACATCACATACACCCATGCCCGAGGCAGGATTCGAACCTGCCACCATAGCGGTCGCGCGGTTTCAGGCTGTAGCGCCTAGAACCGCTCGGCCACCCGGGCCGGCCGAGCTGCCCAGAATGATCTTCAAACCAATCGTGAACAACTGTTGTCTGCTGACAACGCGCATTGTTATCCACAAAAATTCCGTCGTTGTTTGGGGTTGGATTGATTTGGTGGAAGAGACCAAACAGCTAGGTCATCGGTCTCATCGGATTAGAGAACGATGGGGTAGGAAGTCGGCCATGCCCTTCCAAAGGAACAATCTTGGCATTTGCCTGAAGGTAATTAGCGAAATTATGGAAAACCTTAATCAGGATGGCATTACGCGGGATTTAACCGTCTTCCTGCCGACCACGACTCGGTCGTTGTTTGGGAGCACGACGTCAAGAAATGACTCCAAATGATCTACAAGTAGCCACACATTCAGAAGACCCAGTCCATTCGATTTAAACACAGTCCACACCAACATGGACCAACATGGAGCCACTACCAGCTTGCACAATGTCTTGTTGACAACTGAAGTCCATGATTCGAGGAGTCTACGCTACACTCTAACTGTACCATCAGCTCTTACCAGCTGAAATCGTGGCTCCTCTGAGCAGGGCACGGTTTTCAGTCGTCGAGGGTTCAACCGATGTGGCCACGAAGCTGGGAGACGCACTGCAGGCGATGTCATCCTGTTACCAAAGACACTCGCGTCGGTCGTCTGCTGCCATAGTCCGTTTTGATTTCTGCAGCTGTTTTGCGCAGTGTTTCTTGTTTGTTAGCACTGATAACTCCACGCAAACGCAGCTGTTGTCGGTCGTTAAATGTAGGCCGTCGGCTACTGCGTTGGCCATGGTGAGAGATAATGCCTGAAATGTGGCATTCTCGGCATGCTCTTGCCACAGAAATAGAATTCCCAAACGATTTCCGAAACAGAATTTCCCATGCGCCTAAGTACAGCGACCATTCCACATTCAAAGTCAGTTAATTCTCGTCGTCCCGTTTTGTCTGAGTATTCCCACAACATTCCAGGGCAAAAAACGTGCTTAAAATGAAATGGGGTTTTCAAGTGATTTTTATTTCACACTTTTAGTAAATTGCAGGTTTTTAGGTTACATTATTAAAGTTAATGCAGTAATACGGTATTATTAATTAAGGTGAAAGTAAAAACGTACTTCATTAATAAGTGATTACGATTTTACCTCATTCCACAATTTTCTAAGTGGGGGGCACCGCTTCCCCTTTTCCCACTGATCCAAAATCATGTTCAACTATTTTTATGCAAATAAACCAAACTAGGACGTAACATAAGAAACACTAAAATTGAAAAATAAGAGCTCCCGCCATTAAGTGTCATGCTTTATGTTTGGATGAAATATAAAAACTGGATGTTTTGTATGAACTTTCTCACATTACAATTAAACAAATTATTAAAAGTTATCTTAAAAAGAGTCGTTAAACAAAGCGGAATAAGGTTAGTCTACGAATATACTTTTACGCAAGAAGACATATGTCAGTGTTCTACGTACAACATACAAGCGGCAATGCAATAAAATGAACAAAAAGCTCTGAGCTCTCCAGTTCTTCCACGGACGACATGGATGCTCCAACGTTGTGGTATGTTAATGAACATTCATTGAAGGCTTAGCCTGAAGATAACAGGTTTTGGCTTAGTTATATTTTATTTTTAAATATGAATGCGAAGTAATTCTGTAAGTTATTAAAAGTTTGACTGTATATTCGGAGAAAGCTGATGTAGTCATCAGGTGCTGAGCGTTATATTTGCTTCAGCCCTTTTCAGCCCGGTGTTGGCGTAAGGTATCATCGTATTTGACTGTTCCTCAATCTCAAACTATTTTCCAAAGATTATAAACAACAGTGCACGACTTCCAATAATTCATTGCGATTAGGGTGACTAACGTGAGTTCGATAAAACGGAGAGCATCAAGCAACAATGCATTGACAAATGTACTGTTGCATGTTCTCTAAGCCGCATTACTTGCATCAGGGCTTCCAAAATACTATATAAAGGTAATGGAAGCAAATAATTTGAAAATTGCACCAATTAATTATTGTTGAATGTGTAAATTAAACAGTAAACAGTTTGAAAATATTTTCAGTTCTGGTAGCTTGTTGCGTGGAAATCACAAATATATGTGGCGTCATTAGGTATTCGTTACGATACCGAACGCAGTACATGCAAAATCCTCTGCTAACGTCCACCGTAAAGTGTAACTCTAATTGTTTTAAGTTTCTTTTGGCGCTGTTATATACTAATAAATGACACTAATGTTTTAATATTCTTCATTGATATAATGTACCAGTATTTTTGCTGCTTTAGTAAAAATTCCTGGTTTGTTTACCGGATGATTCGCAACCATAAATCACTTTCGTAGAAAGAAATATTGTTGTTTCTCGAAAGTGATTTATCTGATATGGACTTCGATTCGTCTGATATGGAGGAAGATACTGAAACTACTAATCAGCAGGATCCTTCTGTGTCAGATACACAGTTTGTTCGAGGATTAGACCTCGATATTTTTGTAATAGCTGATGTTAGGAATCATGTTGCCTTGGCTTCAAGGTTACTTTATGGTCCCAACCATTTGCCACATCATTCGGCTCAGAAAATTCAATGCGAGACACGCTGGGAGCTTTGATGGAGAATAAAGGACATCGAAAAAATTGGTCTATCATGTAATGCAATTTTCTTTAACCCTTCGCAGTATTTCAGAGCAGTATGTAATGATCACGTACCTAATGGTACTGGTCTTGGTGTAAGTGGTGAGATAGTAATAAGGCTTTTGGAAGGACTACCTAAATATGAAAATTTTACAAGTGTTTACAGACAGCTGGTTCATCTCTTACAGTCTTATTTGTATCTTGAAAGGCTTTGGAACCTTCCACAAGACTTAAAGGATGCAATCTAAAAGTAGGCAGTGGGCTAAAACAGCAGGAACGAGGATCATTTGATTACAGAACTGACACAGGAAGGAACATCACAGGGCTGAAGTGGTTTGATAACAAGTCTGTCGTTCTTGTACTGGCGTACAAAGAAAAAAGTCCAGTGGGACCTGTGAGCGGCAGGGCAGTGGGGGAAACGAAAATATAATGATATTCAGAAACGACATTATTGGAGAATATAACTGTTTTGTGGGCGGAGTTGACCTACAAGACATGCTGGAGTGAAAAGATTTCATTTAAGAATCATATCCCATCTCACTGACATTGGTGCTGTAAATGCATGGCTCCCTTGCCTTCGACACTGCAGACAAAGAAGAATTACCAAACCCAAACCTCTGCTGATTTTTCGGTCTGACATAGCTCATGGGCTACAGAAAGCAGCAGCGACATTGCTAAGAAGAAGAACACGGCCATCAGATGACAGTCCATTGCCAACAGTTGTGAAGAAACGAGCGTCATCTCTTCCCAGCCAATTTGATGACGTAAGGTACGGCAACAATGGACACTGGTCACAGCATTTGGAAAACAGAGATGTAAACTGTGCATTACTGCATGTTCTCGAACAAAATGCATTAAATTTAATAAAACTTTTGTTATTCCCAAAGACCGGAATTGTTTCTTGAATGTAAAGTAACAACGATGATGTAAAAATGTTGTTAAATCGTTTTGAAGTGCAAGTTGAATTGTTTTATGTATTATTTTTCCTTTAATAAACTGCATCTAATTGCATAATTAACTTGTTTATTTGGGTTTCATCGTCAAGCGCTGTGAAATCACAACTCCATGCTATATGAAGTCATCCGAAATTTCCCTCCATAAACTAAGAAAGAGAAATATCCTTGCAAATACAGATTAGTCTAGTCATTCCCTGGAGAAACATTTTGTTTCTTTTTCTTCTTTATATAAAGTGCTCAGGTCAACGCAGGTAATGTTCTTTCTGGATTGGCAGCCATTCCAACTACTGTCAGAATACTTAGTAACATGATAAACACACTTTGACAGCTCCTTCAAAAGTGAGGTTACATTTGACAGATGTTGTTGGAATGTCTGGGCGCTTATTTGAGAAAATCGTGGTTAGGAAATCCCGAATTTGACAAACAAGTTTGATCGTTACCGGGGGTGCTAATTAAAGATACAAATTACTTGAATATAACACTGAAACACTGAACAGCACTTTTCCTGTCGCACACTAAATAATGTCGACATCGTTCATACAAGTAACCTCACATAATTATAATACTGAATGTAATATATAGAATCCTATACCCACATAATGTGGAACATTAGTTATAAATATCTGTAAAACTAAACTAACAAAAGTGCTCTGTTTCATGTAAATGGATTCACTTGCAGTATGTTTATTTCGGAAGTCCTTACGCTCTTCTAGCTGTGTATTATGTCATACATAGCGTGGTTGTCTTTGTGGCAGGTCTTGTTTGTTGAAAATGAGTAAGTCGGCACATGCTCACAGACAAACAAGTAAATAAATAGTGCAGTACAGCTGTAGGTATTTATTTTTGCGTTATTCCAAAACTATCTGGTAATAATTACCTCGTTTCATAATTTGCCGTTTCTTACTAGGATGAAATCAAGTTACTCCTTCACTCGTCAGTGAGAGTTAGACATAATGCAGAAAGCCTGGCCAGCGACTTACGACGAGGTTCAGAAGGTGTGGATCATATGAAATCTGGTAACGGCATGTAGGCTATTTCTCTCGAATACATCAATTTTTGTGTTTCAATTCAATAATTACTGATGAATTAGCAGCCAACGAAACCGATACAGTGGACAAAGGTTTCATGAAGTTGGCCTGCTAAGTCCCTCAAAATGACGAAATAATGTACTTGATTGAAATACTTTAATATAAAATACAGTGCTAAAAGTCTGAGGGAAAAGACGTTTGTATTCTTCACAAGACACCAGACATCTATAAATACACTCCTGGAAATTGAAATAAGAACACCGTGAATTCATTGTCCCAGGAAGGGGAAACTTTATTGACACATTCCTGGGGTCAGATACATCACATGATCACACTGACAGAACCACAGGCACATAGACACAGGCAACAGAGCATGCACAATGTCGGCACTAGTACAGTGTATATCCACCTTTCGCAGCAATGCAGGCTGCTATTCTCCCATGGAGACGATCGTAGAGATGCTGGATGTAGTCCTGTGGAACGGCTTGCCATACCATTTCCACCTGGCGCCTCAGTTGGACCAGCGTTCGTGCTGGACGTGCAGACCGCGTGAGACGACGCTTCATCCAGTCCCAAACATGCTCAATGGGGGACAGATCCGGAGATCTTGCTGGTCAGGGTAGTTGACTTACACCTTCTAGAGCACGTTGGGTGGCACGGGATACATGCGGACGTGCATTGTCCTGTTGGAACAGCAAGTTCCCTTGCCGGTCTAGGAATGGTAGAACGATGGGTTCGATGACGGTTTGGATGTACCGTGCACTATTCAGTGTCCCCTCGACGATCACCAGTGGTGTACGGCCAGTGTAGGAGATCGCTCCCCACACCATGATGCCGGGTGTTGGCCCTGTGTGCCTCGGTCGTATGCAGTCCTGATTGTGGTGCTCACCTGCACGGCGCCAAACACGCATACGACCATCATTGGCACCAAGGCAGAAGCGACTCTCATCGCTGAAGACGACACGTCTCCATTCGTCCCTCCATTCACGCCTGTCGCGACACCACTGGAGGCGGGCTGCACGATGTTGGGGCGTGAGCGGAAGACGGCCTAACGGTGTGCGGGACCGTAGCCCAGCTTTATGGAGACGGTTGCGAATGGTCCTCGCCGATACCCCAGGAGCAGCAGTGTCCCTAATTTGCTGGGAAGTGGCGGTGCGGTCCCCTACGGCACTGCGTAGGATCCTACGGTCTTGGCGTCCATCCGTGCGTCGCTGCGGTCCGGTCCCAGGTCGACGGGCACGTGCACCTTCCGCCGACCACTGGCGACAACATCGATGTACTGTGGAGACCTCACGCCCCACGTGTTGAGCAATTCGGCGGTACGTCCACCCGGCCTCCCGCATGCCCACTATACGCCCTCGCTCAAAGTCCGTCAACTGCACATACGGTTCACGTCCACGCTGTCGCGGCATGCTACCAGTGTTAAAGACTGCGATGGAGCTCCGTATGCCACGGCAAACTGGCTGACACCGACGGCGGCGGTGCACAAATGCTGCGCAGCTAGCGCCATTCGACGGCCAACACCGCGGTTCCTGGTGTGTCCGCTGTGCCGTGCGTGTGATCATTGCTTGTACAGCCCTCTCGCAGTGTCCGGAGCAAGTATGGTGGGTCTGACACACCGGTGTCAATGTGTTCTTTTTTCCATTTCCAGGAGTGTAAAATCCTAATTATTTAAACATCAGAGGGAATAATTGAGAAATACGATTTAACTGAATATGCCCTTCATGTTGTAGCACATTTTGAGTTATTTGTAATCTTCCTTTCAAATTAGAGTGTTAAATACGCTTAAAAGTGATGCAAAATATGCAATGTAGCGGCCGGCCGCTGTGGTCGATCGGTTCCAGGCGCTTCAGTCCGGAAGCACGCTGCTGCTACGGTCGCCGGTTCGAATGCTGCCTCTGGCATGGATGTGTGTGATGTCCTTATGTTAGTTAGGTTTAAGTAGTTCTGAATCTAGGGGACTGATGATCTCAGATGTTAAGTCCCATAGTGCTTAGAGCCATTTGAACCATTTTGCAATGTAGCGAGACGCAAGAGCCACATCTCACTAAATGAACGTCACTCCATTGACGGTCTGTTACCCCAGTCGATTAGTTTAAATTGGATGCAATATACCAAACTTATAGCTATATTTGGTATTTGCTAGGAATTGCGTTATTAATATCTTCTCTATATAAATAAAATTTTAATTCCTCAGGCAAGGAAGAGTGAAGTGTTTTGATCCGTTCACATCCCGGTAGAGAAGTTTCTGCTTTATTCACCTTCATAATCTTAATAATGGAAGCAACACTTAAGAGAACTAAGACATTTTCGTAGTAACTGAAGACCTAGGAAAAGCATTCTATGACGTAATGTGGTAAAAAGTGTTTGAAATCCTAATAAAATTGGGTAAGAGTGTACACTACAGAGAAAGACGGGTAATATATAATATGCGCAAAAACTGAGGAGAAGCAACAAAAACGAAAGCCAAGAACGAAGTGCTCGGGTAAAAAAGGTGTAAGCTACAGATGCACTGTCATTCCTCTGCCGCTCATGTTTTAAATGAAAGAAGCAATGAAAGTTTCAGATGTGGGATTACAGTTTATAGTGAAGGGATATCTAAGATAAGATTCCCTGGCGACACTGGTATCCTCTGTGAAAATGAGGAAGAAATACAGGAGCAATCTATTGAGCACATAGTATGGATGACAGTAAGCCAGAGACGATGGTATTAAGGAGTAGTAGTAATCAGATTAGCAGAATTTTTAATACTGAACCTGGAGATAGTGCACGAGGTGAAGAAATTATTCAGTTTTCAAGCCGAATAATGCATGACGAACGATTTATAATATGTTATACGAATTGCCAGATAAACACAGCGTTCCTCGCTAAACGAAGACTACTACGGTAAGATCCCGACTTACGCTACATCGTTTTCCGCGAATCCGGATTAGGCGACTCGTCTGTTTGAGTGCCGCGCACCTCTGTTTCTCCGCCCTGCTCCCCCCCCCCCCTCCCCCCCCCCCCCCCCCTCCAGTGTACAGCTTACAACAGGTTCGGATGTATTTCGAGCGGAATCATTTTATATTTTATCCACAGAGATGGATGGCTTGTTTGATATTAGACGATCTTGGAATGAAATTTCATAAAGAACTTCAAATGATGTCTAGAAAGAAACTATGCCCATTTTTTCCCACCACTGGAATCCTGGGGGAATCAGTACCAGAGTCTGGTAAGATTGATAATGTGACTGAAGAAGTTGCCTATCTTGTCAGACAATTGAATTTAGAGTTGTATGGTGATGATGTTCAAGAACTGCTGGTTTCACAAATCAGGAGCCAACAGTTGATGAGCTTATAGAAATGTGTGAGCGAGAGCAAAACATTGAACACCCTGATTCCTTGGACCCAGTTCAACTTAGAATGACGCCGCATTTCAATTGGAAAATGGTTACAAATCTCAGAAAAAATGGACTCCAAGAAATGGGCATTACTGTTAAAAAAAAGGAAATAAAAAATTTATTAGCGTGCCACGAGGAAATTTTACATGACAGAAGAAAAAGAAATTTAACTCTTCAGGTTACATTGTTAGAGTTTATGAACCCTTCTACATCACAATAACTTCTGTGTGCTGTATTTCAACACATAACACCGTATTGTAATACAATTTGTTGTATTATTGAACATTTCATTCAGCATTTTTCTTCTAAATTACATTGTTTTCTTCAATCTCTGGCCACAGTTGAACACAATTTGCATGTATTTAGATGAAAAGCTGGACTCGGCTTACGCGAATTCGACTTGACACTGTTATCGCTCGGTCCCACCTATCGCTTAAAACTATGATATTACTGTCATATCAAACAGAGGACTTAACGTGAGACAGAAATTTCTGAGAATGTATTTGTCGGGTACAACATTGTATGGGAATGAACTGTATACTGTGGGAAAGCATGAAAGGAATAGAATCGAAGCATGTAAGGTGTGGAGTTACAGAAGCATGTTGAAATGTAAGTGGACTGATAATATGAGAGGTGAGGAGGTTCTCCATATCATGTTGTTAGCGAGGTTTTCCAAAGAATTAGTAAGTAGTTATCTGGAAACTGTTTGTCCCCAAATTTTAAGAAAACGTACTCTATTCAGTTCTCTACAACAGCGACTGATGCAGCACATGAACGGGAGTCTATAAACAGTGTGGAACGCTTTTATTTTTCGAGTGCACATACTGATGAAAACTTGAACTGGAAGAAACGTGACAAGCTAAGTGGTAAGGAGTACAACAGTCAGGCACAAATAATGTTTATTGGAAATCCAGATTTCGGTTACTTTCTGGCCATCTACAGTGCTTGCGATCCATGTCTTGTTGAAGTCGATGTACTGGTTCAATACTCTGAATTTGGCTCGAGTACTTTTATACTTCTTTCGTAGCAAGAAATGTAATATCAAGTGCTGAAGATGGCCACACAGTGACTGGGATCTGGATTTGCAATAAAAACCGTTAATTGCGACTGATTGCTGTAGTCTTTACCGCTTGAAATAAATGCAGTCGCCTGCACATCTGTTTCCACATATTACTGAGCTACTCAGTCAGTTTAAGTCTAGCTACTTTTGCTCTTCGTGCAATTAGTCGTCTGGAAACAAACGAGTCAAGCCCCTAACATTTTGCATATTTCTACTCAATGTATTATTGGATAATTTTCAGAGGCAATCATCGCTAAGAATCCCAAAAAGCTAACAGTAAGAACAATATATGGCGTTCACCTACCGCCATCTTGAAGGTATCTTTTGTCGAAACGGACTTCAAATTAAATTTTACGGGCAGATAAGCGTAGTTTATACGTACCAATTTTATAAAATTTATTCTCATTATGCTACAACTGCAATGGAATATGGACACAGATATTAATCAAAACTGATAGTTGTTACTGATGTGTTTAAACTAACACTAGTTGTATGGTCATGACACCAAAAGCCAAAATAAAGAAAAAAAAGAAAGGAAATATATGTTTTCAAGTATCTGGGCATTATATCTTCACCTTCACAGTAGACAAAATGAACCAAAATTTGCACACACTGACGCCACAGCGCAGTTCCTTGTGCATTAATAGTAGAAAAAAAAGCTCTAAGAAAATTCTGTGGCATGCATACTTTTCGTAAATAACACTAGTCAACAGCCATTTTGTATCTGAGATGTGGTACATCAACTAGTATGTATTTTGGTGTGTATAATTCGAATATAAATTTCAAAATGTTGTAGCACGTTGCATGGGGGCTTAATTAAATAAATTGATTGAAAATGATTTTTTTTTTAGTAACTGTCTGTCCGATTACGCAAGTCTCGTAATCGGTTGGCCCTGACTAGAATTATTACGCTATCTGACTGCAAAGAACAATGTAAGAAAATTTTCGTAAACACAGTTAATTAATTAAGACCCCAGCAACTATAAAAATCTACGAAACCAATGAGCACAAGAGTAACTGTTCTGTATGTGGGAGTGTGACTCAACGCCCACATCTGGCACGGTTCTTTTCCAACAAGACAAGAATTTTTAAATACCAACTATACTGACGTGACAAAAGAAATTTAGAAAAACTACAATTACGCAAAAAAATCACAATTACACTCTAATCCAAGAACACAAGCCAGATGCTTTGTTGACTGAACCTGTAGTGACACATTATTTCAGATACACAACTAATAAAGGAACATTATAAATTTTACCTTCATATATATTGACGAAATGCACTCATTACAATAACATCTGCTATCTCTCCCATCAAATAACTGCATAAGACATGGAACAACACTCTTTACTACAACATCTTGCTCCAACTTCACGACAACCACGAGCTCTGCCCACGCACACACTGCTACGAGCTCTCGACAAAACTGTCCTCTACGATCTCTTCACAAGCACTGACTGCCATGATCTCTTAACACGCACTGACTGCCACGATCTCTTAACACGCACTGTGGAGGCGGCTTAATAGTACTCTTTGGCGCACTCTCTGGCGCAGTGGCACAGTGTAGCCACCTTTCATATGCCCCTCCTCCACAGGCCAGAATTTGATGGTATTTTTGCCAGCATTGGTGGTGAAAATACCACCAAATTCGTCCAGAAAAATACAGACAAAAATAAAAGATAATATTAATACCTAAATATCACATAATTAGTTAAAATTTTGGCTTTGCACTGACCTTTTACTAACCTAATATATGAAATACAGTAAGCAATACAACTTCTTTTCGTGCATGTGGCTTTACATAATAGTTTACACAATATACAAAAAATCAGTTTATACAAATGTTCACATAAAATGCTCTCAATGATTAATTATACAAAAAAAAAGATACTAACAGGTGACATCTTTTCAGTAGAAGCAGTCCATCAGTTGCACCCAGTAAAGTTTAGCAGGTACACCCAGCAACAAGTCACATTAGTTCAGTAGAAGCAGTTCATCAGTGGCACCCAGCAATGTTGAGTTGGTGCAGACAGCAACAAGTGACTTCATTTCAGTAAAAGCAGTTCACCAGTTGCACCCAGCAATGTTGAGAGCAGGTGCAGACACCAACAAGTAATACCATTTCAGTAAAAACAGTCCATCTGTGGCACCCAGCAATGTTGAGTAGGTGCAGACAGCAAAAAGTAACATCATTTCAGTAGAAACAGTTCTAACAGTGGCACTCAGTAAAGTTCAAGAGGTACACACAGCAACAAGTCACATTAGTTCAGTAGAAGCAGTCCATCAGAGGCACCCAGCAATGTTGAGTAGGTGCAGACAGCAACAAGTGACTTCATTTCAGTAAAAACAGTTCATCAGTTGCACCCAGCAATGTTGAGCAGGTGCAAACAGCAACAAGTGACTTCATTTCAGTAGAAACAGTTCATCAGTTGCACCCAGCAATGTTGAGTGCAGGTGCAGACACCAACAAGTGACACCATTTCAGTAGGAGTAGTCCATCAGTTGCACCCAGCAATGTTGAGCAGGTGCAGACAGCAACGAGTGACATTATTTCAGTAGAAGCAGTCCATTAGTGGCATCAGCAATGTTGATCAGATGCAGACAGCAACCAGTGACACCATTTCAGTAGGAGTAGTCCATCAGTTGCACCCAGCAATGTTGAGCAGGTGCCGACAGCAACAAGTGACATTATTTCAGTAGAAGCAGTCCATCATTAGCACCCAGCAATGTTGAGTAGGTGCAGACAGCAACGAGTGACTTCATTTCAGTAAAAACAGTTCATCAGTTGCACCCAGCAATGTTGAGTAGGTGCAGACAGCAACGAGTGACATTATTTCAGTAGAAGCAGTCCATTAGTGGCATCAGCAATGTTGATCAGATGCAGACAGCAACCAGTGACACCATTTCAGTAGGAGTAGTCCATCAGTTGCACCCAGCAATGTTGAGCAGGTGCCGACAGCAACAAGTGACATTATTTCAGTAGAAGCAGTCCATCATTAGCACCCAGCAATGTTGAGCAGGTGCAGATAGCAAAAAGTCACATCTCTCAGCAGAAGCAATTCCATCAAATTCACTAGCACTGATCACTCTGTTCATCAGCAGAAATTAAACACGACCAAATGTCACACATCATGTTGAAAAGTGCAGGTAACAGTTCAGAATATTTATCTTCACTAATCAGACAGTTCAGGCATGAACAATAGTTTGAATGCGCATACAAATGCTTTTACAGTAAGATACAATTCATAACAAACACACAAATGATGTCAGATAATTGTCCTATTAACTATTACAATACACAAATACCAGTAAACCTATAATATTTATGGGTGTCAGTGCAAGCCACTACAAACAAATAAAATAATATTTAGGAGATAGGTGGTTAGGATTAGTAAAGGAAAACACACAGAACACACTCACTCATCTCTCATCCACCTTAAGTACTACTGTGTAATTGAATAGTGTTAACTGTGTAAATGTAATTCTGTCAAAATCTGATGTTCATCATGTGTATCAAGTAGTAGTGGCAGCAATGTATAACAGTCAATAATAGTTAAGTCAACGTCATAGTCATCATGTCAAGACCAATGTTTGCGAAGCCAGATCAGATGTACTGTTGTTGAACAACTGTCAGTGAGCCAAGATATGCAAATACTTCCTCTCTTTAAAAAAAAGTATATACTGCTTAGTGATTTAACAAAGTGTGTGTATAGACTATCTTCCTTCTACTTTAGTGTTCTAGTCTGCTCTCTTCATCCTCCTTGTTCCATAAGACCAACAAAAAAATATGCTCCTCCCTTACTTTACCTCTTATACACCAAAACTCCAATAATCATCAACTTAATCTCAATACGTCACTAATACTTCTTCAATACGTCGATACATATAACTCTTATCATCAATATCATTTACCTTACCTCTTGTCCACAAAAACTCCAATAATCAACAACTTAATATACTCTCAATACCTCAATAATACGTCGCTACATATAAACCTCAGCACCAATATCATTTCACTTCCATAACAACTCTTTCCTCTAGTCAGTCTCCTCGAACAAGTACAGATAAAATCCTAATGCAACTTCAATTCAGCATCCCATACAATCCGAAGACACAGTGTCCACACACAACCTCTGTGTAATCCATCTGACCCAAATTTTCTACTCATTATAAATTATAAGATACATTTTGGTTCCTTGTCCATCATTAAATAAAAGAAATGCATACCTGACCTCTAACAGACTTAGTTCGAATAACTCTCAGTAATTAAGTACGATTACGGAGTGTGAATAATCATAATGTTTCACAGTGTGTACACCACTTCAAGAATCATAGCAGAAGCAAACATGTAGAGTATTTTTTGTATCAAGTGTCACTTCCTATTTCAATTGCTCACGAAAAATGCAGTGTAATAATTGTTAATGGTCTAAACCTAGTTTTGGTCTGTCATGTCGTTAGCTTCCTTCCTATTAGCATACATTTATACAGCTTCCATAAAACCTCAGCTCATGTGACTTCAATGACTTTCTTGTACTAATGTCGTTCGTCGAATTATAGCAGTTAATTTTCTTATCTTAAAAATATAAGGCACTGAACGTAAGCAAAACAAGCAATAGCGAGTAAATATACCAGTAGAGAACAAAATGTCAACAAGTGTATGCAGCACAATTCTTACAACGAGGCTCTGCCAAGCGAACAATCTATAATTAATCCAATAGTGTGACCTAAACTCTATGTTTGTACACCTTATATCAGCATTTCTATATACCAAATTAAAGAGCAGTTATGGCAACAAAACAGAAATGTGTAAATATGTAATCCATACAAAAAGCAGCAAACATATATCTTACGTAATAAACAGGTCATTAGCATCATATCAGCATAAGCAAATAAATGTTCATATGTAATCTTAATAAGTAAACATGGAGGCGCAAGCAGATAAATGACAAGGTATAACTTACATACCTAAACACACCAGCACAATAAATCAGGTTACCATTACAATTTAAATAAATAAGCACAGCAGGCACATAATTAAAAAAAATGACATCAGTGAAAAAGCATAGCAGCCATGCGATGCATAATATACACAAGTTACAACCCAGTTCATTAAACAATAATTGTCAAAATCAGTCAGTGAAAAAGCATAGCAGCCAAGCGATGCATAATATACACAAGTTACAACCCAGTTCATTAATCAATAATTGTCAAAATCAGTAAATGTATACAAGCACGTCGCTTCACAAGTAAATCCATAGAACATGAAATTAGCACAAAGTATGAATCACGTAATTGCGAGCAGCAAATTACGTCTAAGTACGTACCTAAGTGGAAATATGTTACCTGAAAAATAAACTCAATTAATAGTTGCCCTTTTTTAGTTAATTAGTTTCTTCTTCGAAATTACATTCTTCCTGAAAATTTCTCGATAGCAGGTCGTCTTAACGTCGGACACGCACAGAATTTACCTGAAGGTCTTAAATACTTTATACAACCGTATCCTGCAAAATACTGAATGTTAATAACAGAATTCATCAAGTCACTATAGCTTATACAGAATTTAGTCGGAGAAATTAGACTGTGTATTTGTTTACGGCTGTCAGTGCATTCGCACTGAGCGCTCGATCAGCTGTAGGCGCGTGACGTAGGAAGCTATTGTTCGCGGTCAACGACTGCCTTGTGCGGCGCGCAGACTTCACTGTTGCTTTGAGTATGTGCCGCCGCCAAAACACAGCGCGGTATCCTTGTACTCTCCGCATGTTTACATCTAGCTGTTAGTTTCTCAAAAGTATGTCATTCCACGAAAATTTTTACGTTAGATATATGATGTATTCCTTTAGAGCGTCGAGATTTAAGAGTTTCTACTTCAACAGTGTTATCATGTATAATTTTGCGAATTCTATATGGACCGTTATAAAGCAGAAAAAATTTGCGACACAAGCCTTTTCCTTTATGAGACAAACGGTGGGACTTAATTAATACCTTTTGACCAACTGAAAAAGTTTTTAAACGACCAGGACGTTTCGCTGATTTCTCTCTTCTAGCAGCCGCAGATGCAATATTTTGTAGAGCCAGGTTGACAACTTCAGAATGCCGCAATTTCCGTGAAGGCGGAAAAGGAACGATTTCAGATATGCGATTTGTTGGTACTTTATTTTTTAATATCAATAGAGGCGGTAAAGAAGTTGAGTCATTAGGAAGTTCATTCAGAATGTTTTGAAAAATATGAAGATACTGATCCCAAGTTCTGTGATTCTGATGACAATAAAGACGGCACAATTTATTGATTTCCTTCATCCATCTCTCTGAAGCATTAAATTGAGGGTGAAAAAGTGAAATGAAAATTGGTTTAATTTTACGACGCTGTAGAGTACGAAGCCAAATTTTAGAACGAAACTGTGATCCATTATCTGATATAACCTTATCAACGTGACCAACTTCTTTAAGAAAATGTTTGATAAAAGCGTTAGATACTGAACGAGCGGTTGCTTTGCGTAAAGGTGTAAAACACACATATTTTGATGTCAGTTCCACTGCTACGAAAATGTACGCAAAACCATTAGTAGAACGAACCACTGGACCAAACAAATCGACTGCAGCCATCTCCTTTAATTTCGCTGGAATGATGGGAAACAATGGTGCTCTGTGAGAAATCGTTGGAGGCTTAGCCATTTGACATAATTTGCATTTGGCAAGAACAGATCGAATACGTTTTTCCATATTACTGAAGTAACAATTTTCTCGTAATTTATGAAAACATTTTCTGGGACCAAAGTGTGCATAACTGAAATGCGTATACCAAATCAATTTATTGACCCACTCATCAGGAATACAAACTAACCAAACAGAGTTGTCGACCGATTTTCGTTTAAAAAAAACTTTCCAGATAGATCGCAAAAACGAGGTGTGGCCAAATCGTCCAAACTAACAAAGCGTCTAGGAAAATTAGAGAGACCAAGAAAACTACGAACGTCACGTTTTGTGCTAGGAACAGCATAATTACGAATAGCATCTAATTTTTCTGGATCAGGAAGAATACCTTCTGTAGAAATAATGTGACCGAGAAATTTCACCTGAGAACGACCAAATTCAGATTTTTCCAAGTTCACTGTCATGCCAACTTTTGCAAAGATACGTAATAATGAGTCCAAAATTTTGTTGTGCTCACTCCAAGAACGTTTAGCAATAAGAATGTCGTCAACATAAGAAGTAATATTGTCACGAAGATAAACAGGTAAAATTTCATTTAAGCTACGAATGAATGCTGCTGAAGATACAGTAAGTCCAAACGGTAATTTCCGAAATTGGTAACAGTTACCAAAAGCTAAAAAGGCAGTATATTTTCTACAATCAGGGTGGAGTTCTATTTGCCAAAAACTTGCGCGCATATCAATCGTGGATAAAACTTTAATTCCATGAAAATGTTGAAGAAGTTCATCTAAATTTTGTGGGCGGTCAGTTTCAGGAATGATGATGTTATTTATCTGTCTGGAATCCAGAACCAAACGAATTGACCCATCCTTTTTTAGAACAACGTGTAATGGGCTAGTATAAGGACTGACTGCAGGCTCAATAATGCCCTGATCTAACATGTACTGAAGTTCATTCTTAACCTTGTCTCTGTAAGCCAAAGGAATAGCGTACGTTTTTCCGCGAAATGGTGTGTGTTCTTTTACTTTAAATAAATATTGTAAGCCTTGTATAGTTCCTGTGTGATGACTAAACACTGTAGCATGTGAAGTTAAAATGTGGTGCAGCTCTTCTCTTGCAACGTCATCTGGCACTTCAGCTTTCTTAACCTTTTCGTTAATTAATTCTTCGCTATTAATTATATCATCCATCGCGTCTCTGTATCTGTTGTCATTATCATGAATAAACACATTGTCGTCATAATGCTCAACGAAAACATCAGAAGTAAGAAACCTTAAACATTTTGTATCTGACTCAGATCTTGTTAAACACTCGAAAAATTTTAAACATTTCGGCATTCCAGCAACAGTCAAATTTACACTTCCTTCTTTAAAGTTCAAAATTGCCTTATGTGCGTTAAGAAACTCCATACCTAATATAATTTGTGTACTGAGTAATGGAACAATAATAAAATTAGCAGAAAATTCGTATCCTTGACAAATGAAATTTAAATTGGTCTGTTGTTTGACCTCCACACTTTTTCCAGAAATAGCACCTCGAATTGTAGTTTTAGAAATAGGTAACACAGGACAGGCAATAGTTCTTTCACATATACGAAAAACTGATTCACTAATGACATTCAATGGGCTCCCAGAATCTAAAACTGCAGTGAACTTATTCTTACCCACACATACTTCAATAACAGGATGTAAAAATGCGTCTACATTATTTTCCTTTTCATCTAACAAAATGTCTCTCATGTCTTCCAGGCGTACGTAGTGTAAAGTCGTAGTGTCATTACTTTCTGAACCGTCTATATTGCTGCCAGAAGCCGAAGCTACAAGTCATTGTCGATTGTTTGCGTCACGTCTTTGATTATTCGCGTTATTTCGCGGATCGATTTCAACGATTTGCACTTGTCTCTCAGAAGTTCTGTCACGTGGAGGATGCCAATTAGGTCCCTCCTGTCTGTTAGATGCAAATTCTGGGTTGTGTCTGTTATTAAAATTTCTGTTTTCCTGTCTGTCTGCATAACTACTTCTTGTGTAATTTCGACTGTCATTTCTGAAATTATTGTTGTATCAACTACCCTGATTGTTCCCATAGTAAGAATTCCTATTACTGTTTGAATAATTTCTGTCTTGATAACACCGATTACTGTTTCCGTATGATTGATCATTCCGATACGAATTACCGTTATTGTAATTCTCTGTGTAATTTCTGTTAGAACGTCTATTATTGTCATAGGGCTGGTATCTATTGTCCTGTCTGTTACGTCTGTCATTCTCAAAATTACCGCTATAACGTCCGTTCCGACCACTATCAATTTTCTCTGCAAATCTATTGTAATTACTGTTACTGAAAAGGTTACAAGAGGTCCCGTCGTCGTTGTCATACTCAAGTTCTTGCAACAAAGTCTTAAAAGTCTCAATGTCGTCTTTACATCATCCGGCCAAAGCAATTTGTCTTATTGATTGCGGCAGCTTAGTTAAACAAATGCGAATTAATTCAGTCGGGCTATACGGGTTGGACAGGAACTGATTCTTTCGAATCATATCTTCAAAGTACTCTGCCGGCGTGCGGAACTCAGACTGTTTAAAATTGCGCTGCATAATCAGACTATGTTTGACTCTGTCTTGTGTGTTTTCGGACCAATATGCCGATAGAAATGCATGATAAAAATCATTTAGATTATTACAATCTCTAATGAGTGCACGCATCCGCGTCGCCGGTTCGTTTTCTAAATATCCACACATGAATTCCAGTTTGTGACTTAGTGGCCAATTTGGTGGAAGTGCGTACATAAATTGATCTAACCATGCACATGGATGTATGTCATTCTTAGAATTGCGGAAGATCTTAAATTTCCGGACAGTCAAAAAGTGTTTATAATCAAAGTTTTCGCCTCGTGGCGACAAAGACCTACCGCGTCTGTCCCAGTCCGAATGTCGATTATTGTAAAGTTCGCGCGCCTGGCGCTCTCTTGTTGCATCCCGTAAATGAAACAAATTATTTTCTTCAAACCCCTCTGCTACCTGTGATTCCAAATTTCTTCTGCTATCTTTTCCTACAATTTCCCCTTCGATCAGCTTGACTTGCTTTCGTAATGCCTCAAATTCCCTTTTCACGCGTTCATTAAATTTTCCCTGATTTTCAACATGCTTATTTATGTTCTGGTATTCTTCGGTTTCTGCAAATGGTAATGGAGCTGTATCATCCGAATCTCTGTCCCCATGTAAACTAAGATTTGTCAGTTTATCTGAAATTTCCTCCACTCTTTCCGATAAGTCACCAAATTGTTCTTTCTGTTTATTTACGTCTTCCGTAAGTGTCGCGACTCGGGTTTCAGTATTGTCACATTTGGTAGCTAGCTGTTCATATTGTTGTGTTAGGTTATTTAATCTGTCATTTGGTACGGATCCTTCGATTCTCTCAAATATTTCTTCCTTATCCTTTGCACGTTGTAAATTTAACTCTGAAAAATTCTGTACTATCACGCGATCTCTTTCTTCCTGTTCTCTATCCTGTTCCCTTTGTCTGATTTCTACTGCAATTAATCTATTATTGTGAGAATTCAGAATCGGTTGTACTTCTTCCCTGATTTCTTTCTTTAATTCATCTTTCATATTTTTGAAACATGTCCCTATTCTTGAATCTAACCGTGTTTCCAAAGTTCCCATCTCTGTTTTAATTGTTCCAATCTCTGTTTTTAATTCAGATCCAAACCGTGTTTCCATTGTTCCCATATCAGTTTTAATTTCAGATCGCAAAGTTCCCATCTGTGTTTCCATACGTGCTCCCAAATTTAATATAGCACTCATCAACTGCTCCATATTAAATTGTTCAGAATTCTTTTCGCCCCTAACATTTCCCACAAAACTAACTTCCTTCTGCATAGCCATAAGGCTATCTGTGTTCGATACTATTCCAGAATCTTCCATCGTTAATCTCGTATTCTGTGAATTTTCTGATTGAGAAAAATTTTGAAATGGTTCCGGACTATTTTCCCGACTTATTACATTGTTTTCCACTTCATTATCCATCATACTGTTTTCCTCTGTTGGCGAGTTCCCATTGTCAACAATTTCATCATTCTCACTATTCATCATTTTTCCCTTTTTCATCGATCGCGTAATCATTTGCAAAACATACAAAAAATTCGTCACTGTACGAAAATTACACACGGTGACTCTTTATCTCAACAATACCATTCAAATGCAATGACTCCCTCAAACACGATCAATCGAACAATTGAAATAATTGCACAAAATTGTCAAACGCGTATACAAGGCAATAAAAAAATTAAATTTTGAAAAATACCATTAGAAGAATGCTAATTACCAAATCTACACACTCAATACAGACTACAATCACTAAACTACAAATTGCTACAACAATACTACAGTCTACAATTTTCACAATCAGAAGAATCCAAGGGACGATCCGAAGCAGCGGTCGCCACGTGCATGGGGGCTTAATTAAATAAATTGATTGAAAATGATTTTTTTTTTAGTAACTGTCTGTCCGATTACGCAAGTCTCGTAATCGGTTGGCCCTGACTAGAATTATTACGCTATCTGACTGCAAAGAACAATGTAAGAAAATTTTCGTAAACACAGTTAATTAATTAAGACCCCAGCAACTATAAAAATCTACGAAACCAATGAGCACAAGAGTAACTGTTCTGTATGTGGGAGTGTGACTCAACGCCCACATCTGGCACGGTTCTTTTCCAACAAGACAAGAATTTTTAAATACCAACTATACTGACGTGACAAAAGAAATTTAGAAAAACTACAATTACGCAAAAAAATCACAATTACACTCTAATCCAAGAACACAAGCCAGATGCTTTGTTGACTGAACCTGTAGTGACACATTATTTCAGATACACAACTAATAAAGGAACATTATAAATTTTACCTTCATATATATTGACGAAATGCACTCATTACAATAACATCTGCTATCTCTCCCATCAAATAACTGCATAAGACATGGAACAACACTCTTTACTACAACATCTTGCTCCAACTTCACGACAACCACGAGCTCTGCCCACGCACACACTACTACGAGCTCTCGACAAAACTGTCCTCTACGATCTCTTCACAAGCACTGACTGCCATGATCTCTTAACACGCACTGACTGCCACGATCTCTTAACACGCACTGTGGAGGCGGCTTAATAGTACTCTTTGGCGCACTCTCTGGCGCAGTGGCACAGTGTAGCCACCTGTCAACGTATCATTTCTGAGTTTTTAAAGGTTTTTTATTTATTGTATTCAATATTTCGCTTTTTTCTGTTCTTCTGTCTTGATGTTTGTTTGTTTTTGATTTGCAGAGGAGAGCTAGAAGATCTACAGACAGTCAGTAAATAGTTGATGTGGTAATCCAGTGGGGTGAGAGAGGTCCTCAGTGAGTGTTTCCTGTGAAAGATAGTGCAAACTTTTTGTGTTTAAAACTTACACTGAGAAAAATGGCAACTAGTAAATCTGGTTGCTGTCTAGACCACCCCGACAACTTTTGTTATGTGTGTGGGAAATTCACTCCAAAAGCCCAGAGAAAACCAACCACTGATTTGGTTAAGAAGCTATATAAATTGTATTTTGATTGTAGTTTTGGTGATCAAGATAAAAATTTTGCACCTCATATTGCCTGCATAACCTGTACTACAACCTTAACCGAGTGGTTGAAAGGAAAACGCCGGGCCATGCCATTCGCTGTTCCGATGGTGTGCTGTGAGCCTAATGACCAGTATTCAGATTGTTACTTCCGTCTTACAAATATTTCGGGACATTCAAGCAAAACTGGACATAAAATAAAGTATCCAAATGTATCTTAAGTCTATTTACCTGTGCCCCATTATCAGGGGTTGCCTATTCCTGCCTGTAAGTTGACAGCAACGGAATCAGACACCATGACAAGTGGATCTGGAAGTATTGAACATATAGTCTCTTTAATCAAAAGGAACTGAACGATTTGGTTCGCGATCTAAAGCTTTCGAAACAGAAAGCTGAACTCTTGGGGTCGAGACTGCAACAACGAAACCTTCTAGCTCCAGAGACAAAAATTTCCTGTTTCAGATCAATATTTCGATATGCAGAATTCAGTGTGTGTATGTAAAGATGTCAATGGTCTGATGATGCAGCCATGTGTACAACATAATCCACAGGGGTGGCGACTATTTATTGACTCTAGTAAAACCAGCTTGAAAGCAGAACTACTGCATAATAGCAATGAATTTCCATCGGTACCTTTGGCTTACGCAGTTGACATGAAAGAAACTTATGAAACCATGGCTTTGCTGCTAGAGGCAATGAAATGTGAAGATCATGAATGGAAGCTTTGCTGTGATTTAAAAGTTGTTGCACTCCTTACAGGTTTACAGGCTGGATTCACGAAATCTGCTGCTATTTGTGCCTTTGGGACAGCCGTGACACCAAGAACAACTATACAGTGAAGGAATGGCCTATAAGGAAGTCATATATTCCTGGAAACGTAAATGTGAATACTACCCCATTGGTTGAGCCCAATAAATTCATTTTGCCTCCCCTTCATATCAAGTTGGGCCTTATCAAGAACTTTGTAAAAGCTCTAGATAAAAAAGGTGAGGCCTTCAGTCACTTAAAAGAAAAGTTTCCCAAATTAAGAGAGGCAAAGCTGAAAGAGGGTATATTTGTTGGACCACAAATGAGAAAACTTCTGATAGATCCAACCTTTGATACCAGACTCACATATATCCAATTAGCTGCTTGGTCTTCTTTTAAAGCAATTATGAAGGGCTTTCTGGGTAACAGAGAAGACAAAAACTATGTTACCATATTGGACAATATAAAAAAGGGGTGTAGAATGTCGCTTAAAATTCACTTTTCACATTCTCACCTTCATTTCTTCCCGGAAAATTTGGGAGCCTTCAGCGATGAGCATGGTGAACGCTTTCACCAAGACACTCTTACGATGGAACATCGTTACCAAGGCCATTGGAACCCTTCGATGATGGGTAAGAGATGGAACTGATCCCCCGTGGTACACAAAACAGGTCCGAACGCTGTTGCAGAGGCAACGGAAAAAGCATGGGAAGTTCAGAAGAACGCGAAATCCCGAAGATTGGCTAAAATTTACATACGCGCGAAATTTGGCACGGACTTCAATGCGAGATGCCTTTAATAGGTTGCACAACGAAACATTGTCTCGAAATTTGGTAGAAAATCCGAAAAAATTCTGGTGGTATGTAAAGTGCACAAGCGGCAAGACGCAGTCAATACCTTCGCTGCGCAGTGCCGATGGTACTGTTACTGACGACCGTGCCGCTAAAGCGGAGTTATTGAACGCAGTTTTCCGAAATTCCTTCACCAGGGAAGACGAATGGAATATTCCAGAATTTGAAACACGAACAGCTTCTAGCATGAGTTTCTTAGAAGTAGATACCTTAGGGGTTGCCAAGCAACTCAAATCGCTTGATACTGGCAAGTCTTCAGGTCCAGATTCTATACCGATTAGGTTCCTTTCAGATTACGCTGATACAATAGCTCCCTACTTAGCAATCATATATAACCGCTCGCTCACCGCTAGATCTGTACCTACAGATTGGAAAATTGCGCAGGTCGCACCAGTGTTTAAGAAGGGTAGTAGGAGTAATCCATCTAACTACAGACCTATGTCATTAACGTCGGTTTGCAGTAGGGTTTTGGAGCATATACTGCATTCAAACATTATGAATCACCTCGAAGGGAACGATCTATTGATACGTAATCAGCATGGTTTCAGAAAAAAACGATCTTGTGCAACGCAGCTAGCTCTTTATTCGCACGAAGTAATGGCTGCTATCGACAGGGGATCTCAAATTGATTCCGTGTTTCTGGATTTCCGGAAGGCTTTTGACACCGTTCCTCACAAGCGACTTCTAATCAAGCTGCGGGCCTATGGGGTATCGTCTCAGTTGTGCGACTGGATTCGTGAGTTCCTGTCAGGAAGGTCGCAGTTCGTAGTAATAGACGGCCAATCATCGAGTAAAACTGAAGTGATATCAGGTGTTCCCCAGGGAAGCGTCCTGGGACCTCTGCTGTTCCTGATCTATATAAATGACCTGGGTGACAATCTGAGCAGTTCTCTTAGGTTGTTCGCAGATGATGCTGTAATTTACCGTCTAGTAATGTCATCCGAAGACCAGTATCAGTTGCAAAGCGATTTAGAAAAGATTGCTGTATGGTGTGGCAGGTGGCAGTTGACGCTAAATAATGAAAAGTGTGAGGTGATCCACATGAGTTCGAAAAGAAATCCGTTGGAATTCGATTACTCGATAAATAGTACAATTCTCAAGGCTGTCAATTCAACTAAGTACCTGGGTGTTAAAATTACGAACAACTTCAGTTGGAAAGACCACATAGATAATATTGTGGGGAAGGCGAGCCAAAGGTTGCGTTTCATTGGCAGGACACTTAGAAGATGCAAGTCCACTAAAGAGACAGCTTACACTACACTCGTTCGTTCTCTGTTAGAATATTGCTGCGCGGTGTGGGATCCTTACCAGGTGGGATTGACGGAGGACATCGAAAGGGTGCAAAAAAGGGCAGCTCGTTTTATATTATCACGTAATAGGGGAGAGAGTGTGGCAGATATGATACGCGAGTTGGGATGGAAGTCAATACAGCAAAGACGTTTTTCGTCGCGGCGAGATCTATTTACGAAATTTCAGTCACCAATTTTCTCTTCCGAATGCGAAAATATTTTGTTGAGCCCATCCTACATAGGTAGGAATGATCATCAAAATAAAATAAGAGAAATCAGAGCTCGAACACAAAGGTTTATGTGTTCGTTTTTCCCACGCGCTGTTCGGGAGTGGAATGGTAGAGAGATAGTATGATTGTGGTTCGATGAACCCTCTGCCAAGCACTTAAATGTGAATTGCAGAATAGTCATGTAGATGTAGATGAACTACTGCTAGGGTCTTGTTAGGGAATGTGATGAAACGGCAAACAAAAGAAGAGATCCGTCGTCGCATTTTTCATAAACCAAAGACGATTTATGGTGAAAATATCTTCTAAATTAATTTGGACCTTGTATTGGCATCATGCACATACATACATACAAAATAGTATTGATTTTAATCGTTGTGAATGTGTATTTTTGTTTTACTTAATTGTGTCGAATTTTCGTTATTACCATTTTTTATTCTGCTGTGTATCTAGGAAATGTGACGTCATAGAGAAAAACTGATTTTACCAGTGTATTCAGCAACCAAAAATTAGGTAAATCCATCCATTTACAAACCAGATGCAGAAGAAAAGTTTAAATTTGTTAACTAGTGTAACGGGCGTCAAAGAAAGGCTGTTTGGCAATATTGGAATTACACCTGCGGGAAGGAGCTGTTATCGTCGTGCATAGCTCTGCTGTGTAGTTCTTACAGGAAAAGACAGCACACTAGGTAAACCTGTGAGTTAAAATACTCGAGTTTCGAGAGTTCGATTCCAGGTGTAGTTCCAATTTTTATTGTTTAGTTTCTAACTTTAGACTTTGTGATATGCTTTTTGCTTCTCAATCGTTATACAGCAATTAAAACAGATCTTACACAGAAATGTGCCTTTATTTGATGTTGACAAAGAAATAGGACTGCAATTAGTTGGTCTATGTGTGCCACTACTCTAATTTTTTTCCGTTGCGAGACGCGTTTCGTTTTATTCAACTGGAATCCTGTGGTAGTACTTTCTCGGCCGTTTCGGTCTGTTAATGTCCATATGACGCCGTCATTCACGTTTCTCTAGAAGTTTCCGTTCTAGCACTGGAGCTGTAAATGAAAAATGAAAGCAACTGTGAGACCGTAACCGGCGAACAATGGCACATAGCAAGGCTGTCAATTAAGTCTACTGGAAAGGCAATATATTTATCAGACGGCCAATAAGACACTGGGCAACGGCCTTGCCGCAATGGATACACCGGCCGTCAGATCACCGAAATTAAGCGCTGTCGGGCGTGGCCGGCACTTGGATGGGTGACCATCTGGGCCGTCATGCGCTGTTGCCACTTTTTGGGGTGCACTCAACCTCGTGATGCCAACTGAGGAGCTACTCGACCGAATAGTAGCGGCTCCGGTAAAAGAAAACTGTCATAACGACCGGTAGAGCGGTGTGCTGACCACACGCCCGTCCTATTCGCATCCTCATCTGAGGATGACACGGCGGTCGGATGGTCCCGATGAGCCACTTGCGGCCTGAAGACGGGAGTGCTAATAATACACTGCATGCGGAGGCGCGCGGAGGAGAGAGCGAGTAGGGCAGCACGCTGCGGCGCGTCCCGTCCCTCAAGGACGTTCATCAAAGCTGCATACCGTCCGCATGACCGAATGAAGGTACTCAATAAAGATAATGCATCGTATCTGTATGCTACGGAAAGGGGTTAATGATTCTCAATAATGAACAGCATGGAGTTATCCACATGAATACTGAAAGTAACCCGTTAATTTTCGGTTGCACGATAAATCACACAAATTTAAAGACTATCAATTCCACCTAATATTTGGGTACAACAATTATGAACAACATAAATTGTAAGTCACATAGAATATGTGAGACAGATTTTTATTCACGAAACACTTAGAAGGAATACATCTCCTGAATAGATCTACACAACGCTAGTCCTCTCGTGGAGTATTGATGTGCGGTATGGAATCCGTTGTACAGGGTAGGACTGATGAACGGCATCGAAAATGTTCAGAGAAGAGCTTCATCGCGAAATAGGGGAGACAGTATCATGGATACGATATGCGAGTCGGGGTAGCAGTCATGAAAACAAAGGCGTTTTTCGTTCCGGCGAGATCTTTTCACGAAATTTCAATCACCTATTTTATCCTCTAATTGCGAAAATATTCCGTTGACGCCAACCTACATAAGGTTCATAGCTATAAAATAAGAAAAATTAGAGCTCGCGCGGAAAAATTTAAGTCTTAGATTTTATAGAGTGTTGTTCTATAGTGGAACAGCAGAGAAACAGTCTGCACTTGGCTCGATGAACTTTCTGTTCAAAATGGTTTAAATGGCTCTGAGCACTATGGGACTTAACATCTGAGGTCATCAGTCCCCTAGACTTAGAACTACTGAAACCTAGCTAACCTAAGTACATCACACACATCCATGCCCAAGGCAGGATTCGAACCTGCGACCGTAGCAGCGCCTAGAACCACTCGGCCACAACGGCCGGCAACAAGTAAGTCTACCACACACACACACACAATATATACGAGGGTTATTCCAAAAGTAAGGTCCGATTGATTGCCAAATTGAAACCACAGTGAACATCAGAAATGTTTTACTTGTAACAATTAGCTACACCTTTCAGCTACTTCTCTACGTAGTCGCCGTTCTGACTTAGACTTTTGTCATAGCGTTGTACCAACTTTTCAATAGCCTCATCATAGAAGGCAGCCGCCAGTGCTTTCCGCCAATTCTCCACGCTGGCCTACACCTCGTTGTCTGTGTCAAAATGTTGTCGTCAAAGACAGCGGTTCATGTGACCAGAGATGAAACTCAGGGGGAGACAATTGCGGACTGTATTGTGGGTAATCTAACATTTCCATTTTAAAACGATGCAGGAGCATCTTCATTGCCCCTGCAGAATGCGCCTGAGAATTGTCGTGAAGACGAAACAGCACGACAGTTATGTAATGTTGGCTGCATAGCTTCAGGCGAAATTTCTCACCAGGCCCTCGTACTTGGCGGCAGACACTATTTTCTAGACATCTTTACGCACTCACTGCGAGCTCAGAAATGAGAAGAGCGACGTGATGCTAACTGGGGTTATACTAGAGACACTACCCAACACATCTGTGCAAAGCTTTATCGGATTTTCATAGTCGTTTCCATTTCGCGACCGATCGGACCTTACTTTTGGAATAACCCTCGTATATATATATATATATATATGACGTCCCTTTCCCCTTCCTCACCTCAGCGTAAGCCACTCGCTCCATATTGCTCACCATAGCTAGGCAAAAAGTTAACTTAGCTAATCGTTACTAAAGAAGTTAACTTCGTCAAACGTTAAAGCATTAGTTTACAGGGGCTTTATCAGAAGTTAAGGTTAATCATTAATCGTCAGCCACTAACTCTAAACTTTTTGTTGTGGATGTGGCGAAAAGAGCAAGTGAATCAAATGTAGTACCACTGCTGAAATAAAAATGCTTTGGGCGGGGAAGTTCAGGTAGCACATCGAAGATATAAAGACAGTTTAATCATTTAGTTTCACAATTATTTAGTTATCAATGTTGAATCACGAGAGAATCAAAATACAGGAGAATGAGACAGCATCTTACAAAGTGCATACCTTCATGAACGTCAACATGCTACAGTTTTCATCTGAGAACGAGGCTCGTTTAGGAGACAAAATGTCTTTGCCCACAGAAAAAAAGTCGTTTGACAGCAGCACTCTAGGATACAGGGATACTACACTTAATAAATTAATTTACTAAAGCCTGCTCCCCAAGAAATACTGCACCGTTGAATAAATATTTTGATTCCATGTACGGCCACATTTTGACTAGACGCTGGTCTTTACTTTTTACGGATGTGTTACTATTCCACTTCTCTTTAAAGTGCTGTTTGAGTTACAACCCGATTCCATGCTTTACTTTCCACATTCAATCCACTAACGAAAAGTAGTACTTAACGCGAATTCAGTAAACAAACAATAATCAGCAGCCAACATACAGTTATCCTGGATCGCACTCGATTGTTTACATCAATCGCGCCCCCTGTGTAGCTACACAACTACACGAGTCGAACTTGTGCGCGATTTCCGCAGGCAGCACGACGTCATTTTTGTCGTAAATAGTAGATACCTAATTAACGACTGACGGACTCGAAGAAAGTTAACTAATGGAGGTTAAAGAGTCTGTTAACGCTATCTAAAATTAACTTAAAGGTAAGGCGTTATTCGCAAAGTTAATTTCGTTAATTACCGATTAACGGGTTAAGCTCTAGTGCCCAGCTACGTTCCTCACAGTCTCCGCCTCTGTCGCCCCCCCCTCCCTCCCTCTCCACTTTCGACCGGAGAAGACGGACAGACACACCACGCCCCAGTTGGGGGCCGGGCCATTCCCGACCTCGCCTCTTTGCCTCGTGCTGGGCCCGGGCAGCAGCAGCAGACAGGAGGTACGCAGACGTATAGACCGGCAGACACCCCTGTGGGGTCGTCAGCGGCGGCTGACCCCGGCACCTCGGCAGGCCGCGCCGCCGCTACGGAGTTAGGCGAACAGGAGCCAGCAGGAGGTGGCTAGCTGCAGCTGCCTGGCTGCCGGCCTGTTCTGCCACCAACAGGTAGGCAGGCGTCAGCCTCTCTCCTGCCATTCTCCCCGTGTTCCACCATATTTATCCAGAGGATAGCGGGTATCAGTGCAATTTTTGACTGATGAAGGTGTACTGAACAAAATAACATCAGCATTTAGGTCGTTTGCAGACTAGTAATGATAGCTGTTACAAGTCGTACATTTTTAGATTGCGTAGTACCTCCAAGTACATAATTGCGGGCAAGAACGAACCATTAATGCGTATTTTACCCTGGGCAGCAGGTCAGCTGTTGAAGTGGGGACGTGTGGACCAAAACGGTTCGTCTATACTGACAGGCGTAAGCCACTTAGTGGTGCATTACAGTCATGCAGAAAACAGTTTGTGACCTGCTTGCGGGAAGACTGTCCGATACAGAGAAAAAACAACCTAGACGTTCATGTATGTACATCGAGCGAGGTGGCGCAGTGGTTAGCACACTGGACTCGCATTCGGGAGGACGGCGGTTCAATCCCGCGTCCGGCCATCCTGATTTAGGTTTTCTGTGATGCCCCTAAATCGCTCCAGGCAAATGCCGGGATGGTTCCTTCGAAAGGGCACGGCCGACTTCCTTCCACGTCCTTCCTTAATCCGATGAGACCGATGACCTCGGTGTTTGGTCTCTTCCCCCAAACAATCCAATCCAATCATGTATGTACATATTAACGTACCACTATTAAAAATATCGGCACTTGAGATATTTACATCCTGTGTGGTCACACATATCCGGGCCATGTCCGGCACGTCAAAGTATCCGTCGTCACCTGGAGAACGAAATATACCATTCAAATAAATTAACCAAATAAGCAGCAACCAGTCGCAAAATCATGTTTTCTTTATTTACGTTTGCTAATCGATTTCAACTGATTAACAGCCATCATCGGTGCTTTCAACGTATATGTTCTCTGAGTAGTAACACTGTCTTAAGCAGAGGTCAAACATGAAGTCTTGGGAACCATATGGAGCCCACCATTCATTAAAATAAATCTAGCGCTCCAGACCTGACCGGGCCGCGCTCGAGAAGCCAGTGAGACTACCTCACGTTATCTTCCAGGGGTGTGCTTAAATTAGGCCGAACCGACTGCGAGCTGCACCCCCCCCCCCCTCCTGTCCAAAATCAATTCACGGGCTTGTAATACTATAATAACAGAAACTACGAATTCCCTGCACTATTACATTTCAGAATATGCATAGATTCATGCACCATCAAATGACCAGACATGCATAATTAAAGGAAAAAACAGGCAGTATCAGAATCCCATCTTTTGTTATGATGAATATTATTTTATTTGAAAACAACGTACAACAACCACTTTTTCCAAATTCTCCACCGACTGGGGTAGGTCTGAACCTTGAGGCGCTGGATTGTGGAGGCGAGGTGGTTCGAATGCATCCGCCGACAACCTTGAAAATGGTTTTCTGTGGTTTCCCATTTTAAATTTTCGCAAATTCCGGGGTTGGCCCGTTATTTTAAGTCACAATCAGTTCTTTCGGAATTCCTTACTCTCCTGACAGACTCCAGTTCCCTTAAAGATGCAGCCTCTCTGCTTAAATGAAAAGAGCTGCATCAAAAGTGAACGGAACACCTCTGCGGAGACTGTTGGAAAAAAGGTCATATTTGCTTTGGAAGGCCGCTTGTAATCGTTATCTTGTGCTATGTATCTGTGCATGAAGATGCCTCACTTCCAGAACTAAGATACATCATAGCTTCAAGTTTTATGACAAGAGTGATGTTCTGTTGTTAAATGTCATATTCGTAGTATCCTAGGAACAGTGAGTCCAACCGTCACAACTCTATCTTATTCGCAAATAAATATCATATACACGTCAATGTATGTTTTACATTATAGAGGAGTTTATTATCATCAAAGACTGTATAACAACGTTATCATGGATAAATACAAACTGATTTATAACGTTGCATACGTTAGAATCTAGTTGAAGTTAACACGTGAATCAATGTTAGGATCCGAAAACCGTAGCTCATAGTAGCTGTTTATTCCGTTTCATTTTGTAAATAAATTTGATTGCTAGAGTTTCAAGTTGACTGTTGAAATAATAATTTAACAGATGTTTTGATCATCGAGGAAACTGAAGAATTTTAATGAAATGGAAGCCATTTAATAAAATTTGATCTGAACTGAGGAACGTGCGATGCACTGACGCGCTGAATAAATTCTGACTTGATTTCAGGTAAGTTGTAAATCTAAATAGAAGATTGTAGTAGGAGAAAGTTATTTGCAGAAGAGATATGGACTCATTTAACTTTAAGTTATTCAACCCAACTTATATCAGAAGACTGAGCTGTGCTTTGTTAGCAAATAAGTAATGTATTATATCCGAATGTTAATTCGTTTGGCAATATATATATATATTTGAGAATATATGTTATAAATATATACTTTTTAAGAAAACATTTTCGTGCTTAATTTTATAGACTAAATATTGATTGTATGGGAAGGCTTCCTGGAGGCAGATTATGTATATGAAATAAATAAATAAATATGTTTTCTAATGAAATTAAAAACATGAGCCGTTTTAAAGACGTCTTTAACAAATCAGATCCCCTCCCCTCCACGGAAAATCGCTTCTAGAAGTGCGTTACAGTATTATTGTGAACAAAACAAAAGCTCTGTACTCCAGATTACAGGGAGGGGGGCGGGCGGGGTAGTGTGTCTATGTATGTGGACAACCATTTCCAGTAATGCAGCAAACGTTGGGCAATCAAAATTTAAAAAGTGCTGATAATCTTATTTTTCGTTCAAGTTAAATTTTCTCAAATTTTCGTGAGTGGATCTTTGACTCTCCTTGAACAAATTGATCATTCGTCTTTTTTCTTATTTCGGATTGCAACAAAGTCTAGAAACAATCATAGCAACAGCGTCTTTGTCGTCCATCATTCCGAACACTATATGCCTTAGTAATATTGTACAATACTGTCGTGCAGCCTCGAGAGAATTCAATAATACTGCATAATATTATCATACATATTGTTGCCCGTAAAATAACTATTTGGACGGTGATATGTTTTGTGATTTCAGTATGTACCGTGGACATGGATTCAATATGCACACGTATCGCGTAGGTTATTATGTCGGAACTCCTACTTCACACATTAATCCCAAAAACTATGATGTGCAGACCGCTGAGCTGCATGAATTCTGGAGGGGCACAGTTTTGATTGTAGACAGAACTGACTGTATAGTACGCACCGCGGACAGTGAAATTAACAGAAATATTGTAACGCATTTCATTGGCATGAACTGATATTACTAACTTTAATGGAAAATGTAAGGTGTGCCGATCACCACGAACCGGTGTGATTGTATGGTGACTTGCGTGCACAGCACGGATTGTTTGATACATGCGGCGGACTGTTAATTCAAATTACAATTATATTAATGTGTTTTCTTGTTGCAGATGGTTGTACTATGGAATGTGTCAAGCTGTGAACGAATGAAAATCCATAAAGCAGAAACTGTGACATGTAACGGATAACACTTATAACGTTGGGACACGTAACACTTTAATTGTGTAACGTACCTATTTAATTATGTAGTTAGCTTGGCCAAGAGAAAATTATTCTGTTACCGGCCGATGTGGCCGTGCGGTTCCAAGCGCTTCAGTTTGGAACCGCGTGACCGCTACGGTCGCAGGTTCGAATCCTGCCTCGGGCATGGATGTGTGTGATGTCCTTAGGTTAGTTAGGTTTAAGTAGTTCTAACTTCTAGGGGACTGATGACCTCAGAAGTTAAGTCCCATAGTGCTCAGAGCCATTTGAACCATTTTTTGAAATTATTCTGTTACGTAGCCTGGTACTTTATTACGTGAATTTAAATTAGGAATTTATTGCTGAAGGTATGTCTGGTCGCACCCTCAGTTGATCTCTCCACTTAATTACCAAGAACATCTACTTTAAAAAAGTTAGTAGATAGGCCTCAGTTCAGAAAATTAACGGCACATTGATATACAATAAAGCACGAGAATTTATTTAAGTAAAGAAACTAGTTCATTTGTGAGCACATAATACTACAGCACAATATCACGAACAAAGCACGTGGTAGCAGTTGACAACCATGTGCAAAGAAAATTCCCCCAAATATGCACAAAATACAGTGGTCTTTTATTAATACGACTACCGAATGTTAAAAAGATACGCACTGCTCATTAGTCAGTTACACGATTTGTTCAGGAATCTAATTACACGCATATATCCACGTGACCTAATGCCCCACCATCCCAAAGCTAAAGAGCACAAAGAAAACACTGCTATAAATTTCAAAGATCACGAAATTATTCTCATTTTCTGCCTATGCAAGGTATCTCGAATTGTTCTGTAACAGCTGAAGCGTAGTAAGAAATGAATGAAGGACTCACTTAAACTGAAACTTACACATTCACAAAATTTCAACAGTAAGGATTAAAACTATACGTTACATCTTCGACGAATCCCAGCGCGGCCGGCCAGGGTGGCCGAGCGGTTCTAGTCGCTACAGTCGGGAACCGCGCGACCGCTACGGTCGCAGGTTCGTATCCTGCCTCGGGCATGGATGTGTGTGACGTCCTTAGGTTAGTTAAGTTTGAGTAGTTCTAAGTTCTAGGGGACTGATGAACCTCAGATGTTAAGTCCCATAGTGCTCAGAGCCATTTGAACCATTCCCAGCGCCATGAGACTGTTCGCTACTCACCCACAGTCCCTACTGCGGACCGGAAGACGTTTCAAGGACAACATGCACTTTCTTCTGCCTGTGCCAACCCAACAAAAGCACGGATCACCGCTCGCTAGTCAGTCTCCGATCCAGTAGAATTTCCCTTACCTGTATGTAAAAGTTGACTACCCTGTCCCTACATCCAAAGAAAGTTAAGTCCAAAGACATACAGACACTTTAGCAGAGGACAAACACGCATCCAAGCAAACAAAAAGAGAATTGGAAGAAGGAAACCAGGGTGATAAAGGAAATACACTGACGGAAAACAAATACAATGTGATATAGCCGGCCGGAGTGGCCGTGCGGTTCTAGGCGCTACAGTCTGGAGCCGAGCGACCGCTACGGTCGCAGGTTCGAATCGTGCCTCGGGTATGGATGTGTGTGATGTCCTTAGGTTAGTTAGGTTTAATTAGTTCTAAGTTCTAGGCGACTGATGACCTCAGAAGTTAAGTCGCATAGTGCTCAGAGCCAATGCGATATAAACGAAAGTTGATAGGCATCATTCTACGTCTAAAAGATGATCTCTATTCAGATTTCGCCCGTCACGTAAGAGTGTGAGGATGCAAATCTCATGTTCGTGAGCGTTTGTTTGTTTTGAGATTAGACATGGTGAGCTGATGTTAGTCTAGAATGCCTTAAAGTCGTCAAAGATGCCACTACCAGCATTTCACAGAGTTTGAACGAGGTCGCGTAATACAGCTTCGAGACGCTGGATGAAAGTCTTGGCAGAAATGTAGCTACTAGCTGCTGTACATGATTACTGGCAGAGGTGGTTACGAGAAAGTGCTGTCGCAAGGAGACCGGGCTCTAGATGGCCAAGTGATCTACCGAGAGGGAAGACCATCGTGTCAGGCGTATGGCTCTGGCGCATCGTTCTGCATCTCCAGCAGCAATTTGAGGAACAGTTGGCAGGCACCACAGTGGCAAACAAAGTGTTACAAATCTTTACTTCAACGAGCCAGATGCTCTGTAACAAGCATTCCACTGGCCCCACTGTGACTTCAGTGGTGTCAAGCGAGAACTAATTGGAGGAGAGTTTGGAGTTCAGTTGTGCTTTTTGATGAGAGCTGGTTCTGCCTCGGTGCCAGTGATGGCCGTGTGTTGGGTAGAATGAGGCCAGTTGAGGGCTTGGAACCAACCTGTGTGCACAATGGACCTACACCAGGAGTATGATTTCGTACGACAGCAGGAGCACTCTCCTCGTTACCCACGCACCCTGACAGCAAATTTGTATGTCAGTCTGGTGTTATGCTGACATTCATGAACAGCATTCCCAACACGACAACGCTCGCCCACATATCGCTGTTGTAGCTCTACATACTCTACAGAGTATCGACATGTTGCCTTGGCCTGGTCGATCATCAGATCTGTTTCCAATCGAGCACATTTGGGACACCATCGGAAGACAATTCTAGCGTCATCCACAACCAGCATTAACCGCCCCTTATGGACCGACCAAGTGCAACAGTGGTAGGGAGCGGTAGATAATTTCACAGACATTTCTCTGGTATTTCGATGTCATGAACGAGTATGAGCTTTTGTACTGTTCAAAATTATAAGCGCGCATTTTCATCAGAGATGCTGTGACGCTTCGAGGCTTTCTTGGAACATCTCTGCTTAGCAAGAAGCGCACTTCTAAACGTGAGACGAGGAGATACAGTAATCGGCAGTGGTGTGTCAGGTGCAGTAGTACGGCATGGGCCGACTGGTACGGTTGCATTTATATTCTGAGGAAGTGGAACATGTTGATTAACTGATTAATTCTTTGAGATGGGGAAAGAGACTGACGCATTTTGAGAAGAATATTTCATTATGATTAGTCTGATGAGCAATAGAAGAGGATTTAATTTAATATAAATGATTTCAGATTTTGAACTTTATTGCTGCAGCTTGTACACTACTGGCCATTAAAATTGCTGCACCAAGAAGAAATGCAGATGATAAACGGGTATTCATTGGATAAATATACACTCCTGGAAATTGAAATAAGAACACCGTGAATTCATTGTCCCAGGAAGGGGAAACTTTATTGACACATTCCTGGGGTCAGATACATCACATGATCACACTGACAGAACCACAGGCACATAGACACAGGCAACAGAGCATGCACAATGTCGGCACTAGTACAGTGTATATCCACCTTTCGCAGCAATGCAGGCTGCTATTCTCCCATGGAGACGATCGTAGAGATGCTGGATGTAGTCCTGTGGAACGGCTTGCCATGCCATTTCCACCTGGCGCCTCAGTTGGACCAGCGTTCGTGCTGGACGTGCAGACCGCGTGAGACGACGCTTCATCCAGTCCCAAACATGCTCAATGGGGGACAGATCCGGAGATCTTGCTGGCCAGGGTAGTTGACTTACACCTTCTAGAGCACGTTGGGTGGCACGGGATACATGCGGACGTGCATTGTCCTGTTGGAACAGCAAATTCCCTTGCCGGTCTAGGAATGGTAGAACGATGGGTTCGATGACGGTTTGGATGTACCGTGCACTATTCAGTGTCCCCTCGACGATCACCAGTGGTGTACGGCCAGTGTAGGAGATCGCTCCCCACACCATGATGCCGGGTGTTGGCCCTGTGTGCCTCGGTCGTATGCAGTCCTGATTGTGGCGCTCACCTGCACGGCGCCAAACACGCATACGACCATCATTGGCACCAAGGCAGAAGCGACTCTCATCGCTGAAGACGACACGTCTCCATTCGTCCCTCCATTCACGCCTGTCGCGACACCACTGGAGGCGGGCTGCACGATGTTGGGGCGTGAGCGGAAGACGGCCTAACGGTGTGCGGGACCGTAGCCCAGCTTCATGGAGACGGTTGCGAATGGTCCTCGCCGATACCCCAGGAGCAACAGTGTCCCTAATTTGCTGGGAAGTGGCGGTGCGGTCGCCTACGGCACTGCGTAGGATCCTACGGTCTTGGCGTGCATCCGTGCGTCGCTGCGGTCCGGTCCCAGGTCGACGGGCACGTGCACCTTCCGCCGACCACTGGCGACAACATCGATGTACTGTGGAGACCTCACGCCCCACGTGTTGAGCAATTCGGCGGTACGTCCACCCGGCCTCCCGCATGCCCACTATACGCCCTCGCTCAAAGTCCGTCAACTGCACATACGGTTCACGTCCACGCTGTCGCGGCATGCTACCAGTGTTAAAGACTGCGATGGAGCTCCGCATGCCACGGCAAACTGGCTGACACTGACGGCGGCGGTGCACAAATGCTGCGCAGCTAGCGCCATTCGACGGCCAACACCGCGGTTCCTGGTGTGTCCGCTGTGCCGTGCGTGTGATCATTGCTTGTACAGCCCTCTCGCAGTGTCCGGAGCAAGTATGGTGGGTCTGACACACCGGTGTCAATGTGTTCTTTTTTCCATTTCCAGGAGTGTATAAATGATTTCAGATTTTGAACTTTATTGCTGCAGCTTGTACACTACTGGCTTTTAAAATTGCTGCACCAAGAAGAAATGCAGATGATAAACGGGTATTCATTGGATAAATATATTATACTAGAACTGACATTGCAAGTAGGCTGTTTAGGTTTTTATATTGGTAACGGCACGTAGCGCTCTGAATGAAAATCACTGGCTGTGCTGTGTGCAGTCTGTGGTTGGTTTGAATTGTTGCTATTGTAGTGTTGGGCAGCTGGATGTTAACAGCGCGTAGCGTTGCGCAGTTGGAGGTGAGCTGCCAGCGGTGGTGGATGTGGGGAGAGAGATGGCAGAATTTTGAGAGCGGATGATCTGGACGTGTGTCCATCAGAGGCAGTAAATTTGTAAAACTGGCTGTCATGAACTGCTATATATATTATGACTTTTGAGCACTATTAAGGTAAATACATTGTTTGTTCTCTATCAAAATCTTTCATTACCTAACTATCCTATCAGTAGTTAGTGCCTTCAGTAGTTTGAATCTTTTATTTAGCTGGCAGTAGTGGCGCTCGCTGTATTGCAGTAGTTCGAGTAATGAAGATTTTTGTGAGGTAAGTGATTATGAAAGGTATAGGTTAATGTTAGTCAGGGCCATTCTTTTGTAGGGATTATTGAAAGTCAGATTGCGTTGCGCTGAAAATATTGTGTGTAAGTTTAAGCACAGTCATTTATAATTTTTATGACGTTTCAACATGTGATTGCATTTTCACGCAATTTGGGTGCATACATCCTGAGAAATCAGTACCCAGAAAAAACACCACCTCTGGCCGTAATAACGGCCTTGATACGCCTGGGCATTGAGTCAAACAGAGCTTGGATGGCTTGTACAGGTACAGCTGCCCATGCAGCTTCAACGACTAGTGACTGGCGTATTGTGACGAGCCAGTTGCTCGGCCACCTTTGGTTCAAATGGCTCTGAGCACTATGGGACTTAACATCTATGGTCCCCTAGAACTTAACTGCTAACCTAAGGACATCACACAACACCCAGTCATCACGAGGCAGAGAAAATCCCTGACCCCGCCGGGAATCGCACCCGGGAACCCGGGCTCGGCCACCTTTGACCAGACGGTTTCAATTGGTGAGAGATCTGGAGAATGTGCTGGCCAGGGCAGCAGTCGAACATCTTCCGTATCTAGAAAGGCCCGTACAGGACCTGCAACATGCGGTCGTGCATTATCCTGCTGAAATGTAGGGTTTCGCAGGGATCGAATGAATGATAGAGTCACGGGTCGTAACACATCTGAAATGTAAAGTCCACTGTTCAAAGTGCCGTCAATGCGAACAAGAGGTGGCCGAGACGTGTAACCAATGGCACCCCGTACCATCACACCGGGTGATACGCCAGTATGGCGATGACGAATACACGCTTCCAATGTGCGTTCACTGCGATGTCGCCAAACACAGATGCGACCATCATGATGCTGTAAACAGAACCTGGATTCATCCGAAAAAATGACGTTTTGCCATTCGTGCATCCAGGTTCGTCGTTGAGTACACCATCACAGGCGCTCCTGTCTGTGATGCAGCGTCAAGGGTAACCGCAGCCATGGTCTCCGAGCTGACAGTCCATGCTGCTGCAAACGTCGTCTAACTGTTCGTGCAGACGGTTGTTGTCTTGCAAACGTCCCCATCTTTGGACTCAGGGATCGAGACTTGGGTGCACTATCCGTTACAGCCATGCGGATACGGTGCCTGTCATCTCGACAGCTAATGATACGAGGCCGTTGGAATCCAGCACGGCGTTCCGTATTACCATCCTGAACCCACCGATTCCATATTCTGCTAACAGTCATTGGCTCTCGACCAACGTGAGTAGCAATGTCGCAATACGATAAACCGCAATCGCGATAGGCTACAATCCGATCTTTATCAAAGTCGGAAACGTGATGGTACGCATTTCTCCTCCTTACACGAGTCATCACAAGAAAATTTCACCAGGCAACGCCGGTCAACTGCTGTTTGTGTATGAGAAATCTGTTGGAAACTTTCCTCATGTCAGCACGTTGTAGGTGTCGCCACCGGCGCCAACCTTGTGTGAATGCTCTGAAAAGCTATTCATTTGCGTATCACAGCACCTTCTTCCTATCGGTTAAATTTCGCGTTTGTAGCAAGTCATCTGCGTGGTGTAGTAGTTTTAATGGCCAGTAGTGTAGTTACGTATTCTTGGTTCAGACATCCAGGGACTTGAGCATAGGGAAGGATAAACAGCCACGCAGTATTTTCGATTTGAATGTGGGGTGGGAATAACCGCTGAATATTTAATGTCATTTTTACGAGTTGCAATTTTGAAAAGATCTCTTTTAATGCTAAAGACTGCTTACGTTTGTTCACTCAAGAACTGTAATTTTTTGTGGATTAATGTTTGTGAAGCAAAGAAAGAGAAAATTTTTCGATATAGAACTTTTCTAATCAGAAAACTAAATACATTTGATGTTATCATTAATTTATCCCAATTAATTGTCCACATCCAAAGTCCATGCCAAAATAAGAATTATCACTTTTACCTATTCAGATTTGCCTTTATAAAAAAGAGCGTATTGCATCAGGCGCATCTCAGCTGTTAGTTGAAACTCAGCAAATGCGACGTGCTTTCAAGACAAGAGCAGTGTCATGGTATTTCCATTGCGCAACATGCATGCCAAAATTAAGCAATTAAAAAAGGGGACACTAAGCTTTTCCAGAGCCAATTTATTAGTTTAAAAATTTAATGATTTACAGTGCTGGACTCAGACAGTATCCTTGGCACTACGAATGTGTGAACAGGCAGAGAACAAGATAGGCACTTTCAGGTTACTTTTCTCGCAGTGAGACTTTGCAGCACACTCTCGCAGTCGTGTTCTTGTGTTCGACGTTTTACGAGACCCCATGTTGAAAGTTCGCCCAAGTTTACAGATCGCTTACAATGCCAGCAAGTAGAACTTTTAATGATAACAATATACATATCATTTTATAGCTTCGACTGCTAGCAAGCAAAAGTTTTAATGAATAGCAACAATCTTACTACTTTTATTACTATAACTTTCAACAGCCATGGAACTCCATTCCACAAACTAACACCTGGCATCAGAATAACACAATGCATATACGTTTGCGTGCTTGCATTCAACATTCTGGCGGTGACATCGGTTATTAAAGGACCAGCATTTCACGTTTGCAATGTTATCTCGCGCTTACATTAACCTATGACCTTGCGATGTTAATCACATAAATATGTTACCGAGACAAATGTATTCCAGAAATTTCATTACTCCACATTAATTATATTTGGTGTTGCGATTTTTTTCCGTGTATATGATGATTGCTTTCCTATACCAAATTATACTCTTAATAGCTATCTAGTTAATGTGGAGTGTGATTTTGTTATGGAATAAAACTCAGATGTGGTAATTTAGTATTGAAATATCACTATGATTGCCTGGCTGCCAGATATAGATAGCATCCAGCACCGACACCTGAGTGATGCTGTTCAGAAGTGTAAAAGTTGGAATCAACTCTGAAACTCAATGAAGAGGGACGCTTCAATTGCATGAAGCGTGTGTCACTTTCGTCGCTGCATACAAATACGCTAAGGTAATTCTACAATTACCGCGCGTTCCTGCTACATTCCAAATGGGCGACTATGATGAAGAAAACTGCAAGACTTTGTAAAACACTGGGAAACGAAAACTTAACTCTCGCGATTATTTCTCTAAATAATGCTATAACGACTTTGTGCAAAAGCAATGGTGGTTTCTAATTTTCACTGATTTACGTTAACTGTAAGTTATCTCATAAAACTGCAATTATTTTTTTCTTCTCAGTAACATTCAGACATACAGCTGAAAATTGTTTCGGCCATTAAACCATTTTTTACTGTAAGCGTTACAACTGCAAACCCATTAACTTCTGATACTGTCCTTATTATTGCAAATAACTGCTGTTATTGCTACTAATGAGAGCAGAGTTATTCAGTCTTTATTTTTTATTAGCTTTCTAATGGCTTATGCACATTTCATGATGTTATTTGTGAGTTTGTATATATATTTGCATGTTTTCTTGCTTTTTTGGCTAATTGCCGTGTGAATTAACGACAGGTATCGATCAAACAAGCGCGTGTCCGCCATTCCGTTAGCAGACAATAGCCCATCATGACCCGTCCAGTACGTTTGATGAAATATTTCGTTAGGTGAAACTCTTTTGATTTTTTAGATGTATGAGTAATCATGTTACAGTTTTATGAGCCTTCCTTGGATGTGTGAGCGCAATATTCAATCAATCCTGCGGAAAGTTAAATGTTCCTGGTTCCAATTACGTGAGAAATCAGAGGGAACGTATCAGGGTTCCTTCACTTTCATTAGATGAGTACAGTCATTTCTAGTTAGGTTAATATTCGAGGGTATTCTGTTACGTTACAAACGAAAAACAAGCATAGCGCAGAATGAGAGAGTACTATGCTAAGAGGAAAGCTCACCAGAATTTGCAACAGTGTTCTGGCGCGCCTTACTCTTAGTCAGTTACTGTTCCATCCTTGTGCGATGGGTATTTTTCTGTTTCTGAACCATTTTCAGTCGAGCTCCCAGAAGCTCTTTCATTTCCGTTAGTGATTGGTGAGAAACTGACCTTCTGATGAAATCTATACTGATCTCTGTCGTGCATGTAGTTGTGGTCAAGCACCTAGTTGCTTACTTCCTATCCAGTCTTGCGCATTTGGCGAAGTCGCTTTCCCGCTACAGACAGTGCTGAAGATCCTTGACATGCGTTTCCAACTGACTAAAAGACTGTAGAAGATTAGCCCCAGCCTTCTCATTGCTGTTGTAATGCACTCTAGATGTTTCTATAGTATCTTGCTGCGTTATTCTTTTTGTGCACCATTTTATTTTGTTGGACACATTTTCACAGAAGCTTTGTGTTCTTTAATTCCAGTTTCATCAGTTGTTCCACTCTGACAATGTTCGGGCATTCTAAGCATTGTAGTACAGTACCGATGATACCCTATGGTAACTAAAGTGCTAAAGTAGTCGTTCCTAACGTTTCAGAGGGCATTACCCTTCAGTGCAATCAGACATTAGCTAGTATCCCCTCCACCCCCCCCCCCCCCCACCCACCCTTTCGAATCATTTCTATCAAATTTATTTAAGAATGAAAAATATTTTTCCTTGAACATTGTTATTTCAAAATGAATAAAGATAAATGATATTTGATTTTATTAAATCACAAACTAGTGAGTCTGTGAGATACTTGGTGTGGCTTATTTCTAACAATTTTTTTTTTCTGTTAGCATGCTGACGCAATTCTCACTGCATCGCGAGTGCCGTCTACAACTGCTTCTCAGGAAAGATAGAAAACGATTAACATTGAGGGTAGACACTTCTTACAAAAAGCGTTTCCTCTGCACCATTTCCCTGCCTAGCGCCACTTGCTTCACCACTGTCTGCACCCTTATTTAAAATCGGCCAAATTAAAATGTGTGCTCTATACTTAGGCCTACGGTTTGTAAATCACGTGATTACTGGGATTTTTCTGTCTCAACTGGTGAATGTTGAAAGACTTAGCCTGCCAATGCTTCGTGCCTGACCACTGCAACTAGCAATAACAACAATAATAATAATAATATTAATAATAACAATAAATGGTAGTCCCGCTGCAGGGTAGAAGACACTATGTAGTTACTGTTGTGTTCTGCTGTAAATTAGTTCGTTTATTGTTGCGAGGTGAGTCATGAGGCAATTTTTGGTCTATCTTGAATAGTTTCACGATATCGTATTTACTTTAAGTCACAGCATGGTTTTTACGTTTGTTACCGCTGTTTCCGGCATATTTTTGTGTTTTTTGTTGCCTTTACTTCGACATACAGCATGATGTCTGCAACTCTGTGAGTGGCTGTTAGTAAACAAATATGAAAAAGTGAACTTACATACGTGAGCGTTATACTATTGCGACTGTTTCCACAACACTACCGCAAACCCAGCCGTATACCACTGACCTATGTAGGTCATATTTTTTCATATCTGTTTACTAACAGCCAGTCATACAGCTGCAGATAACGTGCTCTGTGCGAAGAAACGGCAACAAAAAACACAGAAAATATGCCGGAAACAGCGGCAGCGTACGTAAAAACCATGCTGTTACTTGAAGTAAATGATATTTTAATAAACCATTCACAAACACCATATTTGAAACCAAACAGTCAACATGTAAGAATTTTTTATAATGTTTATAACTATTCTAATTTTTGCATGGTTCTGAATTAAACAATCCACTGATGATGGCGATGTTGTTGGTGAAACTGGTTTGGGAGTAAATAAATATAAGACAAAAAAGTATTTTCCATCAACGTGAAGCCACAATGCCACATTGTTTTTAATATCATACATGTGTGGGACAAGGTATGTGTGAAGTGATGTGAGGAAGGTGACGTTTATACGTTTGTATAACTGGCTGTAATTTAGAAAGCGTTCCTTCAATTGTTAATGCTAGTATTTGAAAAAAAATTAATTATTGGTAACTTATGTAATGAGATTTACGTTTTACGAAATAGTGATAATAGTAATAATCTTTTACATACAATTTAGTTTCGTGGTCAGGAACGGGATTTTAACAGTAATGGTATTCTGGTGCATCTATGGCCAGATATTCATTGATTTTCGGCGTTATCCATTCGTCATGATTTATGGAGGAGTTAGGAAGTGTTATCCAATGGGTTCGTGTAGGGTGCGCGTGCGTGTCTGATAAAATTAAGTTTATTTTCTGTGCCAAGTAAGAGGTCGTGTTCAGTTACCCAAACCACAAACACAGTGTAACACCCGAACAACGTTATATGACGTAAACAAAGACTTCAAATGAATAACGAACGACCACACACCTGGATGGAGGGAGGTCCGTTTGGCTTACTACTCTCTCTCTCTCTCTCTCTCTCTCTCTCTCTCTCTCTCCCTGAACTCGTACGACCTCGGCAGGTGGCACGTGGTGTGCTCCCGGCGGCCAGGGTGGCAGGAACACTGAGGAGGTTAGCAGCAGAGCCTCCCCCACCCCAGGGACCCCAAACGTCCTTCCGTCGTGGCCGTCAGGGCGGCCACCGCACCAGGGGTGCAGGAGAGCTCAGGAGGTAACCAAGTGGTTGGCAGGGAGCAACGCGCATGCGCCACGCCAACCCCGCATTGATCGGCAGCGGCGACTACTCTCCCAGGATGCTCGCGCACTCCGTCCCAGTGGCGCCAAATCTGAGCGTGACGGCTGGCAGGACAAGCTCAGTATCTACATCCAGGCTCTGCAGACCACTGCGAAGTGCATGGCGGGGAGCACTTCCCGTTGTACCATTTGTTAAGACTTCTTCCTGTTCTATTCACGTGTGGAGAACGGGAAGAATGATTGCTTAGAAGTCTCTGTGCGCCTTTAATCTTGTCTTCGCCATTCAAGCTGAAGCGATTTGTAAGGTGTTGTAGTATATTCCTAGATTCACTTCTTAAAGCTGATTCCCGAAGTTTTACAAACAGGCTTTCTCAGGATAATTTACTTCTATGTACAAGTTTCTTTACTATCACCGCAACACTATCGTATGGGTAAACCCAGAATGAGATGATTAGTGCTACACTCCTTTGTATCTATTCAATATCATCTTGTTTTATGTTTTTGACACAATCAAAAATGGTTCAAATGGCTCTGAGCACTATGGGAGTTAACTGCTATGGTCATCAGTCCCCTAGAACTCAGAACTACTTAAACCTAACTAATCTAAGGACATCACACACATCCATGCCCGAGGCAGGATTCGAACCTGCGATCGTAGCGGTCGCACGGTTTCAGACTGTAGCGCCTAGAACCGCTCAGCCACTCCGGCCGGCCGGACACAATCATTTTTTTTATGATACCATCATAACCGGTTTCGGCTTTCAGAGGCCATCCTCAGATGCTACACTGTGTTCATCATAAACATAAACCTGACGTAAGTATTACACCATGTATTTTTCCACGTTTGCTGGAAACTCAATGGCTTTCGCTTCACGTGGAGCGGAAGCCTAGCTTTCTCGAGTAGAGTCAAGTACGATAATAGGGATATGTTTTATGCTGTGCGTTAGACGCACATCGACTGAGCGACGTCGCGCGGGATTAGCCGAGCGGTCTAGGTCGCTGCAGTCATGGACTGTGTGGCTGGTCCCGGCGGAGGTTCGAGTCCTCCCTCGGGCATGGGTGTGTGTGTTTGTCCTTAGGATAATTTAGATTAAGTAGTGTGTAAGCTTAGGGACTGATGACCTTAGCAGCTAAGTCCCATAAGATTTCACGCACACATTTTTGACTGAGTGACAATACGGGACAACAGCTTTACCAGCGCATTTAATTTGTACAGCTAAGGCCAGCCAGCTCGTTAAACTAACCTGCAGCGGCATGAGCAGTTTCAGTTAAGACGTAAAAAGAAACGAGCGGAGAAGCAATACAGATTGGAATTTCATTTAATTTTTAAATAGAATGTAATAATATTCCTCGGAATTCCGGCAATACCGCACACTTCTTAGCGTCCAGTCGGAAAGAATAGCATGCTGTCGTTCTAAGCTAACATAGTACTGTAACTAATAACAAAAGTAATGAAAATTCGTAAGTTAAACACAGGGCAGCTCTTCTGCGCTAGTTATGTGTGACTCAAAAGCGTACTGCAGAGATTTCGCCGTATAATTAAATACTGAAGCCATAGTCAGTCGTCGGGTAGTTCTGAACTCCTTCCATATTCAAATCTGAGGAATAAATTTCAGTACTGGAGCTGTCTGTCATCTGCCACGTCGATAACGAGTCGATAATAAGTGCTCAACAGTAGAATCGACGAAGCTGTCCAGGCACCACATTTTCTCCTGTTACTTTTACGACGTGGATTTCTGTATGCCGCCAGCTCCATGCGTTAGTTTCAATACGTCTGGAAGCTTACTTAAATGTCTTGTTATTTCTCGCGACAAATCTCTTAACTTGGCTCCAGATAAGTTCTGTTGTGTACGTATTGCCGTGGTACGGTAACAGCTGTAAAAATGCAGAATCTGAAAATTATTGTTTGCCACGTTTCGACGACGCTTATCATTCTGGCTTGTGTGGTATAAAACGGTGGACATAGTCCAAATAAAATCTGATTTTTTATTTTTGTCCTACAATTTATTTTGTTATGCTTTCTTAGTTTAACCAAGAATTTATATTGGCAATGAAAACTGGAATTTTGCATGTAGTATTTAATTAGAAATAAGAATACGTGCATTTTTCGCAAGAAAAGATATTTAGTATGTGTCAATCAGCATACATTTGATTAATTTTAGATTTAAAATATGTGCTTATTCCAAACAGCACAAGAAAAAAAAAAAAAAAAGAGCGCAGAAGTGATATTTGGATTAGTAGCCTACGATGTCATGATTCTACAACGCTACCGATTCAGTTGTAGATTCTGTTTACAATACAACCTTAAATTTAGTAAATCAAGTTCTCGGAACACTTGTAAGCCGATTTTTGTGCAGTGTTAGCCATTTCCACACTACGTCTCATTGGCGGACAACCAGAGCGCAACAGTACAGAGGGTGTGACTGCATACAATTTTCGAAATAAAAACTACATAGCAAAAGTATGATTAAGAAAAACGTTGATGGCTGTTAAAGTTTTATTTATTCTAACATAGTAACAAGATATCAAATACGTGACTAGGACCTACTTCCAAAAGCGTAACAACACCCGTGTACGTGTGCTACGACTGCTGACCAATCATTGCGTTTGTGTTTGTTTGCACCAGGCTTATTCTTATGATGAATAAAGTATACAACAGAGAACAGAAAATCTTAAGATCTGAAACAAGTGCAATGCTATTAACATACATATTGTTCATACCCATGGGCGGCATGTGACGAACAAGTGTTCATGAATTTCCAGCTAAACGTAAAATCAGAACCGAGCGAGGTGGCGCAGTGGTTAGCACACTGGACTCGCATTCGGGAGGACGACGGTTCAATCCCGCGTCCGGCCATCCTGATTTAGGTTTTCCGTGATTTACCTAAATTGCTCCAGGCAAATGCCGGGATGTTTCCTTCGAGAGGGCACTGCCGACTTCCTTCCCTAATCCAATGAGACCCATGACCTCGCTGTTTGGTCCCACCCATGAACAGCCCAACCAACCCATAAAATCAGAAATTAGGGAATTACGTGCATACAATAACGAGTGCAGCACTGTGCTGTCCGGGCCGCGTCTGCGCTCCCTAACATCTACCCGGCAAAAGTAAACATCTCGCAGCCGGCAGAAGAGTGACAGCGAGCTGCAACAAGGAACTGGCCTGGTCCTCCATTCTTTGCTGGCTCTCCTACGCTTATGTGCATCATCATCATCATCATCATTTAAGACTGATTATGCCTTTCAGCGTTCAGTCTGGAGCATATTCCCCTTTATAAAAATCCTCCATGATCCCCTATTCCGTGCTAACATTGGTGCCTCTTCTGATGTTAAGCCTATTACTTCAAAATCATTCTTAACCGAATCCAGGTACCTTCTCCTTGGTCTGCCCCGACTCCTCCTACCCTCTACTGCTGAACCCATGAGTCTCTTGGGTAACCTTGCTTCTCCCATGCGTGTAACATGACTCCACCATCTAAGCCTGTTCGCCCTGACTGCTACATCTATAGAGTTCACTCCCAGTTTTTCTTTGATTTCCTCATTGTGGACATCCTCCTGCCATTGTTCCCATCTACTAGTACCTGCAATTATCCTAGCTACTTCCATATCCGTTACCTCAACCTTATTGATAAGGTACCCTGAATCCACCCAGCTTTCGCTCCCATACAACAAAGTTGGTCGAAAGATTGAATGGTGCACAGATAACTTAGTCTTGGTACTGACTTCCTTCTTGCAGAAGAGAGTAGATCGTAGCTGAGCACTCACTGCATTAGCTTTGCTACACCTCGCTTCCAGTTCTTTGACTATGTTGCCATCCTGTGAGAATATGCATCCTAAGTACTTGAAACCGTCCACCTGTTCTAACTTTGTTCCTCCTATTTGGCACTCAATCCGTTTATATCTCTTTCCCACTGACATTACTTTCGTTTTGGAGATGCTAATCTTCATACCATAGTCCTTACATTTTTGATCTAGCTCTGAAATATTACTTTGCAAACTTTCAATCGAATCTGCCATCACAACTAAGTCATCCGCATATGCAAGACTGCTTATTTTGTGTTCACACATCTTAATCTCACCCAGCCAGTCTATTGTTTTCAACATATGATCCATATATAATATGAACAACAGTGGAGACAGGTTGCAGCCTTGTCTTACCCCTGAAACTACTCTGAACCATGAACTCAATTTACCGTCAACTCTAACTGCTGCCTGACTATCCATGTAAAGACCTTTAATTGCTTACAAAAGTTTGCCTCCTATTCCATAATCTCGTAGAACAGACAATAACTTCCTCTTAGGAACCAGGTCATATGCCTTTTCTAGATCTATAAAGCATAGATACAATTCCCTGTTCCATTCATAACACTTCTCCATTATTTGCCGTAAGCTAAAGATCTGGTCCTGACAACCTCTAAGAGGCCTAAACCCACACTGATTTTCATCCAATTGGTCCTCAACTAATACTCGCACTTTCCTTATGTGCTTATGTGCAATGGCGTAAATATTGAGCGCCCTGAAGGGCAGCGCCACTGGGCACCTAAGAATATACCATAAGGAGACTGCTACTCTTTTTTTTTATCGTAAAGACCTCACTTTGTTATAAGTGGGTTTTACTGTTTTAACGACCTGTATTCTCATTCATATTTGATGACTAGCTTAATGAAATATTATTGTAATAACGGTCATATTTTATGGCTTTTACAATGAAAGATTGTGTTACAGAGGACGCACCCTTAGCACAAAGAGTAGCAAAGGAAAATTACACATGGTTGTATGTACACTGGTGTCCAAAACTTAAGCAACAACCTGCTGCTTCCCCGTCCTCTGTCTAATTCACGATATAATCATACGAACTGTCAACAGGCGTCTGTACGATTGTGTTCTGCATGGAATATGGCATTCCGGTCAACGGATAACCGCGCCAACGATGGCGTCGGGGCACCTACCAAACAGAGTAAGTCCCACATCCACACTAGCTGTGTACACAGCCCCAGGCACAGAGAAGATGTCTACAGGACATTCTGCAGTGGAGGGCCGTATAAAGATTGGAAGCAGGACAGTCGCAAGCTGATGGGGACCGATGGCTTGATGTGAATCGTTCTGTTCTTTCTCGGATGTGGCGACAGGCTGTAGAGACCGAAACTGTATCCCGAAAACCAGGACACGGCCGACCATATGTGACATCGGAGAGAGAGAGAGGATCGTTATTTGGATGTAATGGCATGACGGCACCGCCTTAGTACTGCACGGCAACTGGCATCTGACCTCGCAGCATCCACTGGACGTGTTGTTGCGAGGCAAACGGTGTACAGATAGCTTCGGCAGAGTGGTCGTTCTTTTCGTAGACCTGCTGTATGTGTATATCTGACGCGTCTTCACAAAAGGAAAAGTCTAGAGTGGAGTCGTCAACATCTGGATGGTCGAACGGTGGACCGACGTTCTTTTCACAGATGAGTCCAGATGTGGTCTGGAGAGTGATTCTCGACGGATTCGCAATTGGTGGGAACGTGAACACGATTTCGAGACCGAAGCATTGTAGAAAAAGATATCGAGGAATATCTCTAATGGTGTGGGCAGGGATTACGTGCACCACTCGAACAGCTCGTCGTGAAATTGTACAAGTGAATCGGCAAAGTTTAACTGGTTTCAGGTACCGTGACGAGATCTTGGGACCTCATATGCGAGGTGCTGTGGGCCCTGACTTTGTATTGATGGAAGATAATACTCGACTTCATCGAGCACGGGTGGTTGATGTTTAGGTTGGTGCAAATGGCTCTGAGCACTATGGGACTTACAGCTGAGGTCATCAGTCCCCTAGAACTTAGAACTACTTAAACCTAACCAACTTAAGGACATCACACACATCCATGCCAGAGGCAGGATTCGAACCTGCGACCGTAGCAGTCGCCCGGTTGCGGACTGAAGCGCCTACAACCGCTTGGCCACCACGGCTGGCGGTTGATGTTTTCTTGGAAACGGAAAATGTTGCACGCATGGCGCGGCCTGCTCGCTCCCCCGATTTGAGTCCCATAGAGCATGTCTCTGACCCACTAGGGAGATGGGTTGCATCACGTCAGCATCCGCCAACCACTCTCCTAGACTTGCGAGCAGCTCTGCAGAATGAATTGGCGTTATTGCCTCAACGTGAGTCTGGCGGCATCAGTCACAGCTTGTCCCGACGTTGCCAGGCGTGTATTGCTGCCAGAGGTTGTCACACCCCATACTGAGCACATTAACCAGTTGTCGGGACGTATCTGCAAATACGTTAAGTTGGAGAAACGAAGAACATTTTTGTCTACCGATATGCGTATTGCAGTCGTTTACGTTATGTATTCTTTACACTGTTTCTACTATACTATCACCTGTTTATACTATTTTGTGGCAACCATACAAAATTTCCGTTTGTGTCTTTAATTTTGGACACCAGTATATACAATTCCCTGATTTCTGATTTTATATTTAGTTGACAAAGCATGTTCCAGAAAATGTACAATTATGCACAGTAGGTAGGCCTCAAAGTGAATCGAGACAAAACAGAGTTCATGTTATTAGGAAGAAGACAAGAACAGGAAGAATTTCTTGAGATACATGGCAAGAGGTTCAAGAGAGTACACCAGTTCAAAGACTTGGGATCTTGGTTTACCACACACAACATAAAAATGGACATCAAGGAAATAACAGCAATGGGAATGAAATGCATGCATTCCCTCAGAGAGACGCCCGGCTCTAAATCGATCTCAGTGAACACTAAGATGAAAATCTACAACACAGTGATATGCCCAGCAGTACTGTACGGTTCAGAAATATGGAGCATGACTAAGCGAGAAAGGGAAAAACTATTAATATTTGAAAGAAGAGTAATGAGGAAGATATGGGGACCAGTTTTAGATAACGGAGAATGGAGGAGGAGGATAAACGATTCAATCTACCTTCTGATGCGACAACCAACTATCCTACAGAAGATAGAGGCAAAGGAATACAATTGGTCGGTCATGTAGACCGTATGCCAGATGGAAGACAGGCGAAGATGGCACTAGCGGGGAAACCAAACACGAAACGCCCCATTCAACGACCAAGGCAGCGCAGAATGGACGACCTGGCGAAGGACCTAGCAGCCCTGGGAATGTAAGACACCTGGAGGAACCGGGCACAAAACAAGAAGGAATGGAGGCAGTATGTGCAAGCATCGCGTAGTCTACGGGGCTTGTGATCGCTGAATATCTATCTGTCTGACAAAGCATGAACAATTGTTGATTAAATGCTGCCCGTACGTATGGACCAACTGCTTTACCTACAGCTGAGCTTATACGATCGTTCCATTTCATATCCCAACAGATTCTTAAACCCAGGTATATGTATGAGCTGACGATTCCAGTTCAGACATGTTGATACTACGTGTTTTCTTTACGTGAACTGCACAGTTTTACAATTCTGAATAGTTAAAGTAAGGTGCCAGTCTTTGCACCACATTGAAAGCTCATTAGCATCCGACTGAATATTCGCGCAGCTTTCATTAGAGAAAACTGCATCTACTGCGAAAAGTCTGCGGTTATTGCTAATATTGTCTGCAAGATCATTAACTGACGACTTGAAAAGCAAGCATCCAAACACACTTTCCACGGGCATATCTGAAGTTACTTTCGATGACTCTCAATCCAAGATAACACATTGCGTCCTCCCTATGAAGAATCCATTCGCCGAAAATCGTCTCGCTCGAAGAGTTCCTCCACCTGTGCAGTTCGATGTGGCCGCTCGTCGTCATCTATAAAAATGAAGTCTGGGCGGACTGCATCCACAGAAAAGATGCATACGGGAAGGACTGCAGGGTCACAATAACATTGACCGATGACTGTCAACCGATCTTATTAGACAATGTTTGTGGGTGCATTACGTCTTGTCAGCTCTTGCCATATGAGGGTACCTGCCCATATTTAAACTGCTTCAATATTCTAGCTATCCAGAAGGCTTTTGACTCCTTTCGTCACAAGCGGCTTCTAATCAAATTCCGTGTCTCAATTGTATGGCTGGATTCGTGATTACCTGTCAGAAAGGGCACAGTTCGTAATGATTGACGGAAAGTAATCGACTGAAACAGAAGTGATATTTGGCGTTGCCCAACGAAATGTTATAGGCCCTCTACTGTTCCTGATCTACATAAATGATTCAGGAGACAATCCGAGCAGCTCTCTTAGATTATCTGCAGGTCATGCTGCCATTTACCGCCTAGCAAAGTTATACAACGGGAAAAAACTAATTGCAAAATACTGTGTACAAGAGATATGTATGATGCGAAAAGTGACCGTCGACTCTAAATAATGAAGGATGAGGTCACCCACGGTACTTAAAGAAATCCATTACATTTCGGTAACTCGATAACCATATAAATCTAATGGCTGTAAATGCAACCAAATACGTAGGGAGTACCATTACAAACAGGTTAAACTTGAACGATCACATAGACCATGTTGTGGGGAAGGCGCACCAAAGATTGCGTTTCGGTAGCAGAACACTTAGAAGATGCAACAGATCTACTGAAGAAATTGCGTACGCTATGCTTTTTCCGTCCTCTTCTGGAATACTGCTGCGCGGTAAGGAGACCTTACCAGATAGGACTGACGGAGGACATCGAGAAAGTTTAAAGATTGGCAGCTCGTTTGTGCTGTCGCTAAATAGAGGAGAGAGTGTCACGAATATGATACACGAGTTGGGATAGCAATCATTAAAACAAAAGCATTTTTCATTGCGGCCAGGTCTTTTCACGAAATTGCAGTCACTAGCTTTCGCCTCGGAATGCAACATTATACTGTAGGCGCTCAACTACATATCGAGAAATGATCCAATAAGTCGGAGCTCGCACGCTTACGCTGTTAGAGTGTGGAACGCTAGATAAATAGTCTCAAGATGGTTCGGTGAACCCTCTGCCAGATACTTAAGTATGAATTGCAGGGTAGCCGTGTAGATGTTGACGTATCTGTAATAGATCAGAGTAGACGAGAGCCGTAGAACCGAACAATATTTACCAAATAACAACAAATAGGAAACGCTCTGCTGTGAAATTAAGGCAATAATTCAGCAGCCAATCAAGGGCGAGTATGTGAATTTAACCTAACTTGGCCCAGATAATACCTTTTATGCTAACGAGGTCACTTATTGGGTAAATTAGCTCTAGGTATTTATTGAAACTGGCCGGCCAGAGTGGCCGAGCGGTTAAAGGCGCTACAGTCTGGAACCGCACGACCGCTACTGTCGCAGGTTCGAATCCTGTCTCGGGCATGGATGTGTGTGATGTCCTTAGGTTAGTTAGGTTTAAGTAGTTCTAAGTTCTAGGGGACTTATGACCACAGCAGTTGAGTCCCATAGTGCTCAGAGCCATTTGAACCATTTATTGAAACTGAACAGTCAACTCCTGGCAAACTTTAAATTCATGTCCACTGCTAGTTAGTCGCAATTCGTGTGTGATATTTACCCGGCGAAGCTTGGCTATTGACTCAGCTACGCTGGAAATTCCGTAAATCCATTGATTTATTTAGATAAAAGCTGGACTACAGGAACAGCACTGCAGTATGATAGTCTACTTACGGTACTGCAATGTGCAATGAGTTAATAATGAAATCCATCTGCCTCCAGTTTTAAGTTTTGGTAATGTATAGAAGGCAGAAATGAACTTATATTGTACAAATGTTATCATTAACAAAGACATTGATGAAAAATAAATTTTAAAGATACTTTTTTTCTTCAGAGTTTATGTTTTACAATAAATGCCCAATATTTTCTACCTCAAATGTAGCTACAAAGTTGACTTCGCCAAAGAAATTGACACACCCTCTTCAAATTACTGGCATGTCGGGAATGATTGTCACAGCATTAAAAATTATAACTCTTCACGGGTATTCACCTTCACATGGTCACATGCCATAGCACAGCATGATTGCACTTTAGACCTATATGTAAATTATGCCCAGTTTTACGTCGCCTACCCTGATGCTGTCAGGATCTTTCATACACGGTATTTTCAACAGAAACAGAGTCGATCCCGAAGAGTCCCTTCGACCTCGTGGACACATGGTATCACTGCCCTCTAGGAGGCGAAGGAGTTGTGCCATCGGTAGTAAAAGGTGGTACGGTCTCTGAGGGCACCCTGCCTTATGCCTTGGCTCTGTTTGCCAGTTTTAAATGCTTTAATTTTGAGTGGATGAAGTCGTATCCAGATCATTGTGGTGTGGGTCTGCACTGGGGCACAGCATGCTGTGTATCCATAGCCACAATGAGCTTTGGAAGGGACCTGCCGGTATAGCCGCGGTGTACAGAGGCGATGACTATCCAGTGTAAAAGGAGTTTGGTGGATTGAATTCGGATAAATGGAGGCGTAAGCTTAAGCCTGTCTTCCTGGCTGTCGAGCATTCATAGTGGATGGCTAACTGTCCCATAGAGTCTGTTTGTGGACGCAATACTTACTTTACAGACCTGTAAACTACTGGTAAATTACGCAAATAACGCACTACAGACACACAAACAACTTGTAAATTACCAAAATAATTTCAGTACACTCCATACAGACATGCAAACTACTCCTAAAAAATGCACGTATAATTGTTTGCAGACATGCTTGCTAACTGTAAATTGTCCAAATAACGCATAATATAGCCTACAAACCTGCTTGTAAAATAATGTAACATACACTCAAACATTGTGCGCACGCCCGCCCGCGACCCACTATCCGCTGGACTGCACAGGACACTAGAGCACCCACTCCCAGAAGTCGGGATGCCCCTGCAGCCCCCACAGAGTGATGCACAGGTGCCCGTTCGGGTCCTGCAAGCATGAGATGGTGGCATTCCTTGACACCTGAGAAATTCCTCTCGAAATATGTGATCACCTAGGCACCGTTGCTGATGCAACTGGACGGGAGCAAAGACCTAACTGCAGAGTGCAGACACTCCATGGGCGTGGGTCGAAGCCGCCGTGATCCACCGCCAAACGCAAGCCGGCGTGAGCCATCACTCTCACGCCGCTGCCGGTGGCATGTCGAAGTCACCTCTACGTTAAAGTTCTTCGAGTGTTATACAGTATAGCACAATCTGTGATGTCAGTACGCGCGTCACACATGTCCGGTTAGGATCGCGAGCGGCTGAACAGTTTTTCTACAGCACGATCTGTGATGTCAGTATGCACATCACACACATGTCGGGAGCAGTGGAACAGTTTTTCTATAGCACGACCTGTGACGTCAGTATGTGCGTCACACATGTCCTGTTAGGACCGTGAGCGGTGGAACAGCTTTTTATAGCGTCTGCGAGGGTGAGTCACACTGTAATTTGGTCTTCACTGGACCACAGGTAGAGAGAGGGTAGACTTCAGGAAAGGTATACACATGCCCTCGTGGAGCATATTTAGATAGACATGTGACGTAAAAGAACGACATGTGGCGTAAACGGAAAGCCATAGAGACCACAACCAAGATAAAACCTGGACTTCTTTATCTGTTCGATAATATAATGCTCCACTAAATAGTACTGTGTATGTTATTTGACAGTACGCCAAGATAGTGTAAACCGTCCATAACTAAAGGAAGGAAAGAATATTAGAATTTAACGTCCTGTCGATGACGAGGTCACTGGAGACAGAGCACAGAATCTAACTGATAGGGGATGTCGCAACAAATACACAGAAGTAGGACAGGTGCTCCATACTACCAACAAAAATATTTAATACGGGTATATGCGTTACTTAGGTGTATGTTTGAACTGCCTGTAAGTACATAATTTTGCTTTGTGTAGCCGCTGTCTCGAATTATGAACGCAAAATTTTTTCTGCCGCTACCAACAAGTTCTGTGGTTCCCTGGGAGTCTTTCCATAAATATGTACACGGTGAAATTGAGCTAAAGATTGGCCCTTATAAATCTATTTTTGCTTACGACTGTTTTTCTGGCAGTATAATGATGAGGTTAGTGGATTGCAACTGAACTGTGTGCAGTATTTAACTGCGTTGTATTGTGTTACAGTTAATTATATAATGTCAAATGCACCAATACTTTTAGACTTTTTCCCTAATATGCATATGATTTCAATAACATCTTATTTACAAAATTCCAGTTCCATGCTTCTGACGTAAAACATTCGCTGCACGAATTGTTAAACTCTACAAATTTAACACCTATTTGCCGAATACTGTTGGATGACGCTATTTGGAGCACCTCTGACTGTTTACGGAAAACAGCAGTCCGCGACATAGCTCCGTTCCGAATACGGACACCAGCGCTTTTAGCATTCTATGGGCAAAAAGTGTTTGCAGCAAAGACTAAATGCATCTTGCATTATCTTTATCGTTCGATAGAATGGTCTCAACATTTAAATGAGATCACAAATACGCCAGTTTCTAGAAAGTTTTTAAATCCTGTTCTACCTGACGAGACACTTTTAAATTACTGAAACAAAAAGCACTTAGAAATTATGAGGAAAAAATCAGGCTATTACACGGAACCAGAATGAAAAATGCTCCTATCACAACTCAAGAAAGATGAATATGTCCTGGGCAGTGTTAGGGATGTAAAAGAAGGGAACTAGCTTTTCAATTTACCTGACGAGACACTTTTAACTTACTGAAACAAAAAGCACTTAGAAATTATGAGAAAAAAATGAGGCTACTACACGGAACCAGAATGAAAAATACTCCTATCACAGCACAAGAAAGATGAATATGTCCTGGGCAGTGTTAGGGATGTAAAAGAAGGGAACTAGCTTTTCAACTTACCTGGCAGCAGACATTTAAATCAAGACACCTTGCCGTATCTGCACTGTTTTATTTTTTGCTATTAATACCCACGTCGTGTAACATAATGAGTCGTCTCAAGTACAGCAAAAATATGTCATCTCCCGAGGAGAAAATCCACCTCAGATGTTTTATCTCCCCAGAAAAAAAAACTTTCCTAGCTATTACACGTATGCTGTTTAGCCGTATGATATATATTGTTTACTATGGTTGGCGAATCTTTTGAATTTTGGGCACAGAATCAAGAACTTTGGGTATACACTGATCAGCCAGAACATTATGACCGCATAATAGCCGGCATGTCCACCTCTGGCACGGAAATAAACGTCATGGCATGGAAGCAGTTAGGCCCTGGTACGTCGCTGGAATTGGCACCACATCCGCATACACAAGTCACCTAATTCCCGTAAATTCCTGGGGAGGGGGGCGATGATCTCTGACGCCGCGTTCAATCGGATTCTGATCTGACGAACTGGGGGCCAGCACATCAATTCGAACTCGCCACTGCGTTCCTCGAACCACTCCATCACACTCCTAGACTTTTGACATGACGCATTATCATGTTGAAAACTGTCGGTAAACATGATCGTCATGAATGGATGTACGTGGTCTGCAACCAGTGCACGATACACTTTGGCCGTCATGGTGCCTTGCACGAGCTTCGCTGGACACGTGGACGCTGCCGCCAGCTTGTCTCCGTCCCGTATTGCAGGTGCCAAAGAGCTGTTCCCCTGGAAGACGACGGATTCGCTCCCTCCCATCGGCATGATGAAGAAGGTACCGAGATTCATCAGACCATGCAGATATCTATTTATCTACCTTAGTGCAAAGTTTGAAAAGATTCTTCAAAATGTTCAAATGTGTGTGAAATCTTATGAGACTTAACTGCTAAGGTCATCAGTCCCTAAGCTTACATATTACTTAACCTAAATTATCCTAAGGACAAACACACACGCACACACACACACACACACACACACACACACACACACACACACACACACACACACACCTGCCCGTGGGAGGACTCGAACCTCCGCCGCGACCAGCCGCACAGTCCATGACTGCAGCGGCCCTAGACCGCTCGGCTAATCCCGTGCGTTCGAAAATATTCTTATGAGTTTAATGCATTGAAGTGGCGCGCTTCCAAAACCTCCCAGAAAAATGTGTTTTTTGGCACGTATTTGCACGTAAAATCCGAACACTGCACACGCAAATGGGGTCGACAGTTGAGCATTAATTTCAGCCCAACTAAAATTTTTGTAAAAGTAACTAATCGATTCGTACAATCTGCCTGGGCGCCAGCTCCGGTTCGTTGTTCAAACCCTGCTTAACATACTTTAAACAAGCTACAGTAGGCAGAGGTTTGATTGTCTATGCAGATCCGCTGGTCCGGGATAAACCAGAAACGTTTTATCCTTTGTTCCTAGCCCAAATAGGAAACGAACACCAAGACCTTCGCAAATCGCGATTCTGCGTGCGGCCTTCTCAGCGATATTTGTTACATATTTGTAACGATAGTGTCAGCCGCCTCCGAGGCCAAAGTCGCTAACGCACGCCTTTTTCGGTGGCGCTCGACTTACAGTCACGCCGGTTCGACTCCTGAAATAGACGAAATTTTTTCTACCAGTATTTGGTCGGTAAGAAAAGGAGAGGTGGTGGCGTAAAGTCCCTGATCACCAGACTTTGCGCCAATGTCCTGGACTGAATTCCAAAACCTCTCGGCACTGTCATGAAGTGAAGGTATGGGACACTTGACAATGATCCATCAGTCCGTCGAATGGAGGCATTACGTGTCGCGGCTCCCTTAGTGCCATTCGAAAGGAGTTGCCATTGCTGGCACCAGGTTTCACTCTATTCTCTCTTCATCGTACTAACGTAACAGTACTCTACAGTGTATATAGTACACTATAGTGTATATGGTATAAGAGGTAAAAAATTTTACTGAAAACTTATTTTAACTATATACAACCCTTGTGTATATAAATAGCATTTTTTATTTTGCTATCCTCGGATATATATGTAAAAATTTTCCGAATTTCCCACTCGATGGCAGACTGCTTATAGTTGACCGTGAGAGAAGCAGGAGTCCTTGCGCTTAGTTAGTTGTAAAACTGTAGGCTAATTTGACTGTAAACTGCAGTCTTTTAAACTGGAATTGCAGCTCAGTAGAGATCAGTGAAATTCTGGGGATTAATAGTGTGTGTCCTTTGTACTTTCCAGTCATAAATTCAGCTTCGATGATGTTATTCGATAGTTGTTTAGCGATCATCCTTGATCCATTACATAGTTTTAGTGAGCTGAGATTTCCGAGTAGTATGATCGGAGATCCAACCTTAAGTCGAAGACAGTGTAATGGCATTCCTGGTACCTGAAAAGTGTTTAGGAATTCTGTAGGGAAGTTCACACTTTATTCAACGTCTACCATCGTGTCAATCGATTTGTATATTCTCTCTTGACTCTGAATTTTCTTTTGAATATTTAAGCTGATATCGCTGACAATATCAGTTGTCAAAATTGCCCTTCCAAATAGCCATTCCGGATTGCTATAATTGTGAACAATGTTTGGATAAATTTTGTCAATGAGTTCGTTTTCAGCAGTGGCTATGTTGCAGAAATCACTGTTGAGTTTAACGAGGCCGGTCGTTTGGTTAGTATGAGAAGCCTCTTCGCCCATCTGTAAAAGCTGTTGGTCAAAATGTGCTGTTGTTTCGTCGTTCGATAGTCCAACTCTCATATTTTTTGTTACTCGCAGTATTTGTATGTGTGCCCAGATATGTAACTTTTTTTTAAGCACACATTGATCTCGTCTGCTGATGTTGACTCAGATATAACTGGAAGTGTTTGTCGAAAATCTCTTGAGAGCACAAGTGCAGCTCCTCCCACCACTTCAGAGTTTACTTGCAAGTCTTGTAATGTTCTATCCACGGATTAGAGTGAATTTTTTATGTGCCATTATGCATTCGTCCCAAAAGATAATTTTGCCTTGCTCTAGAAATTAACTCCTTGTGATGCTCTTGAGATTTTGCATAGAGGGAATTGTGCTTCGGCTTCATTCAGCGGCTGTTGTAGGACGAAATGAGCAGTTCGTCGCCCTTCCATAAGTGTGTGGCTGCAATGTCGAATGATGACAATGCAAGTGAGATGTGTTGTTTAGCGCGTATTTCCGCCAGGAACAGATTTTTTTCAAACATTTTCCCAGTGTCGCCTGGTGCGTCCAAGTAAATAATTCCGCCAGTGTTGTTGCCGAGCCGGTCCATGATAACCTTGTAAATGTCCGTTTGGTTATCACTGAGGAGTGATTTGTTGTAAGCAATGTGTTGAAGTAGTTCATTGATGTTTTTCCTTTGTAATTGAAAAGTTTCGAGAATGTTCCAGAAAATCCCGGAATCTTCCCGAATTTTCCAGACCATTCCCGAACATTCCAGGATATCACGGATCAGTGTGGAACATTTCGGAACATTGTGCGGTGTTGAGGAATTCTCTCGAATACTCTCGAATGTTGTGGAATGTTCTCGTACACTCTCGAATGTTCTGGAATGTTCTAGAAATTTCTATAGGGCTGAACTTCCCAGCCCTTCTGTCTTCAAGAGCCTGCCCTTCAGGAAAAAACGAGAACCTTCCTAATAGATAGGAGATATAGGGCTACTTCCATTTAACTCCCTTTATCGTACCGAGACTCGTTTCTGAGTTTTGGCGGAACGCACACTGTACACTTTCATAATATACATGCTGATTACGTTGGTACTTGGAGCAACATATATTAGGGTCCATTAGGAATCTGCGTTGTTTTCATACGTCTATGTTCCTCCAAGTACCGATGGATTTTTTTCTCCACTTCTCCATAATAATATGCCACAAGTGCTACCGTAGATTCAAATTTCAAATTCATGCAATAAATGCCCATCGTCTTCGCCTTCACCATAGTTCGCTCTTTATTTTTTTGGCCGTATGAGTAATTGTTTATTAAACTTCACAACTTTCTATTGATTGTCTGTTAAAGGTGAATATTAGTTATTTGGCGAAGAGTCAAACACAAAAAAGCTGAGCAGTACTTAGTAAGGGTGTGAGAAAGGGTTCTAGTCTGTCTCCGATGTTATTTAGTCTATACAGTGAGCAAGCTGTGGAACAAATCAAGGGGAAGTTTGGTGTGGGAATAAAGTTCATAGAGAAGAAATGAAAACCTGTAATTCATCCATGAACTGCTACGGAGTTGGAGCATCAGTAGAACCGAACGGAGAGAATCCTGAAAAGAGGTTATAAGATCGACACACAAAAAAATTGAAACAAGGGAAATGGAGAGTAGGTAAATGAAATCAGGCAAAGCTATGAGAATCAGGTTAAGAAATGACACTGAAAGTAATCCATGAGTTTTGTTACTTTGGATAAAAAGGTACATGATGGTGGCCGAAGCAAAGAATAAACACTGAAGAGCCAAAGAATCTGGTACACCTGCCTAATATCGTGTAAGGCCCCCGTGAGCACGCAGAAGTGCCGCAACACGACGTGGGATGGACTCAACTAATATCTGAAGTAGTGCTGGAGGGAACTGACACCATGAATCCCGCAGGTCTGTCCATAAATCCGGAAGAGTACGAGGGGATGGGGATCTCTTCTGAACAGCACGTTGCAAGGCATCCCGGATACGCTCAATAAAGTTCATGTCTGGAGGATTTGGTGGCCAGCGCAAGTGTTTAAACTCAGAAGAGTCTTTCTGGAGCCATACTGTAGCAATTCTGGAGGTATGGGGTGTAGCATTGTCCTGCTGGAATTTCCCAAGTCCATCGGAATGCACAATGGGCATGAATGGATGCAGGTGATCAGATAGGATGCTTACGTTCGTGTCACCTGGCAGCGTCGTATCTAGACGTATCAGGTGTCCAACACCCCACACCATTACAGAGCCTCCACCAGGCTGAACAGTTCCCTGCTGACATGCAGGGTCCATGGGTGCATGATGTTGTCTCCATACCTATACATGTCCATCCGCTTGATACAATTTGAAACGAGACTCGTCGGACGAGGCAACATGATTCCAGTCATCAACAGTACATTGTCTGTGTTGATGGACCCACACGAGGCGTAAGGCTTTGTGTCGTGCAGTCATCAAGAGTACACGAGTGGACCTGAGGCTCCAAAATCCCATATCAATGATTTATCGTTGAAATGTACGCAGGTTGACACTTTGTGATGACCCAGCATTGAAATCTGCTGCAATTTGCGGAAGGGTTACACTTTTGTCACGTTGAACGATTCTCTTCAATCGTCGTTGCTCCCGTTCTTGCAGGATGTCTGAGATCTGATGTTTTACCGGATTCGTTACATTCACGGTACACTCGTGAAATGGTCTTACGGGAAAACTTCCAATTCATCGCTACCTCGGAGACGCTGTATCCCATCGCTCGTGCGCCGACTACAACAGCATGTTGAAAGTCACTTAAATCTTGATAACCTGCCGTTGTAGCAACAGTAAGCGATGTGGCAACTACGCCAGACACTTGTCTTATATAGACGTTGGTAACAGCAGCGCCGTTTTCTGCATGTCTGCGTATCTCTATATTTCAATACGTATGCCTATACCAGTTTCTTTGGCGTTTCAGTCTAAGAAGAGTACTTACAACATAATGGAAAGAGTTTATGAAAATAATGCATTTGTTAATGTTGAATGTGAACGTAGGTGTCAGGAAGTTTTTTCTGAAAGTGTTTGAAGTGTATTCTAGTATCGAAGTGAGACGTGCATAATAAAAAATTTAAACAAGAAGAAAATTTACGAGCAAGCGTTTGGAATGTGGCACCACAATACCACGGTGAAAATTAGAAAGGGCAACTGAATTGCTAAAAAGAGAGTTAATAGATCGACTAGGAGAGAAAAGGAATTTATGGCTCAACTTGACTAAAAGGAGGGATCGGTTGACTGGACATCCTGGGACATGAAGGAATTGTCACATTAGTGATGGAGGGAAGTGTCTGTTTGTGTGTATGTGTGAGGGGGGGGGGGGGGGGGGGGGGGGGAGGGACAGGAAGATGGCGTTAAACTTTTAGATGAAGCCTAATTATTGACTACAGGTTCAGATGAAGTAGGCTGTAGTACTTATGCAGGGATGAAGATGATTGCAAGCGGTAGAGTGGAGGGGTGAATCAAACCAGTCTTCGGACTAAAGAACACAACAATAGTCAATGATGTGGCCCTCTTTGAATACCATACGCTCTGTGCGAACATGAGATCACAATATTGGTGTGATAGGAAGTCGTAACCGTGTCAGAAAAACAACAGCAGTAGAGGTAGTATCAGATAAGGGAGTCACAGATGAGTCAAATATATTTCCTTGTTCTCAATGTAGAATGAAAAATTTTGATTTAACCACTGACTGAGGTCGAATAGTTTGACGCAAATACAGTAAACTCCTGATTGTAAAGGTTAATAATCGAGATCGGATAGATAACCGGAAAAGTAAGACAGATAACTGAAGAACGTAAGTAATCCAAAATACACCTATATTGACTGGAAGCTTCTATTTACCTTACTTACAAAACATGCTACGTAGAACATTTGAAATCAAACCGCATTAATTAGGTGTAATTTACCAGACAACTTATTTACAAAATTAAGGCACACTTTATTTCACAATTACTCCTTTCAGTTCATTTTCGGGAAATAATTGTCCAGTTCGTTCTGCTTCTGTGTTCACGTTTTACTTGACTAAAGTTCTCAGTTTCCGGAGACTCAAATCATACACAGTGAAACAAATTTTGTTGTGCTTGCCAATATCAATGCATTTCAGTTAATTGGTGCGTGTTAAAACGGATTCCGCAATCGCTGTCCTCTCCCCTCCCCCCCCCCCCCCCCCCCCCCCCGCCCTCTCACTTCGTCTTCTCGTTTTCCACATTTCCACAGCCACAGTCACAATTCGATCTACTGGCTGTATGAGTGGTGCATTACAAGGTGGAAGGTATCTATAGTTGGGTCGTCTTAAGTTGACCCCTGACAACTGCAGTGGGCTTGATTCGACAACTTCGCGGATCTACGTCTACAAGTAATGTAACGCCACCTTGTAAACGTCTGTATGGTAGTGCCTCAATATTGTCACAGCGCTGTAGACAGCTAATGTTTTCGCATGTAGCCATCAGCGCTTAGCAGTTGAAAGCATGACCTATGAGCTGTCCGGGACCTTCTTACGCCATCTGGAGTATAACAATAATCATTCCATTAACCGCCAGAAGTACATCTTCGGCACGATGACTGGGTGCGTTGCCTGTTCAGGATCCTTTCTTACGCATTTCATAAAGTGGTACTTTCGTTATTCCTCAGAATGCACACGGTATTTTCAATTTACCAGTAAGAAGTATCTTAAATTTGTGGCCACTCATTGAACTTGCGCAGGAAATTACAGTTTTCCTTTATTAGGCTTATGTGCGGTAGCATGCGTCTCAGTCCAAGAAGCTAAGGTTCCTGTACGTTTCAGTTACATCGATAATGGATATACGAGGGCCGTTCAGAAAGTAACCTCTGGTTGATTTAAAAAAATACACCAAGTTAAATAAAAATATTTTAATATATACATCTTACAACTACATCTTTGCACTATTTTTCTACATAGTCTCCATAGCGATTGAGGCACTTATCATATCTCTTCACAAGCTTTGAAATTCCTTCTGCATAAAAATCACCCGCTTGTGCCTGGAGCCAGCCAGCTCTTCATCGTCATCAAACTGCTGTGACCCGAGCCATTTCTTCAAATGCATGAAGAGGTGATAATTACTTGGCGCCAGGTCTGGGCTGTAAGGTGGATGGTTGATAACGTCCCACTTGAAGGACTCAAGAAGGGCCGTTGTTCTGCGAGCAGAGTGAGGACGGGCGTTATCGTGCAAACAAACGATACCGGAAGTCAGCATACCACGGCGTTTGTTCTGTATAGCCCGTCGTAACTTTTTTATTGTTTCACAGTACACGTCTTGATTAATGGTCGTACCACGTTCCATGAATTCAACCAACAATACCCGTTTGGCATCCCAAAACACCGTTGCCATCAGTTTTCTGGCAGAAAAGTCTTGCGAGGCTTTTCTTGGTTTGGTAGGCGAATTTGAATGTGCCCACATCTTTGATTGTTCTTTTGTCTCAGGGTTCACGTACTTAATCCAGGTTTCGTCACCGGTCACGATTCTGTTTAACAATGGTTCTCCTTCGTCCTCATAACGTGACAGAAAGTCTAATGCAGAGGCCATTCTTTGAGTTTTGTGGTGGTCGGTAAGAATTTTGGGCACCCATCGTGCACAGAACTTACGGTAACCCAATCTTGCTGTCACTATCTCGTACAAGAGAGTCTTAGAAATCTGTGGAAAACCAGTAGACAACTCCGACATTGAGAAACGTCGATTTTCACGAACTTTTGCACACAACTGTCTGAACGAGTTCGTCAGTCACCAATGATGGTCTACCACTCCTCTCTTCATCATGAACGTTTTCTCGTCCACTTTTAAATAAACGTACCCATTCACGGACAACTCCTTCACTCATAGCTCTTGGTCCGTACACGGCACAAAGCTCACGATGAATAGCTGCTGCAGAATATCCTTTGGCTGTAAAAAACCTTATGACAGCACGCACTTCACATTTGGCGGGGTTTTCTATTGCAGCACACATTTCAAACTGCCACAAAAACTAAACTAGCGCAGGTACGACGTTCACTCGACCACGGCTTGATGCCGACTGACCTGTTGAGTGCGTGAACGCACAGATGGCGTCGCTACTCCCCCCACAACCCGCACTGTGACCAATCGGAGGTTACTTTCTGAACCGCCCTCGTATTTCCAAGGAGAAAGTTATTCTGATCGTTGTAGCTGAAGTATACGTCGCATTATGTCAACAGTAATTTCTCGTATCCCATAGCGAAGTTTAAATCGATCATTCATTCTGATTAAGCATTAAATTTTCCTTCAACCTTCAGAGTTCCCTGGAACTCTCCTCTGCTCCCTCTATTAACATTGGACCTGATGCTGAACTTCTTAAGCTTTCTTCTGCTGGCGCCACAAGTGGAAAGCCTCATCTGGTTTCGCCTAAGTTGGAAGTTTCCAGGCACTTACGCTGTGGCGGTCTGGATCGATTTACAGCTTCGATTCAAAAATTTAACAGCTTTCGTTACTTTTCTTTAAGTCCTTAACTGTTTCTACGCCTATCCTGTAACCCTGAGAAACTTCTAGTGGAGAGTCTCTCCTTTGCCAACTTATCAATGTTTTCTGATTTCTTTTCCATCGATAGACCATATTCGCATATCTATGCCATCTTGCATGCGTAAATCGCGTTTAACTCCAGCAACAATAACAAACTTAATATAAATTAACCCATATTATCAGTTACCTATTTTAGAAACTGTGGTCTTGCTGAGATCTGCGGACGGCTGGGATGGTACAATCAACAATACATTCTTCCTGGTGATGTATAAGTGAAATCTTTCATTCTGTTTTAACACAGAGCGAGAATTCCGAAGGCAAGCCAAATCATTTTCGTTTAGTATCGGTTGTAAGCGAGTTGGAAATGATAGAACTTTTGCCTCGTTCATAAATGGGTAGGTGAACATGTGTACTCGGTATTTCAGGAGAAATGGTAAATACTTTATGAGGTGGCAGTATAAATTAATTCGAATTAAACATTACATATAACACATGACACATTTTTATTGGTTATTGAGTTACCTTTGGTTACAAAATAAGTTTTCATTTTGCGGTTTGGTACTCCAGATGCTGTGTGTTTATTTATCGACTGTAATTTTTCTTTTGAAGTTCAAGTTGCCAAGCTGTGCTTGAATTTACATAACTGAATTTTTCAACTGTGGTTGTGATTTGTGGGCCAGTTCTACTGTGTCGTTTTATCATATCGCATGTATTTATACGATATGTTATTTGTGTACGGCTTTAGTAATGGAAACACTGCTGTTGCTGCTTGTGGAATATGCGGCAGGCGGTTTCCTAATCGCGGAGTACCATATTCAGAAGTGAGTAAAATCTTCTCTGGCTTCCAGCTGCGCCAGGTGGTTAAAATTTAAAGCACCTGACGGGGCTGGAAGCCCAAGAAGATTTTATTAAATCATATCGTCGCGAGACCGTGCATTCATACAATAGATTCAAGTTCGTTTACTAGCGTGTTCATTGAACTACGTGAGACTGGTGCAGTGTCCAGCAGTCATACTTCAGCTGTAGGTGCAAATGCACAGAGGGTGGACGAAGTAGAAGACGTTATTTCGGTTAGTGGAACGTTGTCCTTCAACAAGCGCATGAATAATTTCTACGCATATACGTACAAAAATGTGGTGCACGTTACGTATGCTCGATCTTTATCCTCCACGGCACGAGGTATACATATCGGTGAGGGTAGTGTCTACACTCTGTAAAAAAAACAAAACCAAAAAAAAAAAAGGCTGAGTGAAATTCTTAGTGACAGAATTCAGAAGATGTCATTTGACATCCGTACAGAACTGTTGGCTAGAGATGTGAAGATAAGATACAAATCGAAACAACAACAAACAATGTGGTTAAGTGTCGCTGCCCCTAGATCGTATTGCCCCGGGTTCAACTACTCACCGTCGGATTTTCCTCGTTCGCTGACTAGGAATTTTGTTTTCCCAAGATTTAATTTTGCCTTCATCGACACGCAAGTCGTCGAAATGGTCTCGAATAGGAAGACTTTCACGAAACGGCCGAACAACAGTAACCCCGCCAATAACGTCATGCAGTCATTTCACAGCGTTTTCAACATCTTCGAGAAGAGGACGCAGGCAATCAATGGGAATTTCTCGTTAGCTAACTGCAAATTATCGAGTAATGTCATAAATGCTGTTTACAGATCAACCACTTTCACTCGTTACGGTATCAATAACACTCCTAGCTCACGAAAGCCCACATGGATTTCTGGAGATAAATTTTCAAGATGTCTGAGATATAATGAGCTGATTGGGCCCGCTGTGTTATCGCATCGTCTTACACGACCCCGTTACGTATACCAGTATCTAAAGTTGCGATGTGGCTACTCTTTTAAATACTAAATGACTGTAGCAAGAGGTATCCTTAACCGCTGATTCAGTGAAGCTGTAGCTTATACTCGTAATCTGGAAACTCATTCCCCAATAAACAATTTTGTAATGCAGTCTGACTTCTGGAACAGAAAAAGGAATATTTCCAGTAGCACACACTAGTAAATGGCAGGAACAGCTTGCCTATTTGAACACCAAATATTGTGAAAGTGATACGTAAAATCCGATCAAAGTTATTGACTGTGGAAGTGACCAACTAACGGCTTAACATGGTGCAGTGGAATCGTGGCCCTTGAGTGAGATCGCAGTGAGTTGACGAAACGTCTCCAGATCATTTGAAATAATACGTCTCGAAAGATTGAATCTGTGGTGTCACCGCCAGACACCACACTTGCTAGGTGGTAGATTAAATCGGCCGCGGTCCATTTTAGTACATGTCGGACCCGCGTGTCGCCACTGTGTGATCGCAGACCTAGCGCCACCACAAGGCAGGTCTCGTGATACGAAGAAGCACTCGCCCCAGTTGTACGGACGACCTAGCTAGCGACTAGATGTACGAAGCCTTTCTCTCTCATTAGCCGAGAGACAGAATAGCCTTCAGCAAAGTCTATGGCTACGAACTAGCAAGGCGCCATTAGCCTTACAGTGATTGTAATTAAAGTCTCCTGTGTGTAGTCAAGAGCGATGTACCACAATGATTGATTAAAGATAAGTATTAATCCAGCTACGTACTTTTCTTCAGAGCATTAATTACGTAGCCTGTTCCAGTACTTCACGCCCGTCTGCGTTAGTCTAGCGTGCATTTTCAGCCATCTCGATCTACAAGGTGTTGGCCCAGCTGCCGACACATCAGAATCTGTATGAACTATTAGCAAGTGGTCAAGAGATAAGTACCTTGCTTTTGTGAAAGTCATTTTCAGGAGTCGTGAACACACCCACTGAGGAACCAGCGGCACAACTTACTTTAACAGTTGACATTTATACGTGCAGAGAGCAGAGTATTTATCATTATTAATGCGGGCCGGCCGGAGTGGCCGTGCGGTTCTAGGCGCTTCAGTCTGGAATCGAGCGACCGCTACGGTCGCAAGTTCGAATCCTGCTTCGGGCATGGGTGTGTGATGTCCTTAGGTTAGTTAGGTTCAATTAGTTCTAAGTTCTAGGCGACTGATGACCTCAGAAGTCGCATAGTGCTCAGAACCATTTGAACCATTATTAATGCGGGAAAATTGAGTTCGAACTGAGTTATTTCATTACCTGCACTATCTGTAATCACTGAATAATCAAGAGGGGAATGGTTGCAACAGGTGCGCACAAGATGTCAGGATGTCAGACAGGGAATGCGTCATCAATATGCACAAATATGCAGTAAATGATGTAGCAAAGCAGAAATGAATAACAGTATAGTGAAATGAAGTTTGTGTATTGTCTTCAAATCAAACTACAGTGGCCCCAATCTACGTAGGACTCACAGCAGACGTGAGACAAAAGTAGAATCTCCAGAAATGACATATATTCAAGTTTAATAAATACAATTTCCACGAAATGGCAGAAAAATCTCATGTGCAGGAGAGAATGGTGAAATTGTGCGCATAATACTTCAGACTGTATGATTACAACACGATTTAGTAAACAGCTTCCAACTTACGAATAGCAGATACACTCTGAAACTTTGTAATTGTCGCTTCTGAATATAGGTTCACGTGCATAATTGATTGCAAGTTCAGCACGTGAAATTTTTGCAAAACAAAATGTGCAATACGAATATCACATGAATGAATTACCAATCACTACAGTCAACTGAAACGATTTCACCAAATATCCGAACTACTGCCGCAGCCTCTGAATTGCCGAAACTCTGTGTTCGACGCCCCGGAACGAAAGTGTTTTTGACTTACTCGGAAACATGGCACAAACCTAACTTCTATCTCCTTCTGGCTGGAATTGCACGAACATCACAAAAGGTAAAGATGCCACCATGTGGCGTCGAGAGAGAGAGAGAGAGAGAGAGAGAGAGAGAGGAGAGACTATTCAAAGTGTCGACATGTCATATCGATACTGGTTGCTTAATACGTCTGCGAAACTTTGCAAGGATCAGATAGCGAGTTAAGGAAAAACAAAAGAGTAGCAAATATTGAAAGTGCCGCGTCACACGTAACTTTCAAGGTCGATTTATTTCATGCTCTGCTAAATGCCGTGCACAGGGTTATGAATCAGATGGGCGATCTCCCGCCCCCACGCTCGGCGGTCGGCGGTGCGTTGGCAAGTGGCCGTCGTTATGTGTGTGTGTGTGTGTGTGGCTGGGGGCGGGAGTCGATTGATCGACGAGGACACACGTCACGGCCTCCGAGCCTCCGCGGCTGCCAGGCGACCAGCAATGGCCAGGAGGTGTGCCGGACGTCCCAGCCGAGTGCTGGCTCATCGACCAGCGTTCGCAGCTCCAGTTAATACTTCGGATTTCCACCTGTCTCCGTACATGTCCGGGTTTTTACGGTCGTGTCCTACTAAATACACTGACAGAAAAAAAATCGCAATACCAAAAAATAATTAATGAAATCTCTAGGCAACATACTTAAGTGATAAACAGTACAAGACCACAGGTTAATGTAAGCGCCAGATAACGGATTATAAGTCAGAACTGCAAGTACATAAATAAACAGTGTAACCGCTAGAATGTTGAACGCAAGGCACTTTCAACACGACAGATGATTTTCGGTTACTCGCTATATTATACCGTCCAAAGCGCGTGTCGCTCAGTTTTCTTATGGGTGGTCGAGTAATACAATTCAGATACACCGCTGCTCAGTATCGAGAAGAAAAGGCCTCAGGAGTGGCATAAAGGGCATCATGATGCCAACGGTTCCCAAGCGGCGTTGGTTCTCACACATTTCACGGTCGAAAACGACAGTTCGCAGTGCGGTGAGTACTTGGACTACGTTCTTAACAACCCTTGACACTGTAATAAAATCCAGCTGGTTATGACATGCTAACCATGCTGCTGTGTACCCATATACGTGCATACATAATCATGTACAGATTCCGGATCTCAGTTTGTGGGATGCAGTTCCGCGCCTGTTGAATCTGGCCGATCAGTATAGGGACGATTAATAGTGTTTCTGGACGACGCTAGAGTTGTAGTCCGATGATGTCCCATAAATGCTCGATTGGAGAGAGATCTCATTACCGAGCAGGCCAAGGCAACATGTCGACACACAGTAGAGGATGTCGATTTACAACAATGGTACGTCGTCGAGCGTTATCCTGTTGGAAAACATTCCATTGAATGCTGTCCACAGCAGACCAAATCAGCAGACTGTCGTACAAATTTGCAGTCAGGGTGCGTCGGACAACCATGACAGTGTTCCTGCTGTCATACGAAACCGCACCTCAAATGTTCAAATGTGTGTGAAATCTTATGGGACTTACTGCTAAGGTCACCAGTCCCTAAGCTTACACACTACGTAACCTAAATTATCCTATGGACAAACACACAGACCCATGCCCGAGGGAGGATTCGAACCTCCGCCGGGACCAGCCGCACAGTTCATGACTGCAGCGCCTTAGAGCGCTCGGCTAATCCCGCGCGGCTACCGCACCTCAAACCGTAACCAAATTTCAGTGTAACAGCACGCAGACAGCTAAGTTGCAGACCTTCAACTGGCCTCCTTGTAACCAAAACACGGCCATCACTGGCACCGAGGTAGAATCAGCTTTCATAAAATACACTACAGCCTCCCACCCTGCCCTCCATTGAGCTCTCGCCTGACGCTACTGTACTATGGTCGCAAATGGCGGTGGTTTGGGGTCAGTGGAGTGCACGCCACCCGGCATCTGGCTCGGAGCTGTCCTTGAAGTAACGGGTTTTTTAACAGTTCGTTGTGTCACTGTGGTGCCGACTGCTGCTCAAACTGCTGCTGCAGATGCAGTACGGTTGTAAGTAGGCTGTTTAGGTTTTTTTATTGGTAATGCCACCTTTGTATAAAAATCACTGGCTGTGCTGTGTGCAGTCTGTGGCTAGTTTGCATTGTTGTCTGCCATAGTAGTGTTGGGCAGCGGCAGCTGGATGTGAACAGTGCGTAGCGTTGCGCAGTTGGAGGTGAGCCGCCAGCAGTGGTGGATATGGGGAGAGAGATGGCGGAGTTTTGAAATTTGTCATGAATTGCTATATATATATATATATATATATATATATATATATATATATATATATATATATATATATATATATGATATTAAGGTAAATACATTGTTTATGATCCATATTCTTCAAAAAAGGAGCTCTTGGAATGGAAAGAACAATAAGAAGGGACTGATAACAATAACTGCATATATAATTTTCTTTTCAAGTACTTGGTAATATTTTGTAGAATTAGTTTTTGTGGTGCACCACTTTAATGACATAGATATTAAGATGTGAATAGACATTTCCCTATTTCTGCATTGTTGTCTTTAGTGTAATATTTTTTCTGCTTGAACTTTGCCATGCTTAGGTATTAGTTATAGCATTTGCTGCTGCTGTTTGCTAGGCATAGTGTTACTGAATTTGACTTTGTATTACTCTGTTAAGCCAGTTTTATTACTGATTTATTTTTATTGTTTGCTGCACATTGCGTTATATTAGTTGTAATATTGCAATTGCTTTGCTAATTTCTATAATGCTGCTTGCTTCGCAAATCTGCATTTTTTTTCATTGCTGTTTGCGTTAATTGTTTTGTGCTGCTGCATTGCCTCGTCCCTTAGTTTAGCATCTGAGCTCAGTAGATTTAAGTTAGCTTAAGAGGGGGTAGACTATATAAGAGAATGAGTTGCGATGAATTGGAAGAAACGCATTGAGAAGATATAAGAAACAGATTTGGCAAAAATGAGTATTGGCACTGAGAAATAATTATTTTGAAAGAAATATGAATAGAATACAGAAAGCAGGTATGGATAGGACTTTTTGGGAATAATGATGAATGAAGGGGGATCTCCAAGAAGTAAAGAAAGTTTTGTTTGCAAAATACTGCAGTAAAACAAACCTTGTCCTTTCCTTTTGTCTTATCCCACTATGGGTTTGTGTACCCTGGTGTATTTGTTTTCTTCCTGTCTCTGTGTAGTTTCATAGAATTTTTTCTTCTTCTAATACTAAGCTACATTCACTATGATGAGGAATACTGTTATCCTCAAATATAATTGGCATTAATAATATGTTATTTTCTTTGTAAATATGCTTAGCATTATTAATTCTGTTTTGTTTTAATGCTTATGTGTAAAGTTGATGTTTCAAAAGTTATTCTGATCTTTTATGTATGTACTCATGTCATAATTCCTGTAACACTGACGTACATGTTTATTTCTATTCTTTTGTAAAGCCTATTTTACTACAAATGTTATCTGTATTGTTATGTTCTTTAATTATGTATTTTGTACCTTTGTTATTGTATTCTTATGTTATAAAATTGTAATTGACACCAGTTCATCACATTAAGTAACTTGTAAGTTACATTTCACTGCACACGTTTCTGTTGGTCATAGTATATGGACAATATGTGAGAAGTAGGGACTGTTAGTGTTTGCACGTGTGTTAATAATTCAGCAAGGGACTGGATAACAGCATTGTTAGTTCTAAGGACAATTCCAAAAACTTTGTGAGTGCACAAGTGGTGGTTATGGACTTGCTATACTATCCGCAAGACTCTTCAATGGTGATTGTACACCTGCACAGTCACAACAGATGACTGCTGGCCATCTCTACAAGGACTACAGTGGGTCTGCATCTTTGATGACCCACTAATACCATTATTTCTACAAGGACTGCAGTCGGTCTGCACCTCTGGTGGCCCACCAATACCACAATCTCTACCAGGACTACAGTGGGTCTACTCTGTGATGACCTACCTACCAATATTCTTCAAAACTTCGACTGACTCTGCGGTGGGTTTGCTCTGTTGTGGCCCATTACCTGTCTGCATGTCAAGAGTCAGCACTGTCTTTCCGTTGGAAGGACAATACTGCTTCTTCAAGACTGTATGGAAATCCACTACTTCCGTGTGCATTGTCTTTTACTGCTCAGACTTTGAGAAAAGAAACGGCAGTTTTACTGTAATGAATGATCAGGACTGTCTTTATGGACGCCGAGAAAATTTTAGCTTATGACCAACATTGTGTCAATAAGTTTGTGCATTTGATATCTTTGTTATTGTAACTATGAAAATTTTTTTCAAATCTGTATTGGCCACTGCCCAAAACAATTTGTAAAATTTTTTGTGGGGAGCATGGGGGCTATGTAAGTAGGCTGTTTAGGTTTTTTTATTGGTAACGCCACCTTTGTATAAAAATCACTGGCTGTGCTGTGTGCAGTCTGTGGCTAGCTTGCATTGTTGTCTGCCATTGTAGTGTTGGGCAGCGGCAGCTGGATGTGAACAGCGCGTAGCGTTGCGCAGTTGGAGGTGAGCCGCCAGCAGTGGTGGATGTGGGGAGAGAGATGGCGGAGTTTTGAAATTTGTCATGAACTGCTATATATATATATATATATATATATATATATATATATATATATATATATATATATATGATATTAAGGTAAATACATTGTTTGTTCTCTATTAATATCTTTCATTTGCTAACTATCCCTATCAGTAGTTAGTGCCTTCCATAGTTTGAATCTTTTATTTAGCTGGCAGTAGTGGCGCTTGCTGTATTGCAGTAGTGGGAGTAACCAAGATTTTTGTGAGGTAAGCGATTTGTGAAACGCATAGGTTAATGTTAGTCAGGGCCATTTTTTTTGTTGGGATTTTTGAAAGTCAGATTGCGTTGCGCTAAAAAAATATTGTGTATCAGTTTAAGGACAGTCATGTTATAAAATAAATAAAATAAAATAAAATAAAATAAAATATTAATTATTTTTATCTGTATGATTGGCTCTCCTATGAGTCGTCAGGTTTTGATTATTCGGTATCAGACGCTTGACAATGGCTTTTTCGTAAAGGCAATGTTACTCGTAGTTGACCGTGAAATAAAACTGAAATAATCGGACTTCGTAATTAAATCGTTTCCAAAGACTGCTGCGGTAGGTGCGGACTCATAAACTAAATCTCAATATTACAATAATTTGCCAGCCATGCCAAAACGTCGTACAGAGGTGATTGTCTACTAAACAAAAAATTACACAGTTAGTTAAATCAGATATATTCAATGAATAAGCCTACAGTTCATAATCCTACTTACTTTTATAAATATAAATTCTTTACAGAATCGAGTGCCTAGTATGGTTGCAACTCGCAGTAATTTTCTATATCATGAAATATGGCGGTGTGCCAGCCAATAAACTAAAATACGTGCTTCTCGCACCACATCAACGAGAGCTCTTTCTTCTTAATCAAACATACGAGTAACGTAAATGTACTTTTGTTTTATCAGCGACACAGCGCTGCAGTTGTGTGCCATAGGCTTTATTTATTTGTCACTGATTATTTATTTAATTAATATCTCGCGTTTCCGAGGAAACTCACGCTCGGCATGCAAATGTGCCTTTATATTGCCCCCTGAATTGCGAGGCGAAAGGACACACCTGCAGGCGAGCAATTCACCTAAAGGCACAAGAAAATCTAAGTTATCTACAACTATTTACATGACTTACATTATACTGTATATTATATACAAAATTTGAATGACGCGCGTGCGCCGAAAAAGTTCTTATGTTGGCAGATAGAGTGCGCGCATGCGCAGAAGCGTCTATGTAACTACGGCACTGCCGTTATTTCGTAAATTTAGATCACGCGGCACAGTATTGCAGTTCATATTGTTCGTGTGCGCGCGCATTTCTTAGTCATTGCACAAAGAAAATATTCCACCAAGATTACATATGAAGACTACATTCTATGACAGGTAACTTAGTTTTAAAATTACAATATTTGTTATAATACAATACAACTTTAGATTGTTGAATGTTCTTAGTTACATAGCATTGCAATGAAATGCTTCAACGAAAAATGTTCTGTTGTTTCAGGTGCGTTGACCTATACACATGGTGTCGTTATCACAGTTCATATTCATCTGCTGCACAATAATTTTTTACAGGTTAGTATCGTCGTGGTAAAGTTTTTTGATCACAGTAACATCGTTGTATAACAACGTGATTAATACATAAGCGTGTCCATTTCCTATTTCCATTATAGTCGTTGTGATGCAGTTCGTAGTGAGTAAAAGCATTGCTTATTACAGATCAGACGTGACCCGTCGAGTAATTGGTCCACGTGCAGTTCGTTTTTTTTTTTTATTCCGTGGAAGCTTGGTTGCAGAACCTCGGACGGCACATAGCTGGCGTCGATCCTTGGACAGTCCAGGTAAGCGTGTCCGTCACATTTCGAGAACATTTCATTCCCTGAAGTTCCAACCAAAACTCTTCCACCCGTCGTGTTGTTTTCTGGACAGGCACTTTGTGTCCATTTAATCCAGTTAACATCTTGAAGTTGGGTACTGTAGTAATGTCACTAGACGATGCACGAATTATTCACTTCACATTTTCAGTTTTTTGCTGAATATAGCTCACCTAAATGTTCGTTAATGTCCGTGAACAGAGGTTCACTATGCAATGTCTTTTTGGCACTCGTTTTGTTCAAATTTTTACATGATACATCAGTTAAAAAAATAAGTAATTGTACATACACACGTCACATATTTTCTTAGCATAAACATAATACAGTTGCACATAAACATGTTTACATCATCATTACATAGCTATAGGTTATTACATTGTGTCACATTTGATTACATGAATTGCATCCTCTTTAGCGGTTTTGCTGGGATATTATCGATGTTTTTTGTGATGTCATCTGAAATTAAGATAGGTTAGACACAACATTCATTACATCAGTAGGCAAGACCAGGCGTTTTCACTACTCAATAAATATTCAAAATAGTAAGAGAGAGAAAATGTTCGATTCCTCGCGTTTTGTGCGTGTGTGTAGAGTGTCTGTGTGGCCTTGACTACTGATAGATGCTTTTCGTGTTGAGAGATGTGCGTCTAATCTACTTCTCAAAGTAAAAGACCGCTTCACAGATGACGTCCGTCAGTTCGTCAGGTGTCATACCAAGTCAGTGGTACCTACAATAACAAATGTTCCGTGAAAAATTTATATATCATTCACTGCTACGTAATCATAAATTTTACTTTAATATTCAGTCTTCTCGGTGGAGCCGCGGCGTTGAAAGAAAAGTTCTTCTGTCTTCAACTGCGTCACTGGAACGCTGAAATGAAAATTTCTATACTACTTATAATCTATGTTGTAATTTGTTTTAGTTCTTGCCACACAGCAGGTCGTTGAGATAACGGTACGTTATATGTCTTATGGTAGAAGATCTTGTGAGGCTTAACTTCAATCTTGTACACATACGTGTTGATAACACCTAATCGTCTGGTAAAAACTTGTAAATATTTGGATAAGACTTCCTGTAGTTTTATACGTTCATGTACACTGAGAGCTGTAGCTTCACTTATCTTATGATCAAGCAATGTTTTCAAGTCCATTAGCTCTGCGTCAGATGAGTGTGTTTGCATGTGTTGAATGTCTTTGTTAAGTACTAACTGAACCTTGTACCCAGTACAGTGTTTGTCATGCTTTAGAGTTCTCCTGTCCAAATCAATAATAATTACCCTGCTTTTATCATTTAAAATACATTTACCCTTGGAGAAGTCTATAATGCAGTCCTTCTCGCTCATAATATCTATTCCTAATATGCAATTAGTCACAAGGTTTTGTACAACCAGGAATGGCCATTGTACGGTTCCATTACCTATTTTAACGTTTACAAAAACTTGCTTCGTAACCCTACATGACTTATTACCTAGTGCAGTAGTTATTTTACAGTTTTGGGCAGGAAACTCAGGCACAGGTTCCAATTCACACATCTTTTTATAAAAATTAAAAGATAAAACGCTCACAGCTGCACCTGTATCTAGGATAATAGTAGTTGGAATCCCACCTACTACACCAGTAGTGGATGCTAAAACAATTTCATTTGTGTTTAAACGACATTGTGTACTGTCTTGTAAAAGTTCATCTGATATATTGTTATTGTGGTTGTATCTTATAAATAAAACAGGTAGTTTTTGTTTAGAATTACTCGGCATATCATTATTCTGTTGTTCAAGTGTGGTGTCAAATAACTGATTAACATTGAAGCCGCCCCCCAAGGATTCTTCAGCCACGACCTGGGGCAAAGTAGTGACTGTTTCTAGTTTGTTGGATTAGCATTTGTACTAGGTACTGACACAGATTGAGGTTGTGCATCAGGTGTCATTTCTATTATATTCACATTCGGATATTGCCTATTATGATCTCCAAACTTTTGCGGTTGTTGTTGCTGTCGCGCATTATAACTTACCTGTCGGTCGTAAGGTATGCTCCAATTTTGACCTGGTGGCTGCTGTGGTAAAGCAGAGTTTGAATGAAAGTACTGATCGTTACGAGTCCAACCTTGATGCTGTCTTGGCTCGTAGTTATTATTATTTCTATTTCTGTTTGTGTTTTTGTTATTACCTTTGTATCCGTTGTTACCGTTGTAGTTATTACCGCGGTGCCTTTTGTATGGATTGCCGCATGAAATGTTATTACTGTTGTAACTATTGTTCGTATTGGAATACGCGTGTTGATTTTGATTTCCGTACTGAGACGGCATGTGAGTTTGCTGTTTTTGTTGTACCGCGTATCCAACTGTGGGCGCGCCAGAATTGTGTTGGCAAGCCTGCATGTTTTGCATACCACTAGTGTAAACATTGTGGCTGCTGTTTTGCCGCGCGAAGCGCTGATCTTCAAGTAACATGTCAACCGAATCTAAAGCTGTTAAAAAATAATCTGAATCGTCATCTGGGATATGTAGAAGTTTTTCCTTAATGTTGAAAGGCAATTTGGCCTTCAACGCTCGGAGTATATCACGTGTTGCGACTGGTTCGTCTAAAAAATGTCCCATGTTCAAGTATTTTTCAAAATATCTACGTAAGTTACCATTTTTACTGTTAAAAGTTTCAGGTTCTAAGATTTGTCTTCTGAGTCGCTCCTGGACGGATTGCGACCAGAATTTGTTCAGAAAAGCACGCTCAAACTCACTGTACGTGGTACATACGTCAGCTTGACTGTATGCCCAGACAGCTGCATCGCCTTGGATGTAACCGACAATATATGAAATCTTTTTCCGGTCACTCCAAGTGCGTGGAAATGCGTTACTAAAAGATTTGAGAAAAATCACCGGATGAATGGTTCGTTTTTCTGGGATAAAAATCTGAAATTGCCTGTGTTTCATTAAGCTTTCTTCTTCCTTTGCATTATGATATGGATTTGTACCACTGTAATTACTGCAATGCTCAGCTGGCGAGTAATTACGATAATGTTGCTGTGGTTTACCATGATAATACCTTGTGTTTGTGTTTGCACGTTGTGGTATGTGTTGTTGTCGTGGTGTGTTTTGTTCTTGTGTGTATGTTGTGTGCGGTATGTGTGCGTCATACTCGAATGTATATTGATTTCTGAACTGTACATTTTGACTGATATTTTCGTTACATTCAGACTGTGGTTGATCGGTGAATTGTCTCATGGGTGCAGTGACGGATTGTACTGCGTCACTAATCAGCTGTTTGTTATTAGTGATGTATTCCGCTACGGAGTCGTGCACAATTGTTGGTAAATTTTCACGTATGCATCTATCAAAATGTTCGTCTTTGTTCTCTACCCAATCATGAAATTCTTTATTAATATTTTGAAAATGAGCTGTGGCATCAGATTGTAAGATGTCAGTCAGGTGTTGTTCAACATCGTCAAATTTATTCTGCACGTCAGTAATTCGTTTTTCAAGGTTGTCGTGTACTGAAGGATATGTTTGAATTTGTTCAGTAAGAGCTTCACACGTGACATTAAGGTTTTTTAATTGTGTCTGTAAAAGTGCTACGTCATTTGTAGTCTTTTCTTGTCTCGTATTAAGCTTGGAAAATTTCGTACTGAGTTCAGTCATCTGTTTGGTCAGTGTGGCGTCTATAAGTTCCACACGCTTACATAAAGTGTCATTACATGCCTTGATTGCTATGAGGTCAGATTTAATTTCGTCATTTTGTGTCTTTAACTGTTCATTTTGCGTCTGTAAGGTTGCCATGTTTTCGGCGTTTTGCTTCATTAGCATTTGTAACATGTCGGCAATGTTTACCGTTTGCAAGGTCTCTGCCCCCGCCGCGTCATTAGACGTGACGTCATGCATTAACATGGGCTCTGATTGAGACTTTGAAATTTTTGTGGTGGAAGGCCTATTGTCAAAATTTTCGTCAACACTTGCGTCAATGTTTGATGAATCGTCACTACCGGTTGCTGTCGTAAAGTCATTTTCTAACATTTGTCTCTCGTCCGAGTCGGATTGCGTCTGAATAGTACGTCTTTGCTGTTCCATTTTTGCGTATTGTTTTCTAGTTATTACCATGCCACACGTGATATATGTTTCAAGAAAATATTTGACACTGATTTTTTAAAATAAAATGCAGTTGAGCATGAATCGCTCGTAGCAACAATGGCTGTCTGTTAATTTAAAAATATAAACTGAGTTTGAGATTATTGGTAATGGCTGCTGGCCATGTTACATGATATCGTACAGAAGTCGGCCATATTGTACACTCGTGTATTGGTATTGTTGCATACGTTATTGTTTAGGGAAAAGTACTGAGAATGAAATTTATCACTGAAACTGTTATGCGGAAAAGAAACACTACAGAATTTTACTGAAAAGCTAATACACTGAATTATACGTCTGGTCAAGCCTGCAAATGCAAAGATGCTGCGTCTTACCTTATTTTGCTGGAAGCTTCATTGCGTCTTCCCGCAAAATTTTAGAATTGGAAAATATCTTCAGATCTTTGTTATTTCTCATACATTCACGTCCAGGTCCAGATAGTTAATTTTTCACATGAAACAAAGAGAACAGTGTAACAAATGACAAAATAACAAGTCCTGTCACGGTCGCCAATATAAAATAAATAAAATAAAATAAAATAAAATAAAATATTAATTATTTTTATCTGTATGATTGGCTCTCCTATGAGTCGTCAGGTTTTGATTATTCGGTATCAGACGCTTGACAATGGCTTTTTCGTAAAGGCAATGTTACTCGTAGTTGACCGTGAAATAAAACTGAAATAATCGGACTTCGTAATTAAATCGTTTCCAAAGACTGCTGCGGTAGGTGCGGACTCATAAACTAAATCTCAATATTACAATAATTTGCCAGCCATGCCAAAACGTCGTACAGAGGTGATTGTCTACTAAACAAAAAATTACACAGTTAGTTAAATCAGATATATTCAATGAATAAGCCTACAGTTCATAATCCTACTTACTTTTATAAATATAAATTCTTTACAGAATCGAGTGCCTAGTATGGTTGCAACTCGCAGTAATTTTCTATATCATGAAATATGGCGGTGTGCCAGACAATAAACTAAAATACGTGCTTCTCGCACCACATCAACGAGAGCTCTTTCTTCTTAATCAAACATACGAGTAACGTAAATGTACTTTTGTTTTATCAGCGACACAGCGCTGCAGTTGTGTGCCATAGGCTTTATTTATTTGTCACTGATTATTTATTTAATTAATATCTCGCGTTTCCGAGGAAACTCACGCTCGGCATGCAAATGTGCCTTTATAATGTATAATTCTTCAAAGGGGACGTTTCACGGTGTGCGAGGACCATACGCCGACCACGACGGTCTTCCCTTCAGCAGTGTCATGAAGCCGTCCAGAGCCCTGTCTTCTTGCGACCGTACATTTTCGTGACCTCCACTGCCAGCAATCATGTGTAGCAGTCACATTCCTGCCAAGTCTTTGTGCAATAATATCGCAGAATATTTTCCAGCCCTTCTAACGACCTCGTTCAAACTCAGTGATTTGTTCATTCATTAACTCAAATTCCGCGGAAGCTCACTACGTTCAGAGCACAATCTAATGAGTCACAGCATTAAAAGAAGATCAGAACTTCACACGTCCATTCACCGAGGCACTGCTGAACACTACAAATGATTTTCGGTTACTCGTTACATTATACCGTCCAAACCGCGTGTTGCATTTTTTTCATACCTTATAAAAACTTCTAGTGAGTTCTTACACACACACACACACACACAAAAGTTTTCCAAGGCACTATTAACAGCGACGAATATTATCGGCCTCGTATGTCCTTTGACCGTTCCGATGTGCGTCGCCTCACTCGTGCGCGGTAGAAGACTCACAGTAAGTTATGGTGACAGTTTGGCGCCTGCTTATTCAGTACGCGCTCTTGATTAGTCCACCGTCTTCCATCAATAACGATTAAGTTAAAATGTTCTTCTTATTTATATTTTTACTTTAGTTAATGACTTTATGAAATTATTATTTGCAATCAGTGCAACTAACGTTGATCGTATGGCTGGAGAAGCGTAGCACTGTACTCCAGCGTGATACAGTCACAGCTAGCAGGCGCTTTCCCGTGCTCTGAAACCGTCTGCCGCACATCTACCCCTACCTTCCTGCTACTGATTCTTCTTGTGTGACTGACAGCAAGTAGAAGTCTGACGGGCAGCAAGTATAAGTAAAATAAAAATGTAGTGTGGGCGAAAAATGTGGCAGAAATGCCGCGATCTTCATTGGGATATTTGTGTTTGTTTAAAAACTTTCATCGTTAGGCCCAACAATTCAACGTCATATAATCAATGAAGGATATGCCATTACGTTACAGACAATTATTCGTATCTCTTTCACCAGTTTTATTTCGTATCGTTTTACGCAGCTTCTAATGTTATTAATTTAGCATAGCTGTGAAGAAGATCCAGAAAGATAATAACCATGTAAGTATAACTAGAGGGCACAATTAGGTACACGCCAGTCGCACCACGGCAAACAAATTTGTGTCGTAATTATAATAACGGCAATGAATATTGCAACAATTATAGCGCTTTACATATTTTCCGTTCAAATATTACAATCAGTAATGACAATCGTAAAAAATATGAAAATGACGAGAGGACATCCAGCAGTGAATGTGACAGTCGAAAGAGCACCAAACGAAAATAACTGTCCTGAGCTTGCTTTGTAAGGTTTCTGTACAAAATACTGTATGTCTGAGAAAAATGAATATATTGATTTCAAAAACTTTCTCCTCGTGTATCATTTACATTAGGTATTGCATTGCGAATTCTCCCTGTGTTACGCATGTGAACATTGTCGTTAAATAATACTTTAAACTTTACGGAAAGCAAAATTTGAAATAAAGCAAATGAATCGAATTAAATGCCAAAGGAAACTAACTGTCTGATCAGTGAAAACCATATAACTAAATCTCAGTACCGAAGTACATTCCGAGCGTTACGTGACAGTGCAATGTTTGACTTGGAATATCCACAAAAATAAATTATAGCTCTACTCTGAAGAAAATAATTGTTTGAAATTATCGGCAGTATTCACTGCAAATTAATCTGCTTGCAAGCACGGCACCTGACAATCATGACTACGCACTGTTTGCTCAAGAATGCAAGGTGAGATCTGCACTGAAATAAATGTGACTTACCTCCTGCTCAGCAAGCTATTTTTGTGTCTGGAGTACTGACGTTCTCGAAAGAAAATAAAAGTCAACAGATGCAACAGCTAAAGAAAAATAAACTACTCACTAGTAATTTCTTTCTTTTTGCTTGTCAGAAACAATCTGTGTCTTCGTGTAGCATAAGGTGCAATGCACACACGACAAAATTTTCAAAACTTTACTAGTAGCCATGGAGGTAAGTTTTACTTTAAGGAAAATCCTTCTTGAAAAATTGAAGTCTGATTATTGACAAAAAGGACTGTACAACATAAGAAGACTAACAATTACGAAATTATCTCATTACAAAAATTACAGACATCTCAAGCAATTGCGTGAGATCAAACTAACAGTAATCAACAAGATTATTAGTAACCTGAGCGACAAGGATTTCCTTCAGTTAATGGTTCGGACAAACCAATATTTCATTCTTTCGCATGCCTTTATTATCTTTAAAATTCCTCCAACTTCTTCTCCATCAGTATAAAGAACTAGAAAGTATTGTAAATGTTTCTTCATCTCCATAAAAAGTATTCCAGATAGTTTTTCCCAGAGTCACAAATAACAGTTCTCATTGTCTGAAGAACTCAAGTGTTCCACTACTACCCACAAATAAGAATGTCCCAGCGCTGCAGGACCGACTGACTAGCAAGTCAACCACAAATAAAACAAAACACGTAATTAAGGATCTTATTCATAACTCATACCGTGCGATCATTCGTCTTTGTCGCGAATTATTTACAATAGCAGAAAACATAGGAGCACCTTACAGCTATAACGTCGCGATGAAGACTAACAGGAGAGTAACTTCGATGGAGTGTACAAACAGATCACAGTGACTTCTGGTCCACTTTGTGTACTGTGTTATCCAACTCGAGATACATTCAGTCTTCCGCTTCCCTCGGCTCAACGCCGCTGTAAGATAATGTCCTCCCTGCGCAGTCTAAATGGTATAATTACCAGGACCTTTTGTCATGGGCTGCGTTGAGAGTAGAAACATTCCCCGGACTGTCGTGGAGGAAGTTGAGTAAGTTCGTCGGTGTGACACTCCATTTGCTGGCCCTGTAGAGAAGGAAGGGGCGTCCCAACAGGTAACAACGCAGAACATTGTAACTAGCACTCGTGCGAGAACCTCTTTATCAGAAGGGCAGACAATCGCTTTAGGAATAAAACGTTTTAGAAATGTCGTGTTGTGCTGTTCAATCCGAACACTGGTTTGATGCAACCTTCCACGCAATTCTATCCTACGCAAATCTCTTCGTTTTTGCTTAGCTACAGCAACCCACACCTATATGAACCTGCATTTCGTATGACATTGAGCCTTTAGTCACCCCGCCCCTTCTCTCATTCATTGTCATATTAACTATCCATTGATTCCTTAGAATGTGTACTGTCAATGTATCCCGCATTTTAGTTAAGTCCTGCCATCGAATAATAAAAACGGAAAGAACAGTAATGTAAACGGCGAGGATGTAACATTGTATCTTAATTTATAATAAACTAACACGTTCTACGTCGTAGCTAATTGTCCCGAATGTTGTTCTTGTTATGGTCTTCAGTCCTGAGACTGGTTTGATGCAGCTCTCCATGCTACTCTATCCTGTGCAAGCTTATTCATCTCCCAGTACTTACTGCAACCTACATCCTTCTGAATCTGCTTAGTGTATTCATCTCTTGGTCTCCCTCTACGATTTCTATCTTCCAAGTTGCCCTCCAATGCTAAATTTGTGATCCCTTGATGCCTCAGAACATGTCCTACCAACCGATCCCTTCTTCTTGTCAAGTTGTGCCACAAACTCCTCTTCTCCCGAATTATGTTCAATACCTCCTCATTAGTTATGTGATCTACCCATCTAATCTTCAGCATTCCTCTGTAGCACCAGATTTCGAAAGCTTCTATTCTCTTATTGTACAAACTATTTATCGTCCATGTTTCACTTCCATACATGGCTACACTCCATACAAATACTTTCAGAAACGACTTCCTGACACTTAAATCTATACTTGATGTTAACAAATTTCTCTTCTTCAGAAACGCTTTCCTTGCCATTGCCGGTCTACATTTTATATCCTCTCTATTTCGACCATCATCAGTTATTTTGCTCCCCAAATAGCAAAACTCCTTTGCTACTTTAAGTGTCTCATTTCCTAATCTAATTCCCTCAGCATCACCCGACTTAATTCGACTACATTCCATTATCCTCGTTTTGCGAATATGATACACGGAATGTGGCAAAACTAAAAACTGACTACATTAACTTGAGCACTAAACCCCTTTTCTCCTCAGTTCTATTCGGTACTTAGTTGCTCGATCTACCCATCTGATATTTACCATTCTACTCAAACACCACATTTCAGAATTTGTATTCTCGTCCTGACTATGCTGTTCATAATCCACGTTTCATTTCCATATAAGTTTACAAATACTTCAAGAAAAGCTTTTTAACGCTTAAATTTGGTAACTGTTTCTGGAGTACCTGAAAACGGCAGAATGTCGAAATGGCAATCGCAATAAATATTTTTAGCAGCCGTATACAGAATGACTTCATTCAACATTTTCACTACAGTTTTAGACCCAGATCTCATCACAAAACTTAATATTCAGCATCAACAAATTTTCTTGCTATTTCACCTTTCGAAACCAGTCTCGGTGGAACGTTAAACCTGGATCTTTTTTAATCACAAGTCACTTTTTTTTATCCTCTTGTTTACGGCCATCGTCAATTATTTTGCTGCCCAAATAGTGCAACTCATCTACCACTTCAAGTGTCATTTCGCAATCTAATTCCTTCAGAATCACTTGATTTAATTCGACTACATTCCTTTACCTTTATTTTACTTTCGTTTATGCTTGTCTTACAGTCTCTTTTCCAGACGCTATCCATTCCATTCAACTGATTTTACAGCTCCTTTTCAGTCCCTGACAGAACATTTTTTTACCACTACTTAACTAAATACACTATTCTACAAATTTCATTAACAGTGATTATACTTTACATCACTATGCTTCTCTTAAAATACACCCCGCCTCTTAGCAAGCCCTCTGAAGGAGGGGCCAGAGCCCGTCCCTAAATATAAGAAAGTGGGCGGGCACACGGGCAGGACTCTGATGTCATCGGAAAACCTTAAAGCTTTTGCTTCTCCTCCCCGAACGTTAATTCCTGTTCCACATTTCTCTTTAGTTTCCTTTTCTGTTTGCTGTATATACTGCTGTGTTCGGTGGCTGCAACCATACTGTTGTTTCTGTGTATTTGATAGGCACACAGGATAATAAATTAGTCATCGTCAGGATGTATTACGCTGATACTGTGTAATAGCGCCTCTAGGCTGGATAATGGCCTCAGTTCGGCGGGGTAAGAGAGTCAGGTGTCTTCAGGTGAGGCATATCCTACTGAAGCCATAATTTTATGACAATATCATCACATTTCTGGGATGCTGACCGGAAGGTAACTTTTGAAGTTGTTCCGCTACGCATTATCCCACCGTCATAATACGTGGTACAGTAGGTTACGCTATTTTACTTCAGAAAATGATTAATAACTTCATTAAGTATAGTTGGCAAACGCTACAAATGTATGTGTTTTTTGCCTGTTTCACGTACAACACGAGACCTTGACGTCAGTGGAGGGGTCATCTGGTGCTATTTGGTGACTTGTGGTCGACTCGGCAGCTATGTACCGCACGATGATGATGTTTCCAGCTGTGTCAAGACACTGTTAATTATCATTGTAACAAATGAAAACAAAAGAATATGTTTTATGTTGCGAAATATATTGTCTCAGTTCATGTTAGTATGCCTTCAGTCACGTTTGATTGCACACCTTTGTCAATTAACGTAAAGTCTTGTGATGTAGCTGTAGGGTATATGTTGCATACACACAGTAAGACTTTATGAAGCGTTAAACATTATTCAGTGTACTTGCAATGAATTCATACTGAAGATCTTTTTACCTGAACTGATTAATAATACCTAAAGAGAGAGTCCTTATGAAAGCATTAAGAGATTGAAACTGAAACTGAAGCTCTGATAAAACAACAAAATATAGCTATCAAGTTTTTCCGAAATTGGAATTATTTATTTATGCGAGTGATTATTTAATGTGTATTAATTTAAAAATATCTATGATACATCATAATACAAGAAGTAGGACGTTTGGTGATCAGTAATTAATCAGAAGAGAAAGTGCAAAGATCAATTATTAACTGATTTGAGTCTCAGAAATAGTAAATATACTCTGCAAGCCACCTAAAGGTGTGTGGTGGAGGGTACTTTCGGTACTACTGATCCCTCCAACCTTGTTCCACTCGCGAATAGTGCGTGGGAAGAATGATTGTCGGTAATCCTCTGCATTGGCTCTAATTTGTCGAGTTTTCTCGTCGTGGTCAATACGCGAGATGTATTTGGGGGGAAGTAATACGTTGTCTGAATATTACAATGTTTTCGTGAAGAAAACAGACGTTTTCTGGCCTTAAATACGTATTTGATACAATTATACGACTCATTTAGCTTCGTTAATGCAAATTTCTTCTTGTTACCCATTTCGAATGACCAAGAAGTGATGTATGTGATGTGAAAAGACTGCTTTCGTAATCCAACATTTTCGGCAATGTGGATTGACCAAACTTGTGTTCAGTCAATGTCCTCTTCCCGGAAATGATGAGATATCATGCTACGTTTGATCGATTTCCAATCTTGCCTTCTCACAGTGTTCATACAGAGAGCTATTCGAGCTGGTCTCACAGATAAAATAACAGAAACAAAACCGCTACAGTAGAAGGAAAAAGTGCATCCCAGATTCATGTATATAGAAGAAAATATAGCTTTAACGAGACGACTACGAATGAAAAGTGATTCTTTTTTACTTTAGGCTACAATCAAAATGATTCATGCACCCGTAAACGACACAAGTATTTCTGATCAAACTCTGTCCGCAAGAGCTAAAGTTTGGAGCAGCTAACAATATGGACGCATGCTTGGAAACTGTAACGTCTTGACAGTTCCCCTTATTATACTTTCATTATTGCTGCGTAGCATTTATGCAATGTCTCTGAATCTCTTAGCAACACATTAGACATCAGAAGAATTTTTACGACTCTGAAGAGTTTTTTTAACTATCAGATATGAAGAGTTACAGTGCCCCTCATTCGAGAAATGTTTTATCAGCACGATCCTGCAGCACTCCAAAATTTTCGGAAGAACATTGCTACATCGACCCACTGAACAGAGCTAATAAAACTAAGAAGGCAGTTTACGTATAAAGACGCAGCACTATACGCGTCCTTTCAGGCATCCGAGATCGTGTAACACTGGAGCCGACTCTTTTAAATAGTCCCAGATATATATAGGACAAAGAACGGATGATGTAGCGAGCGAGGAAAGATGTGATAGATTTTCAGGATGTTCGCCAAACTAGGAATGTGTCCGTGCAGCCTTACGAACGAGGCTGCTGCCCCTGGGAGACAGGAGCCTTCGTAGTATTCTCATCATGGAGATGTCACCGAGAATACACACATACTATAAAAATGGATGTATGTGCGTATCTTCCACATCTCCCGCGAAATCACTCGGCCGATTTCAACCAAACATGGAACACATATCCCTTACTGTCAGGCAACAGTCGCTCTGGGATAACAGCCAACTACCTGTGATAGTTCAGGATATGTGGCGTCACAAACATGAGATGCGTGAAAAACTGGAGCATCATGCATGACGTTTAAATTTATTACTTCTTTGTTACTGACTCTATTCGCAACATATTTGACTTTTATCTTAATAATATGAATATCTATACATGTATTTGAAGTGACAGATATTGATTTTTGATTGAGATTTTTACTTTAAGTCGTAACTGGTACCTGAATTTTGGTTGCTGCCTCCTTGAATGATCTGCTTCTGCACCAGTTGGCGACGTATTATAATTTGGAGGAAGTTATTGTTCTTTAAGGTTTAAAATACGACTCTGTTAGTTTCTTGGCCGTATTGCGGATAGCTTTGAGCCCAAGTTTTCGTAGCTTTTCATACCTAAGGGACCACTGTTGTAAGTAAATAAGATCAAACAGCAATGTGCTTTTCGTGAGAAAAGGAGACTGCTTGGCACACAAACTTCCTTCAAACTACACGTCCTGCTGCATCAAAATTGGTTCAAAGTGGTTCAAATGGCTCTGAGCACTATGCGACTTAACTTCTGAGGTCATCAGTCGCCTAGAACTTAGAACTAATTAAACCTAACTAACCTAAGGACATCACACACATCCATGCCCGAGGCAGGATTCGAACCTGCGACCGTAGCGGTCGCTCGGTTCCAGACTGTAGCGCCTAGAACCGCACGGCCACTCCGGCCGGCTCAAAATTGGTCAGTGGAGTTCAACACCATACTATTATACAAGAACACAATCCAATTACTGCAACTAAGAAATTATGAGAGGTTGTTACGTACTGAATGAAAACTATAGGGAATGCATTTCCTTTCCTGTATTTTAGTGAACTTTGTACTCTTACAGTTCTGTCGATTAATGGTCGGCGACGATAATGAAGTTCAACTCCTTTTCCAAAAAAACAAGATATTTCTATTCATCACTTCCAGAAAGTTTGTATACATAAACGTTTGGAAACTATTACACATACTTTACTCGGTTTTATCACTGAAATAGCAATTTTCATTAAATGTAACAATACGTTCTGAGTGACGGCCTAGCAGCACGTCCTCTTTCCACAGATTAAGTCTTCTTTTTTTTAGTAAATCAACTGTTTTTTGTACTTTTTTAATCAAATTTACATTTACGGTATTTACATACATTAATAAGCTTCTCAGAATAAAATCAGGCACAAATTAGTTAAAAAAAAAGAGCAGTGAGGCTCACATAACATTACAGCAGACAGTATTCACACATGCCGCTGAATGTACCTTACAAAATATATCACTGTACGGCACATAGTTAAAGAGATATAACGTCATAAACACCGAGATGAGATCGGAAAATGCTGGATCATGCGTTTTGATATATTTATTCTTTAGTAGTAAGACACTCCTATAGTCGATTCAAGGGAATCCCTGACACGTGGCAGCGAGTTTGACAGCTTTCAACTGCGAAATGCAAACGGCTATAGGCGAGACAATTGTTGTCTATAGAGCTATGAAGAGGCGTTGCCATAGAGACGTTTTCGAAAGCGTGTAGAGACGCAAAGCAGCAGCCAGCGTACACAAACTGTCTGTTCAAATGGTTCAGAGGGCTCTGAGCACTATGGGACTCAACTGCTGAGGTCATTAGTCCCCTAGCACTTAGAACTAGTTAAACCTAACTAACCTAAGGACATCACAAACATCCATGCCCGAGGCAGGATTCGAACCTGCGACCGTAGCGGTCTTGCGGCTCCAGACTGCAGCGCCTTTAACCGCACGGCCACTTCGGCCGGCAAACTGTCTGTGATGCTGTACTTACACACCTGTGCATTATGAATATTTCTTTGTAGGACTATTTCCTAATTTCAGAGGTGTTTTCACGAATATATGGAAATGAAATTTTTGGATATTGCACTACAAACACAGTTCATCTTTTGTTTTTGTTTCTAATAGAAAAATATCAAAATAAATGCCTGGGAAATGCCAGGTTTGTCAGCTAGTACTGAAATAAATATTCCGGTTCATTTCCAGAGTGAATCTGCCAGGAAGTTTTATGCCAGTTCATATTCAGGCGAATGAGTGAGTCAAAATCATGGTACGAGGCTGTTCAGAAAGTAAGAGTACTAGACTTTTATGTTTTTTGTAGAAAAAAATTATATTTGAACAAAAATTACACGATATTTTTGATACACTTGCAGACTATTTTTCCACATAATCGCCATCCCATTCAGTGAATGCCGTAAGCTATGGCACAAAGCTTCTTTACGGCCTCCTCTAAGACCTCTCACACGAGCTTCTTCCCCCATTTAGGAACCTATTTTTGCACCTGTTCGTCTGTTGAAAATTTACGTCCAGTCATGTGTGCCTTCAGTGAGGTGAAAAGGAGACCACGAAGGCGCCAAGTCAGAAGAATAAGGTGTGTGGTTCAAAAGATCGTAACCAAATGAGACCAAGAGATCCTTGGTGTCTAAGGCTGTGTGGGTATGAACGTTGTGCAACAAGCACGCTCTCCCCGTCAGCATTAGTCTCCTTCTGTTTCGAATACTCGTTTTGAGTTTTTTAGAGTCTCATAATTTAGTTGTGCATTGACAGTCTCCGCCTAAGACAGAAAATCAATAAATACGATGCCTTTTCGATCCCAAAAACACTGAGGCCATGATTTTTTCCTCGAAATTGGGGTTTTGAATTTTTCGGCAGATGGGGAATTGGTGTGACGCCACTGTGACAACTGTCTTTCTGTCTCAGGCATGTAAGAGCCACACAGGTTTCATCTTCAGTCACAATAGAGCTCAGAAAGTCCTCACAATCAAATTCAAGTCCCCCAAGAAACTTGAGGGCGCTACTGATCTGATTCCTTGTGCTGCTCTGTCAGCTGTTTTGAAACCCATCTTGCGCACGGTTTCCAGTATTCCGAAGTTTCTGTGAGTGTCTCTTATAAGAGAGTTTTGGAGAATTGTGGAAACATAGCAGAAATTTAATTCCCTGTCAGTCGGTGGTCTTTACGAACAAATTCCTCGATTGTTTTGCACCAAAATCGAAGTTCTTCCACTCCTGTGTTAGTCATGATAAATTGTTTGTCTCCGCTTAACTCCCTACATTACTTAAACTCACGCGTTCTATTCACAACATCTTCTTCATAAATCGATCTGATTGGAGAAAAATACGTTAGGTGATATTCCTTCCGCTAATAGTAAGCGGATAACAGCACGTCGCTCGCACTTGTCGGGATTTCAGGCCGATATCTTTCACACAGTTTGACCCCACAGAGTAAGTTTATCTTTTACAGTGATCCCGCGATGGCCGCTCTGGTCAGGGGATCCCCTCTCCCTCCTTCTACCACTCAGTGTTGCCAACCCCGAAAAAGCAAACGACAGCCCGTGACTGTCTGAATATGATTACTTTCTGAACATGCCTCGTACGTGAGGTCACAGAACAACCCTCCACACACTTCGGGTTAAAGCCTTATTGGGATATCTGTGCACTCTGCGCCTCGCATCATCTGACAAGAGGCAAAATCACCACTCGTCGGACCACACTAGCCGTCTCCAGTTACCTGCTGTCCAGTCCTGTGTTGTTTGGTTGACTGATGACGTGCAGCTTTACGTGTCGCTGTGAGCAATCGCCTTTGTAGAGGTACCCGGCTGCAAATGTCCATTGCATGCAGTTCCCTTCGCAATGTTCGATCGGAAACTGGTTGAGATGCCCTGTATTCACTTTCAACAGCAATTGCTATCAGATTTAAAACCGAGTGTCATTGACAGGGCGTGACAAGTATTCGATTCTGTCGCTTAGGGATGTTTTTACGATCACCGTATCTACGTCGTTTTACATGAGAATAGTGTATCATTCCTTGCAGACAAGTTGGACAGTTCACACTGATACCCCCAACAAATCTGGCGAACCCATTCACGGTCTGGTCATGACCTTGACTAAACATGTTGCTCCTTTCTTCCTTTCTGTCATGTCACCACCCTGACTCAACTATGCTGGTTAAACACAAGCCATAGGCGGACGCACGCCACTTCTCTGCCATCACTTAACGTCTGCAATGCCGTATAGCTTGCGCCTACTCCGCCTGTAATCCGCTCAACACCCAAGTTCCTCAGGAAGCCTGCTTCCTCATAGAAGATAATACTCAAGGGCTGCCACGACACCCTAATAGTCTCATACAAACTGCGATCAAAGCGCCAACAAACGTCGCTGTCGTCAGGCATGTCTTTTTTTTAGGCCAGCCACGTGACAGGAATAAAGACATTTACGCAGGCGCCGAGGGATATATTTAGGAAGGTGCAGGGACCATGCACAGCCAGTTCACTCAGAGTGCCGTCCGGGGTGCCGAGCGGTTCTAAGCTCTACAGTCTGGAACCGCAGGACCGTTACGGTCGCAGGTTCGAATCCTGCCTCGGGCATGGACGTGTGTGATGTCCTTAGGTTAGTTAGGTTTAAGTAGTTCTAAGTTCTAGGGGACTGATGACATCACAAGTTAAGTCCCATAGTGCTCAGAGCCATTTGAACCATTGTTTTCACTCCGAGTGAGCTTCCTGGGTAGACGCCGAACGTGATTGTATTTCTTCCACAATGAGTTCACTCTGGGGCCATCGCCACGCTGGAATCAGCCTTTTTGTCCTGGATCCTGCAGCGCAGCCTCCCTGAAGAAAACGCAGCCCCAACGGGAAGACTGACTTTCGGATTTTACTATTTCTGTGGTTGCCTATAATTCGGCCTCAGCAGCTTTAGTAAATTGTCCTTGGGAACTAGGACTCTTTAGCAATTCTCTGTATTAAGTGTGTCATGAACATATTATGTAAATTGAAGATAGAGGTGGGGAGAAGGGAAAGGAAAGGGAAGGATCGCCTGCTTACTAGGCAGGTGCAATAACCACTGTGCCATCCGTACACAGTGTTTATTACAACTGCGCGGACTGCTTCGGTGCGGACAACGGCCGACACGTATTCCCATCCTGCGCCACCAATCCACAGTCCCCGTCCACGTCCTCCATGTTCGGCTCGCTGCTCTGAGATTCCCACAGGAGGCCACACGTAACTCAGCGTCTACCCTGGAGGTGATGGATTCATTGTCCATCGAGGCGAATCTACTATATGAATGTGTGGTGTCTGTTCTTCCGGGTTATGTCCGTAAGAGCAGACACGATGCATTCACATAATTTTGTCATGGACTTTACATGGACTTTGTCTCTATATTAAGTATATCTAGAACTTTAATCGCACTTTATCTCTGTACCAAGTGAATCATGAACTTTAACTTTGTCTCTATATACAGTGTATGACATACACTACTGGCCATTAAAATTGCTACACCTCGAAGATGACGTGCTACAGACGCGAAATTTAACCGACAGGAAGAAGATGCTGTGATATGCAAATGATTAGCTTTTCAGAGCATTCACACAAGATTGGCGCCGGTGGCGACATCTACAACACGCTGACATGAGGAAACTTTCCAACCGATTTCTCATACACAAACAGCAGCTGACCGGCGTTGCCTGGTGAACCGTTGTTGTGATGCCTCGTGTAAGGAGGAGAAATTCGTACCATCACGTTTCCGACTTTGATAAAGGTCGGATCGTAGCCTGTCGCGATTTCGGTTTATCGTATCGCGACATTGCTGCTCGCGTTGGTCGAGATCCAATGACTGTTAGCAGAATATGGAATCCGTGAGTTCAGGAGGGTAATACGGAACGCCGTGCTGAATCCCAACGGCCTCGTATCACTAGCAGTCGAGATGACAGGCATCTTATCCGCATGCCTGTAAGGATCGTGCAGCCACGTCTCGATCCCTGAGTTAACAGATGGGGATGTTTGCAAGACAACAACCATCTGCACGAACAGTTCGACGACATTTGCAGCAGCAGGGACTATCAGTTCGGAGACCATGGCGGCGGTTACCCTTGACGCTGCATCACAGATAGGAGCGCCTGCGATGGTGTACTCAACGACGAATCTGGGTGCACGAATGGCAAAACGTCATTTTTTCGGATGAATCCAGGTTCTGTTTACAGCATCATGATGGTCGAACACGTGTTTGGCGACATCGCAATGAACGCACATTGGAAGTGTGTATTCGTCAAAGCCCAACTGGGGTATCACAAGCCGTGATGGTATGGGGTACCGTTGGCTACCCGTCTGTGTCACCTGTTGTTCGCATTGACGGCACTTTGAACAGTGGACGTTACATTTCAGATGTGTTACGACCCGTGGCTCTACCCTTCCTTCGATCGCTGCGAAACCTTACATTTCAGTAGGATAATGCACGACCGCATCTTGCAGGTCCTGGCCAGCACATTCTCAGATCTCTCACAAATTGAAAACGTCTGATCAATGGTCACAATACGCCAGTCACTACTCTTGATGAACTGTGGTATCGTGTTGAAGCTGCATGGGCAGCTATACCTGTACACGCCATCCAAGCTTTGTTTGACTCAATGCGCAGTTGTATCAAGGCCATTATTACAGCCAGAGGTGGTTGTTCTAGGTACTGAGTTCTCAGGATCTATGCACTCAAATTGCGTGAAAATGTAATCACTTGTCAGTTCTAGTATAATATATTTGTCCAATGAATACCCGTTTATCATCTGCATATCTTCTTCGTGTAGCGACTTTAATGGCCAGCAGTGTATTTCTGATCGGACTTGGTTTATATTGTTAGTGCGCCAAGAATTTTAATTCAGAACTTTGGTTTTCCTCTTCTTCAGCCAGATGGACTGTTATCGTGTTCAGTTTAGAAGAGTTTATTTTGGACTTTATTTTAGACTAAGATCACTAAGAACTTTAAGAACTTGGCCCGCCGATGTGGCCGAGCGGTTCTAGGCGCTTCAGTCTGGAACCGCGCGACTGCTACGGTCGCAGGTTCGATTCCTGCCTAGGACATGGATGTGTGTGATGTCCTTCGGTTAGTTAGGTTTAAGTTGTTCTAAGTTCTAGGGGACTGATGATCTCAGAGGTTAAGTCCCATAGCGCTCAGAGCCAGAGCCTTTAAGAACTTGGCTTCCTCCAATATCAGACTAGTGGACTGTTTGCGATCAACAAGAAGAGCTTATTTTGGGATTGCCTACTCAAGACTTGTCTACTAATTGTGTTTCTAATTCAGATACACTTTTGTTCAATTGGGTCTTTACTTTTGGAACTACCTGTGGCGGACTTTTTAAAGTCTGCGGTGGGTGTCACATAATTGCCTATTTACAGTCCTACACTATTTACAGCGCCCTCAAGCGTGTAATGTGTTATTTTAATTGGATCATTAATATGGGATGTTTCAGTAGTTACACTTGTTAAATGTTACAATTTTCGATACGTGATACGGGAAAACCTCAGTGGAAAGTTTGTCAAGTACTGATGAATGTAAGTCCTTGCCTTGCAATGTTCTAGTGTCGAACCAGCATTGTCGACACTTCCACATGGTGTGTTACGGTCATCCACACGTTCTGTGTGGTCCAGTATCTGCTCGCCGCTGCCTACGACTCTTCTCTATGGACTTCATCCGTATACAGGTCGCTGCCGTTGCAGGATGACATTTACTAGTCAAAATATCACGTTAAGGCAAACTATTTTCGAAGTGTCTGTTTGAACTCTGTCAACGCTAATATCGTGTCTTTCGACACAGACGATGTGCAAGAGCATTTATCTACATATTTCCATTACATGTGACGATCCGTCAATCAAGGAGCCTTGTGGGACACTAACTCTTCTGGTTTCACAAGAAGGACGCTGATGGGGCAGCGCGTAAGCTGTCTTCCTGCAGTTTTGTTGCTGGTGTCTTGTTCTACACATCCTCCCAGCTTGGATTCACTCTCAGTCGATATCGTCATTCGAACAAATATGAAGTACGTTTCGTTACTTTGTAGAGGCTGTTTATATTATTATAGAAAGTCTACGTTAGCACACTGGGCTCACGTTCGGGAGGAAAGCGTTCCAAATTCCCGTACACCCGTGATGGTACCTTTCGAATAGCACTGCTGAATTCCTCCCTATGCTTCCCTAATACGAGGTTATGTTCTATCTCTACTGACAAAGTCGTCGACGTTACGTTTACTACAAGCTTGCTTCCTTTATTATCGTTCTTTCAAACCTACACTGTTCAGTCACCTCAATGTGACCACCTGTCAAAGCCCCAAATAACCACCTTTTGCAGCGCGAGACGTGCAGGAAATGAGTCAGTGATGTTCTGGAAGGTACAGACAGGAACATGGACTCCAATGCCGTCGCCAGCTGGCGTGAACAGTCTGGTCAAGGTGGTTCCACAGATTATCCACTGGGTTTAAATCCTGAGAGTTTGGCGGCTATGGGAGTACGGTAAACTCAACCTGGTGCTCTTCCATCCACGGCATTACACTGCGAGCTGTGTGACGCGTTGCATTGTCCTACTGGTAGACGGCAATGTGCCGACCAAAAATAAATTGCGTGCATTCTTTTATTGATCCATTGCGACTTCCAAAATGACGGGATCACCAAGGGAATGCCACAAAGACATTCCCCATCTAACCCAACAAGTTATTACGGGATGACATTCGTTGCAGTAAGGCACGCAGGATGCAGGATGGTTTTCTTTTTTTTTGATCGCCTTACTCACAGCGCAGCTGACGCTGTCTGCAGTGAGAATTGCATATCGTAACAGTCAGTCAGTACGAAGATTCATACCATCTGCGAATCGAATCAAATAATCTATATTAGTTATTATCAGATTTTGTTTAAATTTGGTACACAGCCTTTTGTTATTGATGGAATGACGCTGCCAAAATTTCTAATTTTTATTTATGATAGAGCCGGAGATAAAGAAAATTAGCTAAAAGTCCTAAAACCAATGCTTATTTTTTTTAAACCACGTTAGAAACAAACAAATATTGACTTTCGTTATCATTTGAAGCCATTAAAAAGTTACCAGTGCATAAAAATCAATTAATTAGAATTTTATGTTTTACACCTTAGTCACTGTGCAGTACATAACACAAAAATCGGCCAGAATTATGATTTGGTTCTATTTTGTTGTGTGAATGCATGGGAATGATTGAGAGAGTATGTGGGACATACGTTAAAACTTAATATGTCATTTTTCATAAAACCTTGTACAAATAGACCGTGCGAAAGTTATGGTGCAACCATGATTCAGATTACGTATGTCGGTGTGAGCTCGTTTTTGTATAAAAGCAGCCAGAATGAAAGAGGTGGAATAAGTTTATTTATAAATTTGGAGAATATTTGACACTTCACTTATTTTGATTAAACAATATACTAGAAATCGAAATTTTAATGATGTTAATTTCTATCAGATTATTGATTGTATAAGGCAAATTTTGATGCTGGAATGATCTGGAAGGAACATTCTGATTGGTCGTTTAGATCAACAACCAATCAGAATTAAGCTGTTCCCGCGTGAATATAGTGGAGTGGGCAGTGACTAGAGTAGTTCGAGATAGTCGCTTGCTAATCGGCCTACGGATAACACCATGCTAGATAGCTCTGTAAAAATACTCTGAAAAATGAAGAAATAATGAGTTAATTGCGGTTCGAATACCTCGTGACTGAAGCGACTGGAGTTACGAATATTTTGATGAGAGTTTGGTGTTTCAAAATTAAATAGTTTGAGAGTTATGAGCGTGTGAACTTTCTGGTCGTAGTAACAATTCCGCGTGGCATATTTCGTGCTCTGTACGGAATACTTTCGCGAGCACTTCTTTCGAAGAAGACCACTGAAACGACCCAATGTTTAACTCGAGAATAGTTGTGGGTCGGTACCTGGTAGAAAGTGAAAATTAGTCGGGTCGGACTTGCGAAAATTCTGGCTGCTTTTAGAGCGAAACTACGTTGTACAGACAGTGAACTTTGAATGACAGAGCATTACAATATTAAATACAGACTTGATAGCCATTTCGTGTGTTTCCATATGAATATGCCTCGGGCATGGATGTATGTGATGTCCTTAGGTTAGTTAGGTTTAAGTAGTTCTAAGTTCTAGGGGACTGATGATCACAGATATCAAGTCCCATAGTGCTCAGAGCCATTTGAACCATATGAATAAACAGCAGATTCAGTCTAACTTTAAATGCTTTCTGTAAGTAGACTGCAACCTCCGAACGCCCGATTTTTTAAAAATGAACTTCCAGGAACTGACTTTCAATTCGAGTTACCCGGCCGCTGTGTGGTAGGTATTAGGTAGTGGTTTCATCAACGCTGCTTTACACTGCCTAACACGCATCTGCTACTACAGAGTGAAGGGACGTCGGAAAGAAGCATATCGAGGTAGGCGGACTTTCGATAAGTGAAGGAGACAATGCAGACAACCGACCCCGCTCCGCTACTCACAGCTATTAAGTCTCCCTCTTCCAGCCCGGACTCTCCCGTCGATTGTTTCAGGGTGTTCACACGTTTCACACCATACACGTCAAAGGCCATCAGTCGGACGGAGCACGAAACGAGAGTCATCTGAAAAAGACGACCAGTCCCACTCACTGGAGTCCAGTCGCGATACTGGCGTGCGTTCGTCACCGATGAACATCAGTCACCAAGGCTGCATGAACCAGGCGCCTGCTACGGAGGCCCATAAGCTCGTTGAGCAGACACTGTTACTAGCCCCTTGGTTTATCTGGTCGGTCAGTTGCTCAACAGTTGTACGTCTTCCTGCCCGTACACATCTGTACATTGACGTTCGCCATTGTCATCTATGCCCCGTGGAGCACCACAGTTGCTCAGCACCCGGTTTCGGATATCGCCATTTTGACATGAAAGGTATACATTTACCACAACAGGACGCAAACAGTTTATCAACTTAGCCGTTTTGAAAATGCTTCTACCCTGCCAATGATCATGCCCTTTTGGACATCAGAAAAACCGCTCCGTGCCGCGCGGGATTAACAGAGCGGTCTAAGGCGCTGCAGTCATGGACTGTGAGGCTCGTCCCGGTGGAGGTTCGAGTCCTCCCCCGGGCATGGGTGTGTGTGTTTGTCCTTAGGATAATTTTGGTTAAGTAGTGTATAATCTTAGGGACTGAAGACCTTAGCAGTTAAGTTCCATAAGAGAAAAAAAAAAATGCTCCGTTTCCGCATTACGACAATGGCAGAAGTTTTCTGCGTGCCCCCGACAAGCTTTGTATACCCTTCACTGCTAATGATGCCATCTGCTCTCCGTGAGTTGTTATTGCACTTTGATGTTGAACTTACGCGGTGGTCACAGTATTATGACCGGACAGTCTAGTTGCGCTGTTACGTAATATCCAGTTATACATGGAGCTGAAGATTTCTTCACAGACTTAAAGTCAATATGGGAACCACAGTAATTTTCGGTGAAAGTTGTTCATAGTTTTAAATCAATAGTCGTTTTATTAATAAACGCAACATCACAAGTGCCTCAGGACATTTTGTACTCACAATCAGATGTTTCTCTCATTGTGATAATCTAAAGACGAGGTGGTTGGCTTATCTAGGAATTTTTCGCTTAGTGTCATGAGAAGGAACTATTTCCTGAGGCAATGAACGAAAAGGAATAAAAGTAGCTACTCAGCAAAAGCGAGCAGTATGGATACTACGTCGAGTAAATATCAGTTAATTCTTCAAGTTCTTGGATGCCTTTCACTGACTTCCTAGTACATGTATTCCTTAATGGCACATGCTGCGGATGATAAAAATAGTTTTTAATGTCTCTGTGATGTGCACAATCACAAGAAAAAGTATAAAAGTAAGTTTCGTATAGATTCTGTCTCCTGATCTAAGGTTCAGACTGTAGCTCGTGGTTCAAATGTCTTCAACAAAGTACCATCTACTATAAAGCAAGAAATTGGGATATCCTGCCACCGCAATATAAAATTAACAACATACCTTACTATCCATGTAAATGAACGTAAATAAATGTAACGTATTACACATACATAGGAAAAGAAATCCACTACTGTCAATTACACCGTCAGTGACAAATTGCTGGAAACATTAAATACCGCAAAATACCTTAGTGTAACCATCCAGAGTGACATCTACATCTACATCTACATGATTACTCTGCAATTCACATTTAAGTGCTTGGCAGAGGGTTCATCGAACCACAATAATCATACTATCTCTCTACCATCTCTATCATTCCACTCCCGAACAGCGCGCGGGAAAAACGAACACCTAAACCTTTCTGTTCGAGCTCTGATTTCTCTTATTTTATTTTGATGATCATTCCTACCTATGTAGGTTGGGCTCAACAAAATATTTTCGCATTCGGAAGAGAGAGTTGGTGACTGAAATTTCGTAAATAGATGTCGCCGCGACGAAAAACGTCTTTGCTTTAATGACTTCCATCCCAACTCGCGTATCATATCTGCCACACTCTCTCCCTTATTACCTGATAATATAAAACGAGCTGCCCTTTTTTGCACCCTTTCGATGACGTAAGCTGTCTCTTTAGTGGACTTGTTGCATCTTCTAAGTGTCCTGCCAATGAAACGCAACCTTTGGCTCGCCTTCCCCGCAATATTATCTATGTGGTCTTTTCAGCTGAAGTTGTTCGTAATTTTAACACCGAGGTACTTAGTTGAATTGACAGCCTTGAAAATTGTTCTATTTATCAAGTAATCGAATTCCAATGGACTTCTTTTGGAACTCATGTGGATCACCTCACACTTTTCGTTATTTAGCGTCAACTGCCACCTGCCACACCATACAGCAATCTTTTCTAAATCGCTTTGAAACTGATACTGGTCTTCGGATGACCTTACTAGACGGTAAATTACAGCATCATCTGCGAACAACCTAAGAGGACTGAGATTGTCACCCAGGTCATTTATATAGATCAGGAACAGCAGAGGTCCCAGGACGCTTCCCTGGGGAACACCTGATATAACTTCAGGTTTACTCGATGATTTGCCGTCTATTACTACGAACTGCGACCTTCCTGACAGGAAATCACGAATCCGGTCGCACAACTGAGACGATACCCCATATGCCCGCAGCTTGATTAGAAGTCGCTTGTGAGGAACGGTGTCAAAAGCTTCCCGGAAATCTAGAAATACGGAATCAACTTGAGATCCCCTGTCGAAAGCGGCCATTACTTCGTGCGAATAAAGAGCTAGCTGCGTTGCACAAGAACGATGTTTTCTGAAACCATGCTGATTACGTATCAATAGATCGTTCCCTTCGAGGTGATTCATAATGTTTGAATACAATATATGCTCCAAAACCCTACTGCAAACCGACGTCAATGATATAGGTCTGCAGTTCGATGGATTACTCCTACTACCCTTCTTAAACGCTGGTGCGACCTGCGCAATTTTCCAATCTGCGGAATCAAGCGGAATGACCACATAAAACAAATAGTAGAAAAAGCAGACGCCAGACTGTGATTCATAGGAAGAATCTTAAAGACAATATACTTCATCCGCGAAAGATGTGGCTGACAATTATTCGATCGATTTTTGAGCACTGCTCATCAGTTTGCGATTCTTACCAGGCTGAAGTGAAGGAAGAGGTGGGTAAGATCCAACGAAGAGCGGCGTGTTTCGTCACGGGATCATTTGGTGAGCGCGAGATCGTTACGGAAATGTTCAACAAATTTCAGTGGTAGACGTTGCAAGAGAAGCTTTGTGCATCACGGAGAGGCCTACTACTGAAATTCCGAGAGGGTGCGTTTCGGCAAGAGACGGACAACATATAACCTCTTCCCACGTACGTTTCGTGAAATGACGACAACGAGAAAATTCGACAAATTAAATAGGGAGACTTATGCTTACCAACAATCATCGTTCCCCGGCGCTGTTCGTAAATGGAACTGGAGATGTGACCGTGGAAAATTACGCTACACAACATCGTGTGGCTTGCGGAGTATACATGTAGACATTGCATAACTTGTTTACCTAGATTCAAGGTTTGAAACTTCCTGTTAGCTTCGGAGCGAGTAACAATGTTAATTTTCATGTTTCGTGACAAATAGTGGTGAAGCGGGTGAAGCGTACACTGCCGCGCGGGATTAGCCGAGCGGTCTTAGGCGCTGCAGTCATGGACTGTGCGGCTTGTCCCGGCGGAGGTTCGAGTCCTCCCTCGGGCATGGGTGTGTGTATGTGTTTATCCTTAGGATAATTTAGGTTAAGTAGTGTGTAAGCTTAGGGACTGATGACCTTAGCAGTCCCATAAGATTTCACACACATTTGAACATTTTTTTAAGCGTACACAAACCTCTTTATTGCAGATGTGGTAAGTATCTACTTTAAAAAATGATCTATTGGTTACCACTCAAGGCGCTCGGCCTCTCCTATTACTATTAGAATCCATTGCTTTTTTTTGTCTCTGTGTGCAACGGATTGAACCGAAAGCAGTTTCCTGAAAACCAGACACATCTAAACACTCGTAAACTAAAGGATCGTCACCAGACTCTACCTGGACTTTATGTTAACTGGTATCAGATGATACGGCTCATCGCAGTTATAATTAGCAAACGCAAGATTTTAGATGTTGGTTCATTCAGTCGAACTGCGGCGTCAATTTGTGACGGCTCGGGACTTCATCCCGAATCTCCCACATTAGGCGAGCAGTCGCTTTAACTCTCTTAGCTACCCGAGAACACTTCCTGTCAACTCAGGTTCTCAACTTGTCACCTATTACGTACATAGCGCCCCCTGCCCACTACCCTCATTCCTCGCAACTTCACGTTGTTTCCCACAAGGGCTCGGAGGAAGAGTACATCTGCACTGAATGGACATTAGTAGCCGTCAAGGTGCTTGCATTTATAAGTGTGATGTCCCAAAAAACATAATGCTCAGACATCTGCCCCTTCCACTTTTTCATGTAGCAGAGCCGTACCTTTCACCGGCAGTGCAATTAATGAACCTTTTGAACGCTCATAACCCTCTTGCCTCTAGTGGAGACCTCTACATCTCTACATCTACATCTACATTTATACTCCGCAAGCCACCCAACGGTGTGTGGCGAAGGGCACTTTACGCGCCACTGTCATTACCTCCATTTCCTGTTCCAGTCGCGTATGGTTCGCGGGAAGAACGACTGCCGGAAAGCCTCCGTGCGTGCTCGAATCTCTCTAATTTTACATTCGTGATCTCCTCGGGAGGTATAAGTAGGGGGAAGCAATATATTCGGACCTCATCCCGAAACGCATCCTCTCGAAACCTGGACAGCAAGCTACACCGCGATGCAGAGCGCCTCTCTTGCAGAGTCTGCCACATGATTTTGCTAAACATCTCCGTAACGCTATTACGCTTACCAAATAACCCTGTGACGAAACGCGCCGCCCTTCTTTGGATCTTCTCTATCTCCTCCGTCAACCCGACCTGGTACGGATCCCACACTGATGAGCAATACTCAAGTATAGGTCGAACGAGTGTTATATAAGCCACCTCCTTCGTTGATGGACTACATTTTCTAAGGACTCTCCCAATGAATCTCAACCTGGCACCCGCCTTACCAACAATTAATTTTATATGATCATTCCACTTCAAATCGTTCCGCACGCATACTCCCAGATATTTTACAGAAGTAACTGCTACCAGTGTTTGTTCCGCTATCATATAATCATACAATAAAGGATCCTTCTCTCTATGTATTCGCAATACATTACATTTGTCTACGTTAAGGGTCAGTTGCCACTCCCTGCACCAAGTGCCTATCCGCTGCAGATCTTCTTGCATTTCGCTGCAATTTTCTAATGTTGCAACTTCTCTGTATACTACAGCATCATCCGCGAAAAGCCGCATGGAACTTCCGACACTATCTACTAGGTCATTTATATATATTATGAAAAGCAGTGGTCCCATAACACTCCCCTGTGGCACGCCAGAGGTTACTTTAACATCTGTAGACGTCTCTCCATTGAGAACAACATACTGTGTTCTGTTTGCTAAAAACTCTTCAATCCAGCCACACAGCTGATCTGATATTCCGTAGGCTCTTACTTTGCTTATCAGGCGACAGTGCAGAACTGTATCGAACACCTTCCGGCAGTCAAGGAAAATGGCATCTACCTGGGAGCCTGCTTCTAATATTTTCTGGGTCTCATGAAGAAATAAAGCGAGTTGGGTCTCACACGATCCCTGTTTCCGGAATCCATGTTGATTCCTACAGAGTAGATTCTGGGTTTCCAGAAATGACATGATACGCGAGCAAAAAACATGTTCTAAAATTCTACAACAGATCAATGTCAGAGATATAGGCCTATAGTTTTACGCATCTGCTCGACGACCCTTCTTGAAGACTGGGACTACCTGTGCTCTTTTCCAATCATTTGGAACCTTCAGTTCCTCTAGAGACTTGCGGTACACGGCTGTTAGAAAGGGGGCAAGTTCTTTCGCGTACTCCGTGTAGAGTCCAGTGGACTTTCCGCTGTTGAGTGATTTCAGTTGCTTTTCTATTCCTTGGACATTTATTTAGATGTCAGCCATTTTTTCGTTTGTGCGAGGATTTAGAGAAGGAACTGCAGTGTGGTCTTCCTCTGTGAAACAGCTTTGGAAAAAGGTGTTTAGTATTTCAGCCTTACGCGTGTCATCCTCTGTTTCAATGCCATCATCATCCCAGAGTGTCTGGATATGCCGTTTCGAGCCACTTACTGATTTAACATAAGACCAAAACTTCCTAGGATTTTCTGTCAAGTCGGTACATAGAATTTTACTTTCGAATTCACTGAACGCTTCACGCATAGCCCTCCTTACGCTAACTTTGACATCGTTTAGCTTCTGTTTGTCTGAGAGGTTTGCCTGCGTTTAAACTTGCACTGCCGGCCGCGGTGGTCGTGTGGTTCTAGGCGCTACAGTCCGGAACCGCGGGACTGCTACGGTCGCAGGTTCGAATCCTGCCTCGGGCATGGATGTGTGTGATGTCCTTAGGTTAGTTAGGTTCTTTTCTTTTTGTCATCAGTCTACTGACTGGTTTCATGCGGCCAGCCACGAATTCCTTTCCTGTGCTAACCTCTAACCTCTTCATCTCAGAGTAGCACTTGCAACCTACGTACTCAATTATTTGCTTGACGTATTCCAATCTCTGTCTTCCTCTACAGTTTTTGCCCTCTACAGCTCCCTCTAGTACCATGGAAGTCATTCCCTCATGTCTTAGCAGATGTCCTATCATCCTGTCCCTTCTCCTTATCAGTGTTTTCCACATATTCCTTTCCTCTCCGATTCTGCGTAGAACCTCCTCATTCCTTACCTTATCATTCCACCTAATTTTCAACATTCGTCTATAGCACCACATCTCAAATGCTTCGATTCTCTTCTGTTCCTGTTTTCCCACAGTCCATGTTTCACTACCATACAATGCTATTCTCCAGATGTACATCCTCAGAAATTTCTTCCTCAAATTAAGGCCGGTATTTGATATTAGTAGACTTCTCTTGGCCAGAAATGCCTTTTTTGCCATAGCGAGTCTGCTTTTGATGTCCTCCTTGCTCCGTCCGTCATTGGTTATTTTAATGCCTAGGTAGCAGAATTCCTTAACTTCATTGACTTCGTGACCATCAATCCTGATGTTAAGTTTCTCGCTGTTCTCATTTCTACTACTTCTCATTACCTTCGTCTTTCTCCAATTTACTCTCAAACCATACTGTGTACTCATTAGACTTTTCATTCCGTTCAGCAGATCATTTAATTCTTCTTCACTTTCACTCAGGATAGCAATGTCATCAGCGAATCGTATCATTGATATCCTTTCACCTTGTATTTTAATTCTACTCCTGAACCTTTCTTTTATTTCCATCATTGCTTCCTCGATGTACAGATTGAAGAGTAGGGGCGAAAGGCCTTGTCTTACACCCTTCTTAATACGAGCATTTCGTTCTTGATCGTCCACTCTTATTATTCCCTCTTGGTTGTTGTACATATAGTATATGACCTGTCTCTCCCTATAGCTTACCCCTACTTTTTTCAGAATCTCGAAAACTTGCACCATTTTATATTGTCGAACGCTTTTTCCAGGTCGACAAATCCTATGAAAGTGTCTTGATTTGTCTTTAGCCTTGCTCCGATAATTAGCCGTAACGTCAGAATTGCCTCTCTCGTCCCTTTACTTTTCCTAAAGCCAAACTGATCGTCACCTAGCGCATTCTCCATTTTCTTTTCCATTCTTCTGTATATTATTCTTGTAAGCAGCTTCGATGCATGAGCTGTTAAGCTGATTGTGCGATAATTCTCGCACTTGTCAGCTCTTGCCGTCTTCGGAATTGTGTGGATGATGCTTTTCCGAAAGTCAGATGGTATATCGCCAGACTCATATATTCTACACACCAACGTGAATAGTCGTTTTGTTGCCACTTCCCCCAATGATTTTAGAAATTCTGATGGAATGTTATCTATCCCTTCTGCCTTATTTGACCGTAAGTCCTCCAAAGCTCTTTTAAATTCCGGTTCTAATAGTGGATCCCCTATCTCTTCTAAATCGACTCCTGTTTCTTCTTCTATCACATCAGACAAATCTTCACCCTCATAGAGCCTTTCAATGTATTCTTTCCACCTATCTGCTCTCTCCTCTGCATTTAACAGTGGAATTCCCGTTGCACTCTTAATGTCACCACCGTTGCTTTTAATGTCACAAAAGGTTGTTTTGACTTTCCTGTACGCTGAGTCTGTCCTTCCGACAATCATATCTTTTTCGATGTCTTCACATTTTTCCTGCAGCCATTTCGTCTTAGCTTCCCTGCACTTCCTATTTATTTCATTCCTCAGCGACTTGTATTTCTGTATTCCCGATTTTCCCAGAACATGTTTGTGCTTCCTCCTTTCATCAATCAACTGAAGTATTTCTTCTGTTACCCATGGTTTCTTCGCAGCTACCTTCTTTGTACCTATGTTTTCCTTCCCAACTTCTGTGATGGCTCTTTTTAGAGATGTCCATTCCTCTTCAACTGTACTGCCTACTGCGCTATTCCTTATTGCTGTATCTATAGCGTTAGAGAACTTCAAACGTATCTCGTCATTCCTTAGTACTTCCGTATCCCACTTCTTTGCGTATTGATTCTTCCTGACTAATGTCTTGAACTTCAGCCTACTCTTCATCACTACTATATTGTGATCTGAGTCTATATCTGCTCCTGGGTACGCCTTACAATCCAGTATCTGATTTCGGAATCTCTGTCTGACCATGATGTAATCTGATTGAAATCTTCCCGTATCTTCCGGCCTTTTCCAAGTATACCTCCTCCTCTTGTGATTCTTGAACAGGGTATTCGCTATTAATAGCTAAAAATTGTTACAGAACTCAATTAGTCTTTCTCCTCTTTCATTCCTAGTCCCAAGCCCATATTCTCCTGTAACCTTTTCTTCTACTCCTTCCCCTACAACTGCATTCCAGTCGCCCATGACTATTAGATTTTCGTCCCCCTTTACACACTGCATTACCCTTTCAATATCCTCATACACTTTCTCTATCTGTTCAGCTTCAGCTTGCGACGTCGGCATGTATACCTGAACTATCGTTGTCGGTGTTGGTCTGCTGTCGATTCTGATTAGAACAACCTGGTCACTGAACTGTTCACAGTAACACACCCTCTGCCCTACCTTCCTATTCATAACGAATCCTACACCTGTTATACCATTTTCTGCTGCTGTTGATATTACCCGATACTCATCTGACCAGAAATCCTTGTCTTCCTTCCACTTCACTTCACTGACGCCTACTATATCTAGATTGAGCCTTTGCATTTCCCTTTTCAGATTTTGTAGTTTCCCTACCACGTTCAAGCTTCTGACATTCCACACCCCGACTCGTAGAACGTTATCCTTTCGTAGATTATTCAATCTTTTTCTCATGGTAACCTCCCCCTTGGCGGTCCCCTCCCGGAGATCCGAATGGGGGACTATTCCGGAATCTTTTGCCAATGGAGAGATCATCATGACACTTCTTCAATTACATGCCACATGTCCTGTGGATACACGTTACGTGTCTTTAATGCAGTGGTTTCCATTGCCTTCTGCATCCTCATGTCGTTGATCATTGCTGATTCTTCCGCCTTTAGGGGCAATTTCCCACCCCTAGGACAAGAGAGTGCCCTGAACCTCTATCCGCTCCTCCGCCCTCTTTGACAAGGCCGTTGGCAGAATGAGGCTGACTTCTTATGCCGGAAGTCTTCGGCTGCCAATGCTGGTTATTTATCAAAATTTAGGCAGTGGCAGGGATCGAACGCGGGACCGAAGACGTTTTTGATTATGAATCAAAGACGCTACCCCTAGACCACGGGTTTAAGTAGCTCTAAATTCTAGGGGACTGATGACCTAAGATGTTAAGTCCCATAGTGCTCAGAGCCATTTGTTTTTTAAACTTGCAGTGAAGCTCTTTTGCTTTCGCAGTAGTTTCCTAACTTTGTTGTTGAACCACGGTGGGTTTTTCCCATCCGTCACAGATTTACTCGGCACGTACCTGTCTAAAACGCATTTTACGGCTGCCTAGAACTTTTTCCTTAATCACTCAACAGTGTCAGTGTCGGAACAGAAATTTTCGTTTTGATCTGTTAGGTAGTCTGAAATCTGCCTTCTATTACTCTTGCTAAACAGATAAACCTTCCTCCCTTTCTTTATATTCCTATTTACTTCCATATTCAGGGATGCTGCAACGGCCTTATGATCACTGATTCCCTGTTCTGCCCTTACAGAGTCGAGACGTTCGGGTCTGTTTGTTGTCAGTAGGTCCAAGATGTTATCTCCACGAGTCGGTTCTCTGTTTAATTACTCGAGATAATTTTCGGATAGTGCACTCAGTATAATGTCACTCGATGCTCTGTCCCTACCAACCGTCCCAAACATCTGAGTGTCCCAGTCTATATCTGGTAAATTGAAATCTCCGCCTAAGACTATAACATGGTGGGAAAATTTATGTTAAATGTATTCAAGATTTTCTCTCAGTTGTTCTGCCAGTAACGCTGCTCATTCGGGAGGTCGGTAAAAGGAGCCAATTATTAACCTAGCTCGGTTGTTGAGTGTAACCTCCACCCATAATAATTCACAGGAACTATCCACTTCTACTTCACTACAGGATAAACTACTACTAACAGTGACAAACACGCCACCACCGGTTGCATGCAATCTATCCTTTCTAAACACCGTCTGTGCCCTTGTATAAACTTCAGCAGAACTATAACTATTTCAGCCTCGGTGCTTTCTATCAGCGCTTGAAGTTCCGGTACTTTACCAACGCAGCTTCGACAGTTTACAATTACGATACCCTTGGTCCCCGCATGTCCTGACTTTGCCCCGCACCCTATGAGGCTGTTGCCCTTTCTGTACTTGCCCGAGGTCATCTAACCTAAAAAACCGCCCAGTCCACGCCACACAACCCCTGCTACCCGTGTAGCCGCCTGCTGTGTGTAGTGGACTCCTGACCTGTCCAGCGGAACCCGAAACCCCACCACCCTATGGCGCAAGTAGAGGAATCTGCAGCCCACACGGTCGCAGAACCGTCTCAGCCTCTGATTCAGGCCCTCCACTCGGCTATGTACCAAAGGACCGCAGTCAGTCCTGTCGACGATGCTGCAGATGGTGAGCTCTGCTTTCATCCCGCTAGCGAGACTGGCAGTCTTCACCAAATCAGATAGCCGCCGGGAGCCAGAGAGGATTTCCTCTGATCGTTGGTGCCGACATGAGCGACCACCTGCAGATGGGTGCACCCTGTACCCTTCATGGCATCCGGAAGGACCCTTTCCACATCTGGAATGACTCCCCCCCCCCCCCCCTCCCCCCGGTATGCACTCTTCTTGCAACAGAACTACAACTCCCGACATGGAGGCATCAGTCTGAACTATAAACTCCATGTTGAAATTGGCCATCGCTAACACAGGGGCGGTGGCCAACGCTTTCTTTAAATTCTCGAATGATGCCTGCTACGAAGGTCCCCACTCAAATTTGCTACTGTTCTTCCAAAGCTTGTTGAAGAGGGCAGCTAATTGGGCAAAATTAGGAATGAATTTTCGTAAGAAATTAACCATTTCTATAAAACGGGTCACGGCCTTCGCATTTGTAGGGGTTGCGAACGAATAAATGGCCTCAGTACGACTTTGGTCAATTCGCACCCCTTTCTGAGAGACAATATGCCCCAGAAAGGATATTTCAGGCTGCGCGAATTTAACTGTAGGTGGTTTGACAGTACATCCGGCTTTTCAAAATCTTTGAACTACCTCGCGAACATGCACAACATGCTCTTCAAAACTCTCACTAGAAATCACCACACCATCCAAATAATGATACACACTCAAACTTAAGATCCGAAAAAACTCTGTCGATGATATCAGACAACATAGCTGCACCTGTCGATAACCCAAACGGAACTCTGTTGTACTCATAAAGTGACCAGTCTGTCACAAAGGTTATCACCAGTTTAGATTCTTCCGCTAGAGGGACTTGGTAATGCGCCTGGTTGAAGTCGAAGGTAGTAGAAACCTTTGCCTTATGGAACCAGGAAAAACACGAATGCAAATTTGGGAGAGGTATAGCTTGTAGCACAATTTTTTTATTAAGTACCCTATAATCCACCACTGGACGTACTCCCCCCTGCATTTTGGGCACCACAAATATAGGTGAATCGGACGGAGATTTAGATGGTCTAATCACTCAGTCCTGCACCATTTCCCGAATAGTTTCCCTTAATGCTTTCATATGAGGCGGGGATAACCTATATGGTGGACACCTTACGGGAACGTTGTCCGTTAATTCGATCTGATACTCGGCTTCTTTAATCTCAGCTAACTTATCGGTTAGCACATCACTGAACTCGGTGCACAATTCGACAATCTGCTGTCTCTGCTCTGGCAACAAATGCTCCAGGTCATACACGGAAACGGTTTCTACTGTATTCATTACGTGTCTGGAACCGATAATTCGGCGATGTACACGATGTTTACAGAACCTGTAAGACTTTTCCCTGGCAAACTCGAAATAAAACTTCCTCCTACCCCACTGGGGCTCCAGGCCTACCTTCTCGATAAAATCGGCACCCAGTATAGCCGGTACCGACAGACTACGCGCCACTTGGACAGGAAATATCCACATAAACTCACCGATTCTGATCTTAACCTTAAATGTCCCCAAAATTTGCATTTGTTCTGAACTGGCTAGTAGGCAATAGCCAATTTTGTCCGATAAGTCCGGCAACTTGCAGTATGCGCGATGTGCGGATACCCATCTTTCATCCACGAAAGATGCGGAACTACCGGTGTCCAGCTGAGCACACACAGATTTCTCATTTAGTGCTGCGCAGACGAAAGGAACTCTATCGCTGGGAACCTCTTCAATTGTCTTACAGAACACCCTGCCAAGCGTTCCCCGTTTACAATACCGTCATAAAGTCTTGTCCTTCCCCCTTTCAAGGCAATTCTCAGCAATATTCCCATTGTTCTTGCACTTTAAACACCTTACTGTAGGACAGTTCCTAACATGCCCACTGCTCGTACGCTCAAACCACTATACTCCCATGGAACTAGCCTGTCGTGTGAGGCTACAATTATCCAACTCTTGCTGTTGAGAATCTTTTCCCTTACCCCGTTGTTGGTCGACGTAGGCGAGAGCTTGTACCCTAATGATCAAATCATCTAATTGCCTAAAACTCTGTGGGCGTTCACAAAACAGACCCCTGCAACGGTCGCTAGGACGCATCCCCTGGAGAATATTCTCGACTACCTCTGCTTCACTGTAATTGAGACATACGCTTCTGGCACTATTTTTACCCGTTTAACACACTTCTCTGACGGCTCGTTATCGTGCTGGACTTCAAGATATCCCCTAACAATCAATATCTTCATGTCGCACTCGGGGTACAAATAATTATGGCAGATTAACTCTCGAAATGCACTAAACGACAACCCACGACCCCTAGCGTCCATTAACTGTTAGTCCAGACGCCCACTCACTATTGGACTCAATAACTGATAAAGATGACAAGCAGTCAAGTCAAAAAATTCCCCCGACGTGTTAAGTACATGACCAATTTAGTCTAATGATAACGTACTTGCCTCCCGTAGTAATACTTCGAAAGGGTTGGGAAAATTAGCGAAAATATTGTAACCTCTTAACAGATATTTTCCGAAACCTCCCAACAGTAAAAATATAATTATTTATATAATTCACATTCAGTGTAACCTACCAATAATACAAATATATATATATAGCATTCACATTCAGCGTAACCTACCAACAGATAAATTTCGTAACCTACCAATGATACAAATATAATTATTTATATCATTCACTTTTAGTGTAACCTACCAACAGTTTACTTCCGTAACCTTGGAATAATACAATCTGACTAACCTCTCAATAAAATTGCGGCTCACTTATAACCTTTCAATAATTGATTGTGAATTTAAACTGGTAAATTTTGGACGTCAGCAGTGCTGCGTCATGGCCCTGAAAGATCATACGGAAAAAATTGAAAATTCTTACCTCAATAATGTCGCCGGATAACGCGTATATATCTGGTCCTATAAGAAATTTTTCTGGCACAGCCCAGTGCAATGCTGGCCGATAGATTTCTCATGCATAAAAAGAAACAACTGATTTTTCTTTACAATAATCGGGATGACCATGGATTGGAGAAATCAGTAAATTCTTTAAATTGAGATGAATGATTGTCAAAAGTTAATTTTTATACGAAAGATTATTATTAAACATTTACATGGGACTTGATATAACAATAGTACATATGCGCGAGGCTGCTTTTACCTTATACTACATCGCTCAGGCACCACCATCGCTCCCCACGACCGGCCCAGCCAACTCCATACTGCAGACTGCTCGCTACTTCTTACTGCTACTGCTACACAGTTCCTACTGCAGTCAACACTGCTCTCTGGTCTGAGGTTCTCTTATAGCTTACATATCGCAGGCAGCGCGTGAGCAATCCATCGAAATTACATCTGCTCGAGTGCTCTAGCAACAAATTCCTTAATCATGGACCTCTTACAATATCAGTACCTTTAATAGAAGGAATATAAGGAGCCTCGCTCGCAACGTGTCCTAAGGTAAGCTGAGATAATTCTCCGCCCATGGCGTCTCCTCCACGTACTAACATCCCCTGGGTACGTCCTAATAATGCGTTTAACTGTTCCGACAGTTCTTTTACTCTGGGTGCTGGACGGGTTGAAGGTAGACAGATCCTGCACCCTATCAATAAAGTGTATAATTCGAGTTCTCACTCTATTAATCTGTGACCGTGATGGTTCACTGAATTCAAAGAAAGAAACAACTGACTGTAACTCTCCTAGCTTAATGCTGGATACGGCGTCACTCAGCTCGCTTTCCTCCAGTTGCGGCGGAAAAATCGGACGGTCAGCAACTTCCCGCAGCCGCTGCCCTAACTCGGCCACACTGCCCGATGTGTCGGCACCCCGTACACTTACTTCGTACAATAGGTCCTCCTTCTCCAACTCTGGCTGCCATGCTGAAACAATACAACACCAAAGTACAATCGGCTTTACAAAATTTAACACAGTTCAATCGTAGTGAACTGTCATTAAAAAAAATAATATGCTTCGTACCACCTCCACGTCCTCAAACCACAACCACCTCTGCTACCAGAGAGTAACAGAGCATTGAGCGGAAGGGCTGGGGGTGAGGAGGTAACCGTAATACAACGGTTCTAAGCATAATTTTATTGTAACTAACTGTCCAGTAAAATCCACTGATACTCTTAAAACCAAACTTTTAACAACAACACGCAATAATTGATTTAAAACAATATTTAAAAGAAAAACTTTACAATGAAACGTTTAATTAAATTTAATGTGGCACCTTGGCCAAGAAAAACTTTACAAAATGGCTCTAAGCACTATGGGACTTAACATATTAGGTCATCAGCCCCCTAGAACTTAGAACTACTTAAACCTAACTAACCTAAGGACATCACACGCATTCATTGCCCGAGGCAGGATTCGAACCTGCGGCCGTAGCAGCAGCGCGGTTCCTAACTGAAGCGCCTAGAACCGCTTGGCCACAGCGGCCGGCAAAAACGTTACAACAAGAATTGATTATAACACATTCGCCCATCCTACCAAAATTACTGCAGCTCCTCATTCGTCTATCTTTGCTCAATACAAGCAGTCACAAAAGAATATAAGGTCTCAGGAAGGGAAACGAAAATAACCATCTGAATACATTACATACGAGTAGCATGACAACTTTTCGGACTCCCCCTTCCGCAGAATTCTCTTAGTTAAATATACGCCACAGCTGAGCCACATAGAACACGCCCGGGCCGCGCAGGATTAGCCGAGCGGTCTGGGCGCTACAAAAAAATGGTTCAAATGGCTCTGAGCACTATGGGACTTAACATCTGTGGTCATCAGTCCCTAGAACTTAGAACTACTTAAACCTAACTAACCTAAGGACATCACACACATCCATGCCCGAGGCAGGATTCGAACCTGCGACCGTAGCAGTCCCGCGGTTCCGGACTGAGCGCCTGAACCGCTAGACCACCGCGGCCGGCTGGGCGCTACAGTCATGGACTGTAAGGCTGGTCCCGGCGGAGGTTCGAGTCCTCCCTTGGGCTTGGGTGTGTGTGTTTGTCCTTAGGATAATTTCGGTTAAGTAGTGTGTAAACTTAGGGACTGACGACCTTAGCCGTTAAGTCCCATAAGATTTCACACACAGTTGAACATTTGAACACGCTCGGTATTCAAACCCCTGGCGAAGACCGTTCCAATCATCATAGCTCACTATAACTCAAAAAGGTTAATGATCGGTGTTATCCACGGTGTCGCCGATACCAATGAAAGGCATCTTCTGTCCGGAACATGTCGTGTAGAGTTTGACGCAGTCTGGGTCTCCGCGCTTCCGTCTCGCTTCCTGGTTGCTACCGTTCTCTCTGCAGCTGGCTCCGGCCGTCCATCATGACAGTCGGCAGGGGGCGACACCTGAGTGGCGCTGGTCGCTCCACACTGTAGTACCGGCGCGGGAAGGTTGCACGAGGCATTCACAGGCGTCGGACATACGGCGATGATACCATCGACACAATACATTCTTTTAAAATAAAATAAAATGCATCACAACAAAGGACTGAATTCCGAAATTGTATAATTTTCCTTTATCCGTGCATGTTTAGTGATTTGATAGCGCATGAATGCATGCATATTTTAAGATTTAGTTGTGCATGGAATTGCTGGATTCAGTTATTACAGTACTACAAGAGCGTTAACAGATTTTGGACCAAAAAAAAGGGGGGGGGGTGCAGGGCGCAGTCGGTTCGGACGAATTTAAGTAGCCTGCTGACAAAATCTTTTAGAAATGGACGAGCTATAGACTGTGTCGTCATCACATAACCCATCCGCTCTCCACAAACCCATCGCCACTGTTCTGTGTGGAAACTGGTTTTCATAATTGAGTCCCGGCCGGGAGACCAGGACGGGGAATATTTTACCATTTGGCCTAACAGTGATAGAATTTTGAACAATGTTTTAAAAAAAATGCAACCCTCGCCGTTTGGGAGATATTGTTGTTAATCAAGGCGACGTTTGGGCGACACAGACAAATTCAAGTGTATTTTTAAGTACTGATTTTAATGTAATGCTAGTTTTAATGATATCTACCACCCCACTGAAATATTGCAATCCCCAAGTTTCTACCAGCGTCCAAATAAAGACTACATTTCTAACATTAATGCTGTAGAAAGGTAATTAGGCTATTATAGTGGTAGGCACATTTATATTTCAACTTAGCGTAACGAAAACAAACAAATCAAAATCATTTTTCCTCTTCTTTCTTCTTAGATACTTACATTTGATCAGAAACTATACAACAACACAAAGCACAAAAAATAAAATAAAAAAGGAAATAAACGGTAGCACTTCAATTACATTCAATTGCAAGTAAGAAATTAGCTAATTTACAAAACAACAACTGAGATCATACAAGGTCAACAACTGGTCTTGACTAAAATAGGGATGGGGGAAGCCAATAGTGCTATGGATTTATAGATGGTTTAAATCTATCGTTGGCCTTGCTTACCACTGATAGTGAGTATCCCTTTTTCATCGTATGACTGAAAAGCCAAATATCTTTCAATTTCACTACAGGGGAACAATATCGTGTGTAATTTCATTTAGGTGACAGGAACCCCTGGAACCACGTCCGTGCCCCCACCCTACCCCCTCTGGCTGCGTCCTTGGGTGTATAGAGGTGTCATATCACTGCTGTGAATCTTTTGGAAGGCTTGTACAGAAATCTCTGGTTAATGTAGGGACGTACGATTGCCGCTACATATAAGCAACACCGAGGTAATGTGCATACCTATATTAAAACTACCGGTATTGCTCTAAGTGTAGCAGAAAATAGCCTCCGTGATTTAGTTGCTCGTTAAAAATGAGTTAACAGCGCAGTAATTTCCGGTTAAGCGGTGCTGGGCGCGCTAGTTGGTCTGTAGTGGCGCGCTCAACTGTTTTGGCACGGCAACTTGCGCGGCCCGCCACATTAGCCAAGGTGCTATGAAAGCGCGCCGCTGCAATTAACTCTGAACCAGCCGCGGCCGTTCTCTGCGCCAGTTACACACCGTCTCTGGCTGCGGCGTCGAGTTTTGCAGCCGTACATTACACCACCGTCGTAATTTGCAGCTGTACAAACACGTTTCAGAACTCCAATTTAGGTGATGTACCTTCACGCCTGGCGCCGATATAAATTGTGCATCTGCTCGCCTCACATCCCAAGACCTACTTATTATGTTTTATGATGTGTTTCCTCTGCATTAGAATTACGAAAATTGCTGGGTGTGCTATAATAAAGTGAGACTACTACCACAAGATCACCTTCGTATTTATTTATTTGATTTTTGTTTTTAGTTTGTTACCTACAAGAAAGAACTGACCGAACGTTGCTCACGAATGGATAAATGCGAAAACAGTACGCAATATTTTACATAAAATTTCAACTCTATTTTTATAACTGAGCATCATACTGTTTCAGAACAAAAAGAAATATCTACATAAAATACCTAAAAAAATCGGCATACTACCCATTCTCTATCCGGAATCCAGAAGGCACAAATTCCTACTCTATCCCAATTTTTGTAATTTATAATTCCGGATTATACTGTACAACAACATACTACACAGCACTACTCTACTGTGCTTAGTATCTAAAGGAAAATTTAATTTCCTCATCTTGTCTGAATTGTTAAATGCTGGTGCGCTGAGGCGCAACTAAGGATTCACAAGTGCTGTGTTGCCATGGTACCTAAGGTGTAGAAATTGGGAGAGTGATGGTTGTCAGGGAATCCTTTATGGTACTTGCCGAGGCTCGTCTCCTCGCTGATTCTGGTCGGTCCGTGGTAAGTGGATGTTTGCCATTCTGCTTGTCGTTATCGTGATGGCGACAACTACACTGAGCGAGTTATCAATGTACCTACAATACAGTATTGGATATGATATTGCAATATTTGATGTGAGTTACATTAGGAAATCCAGGGGGCTATTTTCAACGTTTGGCCTAGGGAAATGTTACACGTTTCAGATTCAAGCAACTTAATAGCACATAACAGAAAAAGGTCTGAGTACCAATAAAACTTGAAAGTTTTCTATTACCAAAAATTGTAATTATTATTAGCCTATTGAAAGACGTACGAAAATGTATAAAACTCTATCTCAGAAAATATTATCGTCACCTAAGCTTTTTCTTTAAAATTTACAGGGCAATCTTGTGAAACTTCAATATCGTTATCATAAAATCTGATATGTAGCCCTAGAACTTGTATTATGAAAACTCTTATTCCGACATGTCAGTATTCAAACATTTTCTGGAGCCTCCTACTGTCGGACATATGAGTATTCTGACAGAGAGCATAAAACAGAAATTAATTACTCTTCTTACAAATGATGAAAAATCAATTCTCCAATATCCAATTCTACAGTTGCTTTTTCAATATTACCGTCGCTTCCCATCGTAACATGTCTGTACGTACACACTCGGCAAACCACTGTAAACTGCATATAAGACAGAGGGTACTTAGCACTTTACACTGAAGCGCCAAAGAAACTGGGATAGGCATGCGTATTCAAATACAGGGATATGTAAACAGGCAGGATACGGCGCTTCTGTCGGCAACGCATGTATAAACAACAAGTGCCTGGCGCTATTGTTAGATCGGTTACTGCTGCCACAATGTCAGATTATCAAGATTCAAGTGAGCCTTAACGTGGTGTTATAGTCGGCGCACGAGCGATGACACACAGCATCTTCGAGGTAGCGATGAAGTGGGGATTTTCCCATACGACCATTTCACGAGCTTACCGTTAATATCAGGAATCCGCTAAAACATCAAATCTCCGACATCGCTGCGGCCGGGAAAAGATCCTCCAGGAACGGGACCAACGACGACTGAAGAGAATCGTTCAACGTGCAGAAATTCAATCCTTCCGCAAATTGCTGCAAATTTCAATGCTGGGCCATCAACAAGTGCCAACGTCCGACCCATTCAATGAAACATCATCGATATGGGCTTTCGCAGCCGAAGGCCTATTCATATACCATTGATGACTGCACGGCACATAGCTTTACTCCTCGCCTGGCCCCGTCAACACTGACATTGGACCGTTGATGACTGGAAACATGTTGCCTGTTCGGAAGAGTCTCGTTTCAAATTGTATCGACCGGATGGGCGTGTACGGATATGGAGACAACCTCCATGAATCCATGGACCCTGCATGTCAGCAGGGGACTGTTCAAGCTGATGGAGGCTTTGTAATGGTGAGGAGTGTGTGCAGTTGGAGTGGTATGGAACCACTGATATATCTGGATACGATTCTGACAGGTGACACGTACGTAAGCATCCTGTCTGATCACCTGCATCCATTCATGTCCATTGTGCATTCGACGGACTTGGGCAATTCCAGAAGGACAACGTGACACCCCACACGTCCAGAATTGCTACAGAGTGACTCCGGCACACTCTTCTGAGTTTAAACACTTCCGCTGGCCACCAGACTCCCCAACATGGACATTATTGAGCATATCTAGGGTGCCTTGCAACATGCTGTTCAGAAAAGATCTTCACTCTTACTCTTACAGATTACTCTCACAGATTTATGAACAGCCCTGCAGGATTAATGGCGACAGTTCCCTCCAGCACCACTTCAGACATTGATTTCGTCCACGCCACATCGTGTTGCGGTACTTCAACGTGCTCGCGGGGGACCTGCACGATATTAGGAAGGTGTACCAGTTTCTTTGGTTCTTCAGTGTAAAATACGTAATGTTTCCTTGTCGTTTCAGTAGCATAAGGTACGCGGGGAAGAGTTCTTGTTTAAATGGTACGATCGTCGGTTACTGCACCATCCGGACACAACGATGCCACTGTGACACTCCGAAGTGTAGTCACTCCAAACTGGCCGCCAGAGGACACCTTGCTCGCTGCAAGACTGACGCGTGACGTCACGTATGAAGGCAGAGGCAACACCTTCTAACATACAGGCCTCCCAGCCAAGACGAGTAGGCCATGTGACGTCACTTTCACTAGGCCAGTGGTGGAAAGACAGATTTTGCTACAACTAGCGCTGCTGGTGGCCAAAACTGGATCTAATAGCCATACCAACCATGCAATAAAAGGCACCGGTAGAATACATTCTTCGTTTAATTGAAAATGAGTATATGAAGCACTGCAAGAAAAAGTAGCACCGTTTACAAAGCAATATGCGATAAGAAATCTGCAAAAATGGCTCTGAGCACTATGGGACTCAACTGCTGAGGTCATTAGTCCCCTAGAACTTAGAACTAGTTAAACCTAACGAACCTAAGGACATCACAAACATCCATGCCCGAGGCAGGATTCGAACCTGCGACCGGAGCGGTCTTGCGGTTCCAGACTGCAGCGCCTTTAACCGCACGGCCACTTCGGCCGGCAAGAAATCTGCACCGTGATATGCTGTGCTTAATTTGTATGGATTTACCTTTATAAGCAATTCGAAATTCTGTGTTTATGTTGGCTAACCTACCCGGGAAACAAAACTTGTGTTCTGTTTACTTTCAAAGTATAGTGGTTGATTCGTCGAAATTACATCTCCGTTTAACTCTGAGATTTGATTTAATCGTTCGAAATGGTGTATAAGTGTTGTGTTCCACGTTGTAGAGGAAATTACGAAAATGGGCCACGAGTAGCGGTGTTTTCTTTTCCCAAAAGCACTGAACTACAGCAGAAATGGATATCTGCAATACATCGTGAAAATTTCCAGGTTACACAGAATTCGAAGGTAAGCTCAGGTTCTTTACAATTCAGTTAGATTGTCTCAGGGTGTGTGTTCTTTAATTTAGACAGCGGGAGCAACTAATCACATATTTAAGTAGCACGCTCTTTAGATGTTCATTAACAGCTGAATTCGATTGACTTGATGCCCTTCTCTAGAAGATCAACTGCATTACATACATTACTGAGTCACTGGAAAACTGTGATTTACTTATGCAAGAATAGCTTTAGCCTTTTAACCTGAAATACCGAGTGAACAATAATCGATTTGATCTGAAGATAACTGACACTAATCCCATGTGTTAGCAATAGTACCCCCTCGGGATTATTACATGTAGCTGATAAAAGATTTTCTCATTATTTCAAGGTCTGCGAGCTCCACTTCACTAAAGACCTCATTCTGAAACACAGTGAATATTTCGACAGTTCCACAGGGAAGAAATATTCTGTGCCACTTCCAAAACCTCGCCTTAAAACAGGAGCCATACCATCCATTCTGCCTAACTGTCCGAAGTATCTTTCGTCAGCTTCTTGTCCGAGGGAAAGTGGAGATGAGAGACGAAAGCGTCTAGAAAATAGAGACTTAGAAATAGCTATTGCAGCGAGTGAAGCAACTCATGCTCAGTTTGAACAGGAAAGACATTTTGTGGACTTTAATGGTTTTGTTAAGTGTTTAGAGGGTATCAAGCTGCCTAATGACTGGCATCTGATAAAGTCAGAAAGTTCCATAACTTTTGTTCTAATAGACGTCAAAGGTATTCCTACACTTTTGTGTTCTGTTGTGGTGACTACTGACCTGAGCATGTATTTATATGAGGGTAAAAGTGTAATCTCAAAACTTGGTACAAGAAAGTTCCCTTTAACTATAAACCATTTAAATGACTTAATTAACACTATTGATAACTTGGAGAACTTTACTAGGAAAAACAATGGTAGCACTGGAAAAGACCACTTGCTATTCATTACTGATTATTTGAAAGATATGGCAAAACATTTTGATGAGAGTGAAAGTAACAAAATAAATTTTTTATGTGAGCAATTGGATCTAATGGGAGTCCACAAGAGCCATTACAGATACTCAACAGACTGTATTATATTTTGTAGTATTCTATTTTCAATATCACCACATGCTTATAAGTTTATAAGAAGTACACAGTATCTTGTGCTACCTCATCCTAATACCCTGCATAAAACCTGTTCACATTTTCAAACAAACCCAGCAGCTGAGCAGCTAGGTGGCAATTTTCTGATGTATATAAAACAGAAATTCCAGTTTCTTTGTGAATCAGATCATATTGTTTCACTAATGTTAGATGAAATACACTTGAAACCTTATTTAGACTTCACAGGAGGTAACATTTTGGGTGCTGCATTCAATTCTAAAAATGTGGCAACTAGTGCTCGGGTTTTTATGATACAGAGTTTGTTGTCTTCATATAAAGATGTAGTCCACATTCTTCCAGTATGTTTGTTCTTATTCCTAGTATTGGTACTATGTACTGAGCTATTGGTTGGAAGTAGAGACATATTGTTTGCAACAAATTGCATTAAGGAATAAATATACTGGGAAGCAGTGGTTAAAATAACCAGTTCTTTGAGTAGGTTTATACATTATGTTTTGAATGTACACCACAAATGAGTTATTTCACGCTTTTGCATTGGTTAAATGAGCGTTTGTAATTAAACTTCTCACTGTGACAATATCTCCAATATCTATGCGATCATTGATGAGCCATTCATGCCGCAGTGAATAACATTTTTGCCCCAGTAATAAACTTATGATCACTACAATAATTTCGTCATCCTGTCTGTTAACTGTTACGAAGTATCTCTGTTAGTGTCATTTACTGACTAATGGATCTAGGTTTCTGTAGCGACGTTTTTCTTAACAAGTAAGTCAGATTTTGCATACGATTTTAAACACAACAGAAGGAGATCACACTGTGTTGTGATCAGTGTGCCACATTGCGCGCGATATCATACAAGGGCGGCACAATTTCTCTGTAAAGGGCAAACTTAACGATCAGTGAATTTGCTATGGTTCCACGAAAGAAATACACGTTCATCGGCTCTAGCGCACAGGCTGTCTTGCAGCGGCAGATGTTAGCCTAGCGCTGATGACATCATAGTTCCGCCGTGAGGCCTGTGTATCAGAAGGTGTTGACAGAGGGCGCCGCTAGTGGCTACGTCCACAACGGAGCAGACTGTATCCTGTGGCGCCTCCTAATAAGTCGGCCCACGAAGATGTCCGGGGCAGAAACCACGAAAAACCTTGGAAGACTGCGACTGAAGCCTCAGTGAGATAGCCACTCCATACCTGCACCACAATTATCAGTATACAAGAGGCTACGAATCACTGAACGAAGGACATAATTCAGCTGGATGAACTCTTGTCATTTCAGTGGAGAAATGTAAGTACTTTCTGTCATTCTTTTGCAGCTTGGCTATGTGTAACATTATAAATAAGTGCGTAATATTTATCAGTGCAACTGTATCTCACTGCTGCTGTAATATACTGTAAGTCTACCTATAACAGCAGACGTAACAAGAATGCCTTTGTGAGTGCTCTGATTAGTCTAATTTTGTTTTCACCGTCGCTGCGAGCGCAATACTTAGTGGACTGAAATGTATTGCTAAATCCTTCATTTAATACTACCTCTCAAAACGTAGTAAATAGTGTTTCACAGGATAATATGCGTCTCTCTGCAGTTGCCTGCCAGTTCAAGTTTGTCAGCATGTCCGTGATATTCTCCCTTGAGACAAACAAATCTGTGACCATTCGTGCGGCTGTTCTTCCTATACGTTCAAAATCCTCTGTTACTCCTATTTGTTATGGGTCCCATACGGTTGAGCAATATTCTAAGGTGTGACGCAGATGTGATTTGTAAGCAGCCTCCTTTGCAGATTGACTCCACTTCCCCAGTATCTCACCTACCTTTTTGTGAGTCACCGATATTGTATTTAAAGAACACGACATTTCTGTGTTTTGTGAGGAGCAAGATTTTAGATTTTTTTCACTTACAGGTTGCCAATTTCTGCACCATTTTTAAATCTCATCAAGAGCTTAGTGGACGTTTGTGCAGCGCCTTTATAATTTTGTAGAAAGTACATCATGACACATAGTTGCATCATCTCCAAAAAGTATGAGGTTACAATTAATATTGTCTATTAGGAATATACAGCGCGAGCAGATATCCCTAGAGCACATCTAGAATTACTTCTAATTCCGATAATTGAAATGTGGTGTGAAATAGGTATATATATATATATATATATATATATATATATATATATATATATATATATATATATAACTGCAGCACCTCTTTATTTTCTAATATTTATATATTGCAGTCAATTGTCGGGGCATCTCTGCTAATAATGATTACCACTTTAGTTCCAACGTCTTGAGATCAATTGCTTTTCCGGAACAACCCATAATTCGTATAAGCTGTACGCTGCTTCTATAAATCACTAATTAGAGTAACTTTTTACTCCGTCGATGACGCTCCATTCAAGATAATAAGCTGCGCCTGCCCTACCGACATATCATCCAGCCACGAAGTATGTTCGATACCCCGTAGAACTGTACTTTTTTAATAACTTTTTAAATAAATGTTGGTGTGATACTAAGGAAAATGCTTTTCATAAGCTAAAAAAATTCTCCTTTAGTAACTTCTGATTTCTACCCAGGAGTTTAGCAAGAAATCCGATTTGCTGTTGCGCCATCGGATGGCTCTGCGTTCTTCTTGCAGTCGGTTCTTTGGTTAGAGGGTGTTAGAGGCATGTTGTTGACGGATGGTGGCGGCAGTGAGGGAGAGGAACGTGTGACGAACGGTGAGCGTGCCATTACAGGGCCAGATGGGCGGGTGCTCGTCCAAGTGGGCGGCTACGTGTACGGGGGCCATGTAGGTTGGAGAGTTGGGCTCTACGCTGTTCCGCCCGATTGACTGTCTGGATTTGGGAGTGACCGTCTGCTGATGTGGGAGTCCTGATCACGTCGATTTTCTCTGGTAACTGCCCACCCTACTTTGTGTTGTTGACGGATGGTGGCGGCAGTGAGGGAGAGGAACGTGTGACGAATGGTGAGCGTGCCATTACAGGGCCTGATGGGCGGGTGCTCGTCCAAGTGGGCGGCTACGTGTACGGGGGGCGTGTAGGTGTGGAGAGTTGGGCTCTACGCTGTTCCGCCCGATTGACTGTCTGGATTTGGGAGTGACCGTCTGCTGATGTGGGAGTCCTGATCACGTCGATTTTCTCTGGTAACTGCCCACCCTACTTTGTGTTGTTGACGGATGGTGGCGGCAGTGAGGGAGAGGAACGTGTGACGAATGGTGAGCGTGCCATTACAGGGCCTGATGGGCGGGTGCTCGTCCAAGTGGGCGGCTACGTGTACGGGGGGCGTGTAGGTGTGGAGAGTTGGGCTCTACGCTGTTCCGCCCGATTGACTGTCTGGATTTGGGAGTGACCGTCTGCTGATGTGGGAGTCCTGATCACGTCGATTTTCTCTGGTAACTGCCCACCCTACTTTGTGTTGTTGACGGATGGTGGCGGCAGTGAGGGAGAGGAACGTGTGACGAATGGTGAGCGTGCCATTACAGGGCCTGATGGGCGGGTGCTCGTCCAAGTGGGCAACTACGTGTACGGGGGGGCGTGTAGGTGTGGAGAGTTGGGCTCTACGCTGTTCCGCCCGATTGACTGTCTGGATTTGGGAGTGACCGTCTGCTGATGTGGGAGTCCTGATCACGTCGATTTTCTCTGGTAACTGCCCACCCTACTTTGTGTTGTTGACGGATGGTGGCGGCAGTGAGGGAGAGGAACGTGTGACGAATGGTGAGCGTGCCATTACAGGGCCTGATGGGCGGGTGCTCGTCCAAGTGGGCGGCTACGTGTACGGGGGGCGTGTAGGTGTGGAGAGTTGGGCTCTACGCTGTTCCGCCCGATTGACTGTCTGGATTTGGGAGTGACCGTCTGCTGATGTGGGAGTCCTGATCACGTCGATTTTCTCTGGTAACTGCCCACCCTACTTTGTGTTGTTGACGGATGGTGGCGGCAGTGAGGGAGAGGAACGTGTGACGAACGGTGAGCGTGCCATTACAGGGCCAGATGGGCGGGTGCTCGTCCAAGTGGGCGGCTACGTGTACGGGGGCCATGTAGGTTGGAGAGTTGGGCTCTACGCTTTTCCGCCCGATTGACTGTCTGGATTTGGGAGTGACCGTCTGCTGATGTGGGAGTCCTGATCACGTCGATTTTCTCTGGTAACTGCCCACCCTACTTTGTGTTGTTGACGGATGGTGGCGGCAGTGAGGGAGAGGAACGTGTGACGAATGGTGGGCGTGCCATTACAGGGCCTGATGGGCGGGTGCTCGTCCAAGTGGGCGGCTACGTGTACGGGGGACGTGTAGGTGTGGAGAGTTGGGCTCTACGCTGTTCCGCCCGATTGACTGTCTGGATTTGGGAGTGACCGTCTGCTGATGTGGGAGTCCTGATCACGTCGATTTTCTCTGGTAACTGCCCACCCTACTTTGTGTTGTTGACGGATGGTGGCGGCAGTGAGGGAGAGGAACGTGTGACGAATGGTGAGCGTGCCATTACAGGGCCTGATGGGCGGGTGCTCGTCCAAGTGGGCGGCTACGTGTACGGGGGGCGTGTAGGTGTGGAGAGTTGGGCTCTACGCTGTTCCGCCCGATTGACTGTCTGGATTTGGGAGTGACCGTCTGCTGATGTGGGAGTCCTGATCACGTCGATTTTCTCTGGTAACTGCCCACCCTACTTTGTGTTGTTGACGGATGGTGGCGGCAGTGAGGGAGAGGAACGTGAGACGAATGGTGAGCGTGCCATTACAGGGCCTGATGGGCGGGTGCTCGTCCAAGTGGGCGGCTACGTGTACGGGGGGCATGTAGGTGTGGAGAGTTGGGCTCTACGCTGTTCCGCCCGATTGACTGTCTGGATTTGGGAGTGACCGTCTGCTGATGTGGGAGTCCTGATCACGTCGATTTTCTCTGGTAACTGCCCACCCTACTTTGTGTTGTTGACGGATGGTGGCGGCAGTGAGGGAGAGGAACGTGTGACGAACGGTGAGCGTGCCATTACAGGGCCAGATGGGCGGGTGCTCGTCCAAGTGGGCGGCTACGTGTACGGGGGCCATGTAGGTTGGAGAGTTGGGCTCTATGCTGTTCCGCCCGATTGACTGTCTGGATTTGGGAGTGACCGTCTGCTGATGTGGGAGTCCTGATCACGTCGATTTTCTCTGGTAACTGCCCACCCTACTTTGTGTTGTTGACGGATGGTGGCGGCAGTGAGGGAGAGGAACGTGTGACGAATGGTGAGCGTGCCATTACAGGGCCTGATGGGCGGGTGCTCGTCCAAGTGGGCGGCTACGTGTACGGGGGGCGTGTAGGTGTGGAGAGTTGGGCTCTACGCTGTTCCGCCCGATTGACTGTCTGGATTTGGGAGTGACCGTCTGCTGATGTGGGAGTCCTGATCACGTCGATTTTCTCTGGTAACTGCCCACCCTACTTTGTGTTGTTGACGGATGGTGGCGGCAGTGAGGGAGAGGAACGTGTGACGAATGGTGAGCGTGCCATTACAGGGCCTGATGGGTGGGTGCTCGTCCAAGTGGGCGGCTACGTGTACGGGGGGCGTGTAGGTGTGGAGAGTTGGGCTCTACGCTGTTCCGCCCGATTGGCTGTCTGGATTTTGGAGTGACTGTCTGCTGATGTGGGAGTCCTGATCACGTCGATTTTCTCTGGTAACTGCCCACCCTACTTTGTGTTGTTGACGGATGGTGGCGGCAGTGAGGGAGAGGAACGTGTGACGAATGGTGAGCGTGCCATTACAGGGCCTGATGGGCGGGTGCTCGTCCAAGTGGGCGGCTACGTGTACGGGGGGCGTGTAGGTGTGGAGAGTTGGGCTCTACGCTGTTCCGCCCGATTGACTGTCTGGATTTGGGAGTGACCGTCTGCTGATGTGGGAGTCCTGATCACGTCGATTTTCTCTGGTAACTGCCCACCCTACTTTGTGTTGTTGACGGATGGTGGCGGCAGTGAGGGAGAGGAACGTGTGACGAATGGTGAGCGTGCCATTACAGGGCCTGATGGGCGGGTGCTCGTCCAAGTGGGCGGCTACGTGTACGGGGGGCGTGTAGGTGTGGAGAGTTGGGCTCTACGCTGTTCCGCCCGATTGACTGTCTGGATTTGGGAGTGACCGTCTGCTGATGTGGGAGTCCTGATCACGTCGATTTTCTCTGGTAACTGCCCACCCTACTTTGTGTTGTTGACGGATGGTGGCGGCAGTGAGGGAGAGGAACGTGTGACGAATGGTGAGCGTGCCATTACAGGGCCTGATGGGTGGGTGCTCGTCCAAGTGGGCGGCTACGTGTACGGGGGGCGTGTAGGTGTGGAGAGTTGGGCTCTACGCTGTTCCGCCCGATTGGCTGTCTGGATTTTGGAGTTACTGTCTGCTGATGTGGGAGTCCTGATCACGTCGATTTTCTCTGGTAACTGCCCACCCTACTTTGTGTTGTTGACGGATGGTGGCGGCAGTGAGGGAGAGGAACGTGTGACGAATGGTGAGCGTGCCATTACAGGGCCTGATGGGCGGGTGCTCGTCCAAGTGGGCGGCTACGTGTACGGGGGGCGTGTAGGTGTGGAGAGTTGGGCTCTACGCTGTTCCGCCCGATTGACTGTCTGGATTTGGGAGTGACCGTCTGCTGATGTGGGAGTCCTGATCACGTCGATTTTCTCTGGTAACTGCCCACCCTACTTTGTGTTGTTGACGGATGGTGGCGGCAGTGAGGGAGAGGAACGTGTGACGAATGGTGAGCGTGCCATTACAGGGCCTGATGGGCGGGTGCTCGTCCAAGTGGGCGGCTACGTGTACGGGGGGCGTGTAGGTGTGGAGAGTTGGGCTCTACGCTGTTCCGCCCGATTGACTGTCTGGATTTGGGAGTGACCGTCTGCTGATGTGGGAGTCCTGATCACGTCGATTTTCTCTGGTAACTGCCCACCCTACTTTGTGTTGTTGATGGATGGTGGCGGCAGTGAGGGAGAGGAACGTGTGACGAACGGTGAGCGTGCCATTACAGGGCCAGATGGGCGGGTGCTCGTCCAAGTGGGCGGCACCGTGTACGGGGGCCATGTAGGTTGGAGAGTTCGGCTCTACGCTGTTCCGCCCGATTGACTGTCTGGATTTGGGAGTGACCATCTGCTGATGTGGGAGTCCTGATCACGTCGATTTTCTCTGGTAACTGCCCACCCTACTTTGTGTTGTTGACGGATGGTGGCGGCAGTGAGGGAGAGGAACGTGTGACGAATGGTGAGCGTGCCATTACAGGGCCTAATGGGCGGGTGCTCGTCCAAGTGGGCGGCTACGTGTACGGGGGGCGTGTAGGTGTGGATAGTTGGGCTCTACGCTGTTCCGCCCGATTGACTGTCTGGATTTGGGAGTGACCGTCTGCTGATGTGGGAGTCCTGATCACGTCGATTTTCTGTGGTAACTGCCCACCCTACTTTGTGTTGTTGACGGATGGTGGCGGCAGTGAGGGAGAGGAACGTGTGACGAACGGTGAGCGTGCCATTACAGGGCCAGATGGGCGGGTGCTCGTCCAAGTGGGCGGCTACGTGTACGGGGGCCATGTAGGTTGGAGAGTTGGGCTCTACGCTGTTCCGCCCGATTGACTGTCTGGATTTGGGAGTGACCGTCTGCTGATGTGGGAGTCCTGATCACGTCGATTTTCTCTGGTAACTGCCCACCCTACTTTGTGTTGTTGACGGATGGTGGCGGCAGTGAGGGAGAGGAACGTGTGATGAATGGTGAGCGTGCCATTACAGGGCCTGATGGGCGGGTGCTCGTCCAAGTGGGCGGCTACGTGTACGGGGGGCGTGTAGGTGTGGATAGTTGGGCTCTACGCTGTTCCGCCCGATTGACTGTCTGGATTTGGGAGTGACCGTCTGCTGATGTGAGAGTCCTGATCACGTCGATTTTCTCTGGTAACTGCCCACCCTACTTTGTGTTGTTGACGGATGGTGGCGGCAGTGAGGGAGAGGAACGTGTGACGAATGGTGAGCATGCCATTACAGGGCCTGATGGGCGGGTGCTCGTCCAAGTGGGCGGCTACGTGTACGGGGGACGTGTAGGTGTGGAGAGTTGGGCTCTACGCTGTTCCGCCCAATTGACTGTCTGGATTTGGGAGTGAATGTCTGCTGATGTGGGAGTCCTGATCACGTCGATTTTCTCTGGTAACTGCCCACCCTACTTTGCGTTGTTGACGGATGGTGGCGGCAGTGAGGGAGAGGAACGTGTGAGGAATGGTTAGCGTGCCATTACAGGGCCTGATGGGCGGGTGCTCGTCCAAGTGGGCGGCTACGTGTACGGGGGGCGTGTAGGTGTGGAGAGTTGGGCTCTACGCTGTTCCGCCCGATTGACTGTCTGGATTTGGGAGTGACCGTCTGCTGATGTGGGAGTCCTGATCACGTCGATTTTCTCTGGTAACTGCCCACCCTACTTTGTGTTGTTGACGGATGGTGGCGGCAGTGAGGGAGAGGAACGTGTGATGAATGGTGAGCGTGCCATTACAGGGCCTGATGGGCGGGTGCTCGTCCAAGTGGGCGGCTACGTGTACGGGGGGCGTGTAGGTGTGGATAGTTGGGCTCTACGCTGTTCCGCCCGATTGACTGTCTGGATTTGGGAGTGACCGTCTGCTGATGTGAGAGTCCTGATCACGCCGATTTTCTCTGGTAACTGCCCACCCTACTTTGTGTTGTTGACGGATGGTGGCGGCAGTGAGGAAAAGGAACGTGTGACGAATGGTGAGCGTGCCATTACAGGGCCTGATGGGCGGGTGCTCGTCCAAGTGGGCGGCTACGTGTACGGGTGGCGTGTAGGTGTGGAGAGTTGGGCTCTACGCTGTTGCGCCCGATTGACTGTCTGGATTTGGGAGTGACGGTCTGCTGATGTGGGAGTCCTGATCACGTCGATTTTCTCTGGTAAATGCCCACCCTACTTTGTGTTGTTGACGGATGGTGGCGGCAGTGAGGGAGAGGAACGTGTGACGAATGGTGAGCGTGCCATTACAGGGCCTGATGGGCGGGTGCTCGTCGAAGTGGGCGGCTACGTGTACGGGGGGCGTGTAGGTGTGGAGAGTTATGCTCTACGCTGTTCCGCCCGATTGACTGTCTGGATTTAGGAGTGACCGTCTGCTGATGTGGGAGTCCTGATCACGTCGCTTTTCTCTGGTAACTGCCCACCCTACTTTGTGTTGTTGACGGATGGTGGCGGCAGTGAGGGAGAGGAACGTGTGACGAATGGTGAGCGTGCCATTACAGGGCCTGATGGGCGGGTGCTCGTCCAAGTGGGCGGCTACGTGTACGGGGGGCGTGTAGGTGTGGAGAGTTGGGCTCTACGCTGTTCCGCCCTATTGACTGTCTGGATTTGGGAGTGACTGTCTGCTGATGTGGGAGTCCTGATCACGTCGATTTTCTCTGGTAACTGCCCACCCTACTTTGTGTTGTTGACGGATGGTGGCGGCAGTGAGGGAGAGGAACGTGTGACGAATGGTGAGCGTGCAATTACAGGGCCTGATGGGCGGGTGCTCGTCCAAGTGGGCGGCTACGTGTACGGGGGGCGTGTAGGTGTGGAGAGTTGGGCTCTACGCTGTTCCGCCCGATTGACTGTCTGGATTTGGGAGTGACCGTCTGCTGATGTGGGAGTCCTGATCACGTCGATTTTCTCTGGTAACTGCCCACCCTACTTTGTGTTGTTGACGGATGGTGGCGGCAGTGAGGGAGAGGAACGTGTGATGAATGGTGAGCGTGCCATTACAGGGCCTGATGGGCGGGTGCTCGTCCAAGTGGGCGGCTACGTGTACGGGGGGCGTGTAGGTGTGGATAGTTGTGCTCTACGCTGTTCCGCCCGATTGACTGTCTGGATTTGGGAGTGACCGTCTGCTGATGTGAGAGTCCTGATCACGTCGATTTTCTCTGGTAACTGCCCACCCTACTTTGTGTTGTTGACGGATGGTGGCGGCAGTGAGGGAGAGGAGCGTGTGACGAATGGTGAGTGTGCCATTACAGGGCCTGATGGGCGGGTGCTCGTCCAAGTGGGCGGCTACGTGTACGGGGGACGTGTAGGTGTGGAGAGTTGGGCTCTACGCTGTTCCGCCCGATTGACTGTCTGGATTTGGGAGTGACTGTCTGCTGATGTGGGAGTCCTGATCACGTCGATTTTCTCTGGTAACTGCCCACCCTACTTTGTGTTGTTGACGGATGGTGGCGGCAGTGAGGGAGAGGAACGTGTGACGAATGGTGAGCGTGCCATTACAGGGCCTGATGGGCGGGTGCTCGTCCAAGTGGGCGGCTACGTGTACGGGGGGCGTGTAGGTGTGGAGAGTTGAGCTCTACGCTGTTCCGCCCGATTGACTGTCTGGATTTGGGAGTGACCGTCTGCTGATGTGGGAGTCCTGATCACGTCGATTTTCTCTGGTAACTGCCCACCCTACTTTTTGTTGTTGACGGATGGTGGCGGCAGTGAGGGAGAGGAACGTGTGACGAATGGTGAGCGTGCCATTACAGGGCCTGATGGGCGGGTGCTCGTCCAAGTGGGCGGCTACGTGTACGGGGGGCGTGTAGGTGTGGAGAGTTGGGCTCTACCTTGTTCCGCCCGATTGACTGTCTGGATTTGGGAGTGACCGTCTGCTGATGTGGGAGTCCTGATCACGTCGATTTTCTCTGGTAACTGCCCACCCTACTTTGTGTTGCTGACGGATGGTGGCGGCAGTGAGGGAGAGGAACGTGTGACGAATGGTGAGCGTGCCATTACAGGGCCTGATGGGCGGGTGCTCGTCCAAGTGGGCGGCTACGTGTAGGGGGGCGTGTAGGTGTGGAGAGTTGGGCTCTACGCTGTTCCGCCCGATTGACTGTCTGGATTTGGGAGTGACCGTCTGCTGATGTGGGAGACCTGATCACGTCGATTTTCTCTGGTAACTGCCCACCCTACTTTGTGTTGTTGACGGATGGTGGCGGCAGTGAGGGAGAGGAACGTGTGACGAATGGTGAGCGTGCCATTACAGGGCCTGATGGGCGGGTGCTCGTCCAAGTGGGCGGCTACGTGTACGGGGGGCGTGTAGGTGTGGAGAGTTGGGCTCTACGCTGTTGCGCCCGATTGACTGTCTGGATTTGGGAGTGACCGTCTGCTGATGTGGGAGTCCTGATCACGCCGATTTTCTCTGGTAAATGCCCACCCTACTTTGTGTTGTTGACGGATGGTGGCGGCAGTGATGGAGAGGAACGTGTGACGAATGGTGAGCGTGCCATTACAGGGCCTGATGGTAAGGTGCTCGTCCAAGTGGGCGGCTACGTGTACGGGGGGCGTGTAGGTGTGGAGAGTTGGGCTCTACGCTGTTCCGCCCGATTGACTGTCTGGATTTGGGAGTGACCGTCTGCTGATGTGGGAGTCCTGATCACGTCGCTTTTCTCTGGTAACTGCCCACCCTACTTTGTGTTGTTGACGGATGGTGGCGGCAGTGAGGGAGAGGATCGTTTGATGAATGGTGAGTGTGCCATTACAGGGCCTGATGGGAGGGTGCTCGTCCAAGTGGGCGGCTACGTGTACGGGGGACGTGTAGGTGTGGAGAGTTGGGCTCTACGCTGTCCCGCCCGATTGACTGTCTGGATTTGGGAGTGACCGTCTGCTGATGTGGGAGTCCTGATCACGTCGATTTTCTCTGGTAACTGCCCACCCTACTTTGTGTTGTTGACGGATGGTGGCGGCAGTGAGGGAGAGGAACGTGTGACGAATGGTGAGCGATCCATTACAGGGCCTGATGGGCGGGTGCTCGTCCAAGTGGGCGGCTACGTGTACGGGGGGCGTGTAGGTGTGGAGAGTTGGGCTCTACGCTGTTCCGCCCGATTGACTGTCTGGATTTGGGAGTGACCGTCTGCTGATGTGGGAGACCTGATCACGTCGATTTTCTCTGGTAACTGCCCACCCTACTTTGTGTTGTTGACGGATGGTGGCGGCAGTGAGGGAGAGGAACGTGTGACGAATGGTGAGCGTGCCATTACAGGGCCTGATGGGCGGGTGCTCGTCCAAGTGGGCGGCTACGTGTACGGGGGGCGTGTAGGTGTGGAGAGTTGGGCTCTACGCTGTTCCGCCCGATTGACTGTCTGGATTTGGGAGTGACCGTCTGCTGATGTGGGAGTCCTGATCACGTCGATTTTCTCTGGTAACTGCCCACCCTACTTTGTGTTGTTGACGGATGGTGGCGGCAGTGAGGGAGAGGAACGTGTGACGAATGGTGAGCGTGCCATTACAGGGCCTGATGGGCGGGTGCTCGTCCAAGTGGGCGGCTACGTGTACGGGGGGCGTGTAGGTGTGGAGAGTTGGGCTCTACGCTGTTCCGCCCGATTGACTGTCTGGATTTGGGAGTGACCGTCTGCTGATGTGGGAGTCCTGATCACGTCGCTTTTCTCTGGTAACTGCCCACCCTACTTTGTGTTGTTGACGGATGGTGGCGGCAGTGAGGGAGAGGAACGTGTGATGAATGGTGAGTGTGCCATTACAGGGCCTGATGGGCGGGTGCTCGTCCAAGTGGGCGGCTACGTGTACGGGGGACGTGTAGGTGTGGAGAGTTGGGCTCTACGCTGTTCCGCCCGATTGACTGTCTGGATTTGGGAGTGACCGTCTGCTGATGTGGGAGTCCTGATCACGTCGATTTTCTCTGGTAACTGCCCACCCTACTTTGTGTTGTTGACGGATGGTGGCGGCAGTGAGGGAGAGGAACGTGTGATGAATGGTGAGCGTGCCATTACAGGGCCTGATGGGCGGGTGCTCGTCCAAGTGGGCGGCTACGTGTACGGGGGGCGTGTAGGTGTGGAGAGTTGGGCTCTACGCTGTTCCGCCCGATTGACTGTCTGGATTTGGGAGTGACCGTCTGCTGATGTGAGAGTCCTGATCACGTCGATTTTCTCTGGTAACTGCCCACCCTACTTTGTGTTGTTGACGGATGGTGGCGGCAGTGAGGGAGAGGAACGTGTGACGAATGGTGAGCGTGCCATTACAGGGCCTGATGGGCGGGTGCTCGTCCAAGTGGGCGGCTATGTGTACGGGGGACGTGTAGGTGTGGAGAGTTGGGCTCTACGCTGTTCCGCCCGATTGACTGTCTGGATTTGGGAGTGACTGTCTGCTGATGTGGGAGTCCTGATCACGTCGATTTTCTCTGGTAACTGCCCACCCTACTTTGTGTTGTTGACGGATGGTGGCGGCAGTGAGGGAGAGGAACGTGTGACGAGTGGTGAGCGTGCCATTACAGGGCCTGATGGGCGGGTGCTCGTCCAAGTGGGCGGCTACGTGTACGGGGAGCGTGTAGGTGTGGAGAGTTGAGCTCTACGCTGTTCCGCCCGATTGACTGTCTGGATTTGGGAGTGACCGCCTGCTGATGTGGGAGTCCTGATCACGTCGATTTTCTCTGGTAACTGCCCACCCTACTTTGTGTTGTTGACTGATGGTGGCGGCAGTGAGGGAGAGGAACGTGTGACGAATGGTGAGCGTGCCATTACAGGGCCTGATGGGCGGGTGCTCGTCCAAGTGGGCGGCTACGTGTACGGGGGGCGTGTAGGTGTGGAGAGTTGGGCTCTACACTGTTCCGCCCGATTGACTGTCTGGATTTGGGAGTGACCGTCTGCTGATGTGGGAGTCCTGATCACGTCGATTTTCTGTGGTAACTGCCCACCCTACTTTGTGTTGTTGACGGATGGTGGCGGCAGTGAGGGAGAGGAACGTGTGACGAATGGTGAGCGTGCCATTACAGGGCCTGATGGGCGGGTGCTCGTCCAAGTGGGCGGCTACGTGTACGGGGGGCGTGTAGGTGTGGAGAGTTGGGCTCTACGCTGTTCCGCCCGATTGGCTGTCTGGATTTGGGAGTGACCGTCTGCTGATGTGGGAGACCTGATCACGTCGATTTTCTCTGGTAACTGCCCACCCTACTTTGTGTTGTTGACGGATGGTGGCGGCAGTGAGGGAGAGGAACGTGTGACGAATGGTGAGCGTGCCATTACAGGGCCTGATGGGCGGGTGCTCGTCCAAGTGGGCGGCTACGTGTACGGGGGGCGTGTAGGTGTGGAGAGTTGGGCTCTACGCTGTTCCGCCCGATTGACTGTCTGGATTTGGGAGTGACCGTCTGCTGATGTGGGAGTCCTGATCACGTCGATTTTCTCTGGTAACTGCCCACCCTACTTTGTGTTGTTGACGGATGGTGGCGGCAGTGAGGGAGAGGAACGTGTGACGAATGGTGAGCGTGCCATTACAGGGCCTGATGGGCGGGTGCTCGTCCAAGTGGGCGGCTACGTGTACGGGGGGCGTGTAGGTGTGGAGAGTTGGGCTCTACGCTGTTCCGCCCGATTGACTGTCTGGATTTGGGAGTGACCGTCTGCTGATGTGGGAGACCTGATCACGTCGGTTTTCTCTGGTAACTGCCCACCCTACTTTGTGTTGTTGACGGATGGTGGCGGCAGTGAGGGAGAGGAACGTGTGACGAATGGTGAGCGTGCCATTACAGGGCCTGATGGGCGGGTGCTCGTCCAAGTGGGCGGCTACGTGTATGGGGGGCGTGTAGGTGTGGAGAGTTGGGCTCTACGCTGTTCCGCCCGATTGACTGTCTGGATTTGGGAGTGACCGTCTGCTGATGTGGGAGTCCTGATCACGTCGATTTTCTCTGGTAACTGCCAACCCTACTTTGTGTTGTTGACGGATGGTGGCGGCAGTGAGGGAGAGGAACGTGTGACGAATGGTGAGCGTGCCATTACAGGGCCTGATGGGCGGGTGCTCGTCCAAGTGGGCGGCTACGTGTACGGGGGGCGTGTAGGTGTGGAGAGTTGGGCTCTACGCTGTTCCGCCCGATTGACTGTCTGGATTTGGGAGTGACCGTCTGCTGATGTGAGAGTCCTGATCACGTCGATTTTCTCTGGTAACTGCCCACCCTACTTTGTGTTGTTGACGGATGGTGGCGGCAGTGAGGGAGAGGAACGTGTGACGAATGGTGAGCGTGCCATTACAGGGCCTGATGGGCGGGTGCTCGTCCAAGTGGGCGGCTACGTGTACGGGGGGCGTGTAGGTGTGGAGAGTTGGGCTCTACGCTGTTCCGCCCGATTGACTGTCTGGATTTGGGAGTGACCGTCTGCTGATGTGGGAGTCCTGATCACGTCGATTTTCTCTGGTAACTGCCCACCCTACTTTGTGTTGTTGACGGATGGTGGCGGCAGTGAGGGAGAGGAACGTGTGACGAATGGTGAGCGTGCCATTACAGGGCCTGATGGGCGGGTGCTCGTCCAAGTGGGCGGCTACGTGTACGGGGGCGTGTAGGTGTGGAGAGTTGGGCTCTACGCTATTCCGCCCGATTGACTGTCTGGATTTGGGAGTGACCGTCTGCTGATGTGGGAGTCCTGATCACGTCGATTTTCTCTGGTAACTGCCCACCCTACTTTGTGTTGTTGACGGATGGTGGCGGCAGTGAGGGAGAGGAACGTGTGACGAATGGTGAGCGTGCCATTACAGGGCCTGATGGGCGGGTGCTCGTCCAAGTGGGCGGCTACGTGTACGGGGGGCGTGTAGGTGTGGAGAGTTGGGCTCTACGCTGTTCCGCCCGATTGACTGTCTGGATTTGGGAGTGACCGTCTGCTGATGTGGGAGTCCTGATCACGTCGATTTTCTCTGGTAACTGCCCACCCTACTTTGTGTCATTGACGGATGGTGGCGGCAGTGAGGGAGAGGAACGTGTGACGAATGGTGAGCGTGCCATTACAGGGCCTGATGGGCGGGTGCTCGTCCAAGTGGGCGGCTACATGTACGGGGAGCGTGTAGGTGTGGAGAGTTGGGCTCTACGCTGTTCCGCCCGATTGACTGTCTGGATTTGGGAGTGACCGTCTGCTGATGTGGGAGTCCTGATCACGTCGCTTTTCTCTGGTAACTGCCCACCCTACTTTGTGTTGTTGACGGATGGTGGCGGCAGTGAGGGAGAGGAACGTGTGATGAATGGTGAGTGTGCCATTACAGGGCCTGATGGGCGGGTGCTCGTCCAAGTGGGCGGCTACGTGTACGGGGGGCGTGTAGGTGTGGAGAGTTGGGCTCTACGCTGTTCCGCCCGATTGACTGTCTGGATTTGGGAGTGACCGTCTGCTGATGTGAGAGTCCTGATCACGTCGATTTTCTCTGGTAACTGCCCACCCTACTTTGTGTTGTTGACGGATGGTGGCGGCAGTGAGGGAGAGGAACGTGTGACGAATGGTGAGCGTGCCATTACAGGGCCTGATGGGCGGGTGCTCGTCCAAGTGGGCGGCTACGTGTACGGGGGGCGTGTAGGTGTGGAGAGTTGGGCTCTACGCTGTTCCGCCCGATTGACTGTCTGGATTTGGGAGTGACCGTCTGCTGATGTGGGAGTCCTGATCACGTCGATTTTCTCTGGTAACTACCCACCCTACTTTATTTTTGGGTAAGGTACTTCTGTCTATGGATTTGGGCACACGTTCACCGGTACTGAACTTGCTCCCGTTAGGCTGGTTGGCCCGATGTTCTGTCATTCCGTTACGGTAGTACTCCTGTAAAATTGTAGAGAAGTCACATTTGCGTGGTTGAAATTTTACGTGTTCCTAAAAGGCTCTCTCGTTGCAAAAAAAAAAAAAAAAAAAAAAAAAAAAAGACGTATGTTCAAATGTTAATGATGTTTTAAGTATATCTTGTTAAATAAGGATTGCCGTATACTGTGAAGCAACAAATGGCTTTCCGTAAACTAGTCTGCACCTTCCTCCCGTCTGTTAAGTTGTTGTATACTGGGACGTCCACTAAGATCTCAGTCAGGGCAGATCGCACCCATGAAAAGATACAGATAGGGAAGGAATGCAGCATCACAATAACGTAGAGCGGTAAGAATAAAGAGTATAAAACGTTGGAGATCAGTCCGCCCATGCAACATTATGCCTCCTATCGCTTAATTTTTTTTGAATGAATTAAATTGAATACTCCAACATACAACGATAGCTGTGCCGTTATTCCTATTGTATCAAATGGTTTTGAAAGTACTCTTTTATGTTTGTTAAAAGCTACGGCTAATTTTTCTCAGGCCGCTGTAGCTAGAAATGTAATACGTATCCCAACGTGAAAACATCCACCTTACTCACGATGGATTCAGAAATCTTTCTTTAATATTACGCGATAATCCATTTAAACAATGCAAACAATGCTTAATTATTTTTTCTGTGAGACTGGATGCTCCAGGATAGCTGCCTATGTGCAGTGGCAGCGTAAGCATTTATAGATATTACTGTTAATAAAAAAACTGTACCTCTGGCGTAATATAAATTGGAAAATATTACAAGACGCCGTTTTCAGTTTATTGAGATTATTCTTTTTAATACTTTTAGCATTAAACGACTCTTAAAAGGACTTATATAATTTTTGTCATCAATGGGATCGCTACAATAATGAGCCTACACAAAATTGCCAAGGCAATATTTAATTATTACGTACTGAATCATATGCAGGATAGGTACTCGCTACTGACAAAAACACATTTTACAATCATTAATTTCATACAGGTATATGTTCAACAAAATTCTATTACTAATACAGATAATTGTATCAGTTACAGACCGTGAACAATTAGCGCCCGTCAGCTAGAACATCAGAATCGATAAGATAACAAAAAAAAAAAAAAAAAAAAAAAAAAAATACACTGATTCTTTTTGTACAAAGGGACAAAGTGAACAATAAATGCGATTCCAAGAGTGCAGATCGCGCTTCTCCACTGTTGAGTATCGACGACTGATTTAGGCCTATAGCCTACTCTTTTTTAGCGGAGGCTACGCTATACTCCCCACCTCATAACATTTGGACTACTAGAACGGTGATGCTTGACGATATTCCCGGATGCACTAAGAGTTCCCATCTCTCGCCATGTGAGGGTACGACCTGTTTGCCGAACGTGACCGTTTTGGTGTCCGGATGTTATGATGTGGGGAGGCATAATGTTGCACGAGCCTACTGTCCTGCAAATCTTTGGCCACGGTACACTCACCACACAGCAGCACTGAGACACTGTACTCCTTCCCCATGTGCACGTTCTCAGGTGTGCATTCGGCCCTGACTTCATTTTTATGACTGTTAGTGCCCGACCCATCGAACGGGGCAGGTATAGGAGCACTGGGAAGGGAGTACATGCGGCGAACGGACTGGACTGCCCGTTTCCACGATTTAAACGCGTCGAACACACGTAGGACGAATTGGGGAGACGCGCTGCTACACGTCCACTTTTAACATCGACCACCCACCAGTTGTCAGCCTTACTTGTGGGGGAATGGAACGTATTCCACAATACTTCCTTACCAGCCTGGTGGCCAGCATGCGAACATGTTGCGGAGTATGCTCTGCCATCCATGCTGATCATACACCGTATTAAGAACAATGTTCCGCTTGTTGTAAGGTCCATGGGAATTGAGTCTAATTGTCTTTGAATAAAAGTGTCATTTCTGTTCATCTCATAGCATGCTTCTTTCAGTTACCTTCTATACTATGCTGTAGCAGTTCTCTCTATGTATGATCCAAAATTCATCGAGCTATGTTAGGTGTCAGAGACATATCATGCGAAAGTTACCATCATCCTTAAGTTTTGCACACCAATGCACTCTATCTGCTGAGGGCATGCTGCCAGTATGTTTTCGAAGGACAGGATAGAGATGTTCAGACAGACACCAAGTCCGAATGAGATTTTCACTCTGCAGCCGAGTGTGCGCTGATATGAAACTTCCTGGCAGATTAAAACTGTGTGCCGGACCGAGGTTCGAACTCGGGACCTTTGCCTGTCGCGGGCAAATGCTCTACCATCTGAGCTACCCAAGCACAACTCAGGCCCCGTCCTCACAGCTTTACTTCTTCCAGTACCTCGTCTCCTACCTTCCAAACTTTACAGAAGCTCTCCTGCGAACCTGGCAGAAGTGAAGCTGTGAGGATGGGTCGTGAGTCGTGTTTGGGTAGCTCAGATGGCAGAGTACTTGCCCGCGAAAGGCAAAGGTCCCGAGTTCGAGTCTCGGTCCGGCATACAGTTTTAATCTGCCAAGAAGTTTCAGACACCAAGTCGTCCTGCACGTCAGAAGAGATCCCAGTTGGAGCCCAGAACTGAAGCCTGTGCGAAATCCATGTCTATGGCCATTGACGGGCACACAGTGGGGAGGCTTCAGACAGCAGCCCAATGACGAAGGCAAGGGTGGCCTTTCACAGTCCGTGCCCCGCTTTACAACGTGGTGTGGAGCGAGTGAGACGTAACGGGACAGAAATCGCGTATTTGCGTAGGATAAGGTCATCTGCTGCATCTTTCGAGCCGGTCGCAATCAACACACTTTTACAGAGAGGTCCGTTTACAGCAGAGACAGTCAAAATTTCGATTCGGGGTCTGTTCCCAGACCAGAGTGTCAAAGAGCTCAGCCTCGCTGCACGTACCCCCCACCGCCACTCCATGCTGTCGGAGGGCGAGGAAGGGGAAGAGGGGGAAACTGCGGATGTGCCACATTTTAATGGCAGTGCAGTCGCATTACATACGACTTGGTTTTATATTTCACGTTTCTCGACGTCATAGATCACAAACAAAGCAAATTTTCAGTCTTATTTATTTTTGGAGGGCTGAATTCGTAATACAGTTTTTATCTTGTGCAAACTGTCGTCATACCAACAGACGCAGACAATTTCACACAACTTCTCTCTGAAGTTGCCACGTAATCGTGGCTTATGTAATTTCATAATCGAGAAAAGGTATTTCACACAAATAACTCTCGAAATATTCTTGACAGTCTTGCAACTCATTATGGAGACCTGGAAAGCAATGTAGACGCCCTGGACAGTTTTAACATAAATATATTTGACACTGAAACTGACATTACCTTGCAAGTCACTCAAACACATCCACAACTGAACAAGACCCATGCAACTGGAACGGTTAGCGGTCTCGAAAACAGTTCGAAAACAAATGCACGACTGACGCCATTGTCCTCAGAATCCTTAGAAAACCATTCTTGCCATTCTCTCGAGGTCACAATGAACTCTTCAAACCACTCGTTTTCTTTAATGCCAGTGAGCTTATGAAACTGCACTGTCTTTGTCAGAATGTGTATCGTCTGTAACGCGATTTTATTTTTTTTAAATACCTCAGAAAGAAGTTACCTTTGCAATGTAACTTGCAGTGTCTTCCTTTAGGCAGTATGCAGTCCAGTCCACTTAAAATACAAATTCTGCAATCCATTCAGATTTTCGTTCTTGCCCTCGTTTTTCTTTGATAAAATCAACAATAGCGAGTTTTAAATCGAAAATTTCTTTTAGGCATGCCACTTGGTTTTAACCAATCTACTTTGCAGTAACACACGAGGTCTCCACACTCATCGTTCCGTTCCATTGCAAATTGTTGTAATTGCGTGCGATTTCAGAAATTTTACTGTTCGTACCACCAATTTCTTCAAGATCTTCATGACTGCAAATTTAGCACGAAGGGTGTCTTGATGTACAGAACAATTTGTCCTGTTTGTCGACCATTGTATTTTTTTGCCCTTTAATTGTCAACCAAATCTTTAAATTCTTTCTGCGTGGTATTGTAATGTCGTTTCATAGCAAATATGCAGTATCTGACGTTTACGCGAATTCGGAATTGTCATCCCTCTCTTTAGTCATTCCCATTCATTTGAAGGACTGAGACGATAGATCGCTAGACTGCCTCTTTTTGTGCAAACAGCCACTGGAGCTGTGAACATCCCTCATAACACGAGCAAACAGCGATGACGAAAGACCGCTGACATTACGATTCCGCCGAACTCTGAGAGTTGCGCCGACCGAAAAATGCCGCACCGCAATGCTAATTGAAATGTCGCGCTACTCCGGGTACTTCCGAGAAGGACCGAACAAAGCCGAGTGACAGGCCGGGCCTCGGCTCGCACGCGCTGCCCGTGTGAGGTTCGGCACGCCTCGCCGGCCCGGTTTACAGCCGAGGTTGCTGCATAGGTTTACAGCATAGACAGCACACTCCGTTTGCCCATAGTCCTCACGCTCTTCTTTTACGTCAAGTGAGAATAATCTCAATGAAAGATCCAGGCCTATGACTGCCATTTCGTTTTTTGCGTCGAAGTGGTGCAATCTAGCATCATGAACACGACGGTAAATATTGAGTTCCGACAACTAATATGATACTTCTCAATTTTCTGCTGACGCAACTCCAAGCCCTGGCAGTTTCAACCGATATTAAACGGTGCGTTATCTTATAACTGCTATCCCGCTAAAATACTAATGCGTATGTGTCACATGGGTGCGAATAAAGTCCGAAGAGTACATCGAGCAAGCTGATTGGGTAATAGCCGGCCGTTGTGGCCGCCAGTTCCGTTTCAGCCGCGCTCGCGAGTGGCCGCTGTTAACTGTTGCGCTGCACTTCAGTGTTTACATCGCTGTACTTGTGCTTCGCCGAGTGCCGTCCGTCCGTTAATCTCCGTGTTCGTTCCTGTTCCTTGTGATCTCCATCGCTCTTTCTGGTCTTGCTGCTACTACTTGGAATTTAGGTTGTTTAACCGAAATTGCTTCGCTGGATTAACCATGGCTACAAACCTCAGGAAGAATACTCTGGTATTTGCTTCTGACAAGGAATCCCGTCCTGTTCAGCCGACATCCCTGGAAATAGATGACTGGATTACACAGGTAATTGGTCTAAATTCTGAAACCGTTCATACCTGGCAACTGGATCAGGAAAAATACTGTGTTTTTGTCAAGTTAATCAGTGCTTCGACTGTTGATAAAGTGTTACGAAAGTGGGGCTATGAAGTACATTTTGTGCATAGAAATGGTTATAAAAGTAAGGTTTCCATCTATAGAGCGGACATTCATTACAAAACCGTTCGTGTCTTGAATCTTCCTATTGAAATTGAAAATGATAAGATTAAGGAAGCTCTTTCAAACTACGGAGACGTTAAATCAATTGCAAATGAAAGATGGTCGCCTCGCTTTAAACTGCAGTGTTTTAACGGGGTCCGCTGTGTAGAGATGGACGTTAAGACGAATATTCCGTCTCAGATAACTGTTTGTGGGTATAAGGCACAAATTGTTTTTACGGGTCAGGAAGCTACATGTCATATACGTAACGAAACCGGCCACTTCAGACAGGAATGTCCGCGGCGAACTGTTGTTCTTAAAAGTAATTTGATACAGCGTCAGAAGCTTACCTTAAATGATCTGTTACCAGAGAATAGCCCGGAACAACTGGTTGAGGATGTTAACGCAGCGGGCCAAGCTGATGTCTCCCTTCACGATAACAGTCAATTTTCCCCGTTAACAACAAAAGGAAACCCTGTTGCCACTACTCGTGAAACTGAAACGCAACCGAAAAAACGACCTCTGGAGATATCTGATACACATACGGTACCAGAAAATGAAGGGGGTGTAAGCAGCATTAATTTGCAAGAAACAACAGGCGCAGTAGCCGATTGCAAAGATCATAATTTATCTGTTAATAAACAAATTCAGGGAGAGGTTGCAAAACTGCAGTCTCCATTTGTTTCCCTCGATCAGAAAGTGAGTGAAATTAATAAAGAACGGGGAAGTGGTGGCCAAAGTGAAATCACGGTCAACACCTCAGGGCAGGCGCCGGCAACCGAAATTGCTAAAGCGTCTGCTGCTGCTCCAGATAAGCCGCGAAGTAAAATACCGACGCAACCAAATGAGAATGTAGCTCGTAACCAAGGGAAGGGAAAATCCGGGAGGGGCGACCCAAGCCCAAAGAATGTTCAGTCCGAAACGGTCTTACACGAATCACTGGGGGAAAAATCAGAAAGTTTACCAGGAAATCAGTCTGCTTGCGGTACAAGAGAAAACATCAGAAGTAGAAAAAACGGGACAGTAACTAATAGACTGAAGTGTTATTCCACGTTCAGCCTTCCGAGAAAACTGTTACAGCTTAACTGAACCCTGAACCACAGTAAACTAAATTAGTTCATGAAAACAACTACATAATGATAGCACAATGACGCAATCTTATTCTGTCACCACTATAAACATAAATAAAATCACGACCGGTTTAAAATTATCGGCCCTTAAGGAATTTTTGTACGAATCCGCGACTGATATTTCCCTGTTACAAGAAGTTCTAATTTCGGATTTGGTAATTCCCGGTTTTGTCAGTTACATAAATGTGTCTCCCGAAACAAGTGTTGGTACAGCTATTTTGGTGAGGGAAGGGATTACAGTAAGCGAGGTGGAACGACTGGAGTCCGGAAGGGGAATAGGACTAAATATCTGTGATGTGACTATCATCAACTTGTACGCCCCTTCAGGAAGTTCTCATCGAGCTGACAGGGCACGTTTCTTCAAAGATGACTTGATATACTTGTTAAGGAAATCGACAAGACAGTTATTACTTGGAGGTGATTTTAATTGTGTTTTAAATCGAAAAGATCAGTTACCTAATTTTAATTTTTCAAGTGAACTAAAACAATTAGTTACTGGTTTAGAATTAAAGGATATGTGGGAAATCAAATACCCCTCCACTGTTGAGTTCACTTATGTCACGGCAACATCACGTAGCCGGATTGATAGACTATATATTTCTAAAAATCTTGTAACTTCCGTGACAAAAGTAGAAACCATTCCCACGTACTTTTCAGACCATTCAAGTGTCTTAGCTTGCATAAATCTAACAAGACAGCCGGTTCGCCGATTCAAGAATCAGTGGAATTTGAACACTTCCTTGTTAGTAAATCATGATTTAGAAGATCTGATTAAAGAAACATGGGCAATATGCCTGCGAGCCCGTAGTAGATATGCCACTGCTATTGACTGGTGGGTTAAAATGGCAAAGCCAAAGTTGAGGAAAGTTCTTATTCAATACAGTGTCCAGAGCGCAAGGGAAATGAAATGCACTATAGAGTATTACTATTCCGTTTTGAGAGATCTATATGATCAAGTCTCAGCAGGTTCCTCACTTCGGATGGCAGACATCAAGAAAGTCAAAGCCAAGTTACTTAATATCAAGAGAAGTCAAATGGAAGGGTTGAAAATAAAATCAAAGGCAAATTCGGTGTCAGAAGATGAAACTACTTCCCTATATCATTTAGTGAAGCATACGAAAAACGGGAGAAGGACTTTTATTCAAGAAATTCGAACAAAACACGGTACGATTCTCAGAACCCAGCAGGATATCATGGACGAGATTTATCGCTATTATTTCCAGCTATATTCTGTACATCAAAGTAGTGATGCTTCCTTGGAAGAATTCCTTGACATCCTAGACCCACAGCTGACAGAAGATGACAACGAAAATTTTCTCGAGGTTGTCGGTGAAGAAGACGTGTATGAGACTCTGTGCGCCTCACCACCAAAAAAATCCCCAGGACCGGATGGTCTGCCAGCAGAGTTTTACATCCGTTACTGGCCAATGGTAGGTGAGAAAATCACGGACATTGTAAATGAGGTTATTCAGGGTAAAATGATTCCGGGTGAGTTTAAGGAGAGTAAAATTGTTCTGATGCCAAAAAATAATGGAAACAAAGATTTAAATAATTTTCGTCCAATTTCACTGCTGAATTCTGATTATAAATTAATAGCTAGAATAATAAACAAGAGAATTTCATGCCTTACAGATAAAATTATTAGTCAACATCAGAACTGTGCGCAAGGCAGAACCATTTTTCAAAATCTAGCGGAATTCAGAGATATCATTGCAATGACTTCTGTAACAAACATAAAGTGTGCTTTATTGTTTTTAGATTTTTATAAAGCGTTCGATGTAGTAAACCATGAATATCTTCTACAGACATTGAAGCAAATAGGTTTCAACGATAGGGTCATACAGTTGATTAAGAACATAGCAACTGGAATACATGCTAAAATAGCGGTGAATTGTCAACAATCCAGGCCGATGCAAATACAACGAGGTGTTCCTCAAGGAAGTCCTCTGTCCATGTCGCTCTTCGCCATTTCGTTGGAACCTTTCCTCCGACATGTCCATGCGACATTAAAAGGCTTAACATTATCAGGAAATAAAACAGTTATAAGAGCCTATGCTGACGATATAGGGGTCATTATAAGGGATAATGACGAGGTAACCACGCTAGCAACAGTGATTGATTCGTACTGTAGAGCATCTGCAGCCAATGCGAACGGAAAAAAAGTAAGTTGTTAAATCTCAGAGGTTTTGATAATATCAACGTTGAGTGGGCAAAATTAGTCCGACAACATAAAACACTTGGGATCACCCTGACAGCATGCCCTATGAAAATGACGGCTTTAAATTGGAAAGTTGCAGCAGATAAAGTGCAAGGAGCCATTGTAGAGAATTTAACCCGATATATGAACCAAGTTCAAAGAACACAGTATATCAACTCGTGCATCCTTGCTAAGGCTTATTATACTGCCCAGCTGTTTCCAATACCGAGAATGATAGCGAGGAGAATAATGTCCAAAATCACAAACTTTTTGAGGAGAGGTGAAGTGTTCAGAGTACCTGCTAAAGTAGCCACTTTAGATCCTAAAAATGGTGACTAGGATTAACTGATATAACGGATAAAGCCTCTGCTCTTTTTATCAAAAGGCAAGTTAATTTAATAAGAGACTTGCGAGAAAGCATAACCAGCCAACTTTTCGAGATAATTAAACCTCCAAGCCTGCTTCCCCCGACTGACGTGCAGAATATCAACAGTCGCTTACAGCACGTGAGGATTTTCTATGTTGAGTTAAGTTATGTCAGTGTCGAACTCTGGCAGTCCCGACACTTAACATCGAGAGCCATAATGCGGGAACGAAAGAAAAGCGAAGGAAGAAACAAAATAGAACGACAGTTTCCAAACATTGAGTGGACTGAGATTTGGAAAAACATTAGTTCTAATGTGCTCACGTCTAATGTAAAAACGTCATGGTACAAGACAGTTAACAACATAGTTAGCACCAATGAATGACTGCACGCAATCGGACTCTGTGAAACAAATTTATGTCAACAATGCCATCTAGTTGACACAGTAATTCATAGATATACTTGCAGTGGTCACATGAATAGTTGGAAGTGGATCCGGGAGCAAATAGCTCTGATTACAACAACATCCCCTGAGTATAAATCGCTGTCATTGCTACACAGGCCTGAAGCACGCTATTTCCCAGAGGCAAAAAATAACGCTGTGTACTGGTTGCTGGGAAATTTTGTTAACTACGTTCTTAACAAATTAGGATCCGATAGCATCATAGAGTTCAAGGCACACATGCTGTGTGAGTTCCACAAAATTAGAAGCTATTCGAATCACAAGAAAAAGTTCGGTAATATGCTAAAAATTGTATTTGAAAGAATGGGCATTGGTTAAAAAAAAGAAGATTGTGTTGACAGTGATGTATTGTAGTGATCTTAAGGATACTATTTAAGATTTTACAGTATATTTATGATGTGTGCTTTTTCTGCTTCAGAGAGTAGTTTTTTTGAAATTTATAAGCTAATGCACAGAACTTATGTGACATTGAGATTGTGTGTCTAATAGTGCCAAACACAACACATTAAAGGTGCATTATTGGCTTATACTAGAAATTTGGAAATAGACAGTTTTTATAGAAATGTCCTTATTGATTGGTTAAAATCATAAGATTCTATCTGATAAATGTAATATTCAATGGCTGGCACATTGCCCTGTTCATTTTTTCAGTGAAAGACTGATTATATAGATCTGACCACTTCAGATACATAGATTCAATTAATGTCCAGAAAGTGTAGTTGGAAGGCTAGTCAATTTTATTATATATCTCCTTTCAGCCATTCTCAAGTATTTCAGAAATTGTCTAATATGATTATTCAACTGCTTTATATTTAAAATTATCCCACCAACTTGCTGATATCCATCATAAAGAACTAATTATGCTTCTGTAAAGATTGCAGCTCATAATTCAAAGTGCAGATTTTACTTCTTCAGGTTGAAGTTTGAATGTCTTAAATTTTTTTTTTCTTGGTGTTTAATTCTTTCTGGTAATTTAGTCAGTAACACAATCTTCTCTTGTCTTTCCTTAACGTCAGCGTAATTGAAATGATCAAACCGTTTTGTTTAAATAACTTCATGTATGTATAACTTAGTATGTATTTGGAATGTGTAACATTGTTTTTTTTTTAATAAAGGTTTTTATATTTAAAAAAAAAAGCGGTTATAGGCGCTTCAGTTTGGAGCCGCGCGACCGCTACGGTCGCAGGTTCGAATCCTGCCTCGGGCATGGATGTGTGTGATATCCTTAGGTTAATTAGGTTTAAGTAGTTCTATACTATTATTTAAACTAGTTGTCATTTGACAGGCAACGGGCTGCAGGGCTCCCGCCACCAATAAACCCATGGCAGCCGGCGCTGTCGGCAGCCACTGCGTTGCAACTTTGCTCTGCTGAGCTGACTAAGGCATTGTGCCAGCCAGTCCTCAGCGAGCCGTTGTAGACGTGCGGGTGAGAGATTTGGGTGACTTGTAGCTTCGCGTGTTTACGATGTCTGATGAAAGCAGTCGCAAGAGAGGGAGGCCGAGGCTGGACACTCCTCGGAAACCTCCAAAACGTGGCGGACATGGCGTCGTTATAAGCAGCCAGGCGCGTGAATACGTGCGTTCCTTAAGGGAGTATTTTGAGAGAGAGAGAGGGATGCAGGAGAGCCTCTCGTTCCTTTGGATAAGGTGGTGGAGCGAACTACAGCTGCTCTGCAAGTTGGCGAACGATCAGTAATAAGAATCTGCAAGGAGAAATTCACGAAAGAAGGCTCAAGTGAATCATCTAAATTGGAGACACCTGGGAGAAAGAGGCGACTAGAGAAGAGGGTCACAAAACTTGACTCTGTGCAGGTAGATGCCATTCGTCGTCAAATATATGCATTTCATTCAAAAAATTACATGCTACCCTCACAGCGGCTGACTTGTTTCAGGGTAGTAAATCGTCTTTGTTACGAGTCGTGAAAATGTTAGGATTCCGCTATAAATCCATCTCTGGCAGAAAGTTACTAATGGAACGCCAAGATATAGCATTCTGGCGATGCCGCTTTCTTAGAGAATTAGTGGGGACAAATTTTGATGATATCGTTTGGCTTGATGAAACGTGGGTGAATGCAGGACACAGTTTAAAAAAAGGCTGGACAAACGGTACCATCAGCGGTAGTATGGCAGCTCCGATCGGCAGAGGAAAAAGGTTTCATTCCAAATTGTCTGCTGCTATTCAGTTCAAATAAGACCTCCGACTACCACGAAGAGATGAACCACTTTGTGAAATGGTTTGAAGACTGTGTGCTCCAGAGCTTAACAAAAAACTCTATCATTGTTATGGATAACGCTCCTTATCACTCAGTAATACAAGATAAAGCACCCACAAAGGCAACGAGGAGAAACGACATTGTTAGCTGGTTACAGAAACATAAGGTACAGTTCGACAGTAATTTGACAAGGGTAGAATTATTAGAACTTGTATCGCAACACAAGCCAAATAAATGGCTCTGAGCACTATGGGACTTAACATCTTAGGTCATCAGTCCCCTAGAACTTAGAACTACTTAAACCTAACTAACCTAAGGACGTCACACACATCCATGCCCGAGGCAGGATTCGAACCTGCAACCGTAGCGGTCACGCGGTACCAGACTGAAGCGCCTAGAACCGCACGGCCACACTGGCCGGCCACAAGCCAAAGAACCCGATTTATATTGTGGATGAAGTAGCAAAAAATACGGGCATAAAGTGCTCAGATTGCCTCCTTACCATTGCCATTTCAACGCAATAGAGCTGATTTGGGCCCAGGTTAAACGGCATATTTCTGCAGAAAATAAGAAATTCACATTAACCGAAGTGGAACGCCTTTTGAAAGAGGCAGTTGAAACTGTGACATCGGAAGACTGGCAGAAGGTAGTGCATCACGTGAAAGGAGTGATGCAGGACGCATGGAACAATGAAGGTATCTTACAACAAAGTGTCGAAGACTTGATTATATCTGTCAATACGAACACGACACGGATAGTTCCACTGACTCTGACTCTGAATTAAGCAGTGTTTACGCCGGCCGGTGTGGCCGGGCAGTTCTAGGCACTACAGTTTGGAGCCGCGCGACCGCTACGGTCGCAGGTTCGAATCCTGCCTCGGGCATGGATGTGTGTGATGTCCTTCGGCTAGTTAGGTTTAAGTAGTTCTAAGTTCTAGGGGACTGATGACCTCAGAAGTTAAGTCACATAGTGCTCAGAGCCATTTCAACCATAAGCGGTGTTTCCCCATTGTCTGATTAGTGTGTGTGTACTTACTGCCATTAAATATTGTGTTTCTGAATTTATTTCGATTAATTCTTATTCTTGTTGTGAGACTAAGAAATACTGTTTGGCCACCTCTCGTCATCTCCTTACGCTAAATTAGGCTGAATTTCAATTCTATTTCATTTTGTATATGCACCAAGATGTTATTCAATGTGTGTAATAGTTTTCGATATTTGCAATCTAAAGAAGAAAACTTTTCCGGACGCGAAAATTTCTCACACTTCAATAGTTAATGTAACAACGGCCCTAATTAAGAAAAGATATTTGATATGCTTATAGATACCACTGAGATCGATACTGTACGTAAATTTCAAAATATTTACATAATATTTATAGGAGATAGAGATTTTAAACGTCATACTTGTTTCGAGTTCAGTACTGATAGGGTTGCTTAAAATCGCTGTTTTCAGAAATTTGTATACAGGAAACGTAATGCACTAAGGATTCTTACGTAAATTTCAAAATATTAACAAAATATTTATAGGAGATATAGATTTTAAACGTCATACTTGTTTCGAGTTCAGTACTGATAGGGTTGCTTAAAAACGCTATTTTCAGAAATTTGTATACATGAAACGTAATGCACTAAGGATTCTTTGCCAAGTGTATTATTTTGGTAATGAATGGGAAAAAAAGTTTTCCTGTTACACCAATAGTTTTTCAGTAATGACGTGATAAGTTAGAAGCTGTTTGCGAAATCGAGAATTTAAATGGTTTCAAACAAATTAACGTAACTCTTGTCCTAATTAAAATTGAGAATAGATATTTGGCAGATTGAGAGACATTGTAGAGATATACATCATATGTGGGTTTGAAATTTGTTACTTACTTTTTGTAGAAGATACAGGCTTTAAAACGATTTTCTATCGCCGGGGGTAGCGATGCGCAGAGGCGGCTGCCTCCAGCCAGTGCTTGACGTGACAACGCCGCAACTTCGCAGCGCAAACGTCAAGTGACAATTACTTTAAATCAGACTTTAAGTTATAGGGGACTGATGACCTCTGATGTTACGTCCCATAGTGCTGAGAGCCATTTGAACCACTTTTTGGTTCAAATGGCTCTGAGCACTATGCGACTTAACTTCTGAGGTCATCAGTCGCCTAGAACTTACAACTAATTAAACCTAACTAACCTAAGGACATCACACACATCCACGCCCGAGGCAGGATTCGAACCTGCGACCGTTGCGGTCACGCGGTTCCAGACTGAAGCGCCTTTAACCGCACGGCCACACCGGCCGGCAAACACTTTTTGATTGGGTAATAAAAGTCCTTCTGAACTATTCTTCGAACACAAACAGCGTTTTTTTTTTTATGCTTGAGAGTTAACACCGCCTTAGGTTTTCAAAACAACTTCTTTCGTGCCCGATTTCGTGCCCGATTTCGTGGCATACCAGAATAATGTTGCAAAATCAGCTCTTTGTGGTCTAATCCCTCAACGCAGAAAACTAATTGTGGGCAGCCCTCTTCTGTAAGAACTAACCTATCAATTTATGCGCAGTTTGAGGTGGATAGCGTTGTGCTAGGCCTTAGATGTAAATCCTAAAGTGTTGATTTACCAAATAAATGTGTTGCTGGGAGGTATCTGTTAAAAACAGTCCATAAACACTTATTTTTATTACATTAAAACACTGATGATGGACATTCATGAGAAAGAGATGGATGCTATCTGTATAACCTTACTATTATTAGAACAACAATGTTACTCGACTACCTAAGGGAAGTCTCACCCCGTTAGCTCAAATCCCGATTTGAGAATCAAATTTAATCCGACGAAATCCTAATGGGAAAAAATATGTGACTGCAAAGTTGGTAACTGGTTCATTCATTCAACACATAAACATTGAACCTGAGACGGGCTGTCGCATGAAGTTCCACAAGTGCGGAACAAAATGACCTAACCCACCGGTGCCGCTTTTAATGCTCAGCGTAAAATTTCTCGTATGCCAAGATGAACGCCGCTGGCGTGGTGATGGCTCACCAGAGAAGACGAAGGCATATCGTGATATCAGCAACAATATCCCCTGGACGTCTGCAATGATGCGCTGCTCCTCACTCTCGACTGAAGCCGGCGAACGAAATCAAAACCGGGCTATACTCGACTGGTGTCGCCGACCGAATACCAAGACTTCGTCTTTTCTTCACGCTCCGCTATTCTTAACCGCCGTACGGTGTCAGTTGTCAATAGCAAAACTGGAAAATTCTGCCACACGGTAGTGGACTATCCCTCCAGAATGCTGAGTACCGCCAAATCAGCGCGTCGTCGTTAAGCGTCAATCCTGTCTCAGAATTCCCCCTCTGCTACTGAAAAACGTCCGAGCCAGCTCAGCGCTCGTGACGTCAGACTTTCACAAACCAATGCCGCGTCTCCCCCAAAGGTTAGCACATTAGCCGGCCACATTAGCAAGCTGCTCTTGACGTTAGCCCATTATTTTGTCCACTTTGTCTTTTCGAAAATGTCTGACGACTATCTTCAAAGCCGGTCTGCAAAACATGAGAAAACCGCCTGCGCTCGCAGCTTACGGTACCCCTCCGCTCCCTCCCCCCCTGCTAGACAAAATGGAATTGTAAACAGGACAACGGCTTCAGTAATCCGCAGAGACGCCTCAGCAGTCCAGTCCCACGAACTCAGTGCCTTGGGCTCCCAGCCGCCGCGCAAAATACCGTTTCACCGTAACTTCTCTGCTAGCCCTGTCTTGAGCTCCAGCGCTGTGTTTTTCCCATGCATGCAAAGCATTTAAACACCAGAGAGTCCCTCAAAATGTTAAAGATGGGACAGTATAAAGGGCACTATACTCTCACTGCGGTCCAACACTATTAAATAAATATTCTCAATGCAATCCCATAAGAAATTTAAACGTTTTCATTCTCTAAATCAGGGCTTCGGGCTCTTTCTAGGGGGTCCGCGGCCACCTTTTTTTTTTTTTTTCACCAAATCCTGTAAAATAATGAGTAAAATTATTGAATAAAAATGTGAAAATCAAATTCAATACTATTTTTTTTCGTGTGAAAAACGTGCAGTTTTACTTCAGGTCGTATTCCCAAGCAGCCTTTGCGGTTCCTAAGTGAGAACGTATACACTGTTTAGTGCTGGAGAATGCGGCTTCTCTGATAGACTCTTTCGCAACAATACGGGGTCGTTTGTGCCCCCGGCTGACGGCGCTAGCTGCGCTGAAACCTTTTACGCATGCGCGGAGCCAGCTTTGTCGACCAATAACAGCGCTCGCTGGCACGTATGTGGCCCCAGGCATCATTAAATGTTAAACTTGCTTTGTCAGTGCACTACCTATTTCATAAGTCGATTTTTGACCAGTTTATTACTTCTAATATGGATCGGTGGCTGAAGTCAGGATCATTGAAGAAGGGTGCAGTTTCTCCATCGCCTTCACAACAAGGGAAGTTTCCAGTTGAAATGAATGAGGAGGGAGGACGGCCAAAGGAAGACTTTACATACATTTGAACACACACATACACGACTGTTACACAACAGTAGCCAAATAGTGGAAGTGAACGGATCATAAGCGGCAGCTTGTCAACAGCGAACAGTTTGGACGTGACGTTGATTGCTCTTGGAGGAAGACAGCTCTATCGTGTGAAATTTCAATTACCAAGTAATTTTAATCAGGCTATAGTGTGTTGAACAAAGGTAATAAATCCACTAGTATGTGTCTGGATACAGTGGGAATTCAAATTGGGTCGTTAATTTCAAGTTGTTTTTATTCATCTCTAAACCAAAGATTATTGATCATTGGGAACATGGCACTTGGATTAAGGAGCTTTCTGTTCCCATTGGTTTCGCTCTGAAATTTAAAGTTACTGTGCTCTTGACTGACTAGGGGTCCGCCATGGATTTTCGACTGAAGAAGGGGTCCGCCAGCTGAAGAGGTTGGGAAGCCCTGCTCTAAATTATTAAACCAATATCAGAATTAATGAAAAAGACACGCAGACTTACCTGCTGCATTTCAACGTGAACTCAGATTTTAAAAAATGGATTCCAAACATCAACTGATATTGTTTAGTTAAATGATCCACACGGAAACATAGTTTGAAATATTACGTATTCATACTAGGAGTCCGTCCTGTTCTAATTCTGTAGCTGGTAGTAGTAAAATAGGCTACTACGCGGACTATGGTAACAGAGCACCTTCCATCACTTTTAATAATTGCTTATTGTTGGATCTTACAGCAGTGTGTTACGGTGGTTGCCTAAATAACGCGTCTTTTTGATACAACAATCGACCAGAATCCACCCACTCTCAAAACTTTCCAAAGTGTTGTCTGGCCCCTCCCTCAAACAGCAACCTACGATGTTTAATGCAACATCCTCGAAGAACGTCCACCACTTTCAGCCTGGTACCCTTCCACGTACGCAGATATGAGCGAAAGAGAATTCTTCTAATTACTGAATTACTTGTCGTGGCATTTAAGAAATATGAGAACTGACATTCATATGTAGGTCTCTGTGCAGGGGTCTGAACGTAAGAAGAACGTAAAATGTGTGTGTCGCCTTATAATCTTTAGTGGCTGCTGCCATTCAGTGTCAACGAAAACGCCGCGTTAATAAACGAACTGACAGAAACAGAGCATACTGTCAAGTAAACGCTTTTGCGAATTATTACCGTCAGAGAGAGCTTTTCTCCGAAGTCACCGGTGTTTTTAATCTAGATTCATTAGCTTCAAAGGAACGCAGCGAACTGGATAACTTGTGGGGGCTAATTACTTTTCGGCAGAGTGGGAGAGTGCAGGGAGTTCCAGAATGATTATTTAGCGCTGTATACCCCTTTCACCACACGTCAGATATGATTAAAGGAATATATCAGGCCCAAGATACTGTGCTGAAAGACAACTAACGCTGGAATCATAAATTATAAAGTTGCTAGTCGTCCTGTTGCCTCTTACGCGCCCCTGCACCCGTACGTCTAAAACAAGCTCTGTAACTTAATGAACTGTTTGCTTCAAATATCCTACACTCAAGCTATGATTAAAGTGAAGAACCATTAAGTATTCGATTCTATGTTGACATGAGGGAGTTGAGAGACAACCCACTACAAAGTTGTTGCAGTCACCAAAAAGCAAACCGTCGTACAGTCCACAAGAGTTGTTACTTTTTTATTGACCGCTGGTTTAGATCTTGAGATCTTCGTCAGACAGCTTTTATCTTGGTCTGTGAATATGCAGGTGTTGCGCTAGTATATTGTGTTTAGACCAGCCAAGCCAAAAGTGCCATCCTAGTAGGTGACAAAAGTCATTAGATACCTTCTAAGCCGGCCGGGGTGGCCGAGCGGTTCTAGGCGCTACAGTCTGGAGCCGCGAGACCGCTACGGTCGCAGGTTCGAATCCTGCCTCGGGCATGGATGTGTGTGATGTCCTTAGGTTAGTTAGATTTAAGCAGTTCTAAGTTCTAGGGGACTGATGACCTCAGAAGTTAAGTCCAATAGTGCTCAGAGCCATTTGAACCATACCCCCTAATCTCGATCGTATCGGACCTACTTTTGCCCGGCGTATTGCAGCAACTCAACGTGGAAGCCCATGCAGAAACTGAGAAAGTGTTGCCGATACTGGATTTTGTGCCAGAACTGACCTTTCTTGAGGGTATGAGAGCTCTTTTTCAAAAATTTTCAAGTGTGTGTAAATTCCTAAGGGACCAAACTGCTTAGGTCATCGGTCCCTAGACTTACACACTAATTAAACTAACTTAAGCTAGGAACAACACACACATCCATGCCCGACGGAGGACTGGAACCTCCAGCGGTAGGGGCCGCGCAGTCCGCCACATGGCGCCTCAAACCGCGTGGCCACCCCGCGCGGCGCTCGTTTTCACCAGACGCGTTTCGGTTTCTTGAGATAAAGCATCGTCAGTGGTATGTAATTGAATTATTTAAAAAGCACGCATTTTCTGTAGTTGCAACTAGAGAACGAAAATACCCTAACAATTGTAAAGCAAATACGGATAATATGGCCAACAACTGTGGCCCGGTGACATAGTGCATTGTCATCCACAAAAATTCCATCGTTTTGGAACATGAAGCCGATGAAAGGCTGCAAATGTTCTCCAAATAACCGAAAATAGTCATTTCCTGTCAATGATCGGTTCAATCGGACCGGAGGACCTAGTCGATTCCATGTAAACACAGCCCACACCATAATGGAGCCACCACCAGCTTGTACAGTGCCTTGTTGATAACTTGCATTCATGGCTTCGTGGGATCTGTGACAGATTGGAATCCTACCATCAGCTCTTGCTAACTGAAATCGAGACTCATCTGACCTGACCACGGTTTACCAGTCGTCTAGGGTCCAACCGATATGGTCACCAGACCAGGAGAGGCGCTGTTTGCGATGTCGTGCCATTAGCAAAGGCACTCGCGCCAGTCGTCTGCTGCTATGGCCCATTAACGCCAAATTTCGCGGCACTGTCCTAACGGATACGTTCATCATACGTCCCACATTTATTTCTGCGGTTATTTCACGTAATGTTTCTAGTCTTTTAGCACTGACAACTGTACGCAGACGCCACTGCTCTCGGTCGTTAAAACTGGTTCAAATGGCTCTGAGCACTATGGGACTTAACATCTGAGATCATCAGTCCCCTAGACTTAGAACTACTTAAGCCTAACTAACCTAAGGACATCACACACATCCATGCCTGAGGCAGGATTCGAACCTGCGACCGTAGCTGCAACGCGGTTCCGGACTGAAGCGCCTAGAACCGTTCGGCCACAACGGTCGGCTCTCGGTCGTTAAGTGAAGGTGGTCGGCCACTGCGTAGTCCGTGGTGAGAAGTAATGTGGTATTCTCGGTACACTCTTGACACTGTGGATCTCGGAATATTGAATTCCCTAACGATTTTCAAAATGGAATGTCCCTTGCGTCTAGCTCCAACTACAATTCCGCGTTCAGAGTCTGTCAATTCCCTCCACGCTGTCATAATCACAACGGAAACCTTTTCACATGGATCGTCTGTCTAAAAATGAGGGCTCTGCCAATGGACTATCCTTTTGTACCTCGTGTACGCGATACTACCGGGGTGAAAGGACCAACTTGTTGAAGAAAGCAAATAAAAATTACAGAGATTCATGGAAACCAAGGAAAACAGAAATCAAAATGACTGGAGGACAGCTTTTTTTTATTTTATTGTTTTGCTACGACCTCTATTTCGCTACGTCTAATTTGATTATGTACTGATAAAGGTAAGGTAAAATTAGTGGCGCAAACCCGTGGCCAGACTAACTGCCTGCCTGTAGGCAGAGTGCGGCCTATCTGCGCATCACGGTACTACGGGGGCAGAGTTTATCAACCCACCCACCTTTTCTCACCCAGAAAGATCCCGGTACTCATTTTCACAGCAGGATGAGTGGATCTGGGGCCGTCATGGAGGGACTGTAACGAAGAAAAATCCTCGATCCTACCAGGAATTGGGCCCGAGACCTCCATGGCCGGAGTCTAGTGTTCGACGCGCTAACTCACTAAGGCCTTGATCATGTTGCGATACACAAATATTTCTCCATCTCTCATAGGTTACACAAATTACAATACCTGTACAAAAACATAATCATCAACAAATATAGGGGAGACCAGGACACATTTATGCGGATTTTTTTTGGGAATTTTTAAAACTCTTGTGGTTACATTTATCGTGTTTAAATTTGTCCGCTCTTATAACATGGTTATTAGAATATAAATTGGTACATATACTTCACTCAACATTACATTTAAGATTGCAAAATAATTTTATATAGGATCACGTCGAGGTGGTAAACGTGCTTCGGGTAAGAGGCAAGTTTACACCTCTATGGCGGTCCGTCATGCGTATCACAGAACACAAAATAAGTAAATAAAAGACACTACTGAATTATTTGTCGAAATAATCATCAACCAGCTGCATAAAAGAAATTTTATTTCACTAACTGGTCTCAGTCACTTACTGCCCTTCTTTAGAAGGTTATAACTAATATACACTCCTGGAAATGGAAAAAAGAACACATTGACACCGGTGTGTCAGACCCACCATACTTGCTCCGGACACTGCGAGAGGGCTGTACAAGCAATGATCACACGCACGGCACAGCGGACACACCAGGAACCGCAGTGTTGGCCGTCGAATGGCGCTAGCTGCGCAGCATTTGTGCACCGCCGCCGTCAGTGTCAGCCAGTTTGCCGTGGCATACGGAGCTCCATCGCAGTCTTTAACACTGGTAGCATGCCGCGACAGCGTGGACGTGAACCGTCTGTGCAGTTGACGGACTTTGAGCGAGGGCGTATAGTGGGCATGCGGGAGGCCGGGTGGACGTACCGCCGAATTGCTCAACACGTGGGGCGTGAGGTCTCCACAGTAAATCGATGTTGTCGCCAGTGGTCGGCGGAAGGTGCACGTGCCCGTCGACCTGGGACCGGACCGCAGCGACGCACGGATGCACGCCAAGACCGTAGGATCCTACGCAGTGCCGTAGGGGACCGCACCGCCACTTCCCAGCAAATTAGGGACACTGTTGCTCCTGGGGTATCGGCGAGGACCATTCGCAACCGTCTCCATGAAGCTGGGCTACGGTCCCGCACACCGTTAGGCCGTCTTCCGCTCACGCCCCAACATCGTGCAGCCCGCCTCCAGTGGTGTCGCGACAGGCGTGAATGGAGGGACGAATGGAGACGTGTCGTCTTCAGCGATGAGAGTCGCTCCTGCCTTGGTGCCAATGATGGTCGTATGCGTGTTTGGCGCCGTGCAGGTGAGCGCCACAATCAGGACTGCATACGACCGAGGCACACAGGGCCAACACCCGGCATCATGGTGTGGGGAGCGATCTCCTACACTGGCCGTACACCACTGGTGATCGTCGAGGGGACACTGAATAGTGCACGGTACATCCAAACCGTCATCGAACCCATCGTTCTACCATTCCTAGACCGGCAAGGGAACTTGCTGTTCCAACAGGACAATGCACGTCCGCATGTACCCCTGCCACCCAACGTGCTCTAGAAGGTGTAAGTCAACTACCCTGGCCAGCAAGATCTCCGGATCTGTCCCCCATTGAGCATGTTTGGGACTGGATGAAGCGTCGTCTCACGCGGCCTGCACGTCCAGCACGAACGCTGGTCCAACTGAGGCGCCAGGTGGAAATGGCATGGCAAGCCGTTCCACAGGACTACATCCAGCATCTCTACGATCGTCTCCATGGGAGAATAGCAGCCTGCATTGCTGCGAAAGGTGGATATACACTGTACTAGTGCCGACATTGTGCATGCTCTGTTGCCTGTGTCTATGTGCCTGTGGTTCTGTCAGTGTGATCATGTGATGTATCTGACCCCAGGAATGTGTCAATAAAGTTTCCCCTTCCTGGGACAATGAATTCACGGTGTTCTGATTTCAATTTCCAGGAGTGTATTATTTGCGAGTGTCAATAATAAGATGCACGTAACATATTGTGCGGTCGTGTGGGTCATAGCGCCTGCATAACAATATGATGCACGAACCACATGTCCACAATATGTTGCAAATAAGGCAATAGTTATAACCTTCTGAAGAAGGGCATTAAGTACCTGGAAGCGGTGAAGGAAATAAAATTTCGTTAATGCGACTGGTTGCTGATTATTTCGATAAATACAACTGCAGTTTCTGAAGCAGATAAAATGCCACATAACTAAAATTTTCAAAATATGTTTTACTGGCGAAAATAAAAATTAGAGGCTTACTTACACCAATTAAAATGGTAAAATACAAAAATGTTTTTGGAAGTAAACAAACTTTTGGTGCAGTTTCACCTGTTATCATAATATGACCTACGTTGAAGTTTGAATGTTAATCAAAAGCCTGTTCATCATCATTGTACGAGTTACAACTCACGCACATGAAAAGTGATGTTTCCTGTTTCACAATTGTCGTGAGCCCACCTTTTACATCTAAGGCACTAGAGCCATTCTTGGTTTCTTTTTAATTGATTGTATCATTTCAAGCGGTAAATACGAAACAAATTTTCATCCTCTTCATCAGAGTATTGTAAGTCATAAGAGAAAGGATGAAGAACTGGATGGGACATTCATTGAGATGGGAGTGCTTGCTAACATGCACTGCTGTCCAAAATTAAAGCAACAAACAGGAAATTTTGCAGCGTTGCTTTTCTTTTGCCACAAAACAGTATAAACAGGTGATAGTAAAGTACAGACAATGTAAGACTACTGAACGTAGGCAAGTATAACATGCATAACGGTAGAGAAATATGTTTTTCGTTTTTTCCAGCTTAACAGATTTCCCCACACATTCCAACAACTGGTTAATGTGCTCAGTGTAGGGTGTGACTATCTTTGGCAGCAATAAAGGCCTGAAAACGTCGGTGCATGCTGTGAATTATGCCATCAATCTCATGTTGAGGCAATGATATCCATTCTTCTTGCAGACCTGCTCACAAGTCTTCGAGAGTGGTTGATGGAAATTGACATGATGCAAACTGTCTCCCTAGTGCATCCCAGACTTGCTCTATGGGATTCAAATCAGAAGAGCGATCAGGCCACACTATGCGTGCAGTATCTTCCATTTACAAGATATCATCACCAACACGTGCTCCATGAGGTCGATCATTATCCTTCATCAAGACGAAGCCTGGGCCCGCAGCACCTCGCAAGTCGCATATGAGGTCCCAAGATCTCGTCACGATACCTGACAGCAACTAAACTTCGCCGATTCACCCGTACCATTTCATAACGAGGTGTTCAAGTGGCCAACAGAAGCCCTGCCCAAACCATTAAGGATCGTGAATGTGTGCCGGACCGAGACTCTATCGATCCGGCTCACAATTTTAATCTGCCAGGAAGTTTCATTAAGGATTCTCTTCGATATCGGTCCCATTCCACAAATCTTTGAGTCACGAAATCGTGTTCCACGTTCCCTCTAGATGCGAATCCGTGGAGAATCACTCTCTACACCAAATCGGGACTCAGTTGTGTAAAGAACGTTGGCCCACTGTTCGACCGTCCAGGGGGCATTTTGACGACTCCGCTCCAAAGGTTCTCTTCTGTGAACACGCGTCAGAAGTACACATACAATAAAGGCCACTCGGCCGAAGCCTTCTGTACACCGTTTGCCTCGATGCAACACGTCCAGTGGACACTACGAGGTCGCAAGCCAGTTTTCGTGCAGTACTAAGGCATACTGTCTTGCCCTTACAGCCAAATTACAGTCCTCTCTTTCTGGTGTCACTCATGGACGGCCCTGCCCTAGTCTTCAGCACGTAGTTTCGGTCTCTATAATTTTGCCATACCCGATAAACAATAGAATGATTCGCATTAAACCATCGGGCCACATAAGTTTGCGACTATCCTGCCTCCATTGTTCCTACGGTCCTTCACCGCAGAGAGCCTGGCAGGCGTCTTCTCTGTGGCATAATGCACCGTCTGAGACATTGCACACGGCGATTGTGGATGTGAGACTACCCGGAAAACACTACTTTGTTTGATAGGTGCACTGACGTCATCGTTGGCGTGCTCGTCCATTGACCGGTCTTCCGTGCAGAACATGATCGTACCGACATCTGTTGACAGTTTGTATCATTATACAGTGAATTAGGCGCTGGACGGGGAAACAGCAGTTTGTTGCTTTAATTTTGGACACCAGGGTATGTTTTGGAAGGACTAGTTTAAGACGAGATTGAGAGGAAGGAGATACGACATGGTAGACGGCCTATAGGGAAGAGGAAATTACGCGGACATGACGAGGATGGCAGAAAACAAGAGAACATAGACAGTTATCATGTGAAAACCTACCTTGGAGAGGAACACTAACCATGACGTCAGAAGTAGGTCTAGCCACAATTTTCCTTGTTCTTGATTTAAGCGATTTCTTCCTCTCATATTTCTTCCTGCTTCACAATCATTGGGCTCAAATAGGTTTTTTTTAGCAATTTCAACCTTTTTATTTTCCTGTGCCTTAATGTTTTCAATTACTTTTCCGACTGCTGTTGTCTTAAGGTTTCCTTGACTGAGGTTAGTTAGAACGGCAGTGTAAAATAGTACGTGCACTTACCCCAACAGAACTACTGTGACGTGTGGTGTAATTGTGCGTGTGTTGTGTTGTACAAGTTCAGCAAGATTACAATAAAAATAGTTACTTATTATTAATGTAACACGAGGTTTCATCTAATCACTGCTTTTACCAGCTAATGAACGTTATTTTGTCAAAGAAACTTCCACCTGGGAACGTGTAACAATGTTGTCTGTCAAGCAGTGTGAATGTCACTAAATTCATTCTCAAAAATAATCATTTATAACCAACAAACAAGCTAAATGTATGATAAGCAATCTGAACTAAACAAGATTAACGATTCTTAGTAATTTCAGTGCCGTTATTTAAAAGACTCTTTCCTAGTTGCAGATCGTTTATCAAAATTAACGCTACTGTTATCTCGATGTGGCAACACTTTTCTTCAAGCAGAGTGAAGAGCTTTGTCACATAGTACCACACGTACACAACAATAATGTATTTTCCTGTCAAAATATTTCATAAAAGTCGTTACGAAATTACCAGGCTTCATACATCAGCAGATAAGAACTTATATCAACTAAGATGCTGTTTCCATTCATAGAAGTTCGATGTATTCACAGTCTAACTGGAATTTATTACCTCAGAGTGGGTCCTCGGCAACTAGTACACAACCGACAACATTTAAGTCTGTATAGAAAATCAGTTTAAAACTGCCGCTGCAATATTTTACTAAGATGGCGGCTAATAAAAGAAAATCGCTTATCGATTCTGCTTCAGGCTGCGTTTTACTCGTAATACATAATATACATTAAATCTTTTCTCACCTTCACTAGATGCATTAACATTTGAAAATATTTCTCAGTGTTACAAGACACATTGTTATTTACCATTTCCCAATAAACTGCGCTGTAGATCAACAGCGCTAATGGCTGCGCTCTGTTGTAACTGAGCAGATACCTTAACATTTATCCAAGGCGAGATTTACAGTGAAATAAAACTCCAAACAAACAAGATTCATTTCAGTAACACATAAACTCTATTTTCAAATATCGGTTAGCAACATAAAAATATTTTAGTAAAGTTTTTTACATACCTCTATGTTACATCAATCACATCCTATGAGTACAATAGTTCGAACAAGAAGAAGGATTTTTCTATAAATTCATAGGTAACAAAAGATTAAGATTTTGATTATCTTTTTACATATTACATACGTATTGTCAGAGATACAATTTTTTACAAAATGTTAAATTATTTCTTTCACAATCATTATTTATTATTTTACTAACGATGAAAAAAAATGGTTCAAATGGCTCTGAGCACTATGGGACTTAACATCGATGGTCATCAGTCCCCTAGAGCTTAGAACTACTTAAACCTAACTAACCTAAGGACAGCACACAACACCCAGCCATCACGAGGCAGAGAAAATCCCTGAGCCCGCTGGGAATCGAACCCGGGAACCCGGGCGTGGGAAGCGAGAACGCTACCGCACGACCACGAGATGCGGGCACTAACGATGAAGTCCTTTTATTAGTGTTAGGAGAATGGGATCAAAGTTCAGTCACATTCCACATACATTGCTGTCGTGAACATTATTTAAAAATAAAATATAGGCGTGGATATTACACTGCGTAAACGTGCCTCATCACCATGTTTAATTAGTTTCGGAACTACAGCAGTAACTTTCAAGCTATCAAGTTATGCAAATGCATCTTGCAGAGTAGAATAATCCTCCGTATGTATGTCTGTTCTCAATTGTAAATGGTATGCTCCCTAGGAGCTTCGATATTTCAGTAAGAAAAGTAACTCTCCTTGCGCCAATCACAAATAAGTTCTTCGCGCTAAGACGTTCTCTCATTTCATGAGGGTATTTTTGGTTCGTCGTTGCACCTACAAAAATGCGTGATTTATTTCACCAGACGCGTTTCGCTTTATTGAGTTAAAGCATCATCAGTGGTCTGTAATTAAGTTTATTTACATTTAGATTTCCTTTTTAGATCGAAAAACAGTTTGTTAAGAATAGGCTGGTTTGTACTTACGGTGATTTTTCGGCTGCTTCCTCTCTTACATCGGGAAATGCCGTCTGCTAGGACAGCGTTGTTTTTCTGTGTTGGATCCTGATAATTTTAAGTCTACTTTTTAGATGTTCTGCAGCACTAAGCATTTCTCACAACACACTTTTTATGCACACCACTGTATTCTGTTTGTTTTCGTACTTCAAGTATGTGTTGATGTTTGTGTTTTGTAGTGTTACCAACATAACCTTTCTACTACTTTGTCTTTGACATACAAATATTCTTTTTTAAATTAGATTAATGTATGTGTATAATTCAGTTTAACTATGTTTCTGTGTATTTATGTACTGTGTAATACTAGAGAATGAATAGCGATGGAGACTTTTTTTGGGGGGGGGGAGGAGAAATCACGATGAGTGGACATAAGTGTATAGCAGTATGATGGAGTGTGGGTTGGAGGAAAAGGTGAGGAGCGAGAGGTGAAATGAAATTGTGAAAATGCTTTTTGTGTGTGGAAATTTTCTTGGAAAGGAGGGGAGTGTCTATCTTTACTGATTATTATGATATTCATATCGTTTTCAATATTGCTTGGTCCATGGTGATCTTCTTTTAGATGATCCGCAAATGTTGAACGACTTGTACTGTATTTGAATTCTCTGATGTGTTCCTTATATCTTGTGCCAAATGCCCTGCCAGTCATTCCAATGTGTATCTTCTCACGATCTCTGCAACTGAGCTGATAGATACCACATGGTTGTTGTCTGTCTAATTTTGATTTTAGTTTTGGGATGTGCTTTTGTATGGAACTGTTTGTTTTGTAATCAACGTTTATGCCTTTTTTTAATATGCTTCCTATCTTATGAGTGAATTTGTTGTGGCAGGTCGTTGTATGCCTTTTTTTGTTGTAGTGCAAGTTATACGAGTTAGTGTGGTTTGATTAATTTTCTTCCTCATTTGTCCCTTTACTTTTTTTGTTTAGTTTGTCTATCATTGTTTCTTTGTGTCCATTTTTAATGCTATTTGTTTTATTATGGTAATTAGAAGTGTTTAGGGGGATCCTGTTCAGCCTGTTTAACATGTATCTTACTGCTGCTTGTTTGTGGCTCTGTGGGTAGTTTGAAGTTTCATTTCAGATAATGTCACTTGTTGTGGATTTTCTGTGTATGTTGAATGTATGTATGTATGTTATTGTCTTTTCTTATGATTATGGCTAAAAAATTGAGAGTGTTTTCTTGTTCTTCTTCTACAGTGAACTTTATGTTTTTGTGTACAGTATTTATGTCATGTGTAGTTGCTGTATTCTGTTTTTAGATTCATCTACCATGCATATTATGTCATCCATGTATCTGTACCAGTAGATGACATTGTAGCTTTTCTTTGTTATTGTGTCTTCAGATATTAGTTTTTCTATGTGATTCATGAAAGTGTTGGCTAATGTTCCTGAGATAGGTGAACCCATGGGTAAACCTTCTTCTTGTATGTAGTATTCTTGATCGGATTCAAAATAATTTCCTTGTGTTATTAACTGTAATAATTTTATGGTATCATCTGTGTGTTCATGAGGTAGCTGGTTGGGTGTTTTCAGGTTTTATTCAATAATTTTATGGGATGCAACTGTACGTACTTTCTACATCAAAGGAGAGCAATGTTGCTGTGTCAGGGATTTTAATGTCTATTATAAGTTCTACCAGTTGAGACGTATTTCTGATTGTTCTATCATTTTCTAGTTTATAATACAGGGTGAGCTGTGATTTCATTTGTTTTGCTAGTAGATATGTGGGAGCTGCTCTGAAGTTTACTATTGGACGAACTGGATAACTTTCTTTATGGACCTTTGGTTGACATCTTGCGGTTTTTGTGTACAATTCTCTGTTTCTCTCTGTCTGTAAATGTGTACTCTATGTTTTTGAGTGTGTTTTTATAATGTGTTTGAAATCTGTTAGTTAGGTTTGATATTAACTCTTTTATGTTGTCTTTGCTGATGAATTCTTCTGTACTTTCTATGTATTCTTTTGTTTTCACGAGGACAACACCACTACTTTGTCAGATTTTGTTACAATGACATTTTCTGTTTGCAGTTTTTTCTTTAGCTTTTTAAGCTGTTTTCCAGCACAATTATTTTTGAACTTATTGCTTTCTTTTTTAATTTGTTTTGCTATGTTTTTAATTTCTTCTTTTATTAACTCCCTAATTAGCCCTGTGTTTACACTACTGTTTTAATTTTTTCTTCTATAGTGAGAATATATTCAAATTCTATAATGAGATCTTGTATCTGTTGTTCATTTGCTGGTGAGTCAACGTTGTGTTTTAGACCTTTTTCGAAGAGGTGTTTTTCGTTTTCATCTAGTGTTATAACCCCAAGATTGACCACCCTAGGATAGAAATTATGTGTGAGAATGTGTTTGCTGTTATGGAGTTCTGAGTGGCGCAATTTGAGATTTTCAATTTTCTTATTATGCTTTAGCCCCATTTTGTTTATAGCTCTGCAGCTTTCGACCTTTTCCACAGTGTAAGCAAAAATAGTCGGATTATTTAATTTTTGTGCTAGCTGAAGGTGAATTTCGTATAATTCTTCGTTTAATGTCTGTTTCTTTGTATATAGCGATTTAATTTCGTGTTTCAGCCAGGCATTTTTAGCGGCCTGTCTGGCAAGTTTTGCTGCTTTTGAACTGTTTTTGATCTTTATGTATTTTGGCATAAGATCATTATGTTTACAATGGTTATTGAATTTAATGGTTTCAAGTGTTTTATACAAATTAAAATGAATCTTCTTAAAATGGCAGTAGAGGCCAACTGGAAGTGCTTGAAAATTAGATTCTTCATTTGTGTGGTGATAGTGTGCGTAGATGCTTTATAATTCATGAGGGTATTTTTGATCCGTCGTTGCAACCACAATCGATCTAAAAAGCTAATCAAAATGTAAATAAACTTAATTACAGACCACTGATGATGCTTTATCTCAATAAAGCGAAACGGGTCTGGTGAAAAAATCACGCATTTTTGTAGTAGCAACGACGGATCAGAAATACGATCATGAATTATAAAGCAGCTACGGACGCCATGGCCACACAAATGAAGAATTTAATGTTCTGTCATTTGGTGCAGTGAAGTTTGTGAGAAACCTCAGTGGACGACAGTACCGATGTTCCATTATCGGTAGCGGTCTAGAAAGGTGTCTTCGCTAGACAACTGCTCTGTGTACGCGTGCCCCATATGTAAAAGTGCCCCCGTCTCCCCTACACTTAATAAAATCCTCATACCTTGTTGTCTGAGTATTTTAATTAGTTTCCTATGGTGTAGGCATCAGCGCCAAGGTTAATATCGGGTATCTTGACTCAAAATACGAGCTCATCGAGTATCAGACCAGATTGTATATTGCTTGCAGGCAAATTAAAGCGAGACAGAAGAAAAAAGGTAAGCAAACTGTTTATTAATTCAGAAGTAATCGCCACAACTGTTAATACATTAAACTCACTGTGAGTCAAGACAGCCATTGCCTTCGTGGAAAAATGTTTGTGGTTGCCTATGGAACCATGATTGTAGCCTGGCGTGTGTCTCTCCTAAGCAGATCGACGGCCACGAGTGTCTCTCTCCAGGAGCCCTAAAATTTGGACATCGCTTGGGGAGACATCGGCACTTAATACAGAATGCGTATGTGCTTCCTAGCAAAATTTCTGTAGCGTAGTTGAAATAATCTCGTCAACATGTGGACGGGCCCTTGATCATATTGCCGAATCACTTTTAATAAATTGTGCCGCGGCAACATTGCGAAATAATTAGTTATGCACCAAAGTAAAATTGTTCCGAAAACATTTGAAGATATGACATGCAGCAAATTAGTGATTTATCGCATGTTTGAATATTTTTAGGGATGAAATTCATCGTTACTTTCTGATGCCTTTTGTTTAATCGTCATCTATCCTTAAGGGAACTGAAGTATTAAATGCACGTACTCATTCTCCACCCCACAGGTACTAGCATTACAGTTTCTTATTGAGACTACTTTAAAAGAAGTAGAATGCGTTGAAGATCTGTATAATTCGGAGGTAACGATTCACACAATCTTACCGGCAGGTCTACGTGCATTCGGTGGATTGACTGGCAGTACACGCCCATACTACTGAATTTATTTAGCAGCTATCTAATAAATATATGGCCATTCAGCCACATAAATTAACCCTATTATATTGGCTCTTTATTACTCCTCTTCGGGGTATTTTATGATAACAGTAGTTAGATCTTCTTGGTACTTACTTACAAGAGGTAATTCTTCCTGTTTGACATCTTAATGATTCGGTCTTGGAACGAAACGTAAACAACCACTGTTATATTGAAATCGCAGGACAGCTGCTTTGATGCTGACATCAATCACTGTCACTCCACAGATACTATTACTCCACGGTTACGCCTATATAATCGTTGCTTGTGCCACAGTATGTATCGATCGCCAGCGATGTTACTCAAACTGCTTCTGAAAATAGCGTTATTTTCCCCTTCTACACTGCTGCCAACAAAAAGGTTCTGCACAATATAGACAAAGAGTGTTCACTGGAAGGTACGAGCAGCACCGGCTTTGGGGGTGAGGGTGCCGCACATCCCAACACATATCTAAAGAAAAAAACACTAATGGAGATGAACAATGTTGGATCTAAATTTAACCACAATCCTTCAACATTTGTAGTACTTAAACAGTACCTTAAGAACATTCATTTTATTCAACTTCTGGATTTTTGAAGATGCCTGAAAATGTTATTGAAAAAAGCTCTGAATTAGATGCTTGTACCGCGATGTCATTTACGGCGCTTATTTGACAGTGGCTTCAGATAAAATCAGTAAAAATAATCAAGCGCCGTCCGTCATAAAGGAATGGGTGTTGAAAAAGAATAACGCATGAACCTGTGTTCAGTGTACGCCGCCTTTAGAATCTGAAGATTGATATTGTATGGCCGAAACCGGTTATGACTGTGTCACAAACATGTGATTGCGTCTATAAATAAACAAAAAAATTTTAAAAAAGAATCAATCACGCACTCCATAGACAAAATGTCGTTTTGTTCATAAATTGAACAGTTCTCCATCTTGTAACCAAGGGCGTCCATACAACAGTTCTGTAGGAGAGTGGGGACAGTGTGGGATGGAGGGGGGTGGTAGGTAGTATCTCTCTTTCTCTCTCTCTCTCTCTCTCTCTCAAGAAAGAGAGAGATGTGTGTGTGTGTGATGGATTAAAGTCCAGCGAACTGTGAGAATGATGCCATCGGCAGCAGCTGGAACTCCTTGGAAGTACAGCTACACTTAACGCTACGTAGCCGTGTCTAACTGTGAAGTGATTTGCAGGGAAGTCCCAACAAATATTTTTCGAAGTGAAGTAGTTCTGAAGTTATTAACGAAAGATTGAAACCCAATAATAGTTTATTTCATTGAAGAGTTAACTGTCAATATAAAATCAGATATTGACTGCGATTTGCAACATCATCTCGAAGACAGCCGGGCAACGCCTATTGAAGGTCTACAATGTCTCAAACAAGACTGACCAGTTTGGCCTCACTGTCCACGGAAAATGAAGTTGCAGAAAACCTAGATGTTGCTAATCTTATCAGAGAGTTTGCTAACAAAAAAAGCTAGAAGCTGTTTGTTTATTTTTATTTTTTTCATTAAATTGTTTGTGTTCAGACGACGGTCAGACATTACAGGCTAATTGCTTAGATTTATATTAAAGTCAATAAAACATATGGTAACCAATTCATAATTAGTGTTATTATATAATAAAGGCGCCAAATGAGTGAGTTGGCCGGCCGATGTGACCGAGTGGTTCTAGGCGCTTCAGTCCGGAACAGCACTGGTGCTACGGTCGCAGGTTCGAATCCTGCCTCGGGCATGGATGTGTGTGGTGTACTTAGGTAAGTTAGGTTTAAGTAGTTTTAAGTCTAGGGGACTGATGACCTCAAATGTTAAGTCCCATAGGGCTTAGAAAGATTTGAATTTGAGTGAGTCGCCAGGGGCGCCTCGATGGCTAAGGAAACTGTCCGCCCTTGTACGAGCTCCTTCCAAGGAGTTTGCCAACCCTACGCACGCTACGTCCACGACGGCGCAACGAGCGCCAACGTCTTTTCGCGGAATAGGCTGACAGGACAGTCCAGGAGGTGGAATTCGTGCGCATGCGCACGAAAGCGACGCCGTCTTGCCGGTGCGTCGGTCGCTGCGCGGCAACAGCAGTGTAGCTCCGCCAGATGCCGGTAAGGGATTGCTCAACATCGTCGCACAGTTCCTTGGTGCCATTACGGTGCGTTGATGTGCTGACATTCGAATGATTCGTTGTCCATCATTAATATACGTATGGGTAACTAAATTTGCCATTTTGCTTCGATAATCAACTTCTGGCGACAAGCTGCGATTAACAGTTTACTTCATGCATTAAAAAATAAATAAAAAATACACGAAATTTCTTATGTTAAAAATCACAATATTCATATAAAAGATCAGAGAATCCCTGAAACGGAAGAAAAATTTGGGGATGTCATGACTCACGTTTCCCAAGCTTGCACCTTTGTTTCCGAGCAGTTGAAACCTTGAAAAAATTAGTTCTTTGTTTTTAAGGGGTGATAACAAGGTCACAGAACCAAGGAGGCGAATTCCAAGTGTCTAGGAATGTTTCAAAGAAAAAGATGGTACTGGGAAGCCTTTATTGTAACGAAAAGCGTTGGTGTGCTTGAGGGAAGTTATTTTCCTACGTAGCCTGTTTTTGGTTTTGAAATTACACTCTGTTTCATGAGTTAGCTATTAGCTGATTTAGACCCCTTGGTCATTTCGAGCAATGTCTGTTGCTTGCAGCATAGTAAAAAAATAATAATCATGTGTGCGGAGGGACATCTGAGGCCGTTATCAATAACTGTTTCTTACAATGTTGGTAGTTCCACCCACAAGAAGAGAAAAATGTGACCCTTATGTATGTTTTGTCACTGTACCAGCGTACAACACGTTGAAATACGTCAGTTTCATATTTAAAATGTGACAAAACTTTCGTAAGGGTCCTATTTCTCTCTTTTTGCATACGGAATTAACGTCTGACATAGTTGTCGCGCGGTTCCAGACTGAAGCTCCTAGAACCGCTCGGCCACTCCGGCCGGCTGGGAAATAGAGCTAATAATTATATCTACGACCTGTTGTTCCACAACTTGTACTTCCAATGATTTTTCCTTCACCTCAATTATTGTAGTGATGTGAAACGTAGCGATCATATAGGCTCAGTCGTAGGTAAAGTAGGTAGCAGATTTCTGTTCACTGGTAGACTAGTATAGAAACGCAGTTAACGGAGAACGCTAACCAAACACTCGTGCGACCCGTACTAAAATATTGCTCAAGTGTGTGGCACCCGTACCGAATAGGAGTAACAGGGGATATTGAAAGCATACAAAGAAGGCAGCAAGACTGGTCACGTGGAAGAGTGACGCGGAGGTATTGAAGGCAATGGGCTCGTAAACACTTAAAGAGAGACGCAGACTATCCCAGAAAGCCTGTTTTCAAAGTGTTAAGAAACAGCTTTATCCGAAGATTCTAGAAATATACTACAGCGAACAATCTACCGCTCCCGTGGGGATCAAGGGACAAGATTCGATAAACTGCAGCCTACGCGGGGGCGTGTAGCTGATCATTTACCCGCGCCCGATACGTGAATAGTAGGAAATACCCTTTGCCATGCACTTCACAGTGGTTTGTAGACTGTGGATGTAGCAGTAGAAATACTTTTTTTTATTACTGCTATTGTTACTACCCGTGGTCGTTATTACAGTTTTCTTGTCGTTATGACTGTCTGATTCGGTATTTCCGAAGCTCCGTTTCGTATTTCTTCGGTTGTTTTTGATTGCCAGATTCTTGAATCAGGTATGTTACTTGGCTGTGCTGGCAATCAGCTTCTGCCGAATTTCTTCAAGGCCATTATAAGATAGCTTGGCGCAATAGTTCCGAATTCGTCACCGTTAGTATTCAAGCAAGTACCGTGATTGTCTCCTGTGACACCACGTCATCGGTGTGCCTTGACGGCGGTAGATCAGGGTGTGTCTCACTGTTGACGTGGTAATGCCTGATTCATGTGGCCGGTTGTTTGCTGTCTCCTGCCGCGTAGCAGGAAATTGTTCCGGAGTTAACAGTGGCAGTGCTTGATTTCCGGCTTCCAGTTCCACATCCCTTTCATTTCCTGTATGTCAGTTTCTACGTTGTAAATTCACTTCCAATACAGTAACGCTCCGAGAGCAGTTTTCTCTGAACTGATCTGCCTCTTCACATCAAAACAAGTGTTTACTTATCCGCTGTAAGAGACCTGAGCTGTGAGTCCCTCTGTTTTGAAGAGCGATAGAAACATGTTGCACTTCAATCTGTACAGCTCTAAAGGTGTATCTTGCAGACCTTTTCTCTACAGATACGTTCGTGTTGTTCCACATGTTGACAACCTTACAGTGTGTTTATTGTCCAAGTACATTAATTAAGCGCTCACTTATTAATCGAATATCATCTGCAGGGATGATCCGTGCTACTACTAGCATCACGATATTTAAATTCAGTTTCGTCGTTCGTCTGTTCCAGTTCAGCAGCAAACATTTCAGGTGAGTCACATTTTGTGCAGCACAGGCGTTCTACCCTAGTCAGCTGTTTCGCCATTTGTATGTTTTAGAACAGCAGCAAACACTTCAGTTGAGACACATGTTATGCAGAACTTGTGTTCGTCCTTATTTAGCTGTTCATGTCTTGTCTTTTCAGAAGTAAATTTCAGTTCGTTGACCAACTACTGTTGGAGTTCTTGTTGAGTCAGTCGCACATTGTGTGTGCTTTGGTTGAAAATTACGCACCACAACTAGCATCTTCTCTCCCTGTTCCACTCCCAAACAGAACGAGGGAAAAGTGACTGCCTATATGCCTCTGTATGAGCCCTAATCTCTCTTATCTTATCTTTGTGGTCTTTCCGCAAAATATAAGTTGGCGGCAGTAAAATTGTACTGCAGTCAGCCTCAAATGCTGGTTCTCTAAATTTCCAGTAGCGGTTCACGAAAAGAACGCCTCCTTTCCTTCAGAGACTCCCATCCGAGTTCCTGAAGCATTTCCGTAACACTGGCGAGATGATCAAACCTACCAGTAACAAATCTAGCAGCCCACCTCTGAATTGCTTCTATGTCCTCCCTCAATCCGACCTGATAGGGATCCCAAACGCTTGAGCAGTACTCAAGAATAGGTCGTATTAGTGTTTTATAAGCGGTCTCCTTTACAGATGAACCACATCTTCGCAAAATTATACCAATGAATCGAAGACGACTATCCGCCTTCCCCACAACTGCCATTACATGCTTGTCCAAAAACTTGAATAACCGCCTTTTGCAGTGCGAGAAGTGCTGGAAGAGGGTCAGTGATGTTCTGGAAGGTACCGACAGGGATGTGGAACCATGCCGACTCCAGCGCCGTGGCCAGCTGTGCTCGTTTTCTCGGGTGCTTAACCACGACGCGAACAGCCCGATCGAGGTGGTCCCATAGATTCTCGATTGGGTTTAAATCCGCGGACTTTTGTGGACACTGAATCATGGTAGACTCATCTTGCTCTTCGAACCACGCCTGTACACTGTGAGCTGTGTGACACGTTGCACTGTCCCTCTGCTACATGTAATCGTCCCGAGGAAAAACACAGTGCATGTAAGGGTGGGCATGGCCCCCAAGGATAGATGCACACATGTATCGATCTACTGTGCCTTCCAGAATGACGAGACCGCCCAGGGAATACCACAGAAGCATTCCCCAGACCGTAACGCTCCCTTCTCTTGTCTGGGCACTTCTTACGATTGTTGTTGGCGGTGTGGCACCTGTCTGATGGAGCGTAAAACGTGATTGGTCTGAAAATGCCACCTGCCGCAAATGAACGTCCAGTTGCGGTACTGGCGTGTAAATTTCAGCCTTCGACGCCTGTGACCAGCAGGCTGCGTGGGTGCATGAACCAGGTGCCTAATGCGGAGGCCGACACGTAGCAACGTCCGCTGAATGGTAGTTGAGGAGACACGGTTGGTTGCTCCTTGGTTCATGTGGGCGGTCAGTTGCTGAACGTTGGACGTCTGTTTGTCCCTACACATCTCCAGAGCCGTAGTTCACCTCTGTCATTTATGGCCCATTGTGCATTACAGTTGCCTCGGCACCGGTTTTGGAAAGCGCCATTTTATCATGCACAGTAAAGTTCAACCACGATTGCCGAAAAAGTTTCAAAACCTTTTTCGGAAGTGCTTCCACCCTTGGCCCGAAAGCCAATGATCATGCCCTCTAAGGACAACAACTGCTCTGTTCCCCCACCCACCGACATGGTTTATGTATCCTCCACTGCTAATGCTGCCACCTGCCGTTTGTGACTGGTTATTGCACGTTGAGTTTGATCATAGGCGAGAGCCACGTCAATATGACTAGAGCGTGTATTTTGAAAGTGTTCTTCCAGCACGTATCGTGGTCACGATTAATAAACTATAAAAATGCTCGTAAACTCACGGCATCTAATGGCTCTGGTATTCATGTTCTCCATTTATCTCTTTATCAGAAACAAGAAATGCAGTCAGTTGAGTATATACTAGAATACTAGAAAGTGTCGCCACTAGTTAGCATCTTCCATTAGCAAGCAGTACCTCACTTAGCCACACAGCCACAGTGTCATTCAAAAATAGAGACCAAATTTAATTAGTTTTGATTTCATGAAATATAAATTGTATATGAGCAGGCTACAAATTTTTCGAGAAAAGAGGATCTGAAGTTTCGATTTCCAGTGCTAGAACATTGATAGTTGCTTAAACGACACTACAATGCTCGCAACGGTAACCAGTTCCTTTCGGTTGTTGGATGGCTACCGTGCATCATAAGCTTTTATGTGGTCTGGTGTTCCGAAGAAGTGAGACAGCAATTTCAGTGCAAGGGACATTTCGTCTCCGATTCAGTCTTAAGCCACCATCTAGAAAAAGCATAAGAAAAGCCTTAGGGTTCTGATACGCCCTGATAAACCGCAGGACAGGACAAGTAGTTTAAATTGTGGAAAAAGGCCAAAATAAGCGGCTATCAGTTACACTCGAACATACAACTTTGTTTATTTGACCAAACATTACAAGAGCTAACAAAATTTTAAAAAAACGCAGGATTAATTTTTGGAACTTAATTACCAGCTGAACGTGCCATACAATCTCATGCCTTAAGGGCAAGACGACCGTAATTTAAAAGTCGGTTAGAAGCCATACAAATGCAAACAACAAGAACAAATAAGAAAACGCAGTACACCCAATGCCGCTCAGAAGTTTCCGAGGGTGGGCCCGGAATTTAAACACTAATGGTCGCTTAGGTGAGACAGGCAGTCGGCTCAACCACTATCCGACGACAACCCAACCAACAGACAGTCAACGGACCCACCGACGAGATAACTTCCGCTCCACCCGACCAGCACACAACAGGGAGTTCAATGGAACAACGTAGAAAGTGTTGGCACCCACAACGAATTATACTTTGAGATGTCAAACTACACACCGTGCTGGACAGCGACAACACGATGAGGAAAATACACAGCCTGAATTTACGTCAATGGCCAGGGCAGGTAACCGGCACGTTAACGGCCACAAGGCAGAAGATTCCCCTGGTGCACTTCAATTCAAAATAACCAAGTACAGTTAAACTTCACGGGAGGGTGGCTAAAATTTGCCACTTCGAAAACACACGTTGTTGCTCGAGGGAATGTCCCAACAGTCGACAACGAACTCCAAACGACACAATGTGAACAGTCTTTACTTGCTAGTAAATTAAATCAAAACACAACTTTCGTGTCTAGGGTTGGTGAGCCACGGACCTCCTAGCAATGGGAACAGCACCACACACTCCGACCGCGCGTGGACGCTGGCAGCGGTCTCGGCCAAACTACCCGCCGCGGAGATTTCCTCGCTGCTCCACGCCAACCGGCCAACTGGTCAGCCCCGGAGACGGTGGAAGGACCAAATATACGTCGGCCGATGAGACGACCAACCGAACGGCCAACCAGCGGTCGTTCCTCTCCAACCTCCCTCCGTCGGACAGTTCATGTGTGTCGAGAGCGGTCGGCGAGCTCTGGCTGTCGGCGCCTCACCAGCGCTCCGTCCCCGACTTCACTGCTACTGCGTCCCAACTGCACTGCTGGTCCGTCTTCAACTCACTGCCAGACACACGACGACCCGGAAATACTATCGGTCGCTCCAGAGATTGTACGACAGTGCACTTATCGATACGCGCTGCTGCTGCTGCCGCTCACGGACAAGTAAGGCAAGAAGCTAGTGACGCCAGTAAATGGAATAAGAAAACGGGGCGACAGTACCGTAATAGAAGATGGCAAACAATAAATGGCATGAACACGAGCCGTGCACGGCTCAGGTTCAACAAACCTAATGGCTCCGTAAAGAGGTAAGCATGAGTCGAACATGTATTCAAATGAGGAAATGAAAGGAAGAAAGTTTTGGATGTAGTCTAATTACATCAACCAACAGAGATAGTAGAAAACAAGGGATACCTCAGCCAACTGTCTGACCCATTTGTTGTACAAGGGGCGATCAAAAATTTAGTTTCTAAGGCCTTACGCTCCAGAATAGGGTATGCCAAACAGACTTATCGCCGTAAGCGTTGAGCCAATCATCCCACCGACGCACCTAATTGAAAATACCCGTTTGGTAGAACACCGCGTCCTGCTGCGTGAAGAAGTCCGTAACTATCTACTGCACATCCTCGTCCGACACGAATCGTCCCTCCTTTAAGACCTTTTTAAGGGGCCAAAGGCCTGATAATCGCCTGGAGAGAGATTAGGACTATAGGGCGGGCTCTCGAGAGTCTCCCACTTGAGTGGAGACTGGCCCCCTAGATCGACCAGTGTCTTGTGCCAAATCGCGACCAGCGTGAAACCTAGCGCACCATTCCACAACGGTGGTTTTAGAAAGACGTGATGCCCCATACACATTCTTCATTCTCCGATGGACGGCTACCAGTGTTCTTCCTACGACAGGCTAGAACAGACTAACAGCACGTCGGTCCTGTTTGGACGCATTTCGTAATAGTATCACTATAGTTCACGTTGCCGCATTTACCGCACACTCGTCGGATAACACGAATGCCACACTAATGCCTTGCCTACATGTCGGTGCGTATATATCCGCATCGGAGTCGTGCTACGTTGCATGTACGCAGCAGCAACGCCTTCGAACTATTTCATAAACCGTTATCAGGTCTGGGGAAGGCATACCGCTTACGACTTGTGTAGGCTCTCATTGCAAACTAAAAAGAAAAGTGCACTGAATTTTGTAGTGTCATAGCGACTTATCAGCCGTCAAGGTCAACGGGTCGGAATGTCACGTTGCAGGAACTTACGTAGTGACGGAGTTCAGAGAGTTACCCAGAAGACAGTATGCTCATGTGAGGGACGAAGGGAGCTACATAAGAAAAGACGACATCGCTTCTCGGATTTTGACGTAATCAATTTGCAGTTTATTTAATAAATTTCTACATCCCTTACTTCTACAGGTTCTTGCTCTAGTGTACTAATTTTTAGCGACGGAGAGAGGTTTCATTATAGTGGAAAGTTGAACAGACACTGTGTTCGCATACGATGTCTGTAAAATCCTCACGGATCAGTGCAACAATATGGAAAAGACGCAGCGATGATAGGCATGTTTTTTGCCTTATAGCAAGACAAAGTTTACGGACAATTCTTTTTCGCAGAGTGAACTGCTGCTTTATGAATTTATCTGGAGCCCTCGTAACAATGGCTTTTTTTTTCCTCAGCTTACCAAAGATCCACAAGGCTTCGTTTTTCTATGGTATAACATTGGCATCTTGCTGTCCGAGCAGTTTTGAATCAATCCCCCATCGACATATGCTGATCTCACAACATGTAACTTATGCTCTTGGGGCTTTGTAAGGGAGGCAGTTTATGTTCCACCTCTACCACTATTCCACCTCTACCAATAACGCTGGTTAACTTGCTGAGATGAACTCAGTAACACAAGAGACATCTGCAAATTTTTGAAAAGTTTGAAACATACACAAACCGATACATACATAAGAATGAATTCTGCCTACAATGTCCATATCAACTCAACAGATGCAAACACCGAAACCATATAAGAAAAATTAGAGTTAGTAAAAAGTGATGAACTAAGCAAAGCAAATTTGGTAAAGTGCGTATCACACAAAGCAGCCGTAAGTTGAGCTCCATAATATAAAATAAATTCAAATGTTTTCATTAAATATTTTAGTATATATAATGTCCAATAAAATCTTTGTTTTTATGTACATTTTGTTTTCATTTGTAACTCTTTCATTGTATCACTGTTGTCAATGTTATTTTGAAACTATTGCAAATAACTGCAGCAGGTGGAAGATGCTGATTTACATTCGAGGACTGAGTTAGGAGAGTTGCCGAATTCATGTGTTTGGTTTTCCACCAGCAACTAGAAGTTGCCCAATTCGTGTGAGCCGTATTCCTCTCTAACGCCAGTGACGTCGATAAGACTTGAAGTCCTAATCTTGCTTCCAGTTTCTGCCTTCAGACTTCATTATTTGGTAACCACGTGTAGGCTACACTTCTTGTTTTGTTCACATAAATTTACTTTCATAAGACTTAGGTATTGGTTTTACGCCCTTTTTCCAGTACAGAACAGATTCCGAAGACGGCAACAGTCAAAAATAAACATTTTTCAGTCCCCTAATCAATCGCTACAAAACTGAATGTTATTGAAAGCCTTCTGTAATTCAATAAAAGATAAGCTAGTCTGTTGTATCAGTGGACTTCTCTAAAACCTGTCTAAGAATGAATACTGCATCTCGTGCGTGATCTACCGCATCTGAAAGCATGCTGCTCTCTGCAAGGGCTGTAATGCTTTTTTTTTCTCATTACTGTTCTTATGAGCTAAAGAGCTCAAAACAACAGAGTTCTCTCTCTGTAGGTGCTCGGATCTTTCTTATCCCCTTTTCTGTGCATCAGAATTGTAACACTAGTTCTTCATTCGTTCGGAATTTTATTACCAGTTATAAGATTGTTAACCAACTTGGTTAATTTTTCACTTAGTGGATATCGTCCACAATTCACTAATTCATTGAGGATTCTGCTTTTCTAACAGACTTACAACTTTTTCTACCTGTGTATCATTTACTTGTATATTGACCTCTGATCTCTCTTCATTTTATGGTGGTTTTTTACCTTTATACAACTCTGTTATGTCGTTCACTTTCAAAATCTCATTTAATTCTTTCCTCTGCTATCGTATCATTCTCCAAGTTTGTTTCCGTATTCCGCAGAAGACCTATTCTAAATTTCCCAGTCTTCCTGATTAAAACGAGTCACTAGTGATTTTGTCTCATTAACATTATTTTGTAATGTTCGTAAGGTTCTTGTGTTTTGAGTGTTTTATATTTCACATGGGCACATCTCTTTTTTTATACATTTCTTTAACCTGTTCTCGAAACCATGGTATTCTGTTTGTTTTCCTCTCTTGCCTTCTAACGCGTGTACCTAATGCTTCCTGAGATGCTGCTTCAATACTTTCTTTGATTTTCTCCCAAACCTGATCTACATTATCCTCTGAATTTATGGGTTTCTCTTTTATGTCCTCTGCTATCGTTTCTGATACAATTTTTTAGATTCTTTCTATAATGATTGTATATTAAATTTTCTTTCTTTTAAGGTTTATTTATTTAGCGTCTTGTTCCTTCCTACAATCATTACGATAGCATTTACTCTATCACGAAGCATACATGTGCATGGAAATTGGCGGTTGTATAATTACCTATTATACTTGATGGCACCAAGGCTCCAAAACTGGTATCATCTTTACTCTTGTGTATAAATTAAAACTTTATCTAAAAGGTTTGAGCAACAGAATAAAGTCTGTTCATTCAGCGGTAAACGTGGGAACACATACAAATTGAAAAACATATGTGAGTATTCCCTCCTCTGCTACAGTGAACACACTCAATTCAGTTACTCAATACTTTTAGCTAATGTTTTAATTTCTAAGTAAGAGTGAAGTTGATATCAGTTTTGGCACCTTGCCGCCCTCATTCATAAGTAAGTAATGAAACAAACAGCCAGTTATCCTAGTGAATGTCCTTAGATTGTACAGTACAAAAGTAAATGTTTCAAAACTAAAATAGCCAACAGAAACAACTTTCATTGTTCAAGTCGAGAATCGATACATTAAGGAGTTTAAGGCATGTTAATTTTTGCTTGCTACTGTGTTTGGAATAAATTGTGTACTGGGGAAAATGGAGTTACAACCCGGAACTAAGTCGTATAGAAATAAAGTTTTGTGAAACAACGCAAAAAAGTGCTTTCGTTTAGTCAAGCAGTATAAAATGTTTCATCAAGAAACCTCAGCTGAACCAATTGAAACATATGTATTCAACTCCATGAACTACACGTTATTGTTAGAAAGCCATTTCTTTGTCTCCCAGTATTGTCGCTACCTTGAATGACTCGTATTTTGCAGCTCACTTTACTGGTCCCTGCTTATTCAGGCTAACAGAAACGCCGATACATGTTTCCACAATCGCGCACACACCTGTTGTTCTCGAAAGCCAGCCCCAACTCTCATAACATCATCTCGACCAGGTAACCGCGGGCTATAGCTTGAAAGGAAGGAAGATAGCGGTGTAACGAAACAAGTCTGCCACAAGCTAAGCCGAGGAAACTACGAACCAACTGCGGCGATATTAGTCTGTTGCTGTGAGGCAAATTACAAGTTATCCTTAACCATACTCCTCCCAGGCTATTTTATAATCTCATATTGCGTCGAACTATCGCCTCCAAAGTCTGTATGCAGAGAAAATTAAACGAATAACTTTTCTGGCCACGTACTTCTCCATTATCGAGTAAGCCGCCTGCGGACCGTTAAGTTCCAGCATTTTCGCTTTGAATTAACACCCATTACTAGCTCAGTCAAGCGTCCAGAAAGTGCGTGTCCTGAAAACTCTTGAACTTTTGATATCATTTATTCTGTTTCCAACTCTTTAAATTACTCACTTGCGTTTGCAATAGCAGCATAGTTTACCTGTTCTACGATTACGTGATGAATTCATAGGTTAGTTTTACAGGCTTCATACCCTAAAATCAGACGTGTCTCACGGACCATTCTGTTCGTTACATGTTTCATAGATCGTCTGAACGATCCTTTTGTAGAAATGACGTGGAACAAGTCAGTTTACAGGAAATGTATACATGATTAGTATTAACTTAAGGAACACTTTACTTTTGTAATCCTACTCATGCAACAACTTTAAATTTTCTCCCAGCTATGAGTTTTTAAATAGAAATTCTCTGTTTAATAGATGTAATTTACCAGGAGAAATGGTTTTACGTTAGATATAAATGATTTGGATATAGGTAGACATATAGGTAAATAAGTTAGATATAATAAGATAGAATTAGGTAAGTTAATATAAAACTACCTGCCAGACATATTACATTATTGGGAAAATATTCAAAAACTTTAGTTGCTACATAGTAAACCCCTTTTTGAGCATCTGACAGCTTTGGTAGTGGGTTACTTTTGTACAATAACTAACGATCTCCTGGATTGTTGACCCCTTATATTCACTTGTCAGTCTTATGACATTACGCTCTGGAGAACAATCATCCGCCTCCGAATCCTATTACTACTGGTGACGCTGTCGTGACCGATATGCAGCAAGTAATGTCGAAAACTGATTGTAGAGCCGGCCATTGTGGCCGTGCGGTTCTAGGCGCTTCAGTCTGGAACCGCGTGACCGCTACAGCCGCAGATTCGAATCCTGCCTCGGGCATGGATGTGTGTGATGTCCTTAGGTTAGTTAGGTTTAATTAGTTCTAAGTTCTAGGCGACTGATGACCTCAGAAGTTAAGTCGCATGGCGCTCAGAGCCATTTGAACCATTTGAACTGATGGTAGAAGAAATTGCATCACTCGACGCTGCCTTGAATAGGGATCAGATCTCGTAACTGTACATCATATTCCTCGATTAATTACAATACTCTTCGGTGTATTCTCTGAGATGCTCCTGAGATAAGTAGTCTACCGGACACGGACCTGTTGAGGTGTGAAATCCTTCGTGGCCATAGCGGTGACCAAGACTCGTGTCGAACCAACTTCCACCTTCTTTTCTTACATCTTTAGATTTATCTATTACGATAAAAGTACGACATAAATTGTTAGAAGCACTATTTAACTAGTCATGTCGCAGATAGATTGTGGCTAAACATTTCTATTAATACGTTCATGCGAAAACAAAGTGGAGGATTCCGTATTCGACAATAGCAGGCATTGTGTCTATATTGCAGAGACACTGATCGTCAAGCTGTAAGAACCATATTTAGATTTCAGTCGAGGCTGCATAAAATGTCAGTGTTCAGAGTGGTCTCAACCTTCTGAGTTAAGACATCATCGTACAATATGTAGCATTCATGTTGTCAATGCGTAAACACGTGTTCACTAAATGCTGCCAATGGCACCTGACGATGGCCTTTGAAGGTTGTAACCTGTTCGACTGCACCGTAAATAAGTGATTGAGTCAAAAATTTAAAAAAATGAAACCTTAAAATCATGGCCGCATTTACGTATTATACATTTATACCGTAATCTGTTTCTGCAATAGCGTGGGCCTACTGGATTTTTACAAGATAATCAAGGAAAATGCATACTATGAAAGAACTTTTAGCTTTTAGTACGAGGGTTATCTTACCTGGAGGCGCAACAGGACTTCACTTGTCGATTTCTTACGCTAACACCCACAAGAGCAAACATATGGTTACTTTTCAGTAAGTTCCGAATTGGAAACGTTGCCGTTGAATGTTGCTCTAGGATATCTCATGTACCGCAGGAGACTATTAAACGAATCACACAAGCAACCGAAAGAAATTTTGATGCATGACTTCGCCGTTTAAGCAAAGGGTTCGGCGTACGAAAATCAACGATTCCGAAAGTTGTACAGTTCAAGCTAAAGAAAAAGGCGTACCACATTGAGGCACAAATTAGAACACGAAAATTATGCAGGTCGTCAAGCTGTGTGGTGGGATTTATAGAAGCTGCACACAGAGAACACCTTATGGATCACGTTTAATGAAAAGGCTTCATTCCACTTCTCCGGAAAAGTTAACAAACCTTAACGCATATGGGTTAACAAGCCACTTCAGGCTGCCGCCAAAAGTGAATGTGTGGCTTGGATTCACAAAGACTATCGTTTACGTCCCTTGGTTTTTGCAGAAGAGACAATTACAGGAAACATCATCACGATATGCTGAACCAATTCCTGTCCGCATATGCAGGAAGAAACTGAAATTTGCCAATAGATGGATAGGCTAGGTTTAGCAAGACTGTGACCATCGCGTTCACCTGATTTGACACCTTTGGATTTCTTCACTTGGGGACACAGAAAGTCAAGTGCGTACGAAACAAATGTAAGTGATGTCCAGCATTTAAGAATCCGATATGTAGCGTCTGCTATCTCACAATGTGTACTTCAGAATGTGACAGGTCTGCTCTTCAAGGGGGAGCAAAGGTACGAAGTAGACGGAGACCTCGTTAAAATGCAATGAAAATGCATACAGAGACTGACAATAAATGATTGCGTGTTATGCGAATGTATCGATAATTTCTTAGAAATGGTTCGGGTCTTCTGACCGCCCGGTGTAGAGAACTCAACCCTCTCAAATTACGATCATTGACCACAATATGTATTGTTACTTTTTTCAAAGTTTATCAGATGATGATTTGAGACGGTGCTGGCCGCTATGTATGGGGAAGTGCTGAAGATGGTGTTCGTTTCTACCGCGGTCAGCCGCAAAGCGTCTGCGACAGCGAAGCGGTTTGTTTCAGAAAGAAAGATAGATTAATGATCTCACAGTACAGACGGAGCATTAGCTGAGTTCAAAAGGATGATTAAGATATCACCAGAGACCATTCCACCAATCGCTTGAAGTAAGTCGCAAGAACCACCGAATACATCTGCATGATCAGACTAGAGTTTGTCCCAAGTGCTTTAAGGAGGAAGGTAGATACAATTTTGAGATTTATCAAGAAATAATTCATCTACGAATGAATTTGCGTGCGAATTCCTCGTTCGACCAATTCTTCTATATAATTCGCCTGTCGGGAGTCCTTACGAAACAGACACAGCGCAGGAGATACAGCAGAATCAAAGAAGAGCAGAGTGATTCGTTTATTTTCTCAGCATGAGTTCATCATTGGAATGCGCAGTGTAACTTTCCCACAAAAATTTAAGAAAATATTATTTAAATGTGAATTGGACGTAGTGCTAAGTGTAACCTCCCCGTAAAAATATGAAAATGAAAAGAATTGAATAGAACCAAGTGTAGCCTCCCCACAAATATTTGAAATGACAATAATTAAATGTTAATTGGAATAGAGGCAAATGTTGATGAGCTCCCACGAAACATCGTTAAATTGAAATAAAAGTGACTGTAACTTCGCTACAAAAATATTGAAAAATAATCGCCCAAATGTAAACTCGACACAAAAATTGAGAAATGAAATTTAATCATTAAACCCACAATAATAGGGCAGCATCGCTGACCTTAGGCCCTGTGCAATAATTAATCTGATAAATTGAAGGGCAGCATCGCTGACCTTAGGCCTGTGCAATAACTAATCTGATAAATTGATTCTGGGATGAAAAGCATATGAAATAGTGTTTCACTTGGAATGATTCTTTTCTTAAAAAAGATTGCTTTGAAAACAAAATTATTATTGGGGCATTTCTTGAACAAATTAATTACAATTGACATATGTTATTGGCTGAGCGCAATGCTGCTTCATTACCTTTGATAACAATATATCTCGTCCCGAACCTTGACCAGAGACCCATGTCGACGCCCGCCGACTCCTCACACACGACTCCGACTCGCAACTGAGTCCAACACGCAACAGCGTCCCACTCGGAACTGAACTACATGCTCTCGCGACTCGCTACGTACAACAACGGAACTCTCGCGCGGTCAAGCGCAGACTAGCAACGATAAACAACTCTCTGGTCAGAGATTCTGTCATGCCTCGCCATCGCTGGTACTGAATACGTACGCGTTTCATAACCCTCCACTGGGGGGGGGGGGGGGGGGGGGGCAAAAATTTGGCAGCGATGGTGAGTCATTTGGACTTGCCATGAGCAACAATTTTTTTCAGAATTAATTAACTTTACAATTACAGCATAGATACAGATATAGAACATGAAGTAAATATGGTGCACATGCACCAAGTACAAAACATATTAGGCAATGATAAAATGTGAGTACAAAACATATTAACAAATGACATAAGTGCAGACGCACTGAAAAACTCTTTAGCATTTTCACAATAAATAAACATAATGGCAAAAAATCATGTTGACAAGTGACATAAGTGCACATGCACTGCAGTTCAGAGCAAATCAAAATGTACATACAATGAGTAGTAATCATGTTATAAAATGACAAAAGTGCACACGCACTGAAATTCAGAATATATCAGCAAATCACAAAATGTATATACAATAAGTAGAAATCATGTTAGAAAAATGACAAAAGTGCACACGCACTGTAGTTCAGAATATATCAGCAAATCGAAATGTACATACAATGAGTAGTAATCATGTTAGAAAATAACAAAAGTGCACTCGTACTGTAGTTCGAAAAAAAAGAATGTATAGGCCATGAATACAAATCATGTTAGCAAAAAATGATTTTCGCTATGATACAAGAATTAGGATAGGAAAGGGAAGGATTGCATCATGGTTGTAGCACTTTAGGTTGCACGCAGCTGCACTGAAAGTCCATATCTTTCCACAGAATACAACACCAAGTCAGACAATCTGAAGTTCTTTTCCCAGAAGTATTTATCAGCGTACCAAAGACACTGAAATGTCGTAGTAATATTCCATGTTATCATTTTGGCAGTACATCAGGTACACCAAACAGTGGGACCATAATAACGTCTCTATCGCTCACGGTGGTGGACAGCATGTCGTGTCAACACCACGCTCTTACAAGGCACACCAACGTAGAATTAGTGCAAAAACCAAATAGTGCTCCATGTTCAAGAGGATATACAGGACAAATGGATATTGCAGTAATTCAGGGTAGTTAGGTCAGAAAGTGAAGGACATTAAGTCACATACTAGTAGTTTGCGGCATTCATAGCCCAGTTATTGAACATTTCTGTACCATGTATGTAGTATTACAGAAAAATGTTCATTAATTGATTTACAGACAACATTGTTATTGGTCATTTCAACACCGTAATCAGTAGCGTTCATTTCCCAGTTACAAAGCATAATCAGTAGCATTCATTTCCTTTTTACAAAGCATAATTAGTAGCATTCATTTCCTAGTTACAAAGCATTATTAATCATTGGTCATTTTAATACAGTAATCGTCTCAATACAGTAATCAGTAGCATTCTTTTCCCAGTTACAAAGCATAATCAGTAGCATTCATTTCCTTGTTACAAAGCATAATTAGTAGCATTCATTTCCTAGTTACAAAGCATTATTAATCATTGGTCATTTCAATACCGTAATCGGTAGCATTCATTACTCAAGTGACATATTATTCATAGCTGATCAGCATTACTCGGAACTCTCTTGAACTGGTATCATTATTTGGGACTGGTAATACATCTTTTTGTTAGCAATGCATTGCTTTGGGTAATTATAGGGGAAAGCAAGAAAAAAAATTTGCTTCTGGGTTGTTGCTGTAAATGAAAATGTGTAACGTCATTCGTCATGAGTCCGCTGTTGCAAGATTATGAAACAAGTAGAGTATATGTAATCACATTCATAAATGACATAGATTTAATGAACAACTGCTTATAGCACATTAATTTCATAAATAATTTCTCCTGCAAAAATATACAAAAAATGGATTATTAAGCTGAAAGAAGAAATGCATTTTATGCTGAAAAGTAGTGAACTTCGAATTAACAGGTAGTGAAATGTGTATAAAAATGTGTTCCATAGCTGTCCTTTCCAAAACCTTCCGTCATTATACTATGCAATATAACACCTGCTGTCAAAGCAAACTGCAACAAATACTTAAATAACTACATAGCATAAATACATAACTTCAACAGTATCCTCATCTGTAAAGAAAAAAAACTTCATTATCCATCACTTCATTATCATAACTCCATTATTATCATCACCTGTAAAGAAAAACTTCATTATAAATAGTAGCATATTCTTCATCATTATTCATCAGCATTCATTATCATCTGCAAAAAAAATCATTTCATTACTCATTACATAACTATTCCTTATCTCTAGCATATTCCATCACTAAAACTAAGATGTGTAGTTCTGTCTGACAGCCTGCATCAATCGCCTTGTATTCTGAAAGAAAAAATTAGTTAAGACTGCTATTCTACGATGTGTATAGTATATTCTTGTTAATGCTTGTTAATCTTGATCCATTTACTCTTCATCACGAGGTTTGCATCTTCTTTCGTTCATTCCGAAGGTGAAATTCCCATTTCTGTTTAATTTATTTCTTTTACGCATCATTTCTTTCTGAAATTGATGAACAAAGATTAATGTCTTGCATTTACATCATATACTCACTAAATAATGACTGGTTTATGATAACATAATTAAGCATACAGCATACCATGACATAAAACGTAATATGAAAAAAATAGACAGTGTTCAAATGCAAAAACGTACACAGAATATCACAATGCAGCAGCAATAAAATGTAAAACAGTCACGATGTTGAGATATCATAGGGCAAATGTGTCAAAGTCAACTGGTGTGTGTTATATCTTAATTATTTCACAGTGCATATAAACAAAATATGAAAACAATCGTACATACATAAAAAAATTATGACAAGAAATGTGACCTTCTTTGAGTTCACCTTGTATGTTGTGTAGTTAGTAGAGGCGAGAATTAAAGACTTTAATGGAGAGAGACTTTAATAAAATTAATATGTCACTAGATAAAATTGCATAATTATTCATAAGATACGTAAGTTTCTCTGAAAAAAATGTGCACAGTCTGATATGTAACGACAAGAAAAGCGACCTGCTAACCTTACCTTGCCGGGCACTTGCCAAGAAAAAATACGATAATGATCAATAATTAGTCATGTAAATATAATTGCATAAGTGATCATAAAAATTAGTAAATGGCATCATAGTATGTTAAATCATAAAGTTTCTTCATTCAATAAAGGGTTTAATATTGGGGCACGGTGGTTGCCTTTACTTTTTCTGGTTCTCAGAGTTTCGACATGTACAACATTGGGGTGAGGAATGCTGCGCATCCGATATGGACCTGCGTATAGAAGTTCAAATTTACTGCACTTACCTTTTATTCTGCTGGATAAATAGTGTGTACGTACTAATATCTTCTGTCCAATGTGAAAGTCACAGCGTATACAAACTTGTTTTTGCTGTCTTCTCCGGCGCTCTGCGGTATGTTTGATGTTGTTCAGTGCAATGTTAATTATTTCATGGTGTCGTAGTCGACGAGATGTAGGAAAGTTTACTAATTCTGTAATTTTGTTAGTTGGTTCTACATTTTTCAGTATAACAGACGGAGATAGCATAGTAGATTCATTTGGTATGGAATTAATTACATCTTGGAATGATAATATGTGTGTGTCCCAATCAATATGTCTTTTGTGGCAGTATATTCTACACAGTTTACCAATTTCTTTCATTAATCGTTCACAAGGGTTCGAAGAAACATGGTACCTGGATATATAGATCGGAGAAATGTATCTAGTTCGTAACATACGTGTCCATATAGCAGAACGAAATTGTGATCCATTGTCAGAAATTACTTTCAACACATGCCCTACATGAAACAGAAAATGTTTTACAAATTCTTTCGAAACAGTTTTAGCAGTAGCTTTGCGTAACGGAGTGAAGGTAACAAATTTTGAAGTGAGTTCAACAGCGACAAAGATGTAGCAGAAACCTCTATTAGTTCTCGGAATTGGACCAAAAATGTCTACAGCGGCCATATGTCTCAATTTAACAGGTACAATTGGATATAATGGAGGAATATGTGAAGTTGTGTCTGACAGCTTTCTGGCAAATTTTACATGACGCTAAAACTCGTCGTATACGTTTTTCCATGTTGGTAAAATAACAGTTCTGTCTCGGTATAAGAAAACATTTTCTGACTCCGTAATTTGCGTAACTTAAATGAGTATACCAGATTAATTTGTTAACCAGTTCGTCAGGAATGCATAATAACCAATTGTTGCTGTCAGGATGAGAGCGGCGAAACAGAATGTCATTGCGTACAGTGTAATGGTTTCTAAAGGTAACATTATTCCTATCTTGCCATAGGTGTTTAATTTCTTTCCACACGTTGTCTTTACTTTGCTCTCGTGCTATGTCCTGTAATGACGATGAAATAAAATTTTCAAATGCAACTTGTTGAAAGTACATTACGCTGAAATTTGCTTTGCAGAAGTTGGTTGCGACGTCTTGCTGATTGTTGCTGAGAGAACGAGATAGTGCGTCTGCTACAATATTTTGTGTGCCGGGAATGTGAACAATTGTGAAATTAAATTCCTGCAAGTAAAGTTTCCATCTGCTTAATCTGTCGTGAGTGAATTTAGCGGAAAGTAAGAATTGTATCGCTCTGGGGTCTGTGTAAACGGTGGTATGTTTTCCATAAAGAAAGTGCCGAAATCTCGTGAAAGCCCACACAACACATAATGTTTCCAATACTGTGACAGAATAATTACGTTCAGCAGGTGATAGAATGCGACTTGAAAATGCGATGTTTTTAATTATTGTAGAGCCATCTTCTTCAATTTCCTGAAAAATATGTACGCCTAAAGCGGTGTTAGAACTATCGGTGGCAATGGAAAAATTTCTGGTAAGATCTGGGTGCGATAAAAGTGGTGCATTCAACAAAGCATGTTTCAAATAACCTTCTCGTAGACAAGATTCTGCGTGTCAAAAGTATTGCTTGCGTTACTGGATTATGCAACCTGTACTGTATCTGGTCAAATTCTATCTTGCGTGCTGTTATTTACGGGAGGATGCTGTGGCATATCCACTATTTGAAGTGTTCTGTTATTTCTTCCTGACGTATTACGCTATGGATGACACCTATTGTCTGGTTCATTCATGATAATATGTTGTTGCTGAAGTTCTTGCTGCTGAAAAGATCGACTGTTATTAAATGTACGCTGAGAATTGTGCTCATTATTTTTACGTCTGTCATGATAGTCATTTCTATACGGTGCATTTGCGATAGGAATTGAAATAGTGTGTTTCTACACGTAGTTATTTCTTTGCTGGCGTGCGTTACTATTTGTTGTAGCTGAGACTATACGTGCTCGCGGCGAAACATTAAAGTTTGGTTGACCTTGTAGACTACATTGTTGGTTAGGTATGTTAACCGGCTGACTTTCATGCTGTTGTGGTGAAAAACGTGTATTGTTACTAAAATGTGTTTCCTGTTGCTAAAAATTTTACACATACTGATGATTACGATTTTATCTGTTATTAAAATTACGCTGGTTCTGGAGTGCCTAATGAAAATCGTCACTTTCAGTAAAAATTTCTCATATCGGGTTTTCTTTAGTCATTTTTCTTAATTCTAGGTAGAGCAATAGTTAAAGAGCTGTTTTGATAGATATAAGGGACTGTAGAAGAGAAGGCAGCAGTGCAGAAAACTAAAGATGAAACTGCACTACTACAGTTCGGGGCCCTATGCACACTACCGCACATATTCATTAAAGCGTAATGAATCCCCTGAGGTCTATTACGCGCTGCAAATAAATTTCAGCTTTTGTGTTACAGGCAATGGCGGTAAAAATTCAAAAATAAATTGCTGTATCCATGCTAATTGTAGTTTCTGCATTACAGGCAATGCTATTGAAAGTACAAAAGTAAATCGACGTATCCAGTTCAAATCGTGTATCTGTGCTCTGTCATTATTAAATTCCTTAGATTTTCTCACTGACAGAAAATGTTTGTAATCAAAATTATCGCCTCTGTATGACGGAACAGGTTCAGTATTGTAAGAGAATCTGTTTGACTGTGACTGTTCTGAATCTAACTCACGTACTCTCTGTAGATTACCTAAGTTATACGCTCTGCGTGAGTCTGACAAATGTTCGCAAAGTGGCGTCTGCTGTGAAGTGTTATTAACTGAAATATTTTTCATCTCTGTTACTTCTTGCTGTAAACATGACAATTTTCTACGTAAGGTGTTATTAGATGAATCGATCTCATTGATTGTCTGTTGTAGATTTTGAAATTGAGGTGTTTGGTTAAACGAAATCGGAGCAATATCGTCTGATTTATTGTCATTATTACTTTCGATAACATCAATACGACTGGCCAGTTCATCATATTTTTCAGTCAGTATTTTTGCCTGATCATCGTTTTTACTGTCAGAAGCATTAATCTGTTTTTGTAATTTACGTGTGGTTTCGTTCAATTTTTTAACGTCAGCTTTCACGACATCGGAATCCTGTGTTAGTTCTAATTGTTGGAATCTGTCTGTCACTGTCTGAATATCTGCTGTGTGTGTATCTGTTTTTGATTTAAGATCAGAAATTTGATCACGTAATTCTATGTTCAACTGTTTGATGGTATTAATTTCATCGGACACTGTAGCAGTATTGTTGTCTACGTATGTTTTTGCCTCCGCAAACAATTTACGTTTGTCTTCTTGTCTCTGTGCTGTGATTGTTTCCATTACTTGACGTTTTACTTTATTTTGATCCTGTATAATTTTGCGGAAACGCGTATCACTGTTTTGTATGTGGTGATTAAAACGTTCGTCAATCTGAGTGTTCTGTTGGTCGAATTTCGCGTCTATCTTTGCATCCATTGTGCGCGAAAGTTCTGCTGTCATTAGTTTAAACTCGTTGCGTAATTGTGTAGCCTTTTCAGAGCATTGTTTACCGACTGTACTAATTTCCTCTCTAAGTGTTTCTATTGTAGCTGTTTGCATATCCCTTAATTCTTGAGCAACAGATCTAATTTCTTCGCTACTTTTCCTAGCACAAGCCTCAATTTCCTCGCGTAACTGTTCCTTAGTATCATGACACTGCACGGCAACGGCTCTAATTTGTTCACTAAGCTGTCTAGAATTGTTGTCTAATTTTTCATTTTACTGTTTGGAATTGTTGTCTAATTTTTCATTTAACTGTTGTTTGAGATTTTCGTTATTTTCATTAAGCTGTTGTTTGAGATCTTCTTTAAGTTGTTTGTTATTTTCACTAAATTGTTGTTGTAGCAACCTTGCCATAATTTGTTCAAAGTCAATATTAGCATTTCTATTCTCCGTGCTGTTTAGTGGTGTATCTGCAATTGTCACATTTTGTGTGACCATTTGGTCATTCTTTGACTCACAAAAAGGTTTACTTATCGGATGTGCACTGTGCGTCACTACCTTGGAATTAATTAGATCTGTCGTGTGTTGAGTATACTGTTCACTTTCATTAGAAAAATTTATCTGTTCGTCACGTAAATCCTGCAAACCGGGTGTGTTATTCTGGGCAGCGCTCATTACAACAGAACGCCCCGCGTCATCGATTGTCGTCAAATCTACAGAGGACATAACTGAGTTCGCTTGCTCATCATTAGGATGATTGTCAGTAAACGGTGAATTGTCATCATTATATTGCGTGTCGCAATTACTATCGGTCAAGTTGCTTAATTCGGTTATTTCACTCATTATACCTCGCGATACCCTATTAATAGTCTTTCGCGGCATTTTTACAATAGTCACAATTATTCACAAATGAAATAAGCACAATGTAAAAAGCAACAAACACAAATACAACAGAGAGCAACGAATTGCCGATGATCTGAGAAAAGAAAGTCATAAAATTAGTAAAAGCGTTGCGCCAAATGCTAATTATATTAAGTAAATAAGAGCAGATATCTGACTACTTTTCAGAAGATTCTCAAAGAAATACGATCCTGGACCGGATGTCGCCAAGTGTAACCTCCCCACAAAAATTTAAGAAAATATTATTTAAATGTGAATTGGACATAGTGCTAAGTGTAACCTCCCCGTAAAAATATGAAAATGAAAAGAATTGAATAGAACCAAGTGTAGCCTCCCCACAAATATTTGAAATGACAATAATTAAATGTTAATTGGAATAGAGGCAAATGTTGTTGAGCTCCCACAAAACATCGTTAAATTGAAATAAAAGTGACTGTAACTTCGCTACAAAAATATTGAAAAATAATCGCCTAAATGTAAACTCGACACAAAAATTGAGAAATGAAATTTAATCATTAAACCCACAATAATAGGACAGCATCGCTGACCTTAGGCCTGTGCAATAACTAATCTGATAAATTGATTCTGGAATGAAAAGCATAGGAAATAGTGTTTCACTTGGAATGATTCTTTTCTTAAAAAAGATTGCTTTGAAAACAAAATTATTATTGGGGCATTTCTTGAACAAATTAATTACAATTGACATATGTTATTGGCTGAGCGCAATGCTGCTTCATTACCTTTGATAACAATATACCTCGTCCCGAACCTTGACCAGAGACCCATGTCGACGCCCGCCGACTCCTCACACACAACTCCGACTCGCAACTGTGTCCAACACGCAACAGCGTCCCACTCGGTACTGAACTACATGCTCTCGCGACTCGCTACGTACAACAACTGAACTCTCGCGCGGTCAAGCGCAGACTAGCAACGATAAACAACTCTCTGGTCAGAGATTCTGTCATGCCTCGCCATCGCTGGTACTGAATACGTACGCGTTTCAGCAGCAGAATTCAGTTGAACACATTTAAATCTACGCTTCGCTAGCAGAAAGTACCAGTGGCGGTACGACTCAGTAGAAAATCGAATTTCTCTCGAATTTTCCTGTCGTGGTGATTACGCGAGAAATATGTGTAATAATACTTTGCCTGACACTGCATGGAAAGCATACTCCCAAATTTTCAGCAGTGAAGCTCTCCATAATGCACAACGCCTCATTAGTAGTATTCAGCACTGGAACGTGTCTCTGCACACCTGTGCAGAGGTACTTGACTAGGAGCCAGCTCTAATTCTGGCTATGGGTGAAATTTTGACTGCCAGTATTCGTCCATCAAGTGGAGGAGAGGTCACGACGTAAAGCTCCTGATCAGCAATGTTCGCGCCAATATCCTGGATTAATTTCTAAATCTCTACGCAGTGAGGATATGCGAAACTGTTGATTTTCATCCATGCGTTGGATAGAGGCGTTGGCTCCGGCGGTTCCCTTGGTGCTATTCGAATGGAGTAGGCTATGTGTCGACACCGGGTTGCACTCTCTCCTTTCTTCCATCATCATCGTCGTCACCATCCAATACAAATGTAACACTACACTACACACGCATCAGTTACACTCACCTACGCTCTATAAATACACATCGACCAAACTATCACATATCCACAATGGAATGGGTCAGTGTGCGCGGGAGAAGAACACCCTTTCCGACAGGCAGCCGGACCCACATGTAGGACATTCCAACCAACAATAACATACGACACATACTTTTTTACGTCAAGCGCTGGAGTTTAATTGTTAACACGAGTACGCTCTCTTGCTTCGAAGCGAACCCCCGACAACATGCGACGCTCTTCTTCGAATCGTCGTTGTCTCCTCTTAATACAGACTACATCGTAACGTCGGATTGCGAGCAATATCAAGAATCGGTGGAACTACAGTTGTAAGCAACTTCTTTCGTGCTTTTATTAAATTTCATAAACTACTGGATCACCCGGCAAAGTCATATCGTATTTCACCTTCTTGGGAATATCGTTATTAGGCAACATATACGGTCTGAACTTCCAGCATGCTGGAACAGTTGTGGATCAGCAACTTCTGTCAATCAGTGCAACGGAAAACCAGTCCAAAGTTGAAAATTTCACTTTTTCTCTTCACTCGATGGCTAGTTCTGGGGTGGAACCCGTTTTCAGATCATCGTAAAATAGTCCAAAATGTTGTTGTTGTTGTTGTTGTTGTCTTCAGTCCAGAGACTGGTTTGATGCAGCTCTCCATGCTACTCTATCCTTTGCACGCTTCTTCATCTCCGAGTACCTACTGCACCCCACATCCTTCTGAATCTGCTTAGTGTATCCATCTCTTGGTCTCCCTCTACGATTTTTGCCCTCCTCGCTGCCCTCCAGTACCAAATTGGTGATCTCTTGATGCCTCAGAACGTCCTACCAACCGATCCCTTCTTCTGGTCAAGTTGTGCCACAAATTTCTCTTTTCCCCAATTTTATTCAGTACCTCCTCATTAGTTATGTGATCTACCCATTGAATGTTAAGCATTCTTCTGTAGCACCACATTTCTAAAGCTTCTATTCTCTTCTTGTCCAAACTAGTTATCGTCCATGTTTCACTTCCATACGTGGCTACGCTCCATACAAATACTTTCAGAAACGACTTCCTGACACTTAAATCTATACTCGATGCTACCAAATTTCTCTTCTTCAGAAACGCTTTTCTTGCCATTTTCAGTCTACATTTTATATCCTCTTTACTTCGACCATCATCAGTTATTTTGCCGCCCAAATAGCAAAACTCCATTACTACTTTAAGTGTCTCATTTCTTAATCTAATTCTCTCAGCATTTACTGCATTTTTGTATTTTCTCGTTTCATCGATTAAATTCAATATATCTTCGGTTTCCCAAGGATTTCGACCAGCCGTCGTCTTTTTACCTACTTGATCCTCTGCTGCGTTCACTGTTTCATCGCCCAAAGCTACCCATTCTTCTTATACTGTATTTTTATTCGCCATTCTTGTCAATCGTTCCGTAATGCGCTCCCTGAAACTCTCTACAACCTCTGGTTCTTTCAGTTTATAAAGGTCCCATCTCCTTAAATTCCCACCTTTTTGCAGTTTCTTCAGTTTTAATCTACGGTTCATAACCAGTAGATTCTGGTCAGAGTCCACATCTGCCCCTCGAAACGTCTTACAATTTAAAACCTGAATCACTGTCTTACTATTACGTAATCTATCTGAAACCTTCCACAATCCCCATGCCTCTTCCATGTATACAACCTTCTTTCATGATTCTTGAACCAAGTGTTAGATATGATTAAGTTATGCTCTGTGCAAAATTCTACCAGGTGGCTTCCTCTTTCATTCCCTACCCCCATTCCATATTCATCTATTACGTTTCCTTCTCTTCTTTTTCCTACTATCGAATTCCAGTCCCCCATGACTATTAAATTTTCGTCTCTCTTCGCTATCTAAATATATTCTTTTATCTCATCATGCATTTCATCAATCTCTTTGTCATCTGCGGAGCTAATTGGCATATAAACTTGTACTACTGTAGTAGTCGTTGGCTTCGTGTCTATCTTGGTCACAACAATGCCTCAAGTATCGTTATATCCAAATGATTTATGCATGTTAAAGTACATTCAGATCCGATGATGGCATCTTTAGTGTGTTGATACCGGTCATCTAGTAAACAGTGTTTAAGCGATCTTGGTTTTTGAATTATTTATACAACAGAGTGATCGCCCCACAACACACTATGTGTTCCCTGCATAATGCGTTCACTATGCTATTTTTAGTAGCATACCCACACTCCTAGTTTTTATTCAAAAATAATGTTTCCAAAAATGCAAAAACATGTCAAAAATGTTCAAACGAATAGTTACAGCAAATAGAGTTATTTGTATGTGCTGTAACTGTTCGTTTGCACATTTTTGACAGTTTTTGGATTTTCGGAAATACTGTTATTGGCTGTGCTACGATGATTTGAAAATGGGTCCCGGCCCAAAACTAGTCATCGAGTGAAGAAAAAAAAAAGAAAAAAGTGAAATTTGCAACTTCGGGACTGGTTTTTCGTTTACCAACATGTAGGGTGCCCTAGGAGGAACGGTCGATATTGAAGGACTGACAGGGGCGAACATTCGAAGCAAAAAATCTGGTAAAGATTGACTCTAAATTGCGTATGTTATGAGCTATGAGCACTTTCTCGGCTTCGACACTTTGAATTAAATCTCTCCTCCTGCGAGCTCTTTCCTTTTCGTATTTCGGGAGGAGATAATATGGACCAAAATTGAAACAGAAGTCTGGTAGATATAGGCTCTAAAGTGCATACCTTGAGTGCTATGAGCGACTGTTCGGTAGCGGAGATGGATTCCACAGTAGTAAAGATGAACAAGTACTCCTAGCTCTTAAGATATGCATTTTAGAGCTGATGTTTAGCGTACTTTTTTTCCTGTTTTGGTCCATACTACCATCCCTCAAAACATGGAAAGCAAAGAGATTGCAATAGATGCGATTTGTTTCACATTATCGAAGATGGAGAAGCGCTCATAGCGCCTAAGTCGGGCAATTTGGAGCTCACGTTTACTAGAATTTTTTTTTGTTTTGTTTCTAATGATCGTTCCTGTCATATTCCTGAATACCGACCATTCCACGTCGGACACCCTGTATTTGGACGCCACTAATTTACGTTCAATGTAAATTACAGCCTGTTCATTGTAGCATACTGCAAATTTTGACAGACGTTCAGACAAGGGTAAAATGCTTAGAATATCAGAAATAATACGAAACGAAAGTAGTCACGAGGTCCTACTCCAAGTGAGTCTGGTGGAGTTGCGAACAAGTACCACGATAAGGAAAGTGTACACCGCAAGCACGGCAGATGCGAATGGGAAATCGCTCGAGCGACGACACGGTCCGCAAACGGGGAAATCTACTGACATGACTTTGGCAAAGGGTTGGTTGTTATGTCACGGCGCCCAGCAACGAACATCTCAGAAACGCCGAAGCTGCTCGGTTGTTCGGGTGCTAAGGACGTGAGCATCTATAGAAAGTAGTTGGATGACGGTGAAACCTGGAGTATGCCACAAGGTATCAGTCGTACAGTCAAATTTTGGTCTTGCAGCCGGTCGTCGATCAATTCATTGCGCGATGTTTCGGCTGCGCACCTGCCAGTCATCTTCAGGTGTGTGATCGAAGACTGACGATGACTGGCAGATGCCCAGTCGAAATGTCGTGCAATGAATTAATCGACGACCGGCTGTAAGCCCGAAATTTCTTCGAACATTCAGTTCTCCGGGAAAATATTAAACTTCACAAGTATCGGGCATCTGTGCCTCGTTGCGTAATGTGGAGTAGGAAGCTTGAACCTTCTGTAAAGCAGGACGGTGGTGCAGATGCAAGAGTTACGGAGTACGCCGTTCATCGCACATTGTTGAACATAGGGCCTGCAGCAGACGACCCTTACGCATTCCTATAGTGATCCAAGGAAATCGTCAATTACTATTACAGTGAGTACGGGAAAATCGAGAACGGACTGTAAAAAATTGATGGGAACGTGTTGCCTGATCAGATGGAGAGCGTTTCTTGTTCACTAGGTCGATGGTCGTGTACAGATACGCCGCCATCAAGGAGAATGGGTATTGAAACCCTGAACCGTGCCAAGTACGCTGGTCGTCGTATAGGGGACAGTCACTGGGGAGGATCTGTGTTTGTAAAAGAAGACACCATTACCGCTGTGGGCTACGTGAACGTTATTGCTGACCACTTACGAGGGTTGCCCAGAAAGTAATGCACCGCATTTTTTTTCTGCGGTAAACAATGCACGAATGCCAAAAGTGACGTATGTATTATTTGATGTCTCCTGACTGAGTGCGCGAAGTTTCCGTCACTTCCGACACATAGCGTGAAACGTCCCCTTAATACGATTATACAGGACTGTCCTTAAACTGACATACAATATTTTTAGCGCAACGCAATCTGACTTTCAAAATTCCCTACAAAAGAATGGCCTTGACTAACATTAAACTATACCTTTCACAAATCACTTACCTCACAAAAATCTTCGCTGCTCAAGCTACTGCAATACAGCGAGCGCCACTACTGCCAGCTAAATAAAAGATTCAAACTATGGAAGGCACTAACTACTGATAGGGATAGTTAGCAAATGAAAGATATTAATAGAGAACGAACGATGTATTTACCTTGATATCATCACAAGTCATAATATATATATCAGTTCATGACAAATTACAAACCTCCGCCATCTCTCTCCCCACATCCACCACTGCTGGCGGCTCACCTCCAACTGCGCAACGCTACGCGCTGTTCACATCCAGCTGCCGCTGCCCAACACTACAATGGCAGACAACAATGCAAACTAGCCACAGACTGCACACAGCACAGCCAGTGATTTTCATATTGAGCGCTACGTAACGTTGCCAATAAGAAAACATAAACAGCCTACTTACATAAAGAAAACATAAACAGCCTGAGAAAACATAAACAGCCTACTTACATAGCCCCCATGCTCCCCACAAAAATTTTTACAAATGGTGTTGGGCACTGGGCAATACAGATTTGACAAAAATTTTTCACAATTACAGTAACAAAGATATAAAATGCACACACTTATTAATATTATGTTGGTCAAAAGATCAAAATTTCTCACAGTCCATAAAGACAGTCCACATTGTTCATCACAGTAAAAATGCAGAGTTTTTCTCAAAGTCCAAGCAGTAAAAGAAAATGCACATAGAAGTAGTGGATTTCCATGCAGTCTTGAAGAAGTAGTGTTGACCTTCCAACGGAAAGACAGTGCTGACTCTCGACATGCAGACAGGTAATGGGCCACAACAGAGCAAACCCACAGCAGAGTCATTCGAAGTTTGGAAGAATATTGGTAGGTAGGTCATCACAGAGCAGACCCACTGGAGTCCTGGTAGAGATTGTGGTATTGGTGGGCCACCAGAGGTGCAGACCCACTGCAGTCCTTGTAGAAATAATGGCGTTGGTAGGTCATCATAGATGCAGACCCACTGTAGTCCTTGTAGAGATAATGGTATTGGTGGGCCACCAGAGGTGCAGACCCACTGTAGTCCTGGTAGAGACGGCCAGCAGCCATCCGTTGCGACTGTGCAGGTGCACAATCACCATCGAAGATTCTTGCAGAGAATATAGCAAGTCCATAAACCACCACTTGTGCACTCAGAAAGTTTTTCTTTTAATTGTCCTTAGAACCAGCAATGCTGTTATGCAGTCCCTTGCTGAATTACCAACACACGTGCAAACACTATCAGTCCCTACTTCTCACATATTGTCCATATACTATGACCAACAGAAACGTGTGCAGTGAAATGGAACTTACAAGTTAATAATATCATGAACTGGTGACAATTACAATTTTATAACATAAGAATACAATTACAAAGGTACAAAATACATCATTAAAAACATAGCAATACAGATAACATTTGTAGTAAAACAGGCGTTACAAAAGAATAGAAATGGACATATACGTCAGTGTTACAGGAATTATGACATGAGTACATACATAAAAGATCAGAGTAACTTTCGAAACATCAACTTCACACATGAGCATTAAACAGAACAGAATTAACAATATCTAACATCTTTACAAAGTAAATACATATTATTAATCCCAATTATATTTGAGGATAACAGTATTCCTCATCATAGTGAATGTAGCTTAATATTAAAAGAGGAAAAAATTCTATGAAACTACACAGAGACAGGAAGAAAACAAATACACAAGGGTACACAAACACATAGTGGGATAACACCAATAGGAAAGGACAGGGTTCGTTTTCAGTGTAACATTTGGTACTGCAGTCCAACCCAAAACTTCATATATCTTTCCTCTTATTTCATCCTTTGTTTCCACCAAAAAAAATTCTATCTAAGCATGCTTTCTGTATTTATATGTTCACACATTTCTTACCTCAACATTTATTTCCAAGAAAATCCTACCTAAACCTGTTTTCTCAATGCATTTCTTCCAATTCATCGCAACTCATTCTCTTAGAGGCTACCCCCTCTTAAGCTAACTTAAATCTACTGAGCTCAGGTGCTAAACTAAGGGACGAGGCAATGCAGCAGCACAAAATAAGTAACACAAACATCAATGCAAAAAAATGCAAATCGGCAAAGCTAGCAGCATAAATGAGCAAAAGTCAAATTCAATAACACTACGCCTGGCAAACAGCAGCAACTTATACCTAAACATGACATAGCGCAAGCAGAAAAAATATTACACTAAAATGGCCATGTCTAATACCTATGTCACATCTTAACATTAGAGTGATGCATCACAATTTATTCTACAAAAGAAATTACCAAGTACTTGAAAAGAAAATTATGTGTTACTGTTATTAGTTCCTTCTTATTGTTCTTTCCTTTCCAAGTGCTCCTTTTTTTTTTAAAGAATGTGGATCATAAAATAATTATTTAATAGATCTGTTGACAGAAAGTGTTCACATTAGCAAATGCATTTCATTTTATAAAAGCAATGCTGCAACACAGCTGAAAAACAGGTATCAAATGAAATAAGCAACTATGAAAAGCAAAGCATAAAAATATCATTCAATAGTCATGTGGCATTTCGTAAGTCAGTAGCTCTCAACTCTCATAGAAAGACACTTGTCATAATCAGGTGTGCAGATGTACGAATATTTCCCATCAATTCATAAGCATTTCAGCAATTAGCACAAAGTGCGAGTAATCATATGTTTTCAAGTAACGAGGGTGTCGCATTAGCGATGAAAGGCACACCCTAATGGCTTGTTCTCCAGGTGTTTTCCTGTGCTCTGAAAGGCACGCGCTAATGACTTTTTCTCCAGGCGTCTGACACAGCTGGGTGCCCGCGACGCATTACGTGCAGGTGGTCACTTAACTTTCTTACGGAAATATTTACCGCTACAGTGACAGCCTCACATAAAAATATTTCACAGGTCAAGAATTAGCGTTGCAAATCTGTAGAAACAAAATCCTATGAATATAACAGTGTCCAAAAAATGTTCAGTGGCATTGTGATACATTCACACATGATTCACACATGTCATAACTCTTAAAGTACGATTCTTGGTTTCCAACAACCTTTTCATAAATCAGAGTCCCTAACCCCTACTCCTTATTCCTTACCTTATTACACATATACATATTCATATTCATCAACACGTCTTCAATATTTCATCATAATAGCTACATAGCATAATCAGATTCCTCATATAGCATCAGCTTATTTATCATAAACATACCTCAACAGCATAGTACACATCGTCGTCGTAATAATAACATCATAACACTTCAGTCAAATCTTAAAATCGTCGTAACTTCCTCCAATAATTTCAAAACGTAAAAAAAAATTCTCTGCTCATTTCAATAGTGTCATCTACCTCAAACGTACTTTAAAATCATGATCCCATACCAAATATCTCAAAGCTCTCATAGTATCACAATGAATCCGAAAAAATATGAACATTTCACAAAGTACAGACAAAATACAGTTTCATAAGTGTGAAGTTATCCAACTGTAATTGCGTAAACATCTGTCACTGACATAGTAAAAAGAATGTTTGTTTCTCTGTCAAATAATCAGATAGCTGTGTAATTCTGTGTTAGAGAAATATGGTACCGACGTGTAAAGTTGTATAAGCAAATACCATATTAGCTAGGGTTCCTTGTGGTTGCCACACACATGGTACACAAAGTAAGCGTGTACCCCCCTGAGGATTAATGTAATTATACCCTCAGGTGTTACAGATTACACCAATGGAATGAAATATATCACGGAAAACTTTCTTTGTAATTCAAAAACCTTTAAAAATAAATGTTTTAAGTACAAAATTAATCACTGAAATGCGTGTCCTGTAGCGCTAAATGTGCGTCTTGTTGCAACATAATCTGTGTGGAAGTGTCGTAGTTATCGTCCTCCGAAAGCTAAGTTCTGCAGAAGTCAATGTACTTACCTCATGATAAACAAAAGTGAAATGCTTTGCGTATAGATATCGTAGTTATAATGCTTATTGGCGTGATGAAGAAAGTACTGTACAGTAACGTAATGTTGTGCCACGAAAAAGGCTGTCTCATTGTTGCTGTACCACAAAAGTTACTACTAAAACATGTTTTTCTTTCCAGAAGAATTTAGAAAACTGTGCAGATATAAAACAGATACACCGCAAAAGCAACATTGTAAATTGTCACTCATTAGTAGCGTCGTGATAAAATCGTGTAGCTGTCACATAAACTAACTATTGTCTCATCTGGTATCTCACAGAAAGTACTTTAAATCCGGAATGTATTTTCAAGTAAACCAAAATGTTGCATTAAAATCTCATTAGCAGTACTGGTAAATGTTCTAATCGTGCAACTAACAAGCAAGAATGTACACACACAATTACACTGTGTCGTCTGTTCGCAATAACAATGCATTCGTAATTTCTGTTTAAATAATTTCTCTTGGTTCTTGGCTGGATATTTAACTTCAAACATTGTTGCATGGTAACAGTTTCTAAAGCATACTAGTAACGTGAAGTGAAACGTTTTATGGCAAAGACAAAGTTAAAAGGCAGATTATCTGTCAATAAATGGTTTTACATGAGAAGTGTGGTGCAATCCTTTACTCTTCATAGTGCTCAGAGTTTGAACTTGAATGCAATTGTCAGGCGGTATACGTCGGTAAAGAATACTGGAATTTTTCTCAAGGTTAGCGTCTATGTTATTTTTCTCTGAGCTAGCGGGCGCACGCGGTTGCCTGCTGCATGCGGTATGAGTCATTGTCTGTCCCTTTGTTGGCGCGCGTCGTTATTGGGATTTGGAGACCTAACTTCTACAAATTCACCTCCTCGAGAGGGCCCTGCCCTGTTTAAATCCCGCCAGTTCTGATGCAATTCAGGTCTGTCGTTACGATCACATCGTCTGTCGTCATGTCGATAGCTCCTGTAGTTTCTTTCTTGTCGGTTAAGTGGTGGAGAATTTCTCCCTGAATCGTAACTGCGCGCTGGACCGTTGCGTCTAAAGTTATTCTGTCTCCCTTGATAATAATTGTTTTGGTTCCCATATTGTCTGTTTCTCTGATTGTCTCTCTGATAGTCATTACCACGGAGAGGTGATCTTTCCCTGTAATTATTACTACTCTGCCAACGGTTGTCATACGGGTGGTGTCTGTTTTGGTCACGATATGTGTTGTGAGAATAGCCTTGTCGTGTCCAGTTATTATTTCTTTCATCGTGGAATTGTGACAGATGTGACCTGTAATTGTTGTGCTCCTGTTTCCGCGTTCCCCGATTGTCAGTGTCAATTTCCAATTCTTGTAACAGACCCTGAAATGCTTCAATGTCATCTTTGCAACGTCCTGCTAAAATAATATGTCGTAAATGTTCAGGCAATTTGAGTAAGCAAATGCGGATGAGTTCTGAGGGGCTGTATGGGTTTGAAAGATATTGATTCTTATGCAACATGTCTTCAAAATATTTGACAAGACTGGAAAATTCAGATTGTTCAAAGTGTTTCATCATCATGATGCTATGTTTTACACGGTCTTGTGTAGCTTGAGACCAATATGCTGAGAGGAAGGCATGGTAAAACTCTCCTTCACTGTGGCAATCGTGAATTACCGATCGCATTCTTACAGCTGGTTCATTCTCTAAGTAGCCACACATAAATTCTAATCTGTGTTCCAACGACCAGTTGGGAGGAAAACAATGAGAGAATTGATGGAGCCATGCTTGTGGATGAATGTCGTTGCCAGAATTCTTAAATGTTTTGAATTTACGTGTAGTAATGAACAGCTTATAGTCAAAATCATCATGTCGGCGAGTCGCATATCGGTCATTGTTAGGTCGTGTCGGCCGTTCCATCTCAAAATTCGGTGCACATTCCCAATTTCTTTCATTACTTCCGAAATGCCCTGTGTTATTATTTTGCAGCTTTTCCGTGTTTCTAAGTCCCTCTTCCCGTGTTGGAGCGCGAGTGTTCTCTGAAATACGTAATTCTTGTATTACCTGTGTCAGCTGATCTTGTACTTCCCGGATTTCTCTTTGGTGTTGTGTATTAATTCGATTCTGATTTTGTTTGAATTTCCTAATTTGTTCATACTCTTCTGTGTCAGTGAAGGCTACAGGTGTTGTGTCATTCAGATCATCATCTACCTTTGTAGATAAGTTAGTGAACTGATCTGAAAGTTCGGCTACTTTATCCGATAGTGTACTTATTTCCTCAGTGTGTTTTTCTGAACCAAGTTTCAGAGTGTCCATTTGTGTTGAAATCGTATCTACTGTGTCTTTTAAGTTTTCTTGACTTTTTGCAAGTTGCGTAACCGAATCGGTAGATGCAACTGCGTCAATTTTAGCTTGCAAGGTGTTGTGATTTTCATGAACAATAGTTTGCAGTTCTTTTATGGCTGCTTCGTGATTCTGTAATGCATTTTCATGACGCGAAAAAATAGGTTGAAAATGCTCACAAATTTGAGTTTTTACGTCATTACAGACTTTTTGACATTTCGATTCAATGTTATGTAACTCAGCAGTTAAATCCTCACGTGTTTGTTCGAGAGTTTGTTCCAATGAGTCTAACTTTTTGAGATTTTGTTCCACTGTGTCTAACTGTTGCTGTGTTTGTCTCTGGTGTTGTTCCATTGTGTCTAACTTTTTAAGATTTTGTTCCACTGTGTCTAACTTTTGAAGCTTTTGCTGTGTCTGTCCCATTTGTTGTATTAATTGTAATAACAATGCATTAGTGTCTGGAATCTGTTCCTCTACTCTTTTCGGCAGTGCATTTGCACCGGCAACATTCACATTTTGACAAGCTGAAAATGTGTCTTGACTTATTTGAGAAAACGGTGAGGATCCAAAACCTGAATCTACAGTATTTGCGAGATCGTGTCGTGTCATTTCGGCTTCCTGAGGCGAGCTATTGCCGACCGGTCGATCGATAATGCTTCCCTCTTCACTAATTGTTTCACTGTCCACGCCATTGTTTGACGCCCGCTCCATTTCCCTGTGCACAGTTACCAAATTACTACTTTGAACATTAGTAAATTCATTACTCGGCGGCGCTGATAAGCTACGCTCATCATCACTATTATTTCTCAGTTTAGTTTGGAGCCTAGTGTTACGTTTTTCACACGCCATTATTGTCACAGTATTTCACACGACAACACAGAAAAACACAATTTGAAGATCAAAATAAGAGAACACATTAACATAGCACTAAAATAATATCTAGTTAATTGCAAGCGCAGCTGCGAAATACTTGGTGCAAATCTACATGCATGCCACAACTGTTTTACTATACAACAATGAAAGACTGCAACTACAAAGGAAATTCTCTCTACAATTACGCGCTAGCAATAAACAAAAGCTACACTAAATACACAAACTACAAGAAAAAATCAGAAGATTCCAGTGAGGTATCCTAGGCTAAGGGTCGACATATGAAACGTCCCCTTAATACGATTATACAGGACTGTCCTTAAACTGACATACAATATTTTTAGCGCAACGCAATCTGACTTTCAAAATTCCCTACAAAAGAATGGCCTTGACTTAACATTAAACTATACCTTTCAAAAATCACTTACCTCACAAAAATCTTCGCTGCTCAAGCTACTGCAATACAGCGAGCGCCACTACTGCCAGCTAAATAAAAGATTCAAACTATGGAAGGCACTAACTACTGATAGGGATAGTTAGCAAATGAAAGATATTAATAGAGAACGAACAATGTATTTACCTTGATATCATCACAAGTCATAATATATATATCAGTTCATGACAAATTACAAACCTCCGCCATCTCTCTCCCCACATCCACCACTGCTGGCGGCTCACCTCCAACTGCGCAACGCTACGCGCTGTTCACATCCAGCTGCCGCTGCCCAACACTACAATGGCAGACAACAATGCAAACTAGCCACAGACTGCACACAGCACAGCCAGTGATTTTCATATTGAGCGCTACGTAACGTTGCCAATAAGAAAACATAAACAGCCTACTTACATAAAGAAAACATAAACCGCCTGAGAAAACATAAACAGCCTACTTACAAGCGTAGCTGCAGGACAGTTTCAAAATGGCGTCCGTATGTGATGCATGTTGCAAGCAACGTGCTGTCATTGAATTTCTCCCTGCAAAGAAAGAAACTGTGGGGAATATTCACAAACGCTTGTGCATAGTCTATAGAGCGTCTGTTGTCGACAGAAGTAGTTAGTCTCTGGGCACGGAGGGTGAGGTCATCAAAAGGCGGTTCGGCAGAGCTCCACGATTTGCAGAGGTCGGGGAGACCATCCAGGGCTGACCTAGCACCCTCGGAGTTCCACTTGTTTGGGCCATTAAAGAATGCCATTCATGGAAGACTTTTTGAGGACGATGAAGAGGTGATTCACACAGTGAAACACTGGCTCCGCCACCAGGACAAGGATTGGTACCGACAGGGCATACACGCCATTGTTTCGCGCTGGAGGAAGCCCATAGGATATTATGTGGAAAAGTAGGGTGTGTAGATAAAACGTCATTCCTTCCTATGTGTAGTTCTCATTATGTTCAATAAACAATTGTTGAAGAGAAAAAAATGCGGTGCATCAATTTCTGGGCAACCATCGTACCTTTCTTCATACTTGATGTCTTGCCAGACAGCAATGGCATCTCCCAGGAGGATAACTGTCCACGTTATAAGGCCAGGATCGAGCTACCGTCGATTGAGGCGCATGAAAGTGGACTCACGTTGATGTCTTGGCCACCAAATTCGCCTGATCTGAGCCGCATGTAACACATCTGGGACGCGATCGGGTGCCAGCTACGCGGCGACAAATCACCGACCCGTAATTTACGGAAACTGCGTGACCTTTGCGTAGAGATCTGGTCACACATACTTCGGGAAAGCTACCAAAGACTTGTCGAACTCATGTTGCGCATAAATGCTGCCGTAATGATTTCCAGAGGGCTCCAACACGCTATTAGGTACGTGGTCATAATGGTTTGGTCCATCAGTGTACAGGGTGACCCAAAAGTATATTAAAACATTTGAAAAATGCACTAATTCACGGGATAATGTAGGTAGAGAGGTAAAAATTCACGCAAAACCCTGAAATGACACGGCGTTTTATTTTAATAAAAGAAGAGCGAAAAAACTGACCAATACAAGGCACTGGACAGCGACATGTCAGTGAATTCGTGTGAGAATCGTGTATAAAATGAGCTGTGGTCAGGGGAGTCAGTTCATCCCTAGTTTGGCTGATAAACACTCCTGGAAAGTACGACTTTTATGCAGGATGTCACTTCACCCGGTACTGCTACACGAGTGAAAAATCTTGTAACCTCCCAACAGTTTATTTCCGTAACCTCGGAATAAATTGGTGACTAGCCTCTCAATGAAATTTTGACTCATATATAACCTGTCAATAATTAACTGACTGTGAATCTGAACAGGTAAATCTGGACGTCAGCAATGCTGCGTCATGGCCCTGAAGAGTCATTCTGAATAAACTGAAAATTCTTACCTCAATTATGTCGCCGGATAACGCGTATATATCTGCTCCTATAAGAAATTTTTCTGGAACAGCCTAGTGCAATGCTGGCTACTAGATTTTGTCATGTATGAAAGACAACTGATTTTATTTACGATAATTGGCATGACTATTGGGTAGGAGAAAGTAGTAAAAACTTTAAATTCAGATGAATGGCTGTCAAAAGTTATCTTTATAAGGAAGATTATTATTGAAAAATTATTGAGAATTATCTACATGTACTTTGATATAACAATAGTACCAAACGAGTTGTTGCAAATTACATATGCGGGCGGCAATAAATAACGATAGTTTTTGCTTTTACCTTGTACTACATTGCTCAGGCACCGCCATCGTTCTCCACGACCGGTCCTAGTATTTCCATATAGGATGTAAGTGCTCTCTGTGAGCTATATAACTCGACAACTGCTCTCTAAGAGCGACCTGACCCAACCGCCCGACTGCGAGCTACTACTACTACTGCTGCCGACACTGCTCCTGGTCTGCGATTCTATTGTAGCTTACATACCGCAGGCAGCGCGTGAGCAATCCGCCGACGTTCCATCTGCTCGAGTGCGCTAGCAATAAATTCCTTATTCATGGACCTCTTACAATCTATTGTTCTCCTCGTCTGGTAAGGACAACGTGCTGACAAGGAGACCGTGCGAACTTCCCCTCACCGATTTGATGCATTCTGACATGGTGTGGAGGGCACGACTAGGACCCCAGCATATACAAACAGGAAGGCGCAACTCTCAACCATTTTCGAGAAAATCTATCTTGAAAATTTTAGTCCCGCCTATACAGTATGTCGGTGGTCGCTAGCATTCAAGGACTCCTCACCTGAGCGAGTAATCGGATAATTTCTTATGTGCGAGGTCACTGGATCGCACCTGGCCGCTGACGCTCTTTTTTTTTTTTTTCATTCCCATATTACTTTGCCAACGCGCAGTATTAAAGTGATCCGTCCCAAATGTAGTCCTCTGGAGCAGCCTTGTGAAGTTTATTTTTATATGCAGGCGAAGAACCTCCTAAAACGACTACAAAATTACGCTTATGTCATCGAACGGAGTAGAGAGATAGCTTCAAGAGAAGACTGCATAAAAATTCAATCGTTCACTATCAGCCGCGTGTACCAGTATTCGGTGATGTGCTTCGACTGTGTAGTACGGTGCTAAATTGTGCGATGATCGAAATCGGTTAATTGTGCAAAAGACACATTGGAAAATCATGCACATTCAAAAATTTGGCTTTCATCACTCATGCTGTGTGTCGCAATAATTATCATTTTCCATATTTCTACTACCATTATCATTCTGATTCGTGCAGTTGGGTATTAGAATTGTCACAAATTTAGTATAATAACATAAATGAGGCGTGGCATGAAGTCGGCGTTCCAAAACATCCCAGAGGTGTTCTATACGATTCGGGTCAAGACTCCGTGCAGGCCATTCCATTACCGGGATGTTATTGTCGTTTAACCGCCACAGGCCGTGCTTTATAAACAGGTGCTCTATTGTGTTGAAAGCAATCGCCATCCCCGAATTGCTCTTCAACAGTGGGAAGCAAGAAAGTGCATAGAGCATCAATATAGCCTGTGCTGTGATTGTGCCACGCAAAACAAAGGGTACAAGCCCCCTCCACGAAAAACACGACCACACTATAACACCACAACCTCCGAATTTTACTGTTGGCACTACACACGCTTTCAGATGACGTTCACCGGGCATTCGCCATACCCACCCCCTGCCATCGGATCGCCACATTATGTACCGTGATCTGACACTCCACACAACGTTTTTCCACTGTTCGATCACTCAATGTTTACGCTCCTTACACCAAGCGAGGCGTCGTTTGCTTATGAGCAGCCGCTCGACCGTGAAATCCAAGTTTTCTCACCTCCCGCCTAACTGTCATAATACTTGCAGTGAATCCCGATGCAGTGTTACGATCTGGATAGATGTCTGCCTATTACACATTACGATCCTCTTCAGCTGTCGGCGGTCTCTGTTAGTCAACAGACGACGCCGGCCTGTACAATTTTGTGCTGTACGTGTCCCTTCACGTTTCCACTTCACTATCACTTTGGAAACAGTGGACCTATGGATGTTTAGGAGTGTGGAAATCTCGCGTACAGACTTATGACACAAGTGACACCCTGTCATCTGACCACGTTCGAAGTCTGTGAGTTCCGCATTGTGCCCCGTTCTGCTCTCTCACGATGTCTAAAGACTACTGAGGTAGCTGGAATGGAGTACCTGTCAGTAGGTGGCTGTAACGTATGTTTTTAGGGGTGTCCGGATACTTTTGATCACGTAGTGTACTTGGCCTCCCAGGTCCTCAGACCTCAATATTATCTGTGATTGTCGGTTGCGGTTTACCTGAAGTCGCAAGGCTACCTCAATCGTTCAATCTCATTAGGAATGCCTATACCTTCTGATGTGTTATACAATACTGTTCCTAGCATTGCTCCTCGACTACAGGTATTGTTGATGAATGACGTCCGACAAGCTGAACATTTGTTATAGAGAACATCGTCTTTGCTGAGAATCAACAGTTATGCTAATTATTGCTCTTGTATCATATGATGCGGCATCTGTTGGCCAATTTGTGAACTATCTTCGTTTCAGTAAAACCCCTTGTCACATCAAGCACGTGTGCCAATTTTGGCCTGTCTATCAACGTTATTCCGTGAAAAATTGAATTTTCAAATGTTAATGAACTTTTGTGTCACGTTGTATTTATCAGGAACAATTTTATATCGGGCAGAAAAGTTCACGACAGTGTTTTAGCGGCGGTAAAACTTGTTTGTAGAATAGGAAAGCTACACAGCATGGACAACACATGGAGTTACTCAAAAAACGAGTGGTTCTGTAGTTAATGGTAACGGTTATTAGTTCAAGAATTACTGTTGATTGGTAGCGCTTAGTGACAGTACACTCGTGAACTGGAACTCCATTTTCTCGTATTCAGCAACTTTAGTTTCTTTCTAATTGTCAGAAATAACATAACAAGAGACCGTCTAGATTACCTTCAATTCGAGGCGGGGTTTCTTCATGCAAAATGACACTATACAGTTCTTCCTCATAACTAATTCTGTTGAGATAATAATTTACTTCTTATGACGTCACGTCCTTAGTAGTAGTATACTAACTGACATATTCCCTACTGCTTGATTTTCAAATGTAGTTGGAAAAACAGAATTTTAGTAAAGCCAAGCGATGCCTCATTACCGATACAACTGCGAGTGGAGAGATGCAAATGTAGACCCAAGAGACTGTTAACGATGTAGCCAACATGTCCGGCACGTATTCACTGGAGTCAGACAAGCAACGTAACAGCGATCGTGACCCGTTTGCAAACAGCCATCACGTACTACGAACGGCATTTCCACGGGCGACCTCATTCGGACGCGCCTTATCGGACTAGCTGCGTTATCTCGCCGATGCCTTGGGGAAGCGCTATACCCTGTATCCATGTACAGCTAAAACTCTGCTGCCATTAGCGGTTTAGGCGTGTGGGACTATTCTTCGGCCACCTGTCTGAATTCACGTTACTGTACTGACAGGAGCTTCGCATCTTCTCTGACAGGGTGACTCATATTATGTCACACTGGTAACCGTTCGGAGTAGAGGCCAGAACAGAAGTAAAAAATCAGCGCCCAGAAACGTTTGTCAAAACGTAAAACAGAGGATGAGCATGTCAAAAGGACCAGTTGAGCGGAAGTATCTAACTTTCCGTAGCAGTATCGCATACTTGCCAACGGCCTTGTCGTAGTGATAACACCGGTTCCCTTCAGATCACCGAAGTTAAGCGCTGTCGGCTGGCTCTTGGATGGGTGACCATCCGGTCTGCCGAGCGCTGTTGGAAAGCGGGGTGAACTCAGCCCTTGTGAGGCAAACTGAGGAGCTACTTGATTGAGAAGTACTGGCTCTGGTCTCGGAAACAGACATACGGCCGGGAGAGCGGTGTGCTGACCACATGACCCTCCATATTCGCATCCAGTGACGCCTGTTGGCTGAGGATGACACGGCTGCCGGTCGGTACCGTTGGGCCTTCATGGCCTGTTCGGGAGGAATTTTTTTAGTTTAGTTTTAGTATCGCATACTTAGGCCGTCCGGGAACGAAGCGACCAAAGACGAACGCAACAGGCAGGTGATCTGCAACCGCAACTGGTTGCCGACTGTCTGACAACTCAGAAATGAGAAACTGCGATGGCCGTGTGCGAGCTGGAGGAAGAGAGTACTGTTTGTCGCACCAGAGTATCTTTTGGTTACACTCGGCACGTCGAACACAGATCCAGGCTCAGACGAAGATGTGGTTCTATGTTATTATTACAAACGAATAAGAAAACGAATCAAATTGTGGATTCATCCCTTCAACCAATGAAATATAGTACAAGCTGTATGTAGCAGTCAAGGAGTTTTGTAACAGACCGATTCGAAATTCATAGCTTTTTGTAGAAGGACTAAACGGTGCTACAGGTATTTGGCGCAGTTGATTATGTCCGCCACAAATCAGTTACTTTACTTTTTAAAACCCAAATATCTTGCGCTGACGATGATTTGTCTTCGTTAACTCATTTATATGTGAAAACATTGTATTTTATGAATGTGTGGTGTCAGTTCTTTCGGGCATGTGCGGAAGAACTGAACCTCGTGAAGTCCACAGCTATGCAACATATTTAGGTAACTGGATGGTGGAGAGACAAGAAAGGAAAGGGAAGGTAAGGAACTGATGATATCAGCGGCATCGGGACTTCATGCGGAATCAGCGACGGCGAGTAAAAATGATTGCAGATTGGGACTCAAACACGGAATCTCCTGCTTACCAGGTGATTGCGTTGACCACACTGCTATCCCAACCCAGTGTCCGTTGCAATTGCACGGACTACCTCGGCACGCTCACCGGTCGACTCACATTCCCACCTAGCACCAACTATCCTCATGAAAGATACGAAAGCAGGCTGAAAAGTAACGCCTCCGAATGTTTTGTATTAAAACCCTTTAAAGCTTTTTTAAATAAAACAAACGTTATTAACATTACATGTCTACATATTTGCAGCCCTCTGCCGAGGGGTCCGCAGCTCGTGGTCGTGCGGTAGCGTTCTCAAAAATGGCTCTGAGCACTATGCGACTTAACTTCTGAGGTCATCAGTCGCCTAGAACTTAGAACTAATTAAACCTAACTAACCTAAGGACATCACACACATCCATGCCCGAGGCAGGATTCGACCCTGCGACCGTAGCGGTCGCTCGGCTCCAGACTGTAGCGCCTAGAACCGCACGGCCACTCCGGCCGGCTGGTAGCGTTCTCGCTTCCCACGCCCGGGTTCGATTCCCGGCGGGGTCAGGGATTTTCTCTGCCTCGTGATGACTGGGTGTTGTGTGATGTCCTTGGGTTAGTTAGGTTTAAGTAGTTCTAAGTTCTAGGGGACTGATGACCATAGATGTTAAGTCCCATAGTGCTCAGAGCCTCTGCCGATGGTTCCGAATTGCAGCATGTAACACGTCGCTGCGTGCGAAACAGCGTGGTGTAATCGAATTTGGAACTGGAAGAGTTCGTCCACGCATGGAACACTCTCTCCTTCAGCATGACAATACCAGACCGCACACGAGCGCTGCGACATCTGCAACAACTTGGGTTCACTGTCATCAGTCATCCTCATTACAGACCTCACTTGGCCCCTTCCGATTTTCCGTTCCGAAATTTAAAAAACACCTTCGAGAACTTAACTTTGATAGTGATGAAGCCATGGAAGCGGAGGTGAGGTTAAGGATCCGTCAACGAAATCCAACATTCTACAGTGACGGTCTCAACAAGCTAATCTTTCGTCACGGTGACTATGTCGAGAAATAAATACATAGACATGTAGTATGTCAAGAAAGTTCTTTTTATTTCAAAAGCTTCAAGAGTTTTCACGTAACAGATCTGGAGGCATTACATTTCTGCACACCCTCGTGCTAGAACACGAATGTAATTCATGATTATATGTATTCTTTCTCACAACGTCAAAAAGCACCACAGAATGAGAGCATCATGCGCCAGAATAACGAAGGTGTGCACAAGGGCATGCGATGCCTAAGGTAACGCACATTGATAACTAATTCTTTTCCGTTTGGAGCCACGTCTGTTCAAATAAGCAAAGCAGTCGGCAATCTTAACCTTGAAATTACAGTGAAATGAATACCACTATCTGCATACAGGCGTCGATATAAGTCAACGGGGACAGCTGAAAATATGTGCCCCGACCGGGACTCGAACGCGGGATCGCCTGCTTACATGGCAGACGCCCTATGTATCTGAGCCACCGGGGAGACAAGGGACAGCGCGACTGCAGGGACTTATCTCTGACACGCCTCCCGTGAGACCCACAATCTCAGCTTACTGTCCCGCACTATATTCATAGGGGCCCTGCTCATTATACTCATTACTCGCGGCTTGCTGCCGACTCCAGTAAGCGTTCGGGCACTGTTTGTGCATCCGCACAGAAGAAGATGGTAAAATGGCACGTGAGGCTTAACTATGTATATATGAAGATGGTATCTGTTGTTTCGGACATGTCCGAACGAATGTTCTAACAAGCCGCATGGTCATCGATGTCCGAAAGAACAGTACCATCTTCATATATATATAGTAGTTTATACAATGGTTGTATGACAAACAAAACACAAGATATAATTGGAGAGTCGGAACGATTGTTAAATACAAATCTGCTCACAGTTTTAGTTAGTTAATAACAATCGTATTAAACGATAGTGGAAAATGTAAGAGAGATAATTTGAGAAGTGCTTGATGCTTCAGCTATTCGCATTACTTCGTGGCCCACATTTTAACTGTTCCCAGTGCGATTTTTGCTTGAGAATGTTACTTATAGATGCCCATGAATCAGGATTTCTTAAACCATAGCAGAGCTTCACATACGTATGTAACACTGTAGTCCTTGATATCACTGTTTAGTGATCATTAGGTTTCTCAGTGTCACTGTAATTCTGTGGGTGGCGGCAAAGGAATTGAAAGAGCGGTCGAACGGAATAAATAGTACATTTAAAGGATGTTATAAAATGATTATCAACAAAAGAAAAACACGGGTAATAGGGTGTAGGCGAATTAAATCAGGCTATGCCATGGGAATTTCATTAGGAAATAGACTAAAAAATAGATGAATTTTGCTTTTTGGACAGGAAAATAACTGACGATATCCGATGTAGAGGAATTGCAGTGGTAAGAAAAGCATTTTTGGAAATCAGATATTTCTTAGCGCCGAATATAAATTTAAGCGTTAGGCAGTCTTTTCCGAACATATTTGTCTGGAATGTAGCCTTCTAGATAAATGAAAGGTGGACGATAAACAGTTTAGTCAAAAAGGGAATAGTTAAATGTTCAGACAAGGGGAGAACACAAACTTTTGAAATGTGGTACTACGAAAAAATACCGTAGATTTGACGGTTAGATCCAATAAGTACGAGTAATATGAAGGAAGTATTAAATAAAACTGGGAAAAAAGTAAATTTACGGCACAAATTAACTAACAACTTGACTAAATGAAGGGGTCGGTTACTAGAATACGTCATAGGGCATCAAGAATTCGTCGATTTGGTAATGGAGAAAAGTGTTGGGGGTAAAAATTGTATAGTGAGACCAAGATTTGAACACAAGAAGCTGATACAAATGTATGTATATGTCCCTATGCCAACTCTCAGTGTTGTCGCAACTCTATAGACAACTATCGTGTCAACAATGAAAATGAAACACTCAGTGACCTGGTGAATGGGGTTATTAATGACGCTGACCGAGGGTCCATTGCCGTTCACAGCGCTAGAGAAGCTGCGAAATCAAAAGGAGAATATTCAAACGGCATTCACAGGTTATCCTAAACTCTAGTCTTTTCCTTTCCAGAACAGAAAGATAACGTAAATAATGTTAGAAAAGGAAGTGAAGACTTTGCGAAGCCTTTATTAAAGAAGACAGCAAAAACGTAATTCCGACTACAGACTTTGGGGGGCCCATCGGTAACTACCGACCGCTGTGTCATCCTCTGCCTACGGATGCGCTATGGAGGCGAAACGTTTCTGTTAACGTTACTTGCTGAAGGTTTGATAAGAATTTGTTTCTTACAGAAGGCATTGATGTCATATTCAAACTAAACTCGTCTTTGTGGTATTGTGTGGTACATAAGTGCGTTTGTGGAGAGCTGAACAGAATTTTGTTAATCGCCGACTTGAGTTCGAAGTAAACTCGATTTCGAAGACGCAGGTTCGTTGCCAATCTCCTCAGCGTCTCTCCCACGCTGTATTGACGCAGAAAATCTGAGACTGGTTCGTACTATCATTAAAAACTTTCAGGAATAATGTTCAAGACTGAATCTCACCAAATATTCTGCTCTAGTGAGCACCCTTCCATTACTCCTGTGTATTATATAATAATTTTAGTGATCGAATAGCTATCTCAGCAGAAAAAGTTATTCAACATACTCAGACTTCTGTCCCCATAGCAATACAAAGATAAAATTTATCCGCGTCCGTTTCTCTTAGCACTGTCACTTAGCAGTATCTTTAGTTTCCACACTCGCCACACAGATTTTTTTCTTTACTGTTATTTCGTACGTCTCACCCCATATGGGAGGGGCGTGGACTGTCAGCTGTATAATTCTCCGGTCTTTAGCCAAGGGAATAAAAAAAAATTATAATGAGAACATACAAACAAAATTTGGAGCTGTTTTCCATTTTAAAGTACATATTAAAGACAGTTATAAAACTAAAATGATGCTCTTGAAAAACACATCGCAGGAGGATAAAATTCTTCTGACAAAAACACTGAAACACCGCACGTTCACTTAAAATCTGAAGGACCTATCCTGAAGTTACAAGTATTGCCAGGGAAAGAGTAGGTTCCATAGGGATGAGGATGTTAGGTAGGAAAACTATGGAAGTGAAAGATAGAAGTTGAGGTGGACAGTGGGAAATACAGTCGATGGGAAAGACAGAGGGGTAGGGCAGTGGTTGTAGTAGGAAAGATATGGGGATGGATGAAGAGGGAAAGGAGAGAGGAGCCCTGATGTGGAATGTGTTAAGTGGGGAACACTGACAGCTGGTAGGAGAGATAAATATCGGGGTGGATCTCATTTTTTGCGTGAGGAAGCTGGTTGAACATGAACTGGGTTAGAATGTAGAGTGTGTTTAGGTGTAGGAACGGAGGGAAATGTTTGTGAAGGTGCAGCAGCATACCGGGGTTGGCGACCGGAAACTAGTTTGCGGACAGTATAGGAGATGCTGAGGTATTCTGTGTTGGTGAGGAGGGGTGGGAATTTGATGAGGTGGTAGAGGACCCAGGCGGGGGAAGGTAAACAAATGCGGAAAGTGAGACGGAGTGCATGACGTTCGAGGTTATGGAGGGATCACCACGCAGTTCCACATACAAATGTACATAGGAAGTTTGATATTACAGATGACTGTAGGTTCACCACACCACTTGCCCGGCAGTTGTCACGTTCCGTGACCAGGAACCGTTACTATTCGGTCAAGTAGCTCCTCCACTGGCATCACGAGTATGAGTGCACCCCGTCACAGCCCTCCCACTGTGGAAAAGTCCTTGGCGGTACCGGGAATCGAATCCGGATCCTCCGTGTAGCGCACTGACGACTCAGCTACGGAGGCGGACACTGTAAAAGATAGCAGCTGCAGTGATACTGACAGCAGTTGGATGGTTATGTTTTCTCGTACTCATGTAGCGAAAAACATAGTAGCTTCAGAAATCATTCAATAGCGTCAGAGCGCTTCACCTGGAGGAACACCACGTCGTGTCTGATTTATTCCTGTTTCCCACTTTCTCGGACGTGAATACAACGGTGCTGCTAGTGTGGCAGAGAGCACAATAGACTCTGTCTAGCAGTAAATAGACAGGCACAACCCTGGATACAGACAGGTATTATTTGTTTACGTAGGAACTTGGGGACAGCCCCCGATGGCGGACTGCGACGTCAGCTTTAAAGCTCAGCTGTGGGGGCTGCCTGACCATGACACAGTGGCCTGGCTCCTGCCCCCCCCCCCCCCCCCCGGCCCCTGCCAGCCTGCCGGCTTCCGGAGCGGCGGATCGATAGTTCACGACCTCGCGGTGGTCACCGCGCCCTCCCCGCTAACAGGCTGCCAGCAGCTGCCAGGAGGTGTGCACGTCGCGCACGCATCCGTCCCCCAGCCTGCGCGGAACCCGTATGCGCGCACGTGTTCCCAGCTCCTGCCCGAGCCATCCCGGGTACAGAATTTCTCTCCAAGGCCACGCGCATTTCCAGGCTTCGCATCCGATGGTTGCCTAACAACAAAGCTCCAGTGCCAGACGCCACTGGCACAATTTATATTTGTGAAACACCGACCAGTTAAAACCGAACCGGTATTTTAGTTCTGAATAACCGAAATTTTTCGGTATCTGTTTGGTATCGGTGATTTTTTTTTTTTTTTTTTTAACAATCGTATTGACCAACTAAGATCACGTTGGCAACTTCAGTTCCTCTTCTTCCTTCGTTTGTTTCCTATTTTTTCCAGTATACCCTCGTTTTCTCCCCATGAAGTCTCTTCCTTTCTTCTGTTCATGTTGTTCCCGAATTCTTATTTCTTCTACTTTGACAGCCTTCTAAAGGTAGTATTTTATTTTTAAAACGGTTTCTTTCTGCTATTTCTGATTCTTTGAAGTTTCTTTCTAGATCTTTTCTTACTTCTGTAATCCATGCTATTGTCGAATTCTTCTTCCAGAAATAGAGGAGTATTTGCTTTGTTAGTCTATTTCCATCCATTCGATAAAGGTGTCCGAAAAAGATTAATCTTGGTTTGGCCATTTCTTCAGATATTTTCTCTATATTTTTGTAGATCTCCTCATTACTTCTCATGTTCCAACCACCCATTATTTTTCTAGTAATCCTGTTTTCCAGTACCTCTAGTTTGTCCATCTTGTAGTTCATCATTAGGCATTCAGATCCATATAAACATTCTGGTCGTACCACTGTGGTGTAGTATTTTAGTTTTGTTTTTCTAGATTTACATTTCTTATTGTAAATATTTTAGCTAAACCATATGCTCTTTCCATTTTGTCAATTCTTACGTCTATTGCAGATTTTTGTAGTCCCTTCTGTTGTATAGTTTCTCCAAGATACTTAAATTTATTTACTCACTCTATTTTACCTATTTGTTATATTTGTCATGAATTTTGCTTTTTCAGCTGAAATTTTGAGACCAGTTCAGTTGGCTATTTTTTCCAGACGGTTTATTTGGATAACTGCTTCTGTCAGATTTTCTGAAAGTATTGCAAAATCATTACGCAAAAGCCAAGCAGTTTACCTTAATTCAATTTGATTTCCTTCCCAGAGTTACTGGTTCGATTGAGTAATTTTTTAGCTCCGAATTCCAGATCCTTACATTTTTTTAGAACACAATTAAACGGTAAAGGTGATAAACCATCACGTCGTCTAACACTAGTTTTTATTTCAAATGGCTGAGATACTTCTCCCATAAATTTGACTTTAGGTATTGTATTTGTTAGTGTTTCTTTGTTATTTGATCCAATTTTGCCATTTCCATCTTTAAAACAAATACTTGATGCCTGATATCCTGTAAGCATGTGTTTAAAAGTTTGGTATAAATTTCTAGTATTATTTTTGGCGAAATTTTCTTCTATTTCAATAAGCTGAGAATTTTCAAAGTTTCTTTTGATTTTCCGGATTACTTTTGATGTTTCTTTTCCTTGTTGTCTGAATTTTCAAGGTCTTCCTCTTTTTTCGAACATCTCCATTTTCTCCATTTTTGAGCTCTTTGTGTTAGTGTTTTTCACACTCCTCATACCACCATCGTCTCGGCTATAAAAGGTGTTTTTTAATTTTTAACTAATAACCGAAAAAGAAGGAAATATCAATTAGCCTTAGCAACAGTGCTAAATTTTTTCGGTTTTAAATATTAGCTCTTTAAAAAAAGGAAGAATCCGTACTGTTAAAATTTGCACCGGTTTGAAATACTGTGTTATTACAGAAAATGGGTACGTGATGCCGAAAAAACAAGTAACAAACACATGGCATAAGAAATGTTCAAAAATGGTTCAAATGGCTCTGAGCACTATGGGACTTAACATCTGAGGTCATAAGGCGTCTAGAACTTAGACCTACTAAAACCTAACTAACCTAATGACATCACACATCCATGCCCGAGGCAGGATTCGAGCCTGCGACCGTAGCAGTCGCGCGGTTCCGGACTACAGCGCCTAGAACCGCTCGGCCACCGCGGCCGGCTAAGAAATGTTACAACGTTGCTTAGGCAGTGATGTCCCTGACCTCGTTTGTCGCGGCTTCAGGCAGGGGTGTACAAGCAATGTGCGAGACTTTTTCCCAGTCTAGTCTACACGTCGCTGTACTGCAAAACGGCACCAACCCTATCCTGGAAATATTTTTACGAAGTGACGTAGCTGGTGCGGAGCGAGGATTTAGTTTGAACGGTAAATGTCTAGATCACGAAAATGTTCAACATAACAGCCTCTTTATTGAACATTGAGAATATTTAATACACGCAGCACAAGTGAACCAATGAACAATATGGACTACATCTACTTACCAAATTTAACATTTCATAGCAGGGAGAATATTTGAAATTTAATATTACAATAATGCAATTCCGACCCACAGGGAACGGATTCTGAGGCTGGCCCCTTGGACAGTCAATGCATAACTAAAACTGAGAGCAGGTTTATCGTAAAAGATGCAAAACACAAAATCTTAAGGCCAGCCAGAATTGCCCACAAATAACCTAGATAGTGAAATTCTAAGGATTCCTTTCAACAACTGAGCAACAAGACCTTAAATAATGAAACCCACAAGTTTAGCTCTAGGAAATAAAAAATCTTTAATACAAGGAACCTTTAAAAAGCTAAGCAACAATGAGATAAACAAGAAATTTGAGTTCCACAGCTTACAGTTCGTGGTAACATTAGTGTTCAACAGCTTAGTAGTTAACGGGACAGCAAAATGATCATCCGAATTTGAGGACTGAAACCACAAAGAAAGGTACTAACGGTATTTAAACTGAATCCTTAGAACAATAGCAGTCGCAGAAAGTGACCCACGCAAACAGCTCGTTTTCAAGTGAACAGTTCATGTATCGAACACGCACTATGCTCACCTTATGCTAACAGGACCTTGCCAAACGGTGCTTCAGCAGCTTGGGTCAACGGTTTCCACAAACGAGCCTCTCATCTGCTGCCACCATACTGTGGATTTACCATGTCACACCTCGTCCCAAAATGACCAAGTGCGTTCGACGTCCAACAAATGACTCACCCCTATCAAGACAACATCGCGTCACGGAACACAAAAGGGATGCCAGGCACGAGGATATGCAGGCTGCCCATAGCTGAGTGAGAATGAGGTTTGCCCCTTGCACATAGTAGGTCCGGGCATCAGCGTTACCACGGCTCCACCTGCACTCCTTACTGACTCTGCGCGCAAATCCACAGATAAACACTGACTGATGCCGACAAGCTATGGAGCTGAACTTTTCCGTTTCGCTTCAGGGGCCGACCCCTCGCGAACTCTCAGCTCACCGCTAGAAAGAACCTCGCCAAAAACTCACGGTGGCGCCACCAGAGCGGTCTCTGCCAATTTTAGGTGAATGGAAACACACGTAAAACCAAATCGAGCTATCACACTCGAGATCGAGCTAGCGTGAAACTGGCTCTGTAGCAATGAAGTGCAATGCTTCATTTGCTTTAGAAGACTGAAGATTTCTCCGAGCTTTCTACGACATAATTCAAGAGGAAGGAAGTTATGGTAACAGAAATAAGTTAAAAGCCAACAGCAATTATTCATAGTACACAATAAAAAGTAGCTGATATGCTGCTTGTGTCTACATAAGATGCCTTTATCAGCTTGTAGCACTTGAAAACTGACAAGTTAGCAAATTAGCACGAAAGACAGTTCTTCAACCTCAGCTTTCACCTTTTAGCACTGGCTATTTGTAATCCCCAAGTAGTGCATGACCTCCGATCACAACATGATTTTTCAGCAGAGTTTCAAAAAATTAGAATCAATAGGAGAATACTGGTGATTTTTTTGTATTCAACCACTTACCACTTTTACAGTATAGAAAACGGTGGATGGACTAAGGTTTCTTTTATCTGCCAATTTAATTTAATATATTGGTTCTATGTATCGTATTTTGAAGCAGTGAGAGTCATAATTTTTCAGTCTTTGTTCGATTTCTAAATTTACTACAGGAAATAATAGGAATAAAAAGCCGAACATCAGATATTTCAGAAACCGATTATTTTGAGCGGTTTTAACAGTCAGGTTAAACTGGTGTGAACAAAACGATACGACCGAAAACCGGTTGTTTCAGCGATAAGCGCCGTCCGCAGCGTAATATTGAAGGAATTGCCATATGAGGCAGATCGCATTAGAGCTCAGTTTTCAAGCACACCCTACAGAAGTTGACGAATCCTGGATTCAGAAAAGTGCAGTTATACGCTGTCGCGTCACATTAATGTGACCACCTGTCAAAAGCCTGAATAACAACATTTAACAGTATGGACCACTGCGAGACGTGCTGGAATATAGGCAGCCAATGAAGCTCTGGAAGGTACCGACAGGGCTATGGAGCCAACCAAACTCCAGTATCGTGGCGAGCTGCCGCTACGTTTCTCCGTTGAGGATCCGCAGCGCGAACAGCCCAATTGGGCTTAAATCTGGAGAGTCTGGTGTCCAGGGGTATACCGTACACTCATCGTGCTGCTCTTTGAACCACGCACGTACTTCGCAAGCTGTGTGACACGTTTGAGTTTTCCTACTAGTAGCAGCCACTTGCTGCGGAAAAACAAACTGTATGTAGGGATGGACAGATCCCCAACGGCAGATGCATGCTTGTGTTGATCCACTGTGCCTTACAAAATGGCGAAATCACCCAGGGAATGCCCACCAGCCTGGATACCTCCAACGATTGTTGCAGTGTGTTTGCTTTCGGACGTTTCACGCCTCACACGCCAACGGCCATCTGTCCGATGGAGTATAAAACATGTTTCAGCTGAATAGGCCACCTTTGGCAACTCAGTGGACGTCCAGTTGGGGTACTGGCGTATACATTCCAGACGATTCGTCGCCGATGAACAGCAGTCATCATGGGTGCATGACTCAGGCGCCTGCTGCAGAGCCCCACACACAGCAACGTTTGCTGAACTGTCATTGACGAGACGCTGTTGGTGGGCTCTTGGCAGACATCTCTGCCGTCATTGACCTCTGTCATCTATGGCCCATGGTGCCCCACACTTGCCTCGACGCCAGTTTTCCACACCGCTATTTTGCCATTCACGGTTTACTTTAACCACGGCGGCAATTACGTGCAGCTCATACAAACATATCTGCAGAGACAGACGTTTGTAGTTCGAGAGACGACACGTTCTCACCTGTCAGGCGAACAGAAGCTGGAGTAACGCAGGGATCTGTTATTGGGATAGTGTGCTCCCGCTATCCTATAGATATGCCCAACACACTTAGAAATATCAGAGCGACGCAGTATATGACATTGCACTCTTTACCAGAAGCAGACAGCCGTAGGAGATCCTCCTAAGTCTACATGAATCGTGTAATAACCTGGAGATCTGGGCAGCAGAATGAAGAGTAATGGATTTCACGCTGCGAAGAGCCAAGCCATGAACTTCAGGTAGAGACGACAACCAGTGGTGTCAAACGTGCAGCTTTCAAGACAACCCATCAAGTGGACTCAAAAAGCCAAATACCTCGTGGTCCTGCAACACACGAAACTTAACTGTCAAAAACTCATCGGTTAAGTCCGACAGAAGAATTCACAACGACTATGGGCAACCTGCCATGAAATCTCTCAGTCAACTGTGGCCTATGAACATTGAGCACCTTCGTACGACCAGTGATGGATTATGCTTTTGTTGTCCAGGCTAAGGCATAGTCAACTATTTTGCACACGCTACAAACGTCCTGGAATGAGGCGTTAAGAGGAGTGTTGCATATGCGAGCAACTTTCCCATCTCGGTACCTTCTGCTGACTACCTGCTGACTGCCGAGCTGCAGAGGAAGACAAAATCCTAGAACGCTTTAAGAAACATGCTGTGAAGGTCCACACGCAATCAAGACGTTCTAGGTACCACTTCATTTGTGAATTAGGTTGAAGGAACCATGAAAACGACGGCTATAAGCGACCAGTGACATTACTTGACAGACGGTAATGATCACATGAAGTTGATACTGAATGGCATACAGTCCTACATCCAAGATGACACACTAAACACAATGAAGCTAATAAAAGAACAGTATTACATACTGCAAGTTGCAGTGAATGCGCCACAGGCAAAATTCAGGAAGGCATCGCATAATAATAACAGAAAAAAAAACTTTGTGTTCTGCCTTACGGCAGGTCTGGTCATGGGGGAAGCACCGTCAGAGAGGTCCACCGCATGAGCGTCTAGGGAAGTGATTCCAGTGGTGGTTTCCCTTTGCCTGCCACTGGTGATGATGAAATGATAATGGCGACAACACTGTACCCAGTCCCTGAGCCGAGAAAATCTCCGACACAGCCGGGAATCGAACCCGGGCCCCTTGGCGTGACCACTATTTTGTATTTTTCTATGGTCTTTTCATTTTATTGTTACAAATATTTAATCATATAGGAAGGATACATACAAAATATTTTCATAGCATTGTAAGCGGAATCTATGTATACTGTGGTGGAGTATGAGGTGCTCAACAAACACAAGTAAAACACTGGAGCATCAAGTCTGTAGCCTGGTATATGGTATCACTGATCATCACTACCTGCCGTAATATTTAAGAGCTACAGCAATGTGCCACCGAGTCAGGAAATTTCTACATTCACTATAAACATGAAAATATCTGTTTCAATTACTGAAGTTGCATTACTCAGCTATCGGGGCGGACTAATAACAGGAATAAGAACAGTAAAAACATGTAAATCGTTACAGTGTCCCATTTGAAACGTTGTAACCTCCCCACCAAAAAATAAAATTAAAATGAACCAAGTGTAACCTCCTCACGGAATTAATATTTAAATGAATTTTAAATATTGTAACCTCTGAACGAAATTGGCTCCCATTTATTATCTCCGTGAAGAAATGCATTCACATTCATGTACCCACAAAATTCTTTTCTCATTTAATGTTAAGTTCGAAACAGAAAAATTTCGAAACCACAACATAATAAAAAAAATTCAGTAACCTGGTAGATTTTATGACGACAGCAGCGCTGCGCCACGGCCCTGTACTCTGAATAAAAAAAGCAAAAATTCTTACCTCAATAAAAACTGCGAATATATCTGCTCTTACCTCAAAAATTTTCGGCACAGCTCCGTGCAATGCTGGCCTATGCTTTGTGATTCGTGAAAGGAATAATCATGCATTGGATAAAATCTTTAAATTGAAATGAACGCTTTTTTTAAAAAAAATTACTTTATATTATAAAAATTATTATTGGGGCATTTTTTTAAAAAGAAATTGGATGACAGTTAACATACATTACTAGATATGCGCAAGGCTGCTTCTTTACCTTCTACAATAATACTCATCCTCCAGAGTCCCGACCAGGGCAGACCGCAGACACGCGCACACACACACGCAGACTCCCGCAGACTACACTAGACTACTGAAGACTATAGTTCAATTCTTTTATCTTGGCGGCTCGCGCATGCCCGCCCAGACGCTGGAGATTGCTGCGTTGCCAGTTGCACACGACGCACGCGCCAATAGAAGCAGCGCCATAGTATAGCATAGTTCGCAAGCTTACGTGTAGGGGGGAGCGCGCAGTTCATGAAGTAAAGCCACCACGGCCGCATTAACCCTTTCGCTGCTACAAAGACGTGCTCCCTGCATTCCGCGCTGTGGGCGATTTTGTCACTGCACTGCTCGCCTGTACAGACACATTGTGTTCCGACTGCTTTGACACTCTTTATCATTCGATTCCACGAAAACTATTTGGCTCAAAAATTAGATTTTTACCTATCTTCTTGACTGATACCTTCCCCCCATAAATGACTTAATTTTGTTTCGATGTTCAACGCAGTTATTATGCAGCATTAAATATAGTAATCCTTTGCACGAAATTTTGAAGAGTTTGCAGAGGTAAAAGTCCATAGAGCATACTTTCCATATGGTCGATTTTAGTTGCCACAATGTTGAGAATGAAATGTGGACAAGTTACCTATATATTTCATTTAATTTAAGTACCACATAAGTGTCATATGTAATATTGAGAAATATTCCACCTTTCGCGACTGTAACAAAAGTTTTACTTACACTGGGCACGTTTGGCTTTATTTTCAAGCACTTCAATCAATCAAAAGGAAGTAGACAAAATACATTAAACAAAACTGTGGACTTACAAAAACATTAGGACTTGAATATACCGTCTGTCAGTGAAGTGCTCAGAGCTATGTCAAACATAATTTTGTGTGTGGCACACACAAACAGCATTTATTTGCTGAAACACTGATGAGCCAACACAAACGTTGAATATTGTGCTACCGCAGCACAAAACTACGAAAGGTGACTTGGCAATGGAGGACACAAAATACAGTCCTCTTATGATGCTTCAAAAGAGAGAAACGCGTCTGGTCTAAATAAGTCGCTTATTACAGTTGCAGAAGAGGGATATATTTCAATACCATTGGTAAAACTGCGACTGTGGAACAAAAACAAGAAATAGAACATGAATACCATTGTGTATGTGCCATACCTTTCACCGATTTAAGTGCTTTAAAATAAAGCCAAACGCGCCGTGTGTATATAAAACTTTTATTACAGTCGCGAAAGACGGAATATTTCTCAATATTACATACGACACCTATGTGGTACTTAAATTAAATGAGTTATTGTTATACAGTAAATATTATATGAAATTTAGGCATCTTGTCCACATTTCATTCTCAACATTGTGGCAACTAAAATCGACCATACGGAAAGTATGCGCTATGGACTTTTACCTCTGTAAACTCTTCAAAATTTCGCGCAATGGTTTACTACATTTAATGCTGCACATCAAAACAAAATTAAGTCATTTATGGGGGGAAGGTATCAGGCAAGAAGACGTGTAAAAATCAAATTTTTTGGCCAAATAGTTTTTGTGAAATCGAATGATAAGTGTGTCAAAGCAGTGGGAACACCATGTGTCTGCACAGGCGAGAAGTGCAGAATGTGGGGAGCACGTGTCTGCAGCAGCGAAAAAGTTAATGAAGAGGCAAAGCACTAGAAATTTCATTCAAACGAATAAAATTCGTAAAGTAAGGCACTCCAGTATTGTTTTTAAATAAAGAAAATTGTAAGCACCGCACAAGGTTTCAACTCATAACCTTTCACTTGGCAGCCCAACACCTTAACCGTTCCGCTACCTCAGCTCATCAAACAGCGTAACTCCATAAGGACTCTAACACCTCACGCAACTACTTATAAACACTGTTGGTATGACTATGAATTACTTACGCTTCGTCGAAGTACAATAGGAAATAAACAATTACCGCTGTTCTTTATTGCTATCGCCTGAATTAGGAGTCTTATTGCTTGTTTGGTTTAATTAATTAATAGAATATGAAGCAATTGGTATAAAGAATGCTTTTTCCAAACTTTCTGTAAAAGAAAGTCTGCTATCAAGACATTGCTTTTGTTCTATTACTTTATTTATGACTGAACGTTTCTAAAACTGAAGACACTCGTCCGTGCTCTGCACTGCTGTCGAGATCTGGCAACGTCGTTCTCTGTTCATTGGTTGACTGTGTTTTGTGACGTCAGATGCTCAGAACTAACCTAAACTCGGCCGCCAAGATATATGACGCGCACTTTAATGCCGACTAGCGACAACTAACAACATACTGCTCTCTGGTCAGAGACTCTCCTATGCCTTGCCTATTGCAGGCAGCGCATACATCGCATACCTCTTACATAACCCTCCACTGGGGGGGCAAAAATTTGGCAGCGATGGTGAGTCAATTGGACTTGCCATGAGCGACAAATTTTTCTTACTTAACTAAGTTTACAATCACAGAATATATACATATATATAAGTGCAGAACATGAAATAAAATATAGTGCACATGCACTGAGTACAGAACATATCAAGCAATGACAAAATGTATACGCAATAAGTGAACACGCACTGTAGTTTTTTTTTACTATTTTACAAGAACTAGGATAGGAAAGGGAAGGATTGCATCATGGTTGTAGCACATTAGGTTGCACGCAGCTGTACTGAAAGTCCATATCATTCTACAGAAGCACAACGCCAAGTGAGACAATCTGAAGTATTAATCAGTGTAGCCAAGACACTGAAATGTATTAATATTCCATGTTATCATTTTGGTAGTACATTAGGTACACCAAACAGTGCGACCATAATAACATCTCCATCGCTCAAGGTGGTGGGCAGCATGTCGTGTCAACACCACGTTCTTGTAAGATACACCAACGTAGAATTAGTGCAAAGACCAAATATAGTGCTCCATGAGCATGAGGATAGACAGGACAAACGGATATTGCAGTAATTTCTGGTAATTAGGTCAGAAGGTGAAGGACATTAAGTCACATGCTAGTCTTCATTGAGAATTACACCAGTCTAACAACTGATTTGAGGAATTCATGGCACTCATCGCCCAGTTACTGAACATTTCTGTACCATGTATGAAGTATTGCAGTATAATGTTCATAAGTCAACTGTTTACAGAGAACATTGGCACTCATTGACCAGTTACAAACCATCAGAAGTCATCATTAAAAACAGGAGCTAATGAGTGTAGCATCAAGCTACTGGTATTCATATATATAGCATGTAAGTGACATAATATAAATTTAAAATATAAGAAACAGTGGCATTCGTTGGCTAGCAAGTATTGAATATTACAAAACATTTTTCATCACTCAAGTGACATACCTAATGAGTGTAGCATCAAGCTACTAGTATTCGTATATATAGCATGTAAGTGACATAATTTAAATTTAAAATATAAGAAACAGTGGCATTCATTGGTCAGCAAGTATTGAATATTACAAAACATTTTTCAACATTCAAGTGACATATGACATATTTAAAAATAATTATTGGCACTCAGTGGCCAGTTAAAAATCATCAGAAGTCATCAGTCAAAACAGGAGTTAAAGAGTTTAGAGCATGCATGCATTATTACAAAATATCATTCATTATTACTCAGAACTCATCATTTAAGTGACATAAGACATAATTAAAATGTAACATACTGTAGTTATTACTCAAAGTCTGTGGTTGGAAAAAAATCGTTCAGTATTACTCATAACTCTTTTAAATTGGTAGCATTATTTAGGACTGGTAATACATTTTGTTTGTGCTAGCAATGCATTGCGTTGGGATCGATAATTAATTGCTGGGGCATAACAATATTTGCATTTGACTTATTGCTGCAAATGAAGATGTGTAACATCATTCGTCATGAGTCAGCTGTAGCAAGGTTATGAAACAAATAGAGTATATGTTATCACATTCATGAAAGACACAGGTTTAATGACCAACTGCTTATAGCATATTAATTTCGTGAATAATTTCTCCTGCAAAAAAATACAAAATGGATTATTAAGCTGAAAGAAGAAACGCATATTATGCTGAAAAGTAGTGAACTTCGAGTTAAAAGGTAATGAAATGTGTATTATATATATGTTCTCTAGCTGTCCTTTCCAAAACCTTCAGTCATCATACCATGCGACATAAGACATACTATCAAGATGAACTGCAACAAATACTTAAATAACTACATAGCATAAATACATAAACTTCAACATTATCCTCATCTGCAAAGAAAAACTTCATTATCATTACTATCATCACCTGCAAAGGAAAACTTCCATATTAGCATATTCTTCATCACTATTCATCATCATTCATTATCATCTGCAAAAAAGTCACTTCATTATTCATTATACAACTATTCATAGTATAGAGTTCCTTATTTCTAGCATATTTCATCACTAAAACTAAGATGTGTAGTTCTGTCTGACAGCCTGCATCAATCGCCTCGTATTCTGAAAGAAAAAATTAGTTAAGACTGCTATCATACGATGTGTATAGTATATTCTTGTTAATGCTTGTTAATTCTGATCCATTTACTCTTCGTGACGAGGTATTGTATCATCTTTCGTTCATTTCGAAGGTGAAATTCCCATAATTTATTTCTTTTACACGTTATTTCTTTCTGAAAATGATAAACAATGATTAATGTCTTACATTTAAATCATATACCAATTAAATAAAAGCTGGTTTCTAGTGATAAAATTGAGCATACGGCATAGCATGAGAGAAAACGTAATATGTCAAAAACATAGACAGTGTACAGGTGCAAAAATGTACACAGAGTATCACAATGTAGCAGAAAAAAAAAAAGTAAAATAGTCACGATGTTGAGCTATCATAAGGCATAATGTCAAAGTCAACTGTTGGTTGTTACATCTTAAATATTTCATAGTGCATACAAACAAAACAGTCTCCCATAAGTCCAACCCCTCGTTCAAGTCGTGGGAGATGGGCAACGGCACAAAGTAGGGGACTGCCTATAGGGGCGATGTACAGCGGGGACTTCGTGTGCCCCAGGACCGCTACGGTAGCTGGGAAGACCCTATGGGAACCCTGAAACGTGACGGCTAACGGGGCTCTGGTGAAGCTGCGATAGGCCTAGCAAGCCAGTAGTGGATAAATCAACTGCTTTCAAAAAGGGAACATGCCTCGGATCACGGAACGGATTTAAAGGAAACCGACCAAGCAATGGAAAAGGATTACGAGATGGTTTACGACTGGGCACCCTAAACGTAAGGACTCTAACTGGGAAGTTAGAAGAAATTGTAGAAATGATGGAAAGGAGGAAACTGGACATCTTGGGACTTGCTGAGACTAGGTGGAGAGGAGTTGGTGAAAAACCACTCAGTAAAGGATGTAAACTGTACTGGATAGGGAATGAGAGGGGAAGAAATGGAGTGGCAATAGTGGTCAGAGAGGGTCTGCAGGAGGAGGTGGAAGGTATCAATGATCGAATGATAAAAGCCAGAGTACGAGTGAAAGGAAAAAGCATTGAAATCATCCAAGCGTATGCCCCACAGGTGGGGTGTACAAAAACGGAGAAGGAGGAATTTGAAGATGACATGCAAAAGCAGCTAAATGGAGGTAATCAGATTATAATAGGGGACCTCAATGCACATGTTGGCACAGACAGGAAAGGATTCGAGGAGATAATGGGACCAGGGGGCTGGGGGAACCGAAATAGAGAAGGAAACTTGTTGCTGGAATTCTGCAAGAGGAATGGGCTGGCGATCGCAAATTCCTGGTACAAGAAGAGAAGTAGCCACAAAATAACTTGGTACAGTGGAGACTGGTCCCAAACTTCAGTAGTGGACTATGTACTAGTGGATAGGCAGATGATAAGCAGCCTCACAGATGTTAAGGTCATTCCATCTGAGGCCTTAGACAGTGACCATCGGCTGTTGGTAGCCACCCTGAGAGAGAAAAAAGATAGGAGGGCAACAGATATACAGGAGAAAAGGTTGAAGACATGGATGCTGAAAGAGGATGAACGGAGGACCCAGTACCAGACACTGATCAGGAAGAAGCTGCCAAAGGAAGATCAGAGAACAGTGGAAGAAGAATGGGGAGATTTTAAGAGGGCTCTAGTTGAGGCAGCTGAGACTGTGTGCGGAAGAACTAGCACAAAGAGGAGAAGTAAGGAAACTCCATGGTGGAACAACATATGTAAAGAGGCAGTACTTCGAAAGAACAAAGCCTTCAGAGAATGGTTCCAGACCCGAACAGAGGAAGCCAGGGTAAAATATAAGGAAAGCAAGAAAGCGGCACAGACCATAGTAAGGGCAGAGAAGAAGAAGTGGATGGAAAAATGGACAAGAATGTTAGAAGAGGACAGTGAAGGGAACAAAAAAGTACTTTACACCATGGTAAGAAATAAGAGGAATGACAGAAGCGAGTGCCTGAGGATCATGGATAATAATGGAAGAGTTGTGGAGGAAATGCATGAGCTCAAAAAGATTTGGAAGGAGTACTTTGAAGATCTGTTGAATGCCGCCAAGCGGGTAACTAACAGCGATGGAGAGCCTAAGGTAGCAGACGATTATAATAGTGGGGAAACTGATGATCTAACTTGGAATGAAGGGGGCAAGGCACCAGGTTGGGACGAAGTAACAGTGGATATGATACGAGCAGCAGGAGAAGTAGGAACCCAGTGGCTATACAGAGTGCTGAGGGTGGTGTGGAAGGAGAACAGAATTCCTGAGGATTGGAAGAAAGGAATTATAGTCCCGATCTTCAAGAAAGGGGATAAAAGGAGATGTGAGAACTACAGAGGAATCACCCTGCTATGCCACTGTGGAAAAATCTATGAAAAGATCCTGGAGAAGAGAATAAGAAGCAGTATTGAAAGTAGACTGCAAGAGGAGCAGTATGGTTTCAGACCGGGAAGGTCAACAACGGACCTCATATTTGCGGTAAGGCAACTGCAGGAAAGGCACTATGAGTACGGGAAGGACTTAATCATGGCCTTTTTAGATATTGAGAAGGCGTATGACAGTATCTATAGGGACAAGCTCTGGGATGTGCTGAACGCAAAAGGGATAGATGAAGAGATAACACGAAAAGTCAGAAAAATGTATGAGGGAAGTGAGAGTTGTGTGAAAGTGGGGAGGGAACGTACTGCATGGTTCAAGCTGGAAAATGGGCTGCGACAGGGAAGTGCACTTTCGCCTTTATTGTTTATTATTGTTATGGATGAAATCCTACAGCAAGTATCAGATGCAATTGGAGATCATAAAATGAAAGCAGTGCTTTTTGCCGATGACCCGATGTTATGGGGAAATTGCGAGAAGGAGGTGCAAGAGCAGTTAGATGTATGGGAGGCAACGGCAGCACAATATGGAATGCATTTCTCTGCAAAGAAAAGTGAAATAATTGTCACAACAAGGAAGAAGAATAGGCCAAATGTGGATATAACTTGTGGAGGGGAAAAACTACAAGTGGTAGAGAACTTCAAGTACCTGGGAAGCATGATTGAAAGTAAGGGGGGAAACGCGATGGAAATAAATGAAAGGTGCAGAAAAGCAGGGCAGTTCTACAAATGCATTAGGGGGCTGATTTGGAGCAAGGAGGTGCCACAGAAATCCAAGGGAATTATATACCGAACCTACTTTGTCCCCATATTGGCATACGGAAGTGAGACATGGGTAATGCACAAAAGCGACAAAAGTAGAATACAGGCTAGTGAAATGAAGTTCCAGAGGAGCAGGTTGAGAGTAACAAGACGAGACAGATTGCGAAATGTGTATGTGAGGGAAAGACTAAAGGAGGAACCAGTACAGGACAGGATAGATAAATCAAGACTGCAGTGGTATGGACACATGAAGAGAATGGATGAGGGAAGAATTCCAAAGAGGATGTTTGATCTGCAACTGGAGGGGAAGAGGCCCAGAGGAAGACCAAGAGATAGATGGGTGAAGGGAGTGAAGGAATGTGTGATGAGAAGAGGAGAGAACTGGACGAAGGTGGAAGAGGGGGAATGGTGGAAAGACAGAACACGATGGAGAGGCTTGTGTTCCCTATAGACCCAGCCAGTGGCTGGAAACTGTCCAAGATGATGATGATGATACAAACAAAACAGTAAAACAATCATACATACATAAAAAATGTAAAATGTGCACGGTCTGATGTGTAACGACAAGAAGGGCAACCTGCTAACCTTACCTTGCCGGACACTTGCCAAGAAAAATACGATAATCATCAGTAAGTAATCACATAAATATAATTGCGTAAGTGGTCATAAAATGTGTAAGTTCATCTGGAAAAATGTGCGCGGTCTGATGTGTAACGACAAGAAAAACGACCTGCTAACCTTACCTTGCCGGGCACTTGCCAAGAAAAAATACGATAATCATCAGTAAGTGTTCATGCGAATATAATTGCATAAGTGGTCATAAAAAAATCAGGAAATTGCATTACAGTGTGAGTAATCATAAAGTATGTTCATTCAATAAAGGGTTTGATGTTGGGAACATGGTGATTCCCTTTGGTTTTTCTGGTTCTCAGAGTTTCGACGTGTACTACATTGGGGTGAGGAATGCTGCGAATTCGATATGGACCTGCATATAGAAGCTCAAATTTACTACATATACTTTTTCCTCTATTAGATAAATAATGTGTGCGTACTAATATCTTCTGTCCAATGTGAAAGTCACGGCGTGTACAAACCTGTTTTTGCCGTCTTCTCCGGCGCTCTGCGGCACGTTTGATGTTGTTCAGCGCAATGTCAATTATTTCATGGTGTCGTAATCGACGAGATATAGGGAAGGTTACTAATTCTTTAATTTTGTTAGGTGGTTCAACATTTTTCAGTATAACAGACGGAGATAGCATAGTATATTCATTTGGTATGGAATTAATTACATCCTGGAATGAGAGTATGTGTGTGTCCCAATCAATATGTCTTTTATGGCAGTATATTCTACACAGTTTACTAATTTCTTTCATTAATCGTTCACAAGGGTTCGAAGAAGCAGGGTACCTGGATATATAGATCGGAGAAATGTTTCTAGCTCGTAACATACGTGTCCATATAGCAGATCGAAGCTGTGATCCATTGTCGGAAATTACTTTCAACACATGCCCTACATGAAATAGAAAATGTTTTACGAATGCTTTCGAAACAGTTTTAGCAGTAGCTTTGCGTAACGGAGTGAAGGTAACAAATTTTGAAGTGAGTTCAACAGCGACAAAGATGTAGCAAAAACCTCTATTAGTTCTGGGAATCGGACCAAAAATGTCTACAGCGGCCATGTGTCTCAATTTAACAGGTACAACGGGATGTAATGGAGGAATATGTGAAGTCGTATCTGACTTAGCTTTCTGGCAGATTTTACATGACGCTAAAACTCGTCGAATACGTTTCTCCATGTTGGTAACATAGCAGTTCTGTCTCAGTATAAGAAAACATTTTCTGACTCCGTAATGTGCGTAACTTAAATGAGTATACCAGATTAATTTGTTAACAAGCTCGTCAGGAATGGATAATAACCAATTGTTGCTGTCAGGGTGAGAGCGGCGAAACAGAATGTTATTGCGTACAGTGTAATGGTTTCTAATGGTAACATTATTCCTATCTTGCAAAAGGTGTTTAATTTCTTTCCACACGATGTCTTTACTCTGCTCTTGTGCTATGTCTTGTAATGACGACGAAATGAAATTCTCTAATGCAACTTGTTGAATGTACATGACGCTGAAATTTGCTTTGCAGAAGTTGGTTGTGATGTCTTGCTGATTGTTGCTGAGAGAACGGGATAGTGCGTGTGCTACAATATTACCGGGAATGTGAACAATTGTAAAATTAAATTCCTGTAAATAAAATTTCCATCTGCTTAATCTGTCGTGTGTAAATTTAGCCGAAAGTAAAAACTGTATCGCTCCATTATCTGTGTAAACGGTCGTATGTCTATCATAAAGAAAATGCCGAAATCTCGTAAATGCCCATACAACACATAGTGTTTCAAGTTCTGTAACAGAATAATTGCGTTCAGCAGGTGACAGAATGCGACTCGCAGAGGCGATGTTTTTAATTACTGTAGTGCCATCTTCTTCAATTTCCTGAAAAATGTGTACGCCTAAAGCGGTGTTAGAACTGTCGGTGGCAATGGAAAAATTTCTAGTAAGATCTGGGTGCGATAAAAGTGGTGCATTCAACAAAGCTTGTTTCAGGTTCACAAATTCAGAATGTGCTTGCCTGTCCCAGGACCAAATAGTGTTTTTACCTGTCAGTTGACATAATCTAGGGGTGTCTAAAGCAGAGTAATGAATAAATTTACGAAAAAAGTTAATTAAACCCAAAAAGCTGCGTAGTTGTCTCTTCGTCGTAGGAACAGTAATGTCACGTAAAGCTTGAAGTTTTTCCGGGACAGGCGCAATGCCTTCTGCTGAAATTACATGTCCAAGAAATTTTATAGAAGTTTTGCCAAAGTGCGATTTACTGAGATTAACTGTGAGTCCTTGTGCACGAAAAGTTTGTAACAGTTGTTCAAGAATCAGACTGTGTGCAGACCAGTTAGCTTCTGCAATAAGAATGTCGTCTACATACGTTGTGATTCTGTCTTTCATGCAAAAGTGTGTCTCGGATGTCGTCAAAAGTAATAACATTTTCGTGAACAAGATTCTCTGTGTCAAAAGTATTGCTTGCGTTACTGGAAGATGCAACCTGTACTGTATCTAGTCAAATTCTATCTGACGTGCTATTATTTTCGGGAGGATGCTGTGGCATTTCAACTATTTGAACTGTTCTGTTATTTCTTCCTGACGTATTACGTTCGGGATGATATCTACTGTCTGGTTCATTCATGATAATATGTTGTTGCGGATGATTCTGCTGCTGATAAGACCGACTGTTATTAAACGTACGCTGAAAATTGTGCTCATTACTTTTACGTCTGTCATGATAGTCATTTCTATACGGTGCATTGCGATAGGAATTGAAATGGTGTGTTTTCTGTACGAAGTTATTTCCTTGTTGCTGTGCGTTATTATTTGTTGGAGCTGATGCTATATGTGCAGGCGGCGAAACATTAAAGCTTGGTTGACCTTTTACATTACGTTGTTGGTTAGGTATGCTAACCCGCTGGTTTTGTTGCTGTTGCGGAGAAAAACCTCTATTGTTACCAAAATGTGTTTGCTGTTGCTGATAATTTTACACATACTGATGATTAAATTTTTGTCTGTTATTAAAGTTCTCGTGGTTGTCATTTCTGGAGCGTCTAATGATAAATGTCACTTTCGGTAAAACTTGTGTTATCAGGTTTTCTTTACTCTTTCATAATTATAGATAGATCGATAGTTAAAGAGCTATTTTAATAGATATAAAGGATAGTAGAAGAGAAGGCAGCAGTGCAGAAAACTAAAGATGAAATAGCACTACTACGGGTCGGGGCCCTGTGCACGCTACGGCACATATTCATTAAAGCGTAATGAATCCCCTGAGGTTTATTACGCCCTGCAAATAAATTTTAGCTTTTGCGTTACAGGCAATGCCGGTGAAAATTCGAAAGAAAATTGTTGTACCCAGTCCTATTCTAGTTTCTGCATTACAGGCCAAGCTGGTGAAAGTACAAAAATAAATTGTCGTATCCAGTTCAAAGCGTGTACCTGTGCTCTGTCATTTTTAAATACCTTAGATTTTCTTATGGATAAAAATTGCTCGTAATCGACGTTATCGTCTCTGAGTTTGTGAACAGGTTCAGGTTTGTGTGAGATTCTAAGTCACGTAGTCTCTGTAAATTACCTAAGTTACACTAGCTGTGTGAGTGTGACAAATGTTCGGAATGTGCCGTATGCTGTGACGTGTTAGTGACTGAAACAATTTTCATTTCTGTCACTTTAATACGTTCGTCAATTTGGCTGATCTGTTGTTCAAATTTCTTATCGACTTCCGTATCCAGAGTGCGTGAAAGTTATGGTGACTTTAAATTAAACTCGTCGCGTATCTGTGTTGCGTTTTCTGAACATTGTTCAGTGACTGCATTAATTTCATTTCTAAGTAATTCTGTTGTGCCTGCATGTCTATTACCTAATTCTTGTGCAACAGATCTAATTTCTTCACTACTTTTCCTAGCACAAGCCTTAATTTCGTCACGTAATTGTTCTTTAGTATCATGATGTTGCACGGTAACAGCTGTAATCTGTTCACTAAGTTCTTTCTTCTGTTCGTTAAGGTTGTCGTGTTTTTCATTCGACAGTTTGGAATTGTTGTTTGATTTTTCATACCACTGTTTGAGCATTTCACTAAGTTGTTTGAAATGGTTGTCTATTATTTCATTCAACTGTTTGGAATTGTTGTCAAGTTTTTCATTAAGTTCAAAAATGGTTCAAATGGCTCTGAGCACCATGGGACTTAACTACTGAGGTCATCAGTCTCCTAGAACTTAGAACTACTTAAACCTAACTAACCTAAGGACATCACACACATCCATGCCCGAGGCAGGATTCGAACCTGCGACCGTAGCGGTCACGCGGTTCCAAACTGACGCGCTTAGAACCGCACGGCCACTCCGGCCGGCTTTCATTAAGTGGTTTATTCGATTCATTAAGGTGATCTTGTTTTTCATTTACCAATAATGCCACAACTCGATCCGTGCCAAAATTACCTACTCTATTCTCTGTGCTGTTTGATGGCGTACCTGCAATTGTCGCGCTTTGTGTATCCATTTGGATATTCTGTGATTCTTGAAAATGTTTGCTAATTCGGATGTGCACTGTTGCTCACTACACTGGAATTAAATAAATCTGGCGTATTCTGACTACACTGTTCATTTTCGTTAAAAACATTTATCTGTTCGTTACGTAAATTTTGCAAACCTGGTGTGTCAAACTGGGCAGCGTTCATTGTATCGGAACGTGCCGCGTCACCAATTGTCGTTAAATTAACAAAGGACACAATTGAATTTGTTTGTTCCTCATTAGCATTAGAATCATTACTAGTGGTCGGTACGCACTGATTGTCTGTATTTGAAGGATTGTCATCGTATTTTTCATTGAGTTGTTTGCACGATTCATTAAGTTGTTTAATATGGTTGTCGTGTTTTTCATTCAACTGTTTGGAATTTTCATTAAGGTTGTCTTGTTTCTCATTAATATGTTTGAAATTGTTGTTTAGTTTTTCATTCCACTGTCCGAGATTTTCATTACGTTGTTTGTACGATTCATGAATTCGTTTGAGTTTTTCATCAAGTTGTTTGTACTCATTGTCTATTTTTTTATTGAGTTGTTGTAATAATGCCATAACTTTATCCCAGCCAAAATCATCGGCTCTATTCTCTGTACTGTGTAATGGTGTATTGCATTTGTCACGTTTTCTGTAACCATTTGGTTATTCTGTGATTCACAAAAAGGTTTGCCCATCGGATGTGCACTATTGGTCGCTAAATCGGAATCAAATAAATCTGGCGTACTTTGAGTACATTGTTCATTTTCGTTAGAAACAATTATCTGTTCATTACGTAAATTTTGCAAACCGGGTGTGTCTAGCTGGGCAGCGTTCATTGTAACGGAACGTGCCGCGTCATCAGTTGTCGTTAAATTAACAGAAGACACAATCGAATTGGTTTGTTCATCATTAGGATCAAAATCATTACTAGTAGTCGGTACGCACTGATTGTCTGTCAGAGTGTCGCAAGTATTATCGGTCAAATTATTCGAGTCGGCTATTTCACTCATTGTACATCGCGATGTACTGTTAACAGTTTTTGGCGGCATTTTCCACAAATCAAAATTAAGCACAAATGAAACGAGGACAATGCAAAAATGCAACAAACACAATTACAACAAAGAGCAACAAATTGCCGATGATCTGTGAAAGAAAGAGTGACAAATTAGTAAATGCGTTGCGCCAGATGCAAACCACATTTAAGTAAATAAGAGCAGATATATGACTACTCATCAGAAGATCCACAAAGAAATACGATCCTGGCCGGATGTCGCCAAGTGTAACCTGCCCACAAAAAAATAAAATTAAAATGAACCAAGTGTAACCTCCTCACGGAATTAATATTTAAATGAATTTTAAATATTGTAACCTCTGAACAAAATTGGCTCCCATTTATTATCTCCGTGCAGAAATGCATTAACATTCACTGTACCCACAAAATTCTGTTCTCATGTAATGTTAAGTTCGAAACAGAAAAATTCCGAAATCACAAAATAATAAAAAAAAATTCAGTAACCTGGTAGATTTTATGACGACAGCAGCGCTGCGCCACGGCCCTGTACTCTGAATAAAAAAAGCAAAAATTCTTACCTCAATAAAAACTGCGAATATATCTGCTCTTACCTAAAACATTTTCGGCACAGCTCCGTGCAATGCTGGCCTATGCTTTGTGATTCGTGAAAGGAATAATCATGCATTGGATAAAATCTTTAAATTGAAATGAACGCTTTTTTTAAAAAAAATTACTATATATTATAAAAATTATTATTGGGGCATTTTTTTAAAAAGAAATTGGATGACAGTTAACATACATTACTAGATATGCGCAAGGCTGCTTCTTTACCTTCTACAATAATACTCATCCTCCAGAGCCCCGACTAGGGCAGACCGCAGACACGCGCACACACACGCAGACTCCCGCAGACTACACTAGACTACTGAAGACTAATGCCGACTAGCGACAACTAACAACATACTGCTCTCTGGTCAGAGACTCTCCTATGCCTTGCCTATTGCAGGCAGCGCATAATCGCATACCTCTTACAACGTATTCGATTAAAAATTTGATAAGTACAAGATTGCCTGCAAAAATTTATTCAAAGGGAGGGAGGTAAAACTGCCGCTCTTTTTACAACTGATTTGCTAAGTTTAATGCTGTGTCGTAACACAACAACTACATTTTCTAGAGAGTACGCAAAACTTATTGTATCTCAGACCACTGATAGTTCTATTTTCCAGTGCCTGTGTTTTACGGCGTCCTATGCAAAATCCTTCAGACGTGCATGCATTTATTCCCAACTGCAAATACTGTTCTGCGATTGATAATTATCCACTCAACATGTTTTTGAAGGTACATCACTTCATAAGCTAAAAGGTAAAAATACTTAGTTGCCGTACCCACATTACACCATTTTGTGTTAGTAGTATGATTATGGATGCAAACTATTTTCGAAGCAGTGCTATGAATTTAGAACAGCATATTCTTAAGTCCAGCACCTCCAGTGAGCTGGAAATAAAACTATAAAATACATACAAGAGATATTTTAAATTTATATAGTAACATTATGTTGACATGCAGATTACAAATATGGGTCTGAATAAAGCCAGATTAACTGAGAAAATGGAATTGAATATGACAAAAATAACCAGGAAAAATATCTCTCATGGGTACTTGTCGATGCGTAGAAACAGAAAATAAACTTTGAATATCAGCTAATTAGTTTTGCATATGCTGTTGTGCTTCTATATCTTCTGTTTTTCTTATGTTGATGGAATAAGTAAAGGTACCCGCACGGATAGCTTAGCGCGTTAACGCCCCGCTTCTGGGATTCGGGGAGGCGATCCTGATTCGCATCGAGTCCGCCTCGCTGATTAAGGTCGAGGGCCGGTGTCCCGGCCAAACGTGGATGTGGTTTTTAGGCGGTTTCCTACACGCACCAAGGTACTGTGTACTTGAATTCATTTGCGCTGTTTGTTGGACAGAAAACACATGGTTTGGTACACCATACTCAGCAGGAGTAATTTTGTCACTCACAACGACATTATCTTGTCGAAATCAAATTCTGCACGTTGTTCCCGAAAGAGCATATTCTCATTCCGCTGGAAAACGAGGAATTTCCGCAGCAGATTTCGTGAGATGAAAGCGTATGTATAACACTTCATGCAAATGCTATTTTAATAGGTACAAAAGTCGTGTTCGACGCGTTAAATGGATATGTTCTCACTCCACTCGAAAATCACGCACAGATTTGAAAGTCTTAACGTTTCTGCTGTTAAACAAGGCTCTTGTCGCTGTTCTCTATGCTGAACTAATACAACTACTATGCACTCTTCATCATCAACGGATATTAATCGTAGCTCCCAATAAATACCGTCCTGCTGTCCAGGTTCCGCCTCAGATAAAAGCTACGCAAACATTTAGAAAACGGTCTCACACTTGAACACTGAATTTACTCTAGATGCAAGTGGATGGGGTGCACGATTTCCGTCCAGGTGGAAGTGGTGGCGTTAGGAAGAGCATCAGGCCACCAGCTACCAAAAATACTGCCAAAACCCATATAACAATTATTTCAGACCTAAATAATTAAATGTATAACTGTATAAAGTTATCTGCACTACTAAGAAGATTCTTTGTAACAACTCGAGAAGTGTGCCACGTCTCTACACATATCACTTCCTTCGGCACATCAAATCAGCAGCCGACGTAAGCAAATATATCTGCCGTTTTGTATGTAGTTCAGTTCATTGATCAGCATGGATCGTAAAAGAAAATCAAACCTCTGTCTTATAATATGTAAAGGAGGGCTTTTCATGAAGTAAGTACAATATATAGAACACATATAAGTGTAAAACTATGTAATCACAAAAACTTCGTTAACGGTGTATTTTATAACGCAAATGTAAGACTTCTTGTAAACCACACAACCACAAAATGTTTGTTGCATTTTAGGACACAATGTGAAACTTGTAAAACGCCTGACAATGGACACAGGCCCGAAATTAATAACGGTACAACATTTTAAAAAAACTTGTCTTTTGTTTCAGTACTTCCTACAGTGTAATTTACCATATAAAAATGGCGACACTGTAGTGAAACGGGAGAAGCCAAAGAAGAAGAAGAAGAAGGAAACTGGCGCGAGTAAGGTTAAAAAAAAAAGTGTTTTGAAAGCTGCATTTTTTGAGTTGTTTGAGTAAACTGTAACCCACGTCTAGTGCTCGACTGGACTGGTGTGCGTGTGTGTGTGTGTGTGTGTGTGTGTGTGTGTGTCGAACCAGGACGGTCCTCGTCGCCCCAGTTTGACACGTTATTCTGCTGGCATGGCAACTGGACAACAGACTATGTTTCTCTCTAACTGCGTGTTGGTAAGCTGTACGCTGTAGATATCTAGATGCCAACAACGTGGGAAGATATCTTTCCGACCCTTAATAACCACAATGCCCCTCGAACTCCTCCCCACGCATCCAGTACTGTATTATGCTGGCGAAGAAGGCGAGGAGTGCGTTGAGAACTAAACTCGGCACCCGTGCAACAGGATGCTGGATCAGTTCTTTTTCTGAATTTCGGAAATGGGCTGTGTGAGGAAGCGACAGAGAAAAGTAAGGGGACGCTATTTCAGCGATGTTTTTGTCGAGATTACCATCCGCCTTGACCGCAAAGCATGGCTCAAACCGTCGTCTCGGTCCAAAGGAAACGACAAAAACTTAATAGCGATTACAGTAGCTACCATTCACAGCAATGCTGAATTTCCACTTGAGCAGAATAGAAGACAATCATTTAAATAACATCCATTTGAAAATTAGATGCCTCCCTAAGAGACAGTTTCCACTGCTTCCAAGCTATGTAATCAGGGACCGATGAAGCTTAAATTCCAATAAATAGTACTGCCGGCAGTTAATAAATTAATGAAAGACAGACCAGTGCACCCATGGTACACAAAACACGTCAGGACATTGTTGCAAAAGCAACGAAAAAACTCACGTCAGATTTGAAAGCGAGTAAAATTTCCAAGATTGGCGATATTTTGCAGCAACTCGAAGTTTAGGTCAGACTTCAGTGCGAGATGCTTTTAATAGTTTCCTCAACGAATCTCTGTCCCGAAATATGGCAGAAAATCCAAAGAGATTCTAGTCGTGCGTCAAGTACACCAGCTTCAAGACACATTTGATATCTTCTCTGCATGACAGCAATAGTAATGTTACCGACGATAGTGGCAGTAAAGTGGAACTACTAGAAACGGTTTTCCGAATTCCCTTCCACAACGAGGACGAAGTAAATATTCCAGAATTTGAATCAAGAACAGTTGCCTACACATACTGGATACGCTCAGTGTACGAAAGCAACTTAATCACTTCTGTTCCAGACTGTATACCGATTAGACTCCTTGATGATGCATTACGAGCAGGCTCCATATTTAGCAATGATATACTTCTAAACGCTCAACGTAAGATCTGTGCCTAAGGACTGGAAAGTTTAACAGGTTATAGCAACACACAAGAAAGGAAATAAAAGTAAGCTGCTGAATTATAGAACCATATCATTGACAAAAATGTGCAGTAAGATTTTTGAAAATATATTGTGTTCGACATTATGAAATGCTTCGACGATCTATTGACACATAGTCACGATGGATTCATAAAATCTCTTTCTTTTGAAACACAATTGGCTCTTTATTCACACGAACTAACGAGTGCTATCGATAGGGGATCTCATACTGATTCCATATTTCTAGTTTCCCAGAAGGCTTTTGACACTATCCTCAAAACCAGCTTCTAATCAGATTGCTTGTTTATGGAGTATTGCCGCAATTGTGCTACTGGATTGACGATTTCCTGCCAGAACGATCACAGTTCACAGTAGCTGACAGTACGTCATCCAGAAACAGGTGATAACGGGTGTTCCGCAAGGAGGTGTTACTGGTTCTCTGCTGTTCCTCATATATATAAACAATTTAGAAGTCAATCTGAGCATCCCTCTTAAAATGGTTCCAGGATATGCTGCCGCCAGCCGAGATCAAAACCAATTACAAAATGATATTGATAAGATATCTGAAGAGTGAGAAGTTGGCAAATGACTATACAATAAAACGTGAGGTCAAACACACGAGCACTAAAGATAATGCGTTACATTTCGGTTCCATTCTCCGCCACACACCGCATTGTGGCTTGAAGAGTAAATTTGAGGGCTGTTGATACTATCAAATACCTGAGGATTACAATTACGAACAGCATAAATTGGAATGAAAACATAAAAAAATGTTGTGGGGAAGGTAAACCAAAGAATACGTTTCATATGTAGAACACGTAGCTCTAGCAAATCTACCAAAGGGACTGCTACACTACGCTCGTGCGTGCTCGGTTGGAGTACTGCTGCGCAGCATGGGAATCTTAAAAGATAGGTTTTGACAGAGTATATCGAAAAAGTCCATAAAATGGCAGCTCGGTTGTATTGTTGTGAAATTGAGAGTGTCATGGATACAAAACCCATTTAGGCATTTTTCGTTGCGGACAGATGCTTTCACGAAATTTCAATTAGCAGCTTTCTGCTCCGACTGCTACAATAATTTGTTGCCTCCCATCTACGTAGTGAAAAATTACCATCTTACTAACATAAGATAAAACTGAATTCGCACGGGACGTTTTAGGTGTTCGTTTTTGCCACGAGTTGTTAGACAGTAGAACAGTAGATAAATAGTATTAAAGTAATTTGATGAACCCTCTAAAAAGCACTCAAGTGTGAATCGCAGAGTAGTCATGTAGATGTAGATGAAATTCGTAATTAATCGAAACCTGTAGACGCGATTTCAGGAGGCACCAGTTATCTTCTCTTGCGTCTCCTCGCGGACGCCTATGTGCACAATACAATCGATTCAAGAACTGTAATATAAGGGGCGATCAACAAGTTTCCGTTTGAGGGCACTGCAGCAGCGTATATTCAACGCAGAGGAGCTCCCGTGCCGGTATGTAAGCAGCGACAAGCAGGCAAGAAATTAGTGTCGCGTTGGTGTCTTTCCGACGTGCGTGCAGTAAACAACGGCGACGACATTACCAAATGAGTTCAAACAAGACCAATGTTCTGTTATTCTTTTCTTGGCTGCCGAAAGACAAACACCGGCAAACATACGTCGGAGAATGAAGGACGTGTCTGTCATCCATCGTCGTTTAATCCCAAGAAGTTAAAGAGACAGCCATCTGGTGAAATGATCGTATTCACCCTGCTGTTTGATTATCGGGGCGCATTGCCTGTCAATTTCAAGGAACATCGTGTCTCCATCACTGGGTAACGGAACTGTGCAACGCTGGAAAAAATAAGGTGTGCAGTTAAGGTGAAACGTCCAGGAAAACAACGACAACGGGTGCTGCTGCTTCACAATAATGTGCGTGTGCATACCGCAGATGTCGTAACAGTCAAGCAGGAGACACCAGAGCGCCCGCCCTATAGTCCTGATTTTTCAAAATGGTTCAAATGGCTCTGAGCACTATGGGACTTAACATCTATGGTCATCAGTCCCCTAGAACTTAGAACTACTTAAACCTAACTAACCTAAGGACATCACACAACACCCAGCCATCACGAGGCAGAGAAAATCCCTGACCCCGCCGGGAATCGAACCCGGGAACCCGAACGTGGGAAGCGAGAACGCTACCGCACGACCACGAGATGCGGGCCCTGATTTTTCCCCATGCGATTAACACACCTACGGCGTCTTAAAAAAGGCCCTGGAAGGTCGATGATTCCTGCCGAACGAGGATGTGCAGCCGGCAGTTACGGACTTCTTCCCGCAGCAGGACACGGTCTTTTACCAAACGAGTATCTTCAACCTGTTGCATCGGTATAAAGATTGCGTCATCGCTCACGGGGATTTTGTTTGCCCGATTGGCATACCGATTCTGGACTGTGCCGCCTTCGAAAGGAACCGTTTCGATCGCCCTTTATAGCAACAAAGTCTCATAATTTGACGACATCAACAATTACATGATATAACATCAAAGCGTGCCTTCGCCGTTATCAGTGATCCACTTAGCACTACGATTATGAAAACATGTTGGCAGCGTGTGGTTATGCTGGCTTGTAGTCTTGTGGCAAGCTGTCCCTTTCCTTTGTTGCGTTCAGCAAGAATTTCTGTATAGTTTTGCTTTTCCTTTTGTAGAAGAGCTTTCCTTTTCTGACTTGTCTTACTCTCTTTCTGTGAATTGCCGGTGCTACTTATGGACTCTCGAATCGTATCGGATTTGTGGTCGCCAGCAGGAGAGTTTAGTCTGTGAATGAGTACCTCCACGTGATTGGGTGTTCTCTACATGCAGTCTGTACACAAGTCCATCCGCGAAGCCTAGAAGCTGAGACGTGTCCTGTGTTAACCACAAGCTCTCCGTTCAAAAAATTAGTTATCCCTACAGAAATCATTACAGACTTAATTTAAGACCGTGTAATTCTGCCCCGGATTCGGTTAGGAAGTGTGTCCACAAGGTTGTGTAGGTACGTCGCATCCAGGTTAAGCTACTAGCTGAGGATTAGATAAAGCAATTGCATCAAATTGCGGGGTTCATGGCGTCGGCGTTCTGCCCTTGTTCCAACGTGTTCCACGTATTTTCTGTAGGATTGAGGTCAGATGATTTTGCAGGCCATTCGATATGTAATAGGGTGGGGGCATGTTCGAAAAACCAGTCATACATTCTTCCAGCCCGTTGAACTTCTCTGTTGTCGTCTTTTAAGTGTCCACGCAAACAATGGTCTCTTGCGAGGTAACCGACTCCAGATGCCAGCAGTTTCCGCTGCACTGTTTTCTCGCTAACAGGTTGGGATGGACTTTCATTCAGTGCCTGCAGCAATCACATCGGGTTCGCAAGCTATTTTGATTCACAAGCCACGAAACACGGTACCAGTCTCTTAGTTAGGATCTTTTTCCGACCACAGTTTTGAGGTTTTTCGTGCCCACGTGTGTGACACTACTGCTTGTACATGTTGAACAGTCCACCGTGAAACACCGACAAATCCAGCAACTTCAGACGCCGTTTGGTCATAGGCACGGCCACAAACGAAAGCCCCTTTCCGCCACTCTGTCACGTCCTTAGATTTTCCCATTTTCGCGTACAATGTCCGCTTGAAACATAAATGTCTCACTGTACGCTACTGCCTTATGGTCACGCAGAGGCCGTGTGCACGCGGATGAGCGGATGACGCGATCGCTGCACCATCTGTGAAGGCTTAACGATTCATCTGTGCGTATGCACTGGGATGACAGTATGGTTGGCTGGTTGATTTTCGCGAGCGGACCAAACAGCGAGGTCATCGGTCCCATCCGATTAATGGGGAAGGAAATCATCTGTGCCCTTTCAAAGGAACGATCCCGGCATTTTGCTGACGCGATTTAAGGAAATAACGGAAAACCTAAATCAGGATAGCCAGACGCTGGTTTGAACCGTCGTCCTCCTGAATGCGAGTCCAGTGTGCTAATCACTGCGCCACCTCGCTCAGTGAGCTTAGTGTGTAATTCCTTACAGTCGTTGTGCAGACTGAAGAGCGAGCTGCGAAGTGCGTATTCTCTGTTCTCAGCTAAGGTACAAGAATCACCAATAGGCTGTTCTGCAAGTTTATATCTATCATTTCGCAGCACGCCTTTTGAATCAGTGACGATGCAATGCGCAGACAAAGGAAGAGTGTTTGTTTTCCGCTAAATGTGATGATAACAACAAACGAAATACAGAAATTAGTAACTCATATAACTAATGCAAGAAACGCAGTGAAACAGAAACTACATAAATTGACACACACTGCACTGCACTACCAGACAGGGAATAGATTCTTAATCAGCCTGTCCGGGAATGAAATGAGAGTATGGCATTGTTGGCCGGGAGACCCCCATCCGGGGAAGTTCGGCCGCCGAGTGCGAGTCTTATTTCAGTCGAAGCCACACTGGGCGACTCATGCGCCGGAGATGAGGATGAAATGATGACAACACCACACCGAGTCCACGAGCGGGGAAAATCTCCAACCCGCTCGAGAATCGAACCCGGGCACGCTGATTGAGAAACAAACATGTTACCGTCCAGCTAAGCAGGCGGACTGTACGACAGTTACAGCGCTCTTTCGGGAAAGGTCACTTTCCCTGTGAGTTGTGCTGCTCACTCTTCAGTTTACTGGTAGGTTATTGTACTTTTCATGCTCTTTTTTCTCCGTTTGGCTTAGAAATTTGGAAACTGATATAATACAAAATATAGTTTTACTATTTTTAACATTTATTTTTAATTTTTCACTTTTTATTTTTATTTATTTATTTTTGGAGGTGATCACGTTCCTCATAGACCTCTCCCCCTCCCATCCGTTGTATCCCCGCTTGCCAGAGACATATATCACATATTTAATCCGTCAACATTTCATTAGCATTGCGGGCATTTGGTTAATAACTGCCGTAATGGGTGATTGATTGACACTGTGTCAAGCACTGCTCATTGAACAATTTCTGTCTCTGCATTTTAGGCATGTGAGATTTAATAATCTCGTCCAAACTGACACCAGAAGAAATACCGATGAAGTTAACGGACCTTTAGAACATAATGAATCACTTTCAACACTAATGATAGTAGCTTAGTCGCATGCGAAAGTTTATCTGGGCACGAGGTCACGTAGCTCGGTAAGACTGTGAATGTTATCTCTGCATTAATTTTGTTTTATTCTATTAACCCCACACACAAAATTGATTTGAAAGGAATATATTACGATGACACAAAACAGGTAACTACATGCAACTAGTACGGAAGTATAGCTAATGTGATAAAGTGATACCAACAATAACATCCTTGCTTCGTATATCATTAATATCACATATCCAAAGCGTTCATTTTAACTGAAGACAGTGAAATATCTTGAAAACTACACATTCCAATTTTTTCCTCTCGGATGGGAACATGCAATGATAGCACACTCAACCCTTCATAAATCATGAGTTATTTTGCTACCTAGGAAACAGAATTCCTTAACTTAATCTAGTTCGTGATCACAAATCTTGATAATATTCTCGCCGTTCTCGTGTATGCTACTTCTCATAACCTTGACATTTCTTCTATTTAACCTCAGACCATATTCTTTACTTACTAGACTGTTCATTACATTCAGCAGACACTGTAATTTTTCTTCACTTTCGCTGTGGACATCATTGACATCCTAATCATTTATATCCTTTCACCATGAATTTTAATTCGACTCTTGATCCTTTCTTTCATTTCTGGCATTGCTTTTTCGATCTATAGACCGAACAGAAGGTGGGGAAGACTACGTGTCTTACATCCTTTCTAATCAAAGCATTAACGTTCCCTCTTGGCTACTGCACCTGTTGAATACTGTAACGTTCTTTATGAATTAATCTTTTGATTACGTTGAATGATAGTGTGACATTTTGTAAATAATTATTGAATGAAAGCATGACCAAGGAAAGGATACATAACTGGAGTTATCGGTAGCGTGTTGTAACTGCAAGGGGTGTGCTTACTCTGTGTTATTGTTAGCTAAAAAGCTTTATACAAACTGACTGTGCAATACAACCAATAGAGATATACAGTCACTGCTAAATACATTCAACTCCTTAGGCACTGAACCCTCTGGTCCTGTTCAAAACTGATAACTTTGGTCTCTGTGCAGACAACAAATAAATAAAATTGTCGTACGTCTAAAGCAGCTGTGGTGGAACGCGATATATTCTGGTCTTTCTGGTCTCGCATGAAGAAGATTAAATATTCGAGTACTAGCTGCAGACTTAGCGGTGTGCAATGGTGACCGTAATACTTTGAAATGAACATGAAAATCTTTTAGTTGATAAATGAAAACATTTAAGAAACATTCAGTGTCTTCGAAAAACGTATGGCCTGGACAGAGCGGCAGTACTGACTGGCGTGAATTGCTAACACTGACCTTTCCAATAGTGAAACTGTATTCGAAGTTGAGTTTGACTTTCCAAAACACCAGACAATTGAAATTACATTACTCATAAAAATTACAGCCTTTTTAGCAACTGAGACATAACAATGAGATTCATGCAGCAAGAATTACCTAACCTCACTAAAATTACGTGTACTTGTATTAATAAATCTCAGATCTTAGAAACATAAAAAAAGGGAAATTTCTAACTAGCCTTTACATGAGATCTGTTTATGTGCATTCTGGGGATGTTCAACAATTATCAGTCAACTGACCTACACAACCGCTCCGGCAAAACGAAAGTCTTAAATAATTAACATCTTTACCTTGCTTACGAGAAGACATTCCCATTTCCAGTACTACATGTGCTCTTAATACCTACATTATAACCTAACACTCGGTGGCTTCACGGAGCACACCACAAAAACTGCCTACTTCATCCTCTTCCGCTCACAGACAGCTACTCAATGCTGTCCGTCAAGCGCGCTCTTACTCCAACACTACAATCTGACAAGAAGCAGTATCTTTGGCTCTGCAGTCGTGCAGTCAGCGATCCCTTTATGTAGCCTATCAAAGACACACATCGTACATATATAATGGTTACATTTTAGTCTGTATTAGTTTTATCATATTCGGGTGCCACATACAGGTGTACCCCAGTAGACTCCTTTCAATATTACTCGACTTTCTCTATAGCTTACCCGTATTTTTCTTAGAATTTTGATCATTTTGCATCACTTTACATTGTGAATTACTCCAGGTCGACAAATTCAACGAATATGTTTTGATTTTTCTTTAGCCGTGCTTCCATTATCAACCAAAACGTCAGAATTGCCTCTCTGGTCCCTTTACCTTCCTAAACCCTAGCGCATCCTCAGCTTTCTTTTCCATTCTAGTGTATATGATCCTCGCACTTGTCGGCTCTTGCAAACTTCGAAATTGTGTAGATGATGTTTTTCCGAAAGTCGGATAATTGTATATCGCCAGACTTCTATGCACCAAGTGAATAGTCGTTTCGTTGCCCAGTGATTTTATAAATTCTGACGGAATGTTATCTAATAGTTCGGAGTTATTTAATCTTAAGTCTTCTAAAGCTCTTTTAAACTCTCATTCTAGTACTAGATCCCATATATGTTCTACCTCGACTCCTGTTTCTTCTTCTATGGCTTAATAAGACCCCTCTGATAGACGCTTTCAATGTACTCTTTGCACCTACTTTCGCCTCTGCATTTAACAGTGGAATTTCCATTGCATTCTTGATGTTATTACTCTTGCATTTAATTTCAGGCAAAGTTAATTTGGCTTTTCTATACGCTGAGACAGTCCTTTCGACAATCATTTCTCGTCCGATTTCTTCTAATATTTCGTGCAACCATTCCACCTTAGCTTCCTTGCACTTTTTGTTTGTTTCATACCTAACTGACTTGCACTTCTGTATTCCGGAATTTCCCTTCCTTTTTTAGAGAGGTTCATTCCTCTTCAACTGAACTGCCTATCTATAGCTTCAGAGAACTTCGAGCGTATCTCTTCATTCCTCAGTACTCCCGTATCCCATTTCTTAGTGCACTTATTCTTCCTGCTTAGTCTCTTGGACTTTAGCCAACTTTTAACCACTACTACATTGTGATCTGAGTCAATATCTGCTCCTGGATACGCCTTACAATCCAGTACCTGATTTCAGAGTCGCTGCCTGACCATGATGTAATCTAACTGAAATCTTCCCGCATTTCCCGGACTTTTCCAAGTATACCTCCTCCTCTTGTGATTCTTGAGCGGAGTATTATCTATTACTGGTTGAAATTTACTGCAGAACTCAATAAGTCTCTCCCCTCTCTCATTTCTAGAATAAGGGCCACTTCCGCCGTTACCCTTTCTTCTACTCCTGCCGGCCGGTGTGGCCGAGTGGTTCTAGGCGTTTCAGTCTGGAACCGCGCGACCGCTACGGTCGCAGGTTCGAATCCTGCCTCGGGCATGGATGTGTGTGATGTCCGTAGGTTAGTTCAGTTTAAGTAGTTCTAAGTTCTAGGGGACTGATGACCTCAGATGTTAAGTCCCATAGTGCTCAGAGCTATTTCAACCATTTTGTCTCTGTTATGTGTATCTGCTGTGTTTATCAAACTTACGGAAAACGCGACGAACCTACACACCAAACCCAATATATTCACAAAAAGTACTCGTACTTTCCAGACAACTCTTGTGGACTCATTAGTTAATGTGCTTGCAGTTTTATTTTCTGGGAAAACGTAAAACGTGCTACCTATTTAAATGTGTCGTTCCTGTTGATGCTAAATGTTCTGTTACAGTTTGCGCGGCCCAAAATTCTTGCTCATAGGAAACTGTTGCGGCTTATTCGGACCTGCTTTGTCATATGCTGAGACCTCTGTACGAGGATTGACTGAAAAGTAATGCCTTCACCTTCTTAACTGTTCAGCAGTTGGCAGCATTGATATGCGGCAGGTATTTGCTTGTTCCGTAGCCTCTTCTCTACAGCTCCAGTTGGCGGGAAGCCTTAGCATTGAACGGTTGTGTTGTTACAGTGTAAAGTATGCAACCCTGCCCAGACGGTCGGTCAATGCAATTTAAGCAACGTGCAATCATTGAATGCTTGACAGCAGAAGGAGTCACCCGAAAGGAGATTCATCAGAGAATGAAAGAAGTTTATGGTGATGGTGTTAATTTTAATACTGTGCGTCGTTGGGCGAGAGGAGTTTCTGGAAAATTTTAAGTCTGTGCGCTTTCATTTCAGGAGTCAGCATCCGGGGTACCCATCGTGCACGGATCTTCAGATAGTCAAGCAAAGCAATAATGTGACCCACACGTTCTTGTGAAATGCTGATTGTGCTTACAATTTCTGAGTTATACGACGATCTTCGTGAATCAATCTGTCAACACTTTGCTTGTGAAACTCGGTGGTTGCTGCCACAGGACGCCCAACTCTTTGTTAACGCAGATCAGATGTTCCCGCCTCAACATCTTTAAACTTACTCGCCCAACGATGCACAATGCTGCCAACTGTAGACTTACGAAGGTGTAGGCATTACTTTTCAGTCAACCCTCGTAGATATGGTGCCCAGTATTGCTGACCTGCTCTTGCCGTGACCACTCGGGTCGGCTCCCGTAATCTGCTGTGGCGGTGGCCCCCCTGGTGCAGCTAACATTTGTTTAAAGACGCACTTATTTCTGTCGTGCTACACACACACACACACACACACACACACACACAATGTACGCGTGTGCGAACCACAAATATATACTTACGAACAGCTTTCTAAGTTTAGAGCGCACGCAGTCTGGCAAACAAGCAGGCTGCACCAGTATCTTCATGTCCGCCTTTGTAGATTTTGTACTTGGCACATGTGACCTGGGAACCATGCAGGCTGGGCCAGTATCCTCAGGTCAGTCACCTTGGATCGCCATCTTCAGTTGTGACATCAAAGGGCTATGTCAATGTCCGCCATCTTAGATTTTATACTTGTGACTACTGCAGTAGATCTTCCATCTTGGATTTTTTGAATTTCTCGTCAACTTTTCGTATTTTCCGCCGTTTCATACATATGGCAACTGGACTACGTCCACTGTGATATCGGTGGGATGGGGGTGAAGGGAGGGGAAACATTGCTTAGTGATGTCGTCTAGGGCAACAATTCAGAGTTTACATCTACATCTACATGGATACTCTGCAAATCACATTTAAGTGCCTGGCAGAGGGTTCATCGAACCACCTATCTATTATTCCAATCTCGTATAGCGCGCGGAAAGAATGAACACCTATATGTTTCCGTACGAGCTCTGATTTCCCTTCTTTTATCGTGGTGATCGTTCCTCCCTATGTAGGTCGGTGTCAACAAAATATTTTCGCATTCGGAGGAGAAAGTTGGTGATCGGAATTTCGTGACAAAATTCAGCCGCAACGAAAAACGCCTTTCTTTTAACGATTTCCAGCCCAGATCCTGTATCATTTCTGTGACACTCTGTCCCATATTTCGCAATAATCCAAAACGTGCTGCCTTCCTTTGAACTTTTTCGATATACTCCGTCAGACCTATCTGGTAAGGATCCAACACCGCGCAGCAGTATTCTAATAGAGGACGGACAAGCGTAGTGTAGGCAGTCTCCTTAGTAGGTCTGTTACATTTTCTAAGTGTCCTGCCAATAAAATGCAGTCTTTGGTTAGCCTTCCCCACAAAATTTTCTGTGTGTTTCTTCCAATTTAAGTTGTTCGTAATTGTAATACCTAGATATTTAGTTGAATGTGCGGCTTTTAGATTAGACTGATTTATCGTGTAACCGAAGTTTAATGAGTTCCTTTTAGCACTCATGTGGCTGACCTCACACATTTTGTTATTCGGGGTCAACTGCCACTTTTCGCACCATTCAGATATTTTTTCTAAATTGTTTTGCAGTTTGTTTTGATCTTTTGATGACTTTATTAGTCGATAAACGACAGCGTCATCTGCAAACAACCGAAGACGGCTGCTCAGATTGTCTCCCAAATCGTTTATATAAATAAGGAACAGCAAAGGACCTGTAACACTACCTTGGGGAACGCCAGAAATCACTTCTGTATTACACGATGACTTTCCGTCAATTACTACGAACTGTGACCTCTCTGACCGAAAATCACAAATCCAGTCACATAACTGAGACGATATTCCATAAGCACGCAATTTCAATACGAGCCGCTTGTGGGGTACAGTGTTAAAAAGCCTTCCGGATATCCAGAAATACGGAATCGATCTGAAATCTCTCGTCAATAGCACTCAACACTTCATGTGAATAAAGAGCTAGTTGTGTTTCCTAAACCCATGTTGACTGTGTGTCAATAGACAGTTTTCTTCGAGGTAATTCATAATGACCGAACACAATATATGTTCCAAAATTCTGCTACATATCGACGTTAACGATGTGGGCCTGTAATTTGGTGGATTCTTGATTATTGGTGTGGCCTGTGCAACTTTCCAGTCTTTGGGTACGGATCTTTCGTCGAGCGAACGGTTGTATATGATTGTTAAGTATGGAGCTAATGCATCAGCATACTCCGAAAGGAACCTAATTGGTATACCGTCTGGACCAGAAGACTTGCTTTTATTAAGTGATTTAAGTTGCTCCACTACTCCGAGGATATTTACTTCTACGTTACTCATGTTGGCAGCTGTTCTTGATTCGAATTCTGGAATATTTTCTTCGTCTTCTTTTATGAAGGCATTTCGGAAGGCTGTGTTTAGTAACTCCATTGTTATCGCGCAGAGAAGGCATTGATTGTTTCTTGTCGCTAACATACTTCACATACGACCAGAGTCTCTTTGGACTTTCTGCCAGGTTTTGAGACAACGTTTCATTATGGAAGCTGTTATAGGCATCTCGCATTGAAGTCCGCGCTAAATTTCGAGCTTCTGTAAAAGATCGCCAATCTTGGGGATTTTGCGTCTGTTCAAATTTAGCATGTTTATTACGTTGTTTCTGCAACAGTGTTCTAACCCTTTTTGTGTACCAAGGAGGATCAGCTCCGTCGTTTATTAATTTATTTGGTACAAATCTCTCAATTGCTGCCGATACTATTTCTATGAATTTAAGCCACATCTGGTCTACGCTTGTATTATTAATTTGGAATGAGTGGAGATTGTCTCCCAGGAAGGCGTCAAGCGAATTTTTATCTGCCTTTTTGAATAGGTATACTTTTCGCTTATTTTTCGGGGATTTGAGGATTACAATATTCAATCTCGCTACGACAACCCTGTGTTCACTAATCCCTGAATCGGTTTTGATGCTCGTTATTAACTCAGGATTATTTGTTGCTAAGAGCTCAAGTGTGTTTTCACAACCGTTTACTATTCGCGTGGTCTCATGAACTAACTGCTCGAAATAATTTTCAGAGAATGCGTTTAGTACAATTTCGGGTGATATTTTATGCGTACCTCCGGAATTAAACATATATTTCCGCCAACATATCGAGGGTAAATTAAAGTCACCACCAACTATTATCGTATGAGTCGGGTACGTGTTTTAAATCAAACTCAACTTTTCTTTGAACCTTTCAGCATCTGAATTTGGAGGGCGGTAAAAGGATCCAATTATTATTTTATTCCGGGATCCAACAATGACCTCTGCCCATACTAACTCACAGGAAGTATCATCTTCAATTTCGCGACAAGTTAAACCACTTCTGACAGCGAAAAATACGCCACCATCAACCGTATTTATCCTATCCTTTCGGAACACCGTTAGGTTCTTCGCAAAAATTTCGGCTGAGCTTATATCCGGCTTTAGCCAGCTTTCAGTGCCTATAACGATTTGAGCAGCAGTGCTTTCTATTAGCGTTTGGAGCTCACGTACTTTCCCAACACAACTACAATTTACAACTGTTACACAAATGGTTCCTTTATCTACGTTCTTCCTGTGTTCAGCCTGTTCCCTTTGTGACTGAAGCCCTTTTTGTGTTTTCCCGAGACCCTCTAACCTAAAAAACATCCCAGTCCACGCCAAACAGCCCCTGCTACCTGTGTAGCCGCCTCCTGCGTATAGTGCACACTTGACCTATTCAGCGGAACCCGAAACCCAGCCACCCTTTGGCGCAAGTCGAGGAATCTGCAGCCTACACGGTCGCAGAACCGTCTCAGCTTCTGATTCAGACTCTCCATCCGGCTCTGTACCAGAGGTCCGCAATCGGTCCTCTCGACTATGCTGCAAATGGTCAGCTCTGCTTTCGTCTTGCAAGCAAGACTGGCAGCCTTTACCACTTCTGTTAGCTGCTCGAAACTAGAGAGAATCTCTTCTGATCCAAAGTGACACACATCATTGGTATCGACGTGAGCCACCATCTGCAGTTGGCTGCACCCTGTGCTCTTCATGCCATCTGGGAGGACCCATTCCACATCTGGAATGACTCCACCCGGTATGTACACGGAGTGCACATTGGATTTCTTACCCTCCTTGTCGGCCAAGTCCCTAAGGGGCCCCATAACGCTCCTAACGTTGGAGCTCCCAACTACCAATAATCACAACCTCTGCGATTGCCCAGATCTTGCAGGCTGAGTGGTTTCCTCTGAAACAGGACAGGCGACAGCATCTGGCTCAGCGACAGTGTCAGCCACAGACAACACCTGGAACCTTTTCGTCAGACAAACCGGGGAGAGGCCTTACTTGCGGCCGCCTGGGAAGTCTTTCTCTGCCTGCTTCGGCCCAGGGCGACCTCCCACTCGACCACAGGTGAGGGGTCAGCCTCAATGCCAGCAGTAACTGGGTTGGCCACCGGTGAGGGCCGATCGGAGGACTCTGATGTGCTGGACGTCCGTCGGATCCCCACGGCCGGCCATTCACTGCAGCCTCAAGCTGTGTAACGGAAGCCATCACAGCCTGAAGCTGAGAGCAAAGTGTCAACTCGGCTCGTATCCGCACACAACAATCGCAGTCCCTGTCCATACTAAAAGCTGTGGAAAACTGAACTACGCAGATAAACAGGCTATCGATTCGCGCTACGGAAATCTACCGTAGAACCTGACGAAAATGCAAGAACTGTGTCTAGTAATATGCAGATATTCAAAAACCTGACTACCGAAACACTCAGGTGAAACTAAATAATTAGCCCCTGATAAGGAACTTGTAATATGTCACAAAGTCGGTTTACTTTCGGACGCAAACGAAAACGCGAAAACTGTGGCTATTAGATGTTAAATTTACACGCAGAAACTCAAGAAACTAAACTATTAAAGCACAGAGATATAATAAAATTCGCTCCTGGTTAGGAACTCGTAAATGTTACAAAAGCGGTTTACTTTGCAGCGTCTGTCGCCGTCAGCTACTGATGCCTGACTGGAGTCGGCCGGAATGTATCTTACCCCACTGCTAATAGGGGTTCAGATAATTAGAGGTCGACAAATCTTAATATAATAGGTAATTTTGCTCATAATTTGAGTAGTGATTTTATGTGTTCCAATGCTGAATGCCCAGTACTAAATAAACATTTATGTTGCCCCAGTGTTGACGTTTGGACCTCATTTTTGATTGTTGTAATTGTAATAATTAGTGAGTTACCAATTTGCACGAAGATGGCGTTTTGTTGTAAGGGAGTCCTCTGCGGCAAGTCTGGACGGTCCTTCGTGCGTGAACACACCAGTTGCGCCAGAGAAGTTAGAGGAAGTTATTGTCTGGCAACAAAACGCAACTAAGAAACCTACCCAAAACTGAGAAATAACTACGTTGGCTATGAAAAGTAGTGTAGGTAGTGGCTTCTGCGCAGGCGGACTTGTTTTTCAAAATCTGAGGTACTAACCACCCCTCAGCAGCAGCCCTGCTTCACTGGGACCTGAGTTGTTCTGCCATGGAGGAGGAGATTAGTGTTTAACGTCCCGTCGACAACAAGGTCATTAGAGACGGAGCACAAGCTCGGATTGGGGAAGGATGGGGAAGTTAATCGGCCGTGTCCTTTCACAGGAACCATCTAGGCATTTGCCTGAAGCAATTTAGGGAAATCACGGAAAACCTAAATCAGGATAGCCTGACGCGGGTTTGAACCGTCGTCCTCCCGATTGCGAGTCCAGTGTGCTAACCACTGCGCCACCTCGCTTGGCTTCTTTCTGTCGTCAATTTGTAATTTGCAGGCGCTATGTTTAGATAGGTCAACTGAGTCTGTCAGGTGCCAGATGGGTCGATAAAAGAATGCAGTTAATGATCTCATTGCTCGCTTGCTGTGATTATCAGATCATTTGAAACTACAAACGCAGCTCGTAATTACAATCGCGCCCCGTCCGACCACTGACCTTTCTCTGCCGCCATAAAACGCAATCTAGCAGTTTCTGCTGCCTGACGCCATCATTACACAGTATCTCTCTCGCTTTTCATGTTAAGGGGCTTCGGAAAGGCTCAAAATCATAAAAAGTTCAATTTTTACTTTTTTGCGTTTTCTGAATCTGCAGACTATTACCTTTTAACAAATATACAATTTATTCAGTTCCGAAGACTACAACTATTTTTAAATTTTTTTTGAAATGTGTTCTACATGGGCGTGATCCACTGTGGCGCTGTTAAACTGCTGTCGAATAGTGTTATTATTAACGTCCGTGTTCATCAGGTACATTTTAGTGATGTGAGATAAAGTATGTGTTGTGGCTAACCTGTGATGGTTCAATATATATCGCTGGTGTGATTGTCGATTGTTTCATGTTTATTTACTCTGTCGTTATCTCGAAAATATTCGTAATTAATTCTGTTTCTTGAGTCTCTGTTTTGTTGAAGTATAATAATGAGTAAAAGTAAAGTTATTAGAAATCCTCTGAAGGCTTTTAAGAAAAGGAGAAATGTTGGAAAGCCAAAGGTATGTGTTATTACTGTAAACAATAAAGACGATAACCAAGTGAGTGAACCTAACCTCTCAAGTACACCTGCCCATAGCAGTCAAAGTGGAAAAGAAAATACTTCACAGAAGAAGCTTGGTTCAATGAGTGAAAACTATGAATGTTTTATGGGCGAATCGGATGTGAATGAAATATTTGATATGTCGGTTCTCAAATGAATTTTTTCAAACTGTGTAAGATGCATTCATTGTAGTGAAGTTGGTCTGGAACTCTCCATAATAAAGCACGTAGGATTTGCTAGTGAAATACAACTGAAATGTGATAAGTGTTCATACATGACCACCTTTTGGAACAGTGTTGCAGTAACTGCAACTGAAGAAAATGGTAGCAAAATCTACGAACACAACAACGAGCGATGCCTGCTTTAGGCAAGGAACGCCTTCGGGCTGCAGACAGGGCTGTAAAGAGTCTAGAAATACAAGCAAGAGTAAACAGGAGGAGAAACAAGAGGAAGCTGGAGGAGGAGTTTGCAGAGGATGAAGATAATCCATCCTATGGACCTGGAATGCACTAAAAAGTTAATCCAATCTTTGTCGCTCGATTCCCAAAACTTTTATTTTCTCATACTAATTACATGTTTTCTAAGGATCTTCCAAACATATTTGTTTCAAACTTTCAGTAAATGTTACACAGTACCTTCTGCATAATTTAACACAGCCTTTTTCCAAAAAACTGTATATTTTTGAATATATAAATAAACAATTGCAAAAAAATGTTGTGAATTTTCATTACAATTGAAAAAAATCATCTTTAATAACTGAACTAAAATTTTGTAAAATCCCTGTGTTAAGTTGTAGCCCATATTCCAATAAATAATCTGTAAAAAGTTCAACTTCCTACCTCAAATACTTTGTGAGGAAAGATGTAATTTATAAGCGTTATTTTAACATTGCAAGTATAGGGCGTTCCGGAGCCCCTTAACTGTTCAATTTCTTCAGTAGCTTAGCACTCGCTGCTTCGCTGGCGTGGACTGCAAGATCTCTACAGGTTTCAGTTTTCTTTGATCGAATTTGTATGTTGTTGCGCTCATTGCCCATATGTAAATCTACACACTGTGAAAACAGTCTATCTAGTCTTCACAAACTAAGCGCCAGGCAGGATATTAAAATGTAATGAAGCTGTTCTTCGTATAAGATTTGGCCATATTTAAAAAAAAATTGAATTTATATGTTCTTACACACCTTGTTCGTGTACAAATCAACAGTCCAGAAACAGTCTACCGGGTCCACATGAACAATGCTGCAGAGAGCAAGCTGGAATTTATTGAAGCACTTCTTTGTATACCACATTGGTGATTGTACTGTTTGGTGCAATTCTGATTTGTCGTGGAAACTGTTAAATAGCTTTCACAAACTGCAGCAACTTCTAAATTTTTCATGCTAATAAGAATCATAGAAACATGGTCTTTTCCGAATGTACTTCTGACCAAACAATGATCCAGATAGCTGAAGTCGGAGCTTTTCGTTAATCCCGACTTTCGAGTTCTTGTACTAATATTTCCATAGAAACTTCCATCCCGTAACATATATTTATTTCTAACCGGCAAGTCAAATATCAATTTTCATAGATTTAGCTTTAAAATGATTTAATGTAATGAAATACTTTTATAAAAAAAGTTTCAACCCCTGTAAAAACACTGTATTTTTCTATTATCAAGTCATATACCATTTCTATTATATCTATACCATTTCTATTATCAAGTCATACACCAATTTTCATGTACATGGCTGTAAAAATGCCTTTGTAGTTCTTTAATGATTTATTTAAAAAAGACACATTAAGGGATTGAATTTCCAAAAATGCTGAAACATGTGTTTTGTTTTATTTCCGACGTAGGAAACCAAATACCAATTTTTGTAATTCTAACTTCAAAATTGTCTTACTACCGACATATTTAAAAAAAAAAACTTTTCATCCCTGGTTTCTCTCTTGGGGGTGATACTTCGAAAAATCCCTTCCTAAGTGAAATGTACGGTATAAGATAAACACCCTCTCCAAATATTATGTTTTTATTCTTAGTAGTTTGGGCTGGGCAACGATGAGTCGGCGAATCATTCAGGACATTTCCCTTTATACAAAGAGATTTAGCGCCCTCTGATTATTTACATGTGTGATTTTTTTTTCTAAAGATCTCGGCCCAGTAATAACGTTCTGTGTCAAGGCACTTCTGCCACATATTTCAGTGCGTTTTTGTGGTTCATTTTTTGTGAGCTTCATTGTTAATATATTTGTTGGCCTTTAAGGAAAGAGACATAGGCCTATTTAATTACGTCTGTAGTCGACTTTTATTTAAGTAGAGTTGAGACTATCCCCTTCCGCGCTTAATCTTTCCACTGTTATTGTGCAGACAAGGATGAACCAAGCCTCTAATAGGATAAGAACTCGAGGTTTTAGGCGCCGTGAGGGCTGGAGGTAAGTGAGTGGGTGCTCGTTTCCACACCATACAGCTCGGAAGATTTCGTTCCGGTAACCTTGGTACGGGTAAATGACAGCCTACAACTCACTGTGATGATTTCTGCTAGCCCACCGTACCTAAAAGACCAGAGAACTATGTCGTAACTTGAATTTTGAGGTTTATTCAATGATATCAAATAAACGAATTTTCTCATAGTACATTGAGTGCTAAGAAAATAATTTCTCCCTCCTCTGAAATACTTCCTTTTTGCTAGATTTAAGTAATATGAGGCGTGACCAACACTATGGCCTATCACCGTTGCCTGCTCCGTCCGGAAGGTGAAGCTTTAATACGCGCAGCTGTTCAATTTGCATCCGTTCAATTGACTGGTGCGGCACGTCTTCAAGGTACCCAAAGCTTGCCAGAAGTTGGAATGAGGGCTGTAACATGTACGTTAGATAACAGGTATACGTAACTGCTTTAGATTGTGCAATATTACGCAAAACCTACTCTATGCACTGAAGAATAATATGGGGTCGGAATGACGTGGAGATTCCATCGTGCCACCCGGGTGAAGTGTCGCGGCGTCACGGCGTCACCCACGTCAGAAACTTGCGATTGGCTGAGTTAGGCCCACATACGTACAATAAACGAAATTTCCGCAGCGTTGATTGGCTGAAACGCAGAGGATCCCTTGTTTGGTGCTACCAGCAGCATTCAGACAGCGGAGGCACAGTAAACTGGCGTATATATAGTGGCTCTTATCAACTGTTAAAAATATTATTACGAACAGTGTTCATAATCGCATACTTAACAGCAGATCAATCGAGAGGTCACGCGAAGTGTGTTGGAAATGTTGGAGGCACTTGAAGTGTAATCTGCCTACAACTGCAGAATGGAAGTGGTAACTAATGTTGTGCAACATATTAAGTGCACAGTGAACTGTGACGTGAAAAAGCACAGGAATCATTGAATCATTAAATGGTATCCCTTAAAAATATCAAACTGTGTGCTCTTTCCTGCTATTCAAGTAGTTAAGGATTTCCTCGAATTATCACCTTTACACCACTACCCCACAGCCAGCTGCTTCTACAGCAGCAAAGAGAGGTCGCTGAAGACGCAAGATTTGTGGAATTAAAAAAACTCGAGATTCGATGTATTTGCTTTGTAAGTGGCCTGTTTAGGTTTTTATGTTGGTAACGCCACGTAGTGCTCTGTATGAAAATCACTGACTGTGCTGTGTGCAGTCTGTGGCTGGTTGGCATTGTTGGAATATTCGCTATTGTAGAGTCGGGCTGTTGGATGTGAACAGAGCGCCGGCCGGAGTGACCGAGCGGTTGTAGGCGCTTCAGTCTGGAACCGCGCGACCGCTACGGTCGCAGGTTCGAGTCCTGCCCCGGGCATGGATGTGTGTGATGTCCTTAGGTTAGTTAGGTTTAAGTAGTTCTAAGTTCTAGGGGACTGATAACCTCAGAAGTTAAGTCCCGTAGTGCTCAGAGCCATTTGAACCATTTTTGTGAACAGCGCGTAGCGTTGTGCAGTTGGAGGTGAGCCGCCAACAGTGGTGGATGTGTAGAGAGAGAGATGCCAGACTTTTGAGAGATTACCATAAGCGGACGATCTGGACGTGTGTCTGCCAGAAAAATTAAATTTGTAAAGATGGATGTCATGAATATATATATATATATATATATATATATATATATGATGACTTTTGAACAGTATTAAGGTAAATACATAGTTTGTTCCCTATCAAAATCTTTCATTTGGTAACTATGCCTATCAGTAGTTAGTGCCTTCAGTAACTTAGAATCTTTTATTTAGCTGGCAGTATTGGCGCACGCTGTATTGCAGTAGTTGGAGTAACGAAGATTTTTGTGAGGTAAGTGATTCATGAAAGGCATAGGTTATTGTTAGTCAGGGCCATTCTTTTGTAGGGATTATTGAAAATTAGGTTGTGTTGCGCCAAAAATATTGTTTGTCAGTTTAGTGATGATCAGAATAAGTAAAGAGAAAACTGTTTGAGTACATTGAGTTTTGCTCAGCTGTTTGAAAATCAAATAACTTAGAAGTTTACCAGCACAGTCATTCATAATTTTTCTAAGGGGACGTTTCATAGCTTATCTCCAACGACAGCTTCTCATGCAGAGTCACTCTGTTGCAACTAGAGGCTGGGACACGTCTTATGAACGCAAAGAGAATGTTCTGGAGGTTGTACGTCATGGGATATGGCTAGATGGAGATTCTTGGTAAGATGATGAGATTTACAGCTGGTAAGACAATATAACATCAATGGAGGGGGAGGGGCGGGAGAGGGAGGCAGGGAAGATGGAGCAATGTATACTTCGTCTCATAATTTACTAACAATTACGACGACTTTTAGCAGGTGTTTCTGCTACGTGAATTTAGGCTGTGATTGCGCTCTCTGAAAACTCACGTTTAACTGCCGATTTCACGCTTGGGGCCGTTCGACACCACTTTCCGACACAAGCGACTTATCATTTGGCGCCTTAATTTTCACCTTTTCGCTCGCACATGTTCACTTGTATCCATTTTCCCTGCAAAACTGCGATACACGGTGTACACAAACCTCGCACTTGGGGGCGTCCCTCCCACCAGCCCCAAGCGGCGGCATTATTATGTCGGTTGGGTCTTAAGCCGGCCCTGGTCACATTGTTAACTGTAAATAACAGATCTAGCCGTCTCGAAGCAAAGTCTATTTCCGGGCCATCGATCACTTACCTGCTTACACTTACTTTTTATTGTACGTACCAAGGAGATAAAATATTAAACCAATAAAAATATTGGTGACAGTCAGGACAATATATTTGTAGGTTACTGAGTATTCAGTGTTCCAAGAGACTCGAAGTACCATTTCGATACTACCTGAAACGTTTAGTTACATTTTTCTTACCCATGCAGTTCATCTGCGTCTCGGATGGAGTAGGCAGTATCCTCAATTCTCCAATTCCTTCGTTTCACACGCTACAGTTTCCTCCCGTTTGACAAATGGCCGACTTTTCGATAGGCAACAGTGTCACAATGGTCGTCACGGCACCATTACGCCACGGCACCGTCTCATCAGAGTGTAGTCCTGCCGTGTGCCACGTGAAGTCAATTCAGGTCACGTCACTGAACTCGCATGGCTTTCCTCAGCTGTTTCCTCGCGAGAACTGCTGTCTTTGTAGGATGACTCTCAATTGTTTTACACAGAAAGGGCACATACACAACGTGGTGGCTTTATACGATGCTGGAGTCCATATTTGTACGAAAATGACATTTATCTGACTCGTATGGTTGCGGCTTGCTGGGACAGCCTGTCTATTAGAGGAGGGAGACAGAAGTGCAAAACAACGCAAAAAAGGCTGTGTGTCTGAAAAATTGTCATTACATGGTACAGGAGCGGAATTTCACATGACAAGCACCTCGAGGAGGAGTAAGCTGCATTTTATAAATATTTTAGAACATTGGAGCACCAATTTTTCCGTTTGTTACGACAAATTGCAATCAGAATTACTAAAAGCAACACAGTGCTACGAGCTGCCAGCCCGTGAAAAATTTGTTTGTTCAAACTAAATTTAGCTGCCAGTCCAGTGCAATAATTTGTGCATTAGTCACATCCCCCTCAATACTTTCCCTTCTAGATTTATTAGTTTCCTTTACATCTTATTTAGCTTTTAATAGTTGAAGCACCTTATTTGTACTGAGGTTTCAGTCCATATCTTTATCAAACATTACAAACGCCTGACAACATACAAATTAATTCCACATATAAACAGTCTGATTCTATTCACAGTACTGTTTTTCACTTTAAGTTGCAACCATATTGCAAACAGTTTCACTGTAAAATATTAAACAGCTACATGTATAAAAAAAAATCCACATTATAAATGTAGTAGAGGACACGTAATTTAGAAGTGCTATTGAAAATCTATTACAACACAAATGTGATAAGATTTAAGATGTTTAGGAATCAGACCTCACACAGTCTTTGTTTGGCCACAAAACTTCTTTCCTATCAGAGTTTGAGTGCTACCTGTCGCTCATGACGTACAGGCTGCTGCCCCACTGCTTCAATTATCCTTCCGTCACTGATTATGAAATTATAAAGTGTGACAAAAGATATAACGAAACGAAACAATTTACGACAAATAACAAAATTAACAAATAACGAAGACATAGGATAACAACTGATTTCAAGCATGACGAAACGAACTATGGAGGATGAGTCACTGCTGTGTGTTGGGAAGAAATGAACTTGGTCGTCACGTGATCAACAAAGGACGATGACGTCAGCCATTGAAACATTCTTTTCGAGAAATCTTGACGGTGTCGTGACGCACTGTGACGGCAAATGTGGATGTCGCCATTTGCAATGCATAACGGAATGTTTTGATGTGACGTGACTGTCAGTGTTGAATACCAATGCTCTGAGTTGGCCAATACCAGTGGGGCGCGAGAGGAAAGCCGTATGACTTCTGGGTCTTTTCCAGAAAAAAAAATATTCTTCTTATGTAGTTTAAATAAATTATAGATAATGATTTTACATTCGTTTGTACTAATTTCGCAAATACAAGGATTGCTCACAAGCACACTCCGAACATTTCACAGTACGAACTAATTCTTCTTTCTTTGTGTGTGCAGAACAGATACACTTCTTGGAAGAAGTGCAAGCTTGCACGTAGTAAGGCCTTTGCTCCTGGCACACAAATAACAGCGTCCTTTCTTCGGCAGATTATGCCCAACTGTATGTATTACTTTCACTAGCGGCTCTGTAATAACGTTTCCTCTGCTTAGAACACTTTGATGTTGATTACACTCAAACCCAAAAATTAACACTGCTGTTGTGTATTTTGAGGGTAGGCCTACAGCAATTTTAGCTCGTCTTTTCATGCTGAACTCGCAAAGTCCTCGAGCAATATCCTTCAGGTACTGCTTTCTTCCATAAGTTTTTGTGCGATGATTCTTTGGCCACTCCCTGTGTGTATCTTGAAATACAACATAAGCCAAAATGTTAACCAAGCTGAAAAACACCATCAATTGCCATTGCCACAATGCTCGCCGGCAGCTTTAAATTCTTACACACTTATCGAACGTACCCACTCCAGACTTTGTACATTTGTAGAATAGGACGTTGCCTGGCTTGTCTTCCGTCACATTCATATCGTGATGATGGATTGGCAACACTGGAACAGTATGTCCTTCATTAGGCACGTAATTGACTTAAGTGACATCATCACTAAAGGCAAACCGAACTGTTCCCGGTGTAGCTGTTCTTAGAGAAACAGGACGAAGCTCTGTAGACACTTAGCGTTTGTCACTTCGAAGAGTACCAGCCGTACATCAGATGCTAGCGGAACGTTAGTGAACTTTCTGTCCATGGTAATATTCCTTCCTGATTGTTTCAAGTGACACATTACAAACGAACTCCCAATTTTTTAGGGCCGCTGTTATGGTTCTTCTCAATGGCATGATTTCCAGCATAGGGAACCCTACAAGGTAGTATTCGTATCTGAATCACTTGACAGGTTCACTTCTGTGCCATATTGTCCTATATTTGTTGGAATATATAGCCCGAATGGGCATCACCCATGGAAGGTTCCAAGTTTTCCATCTTCCATAACTGACTCACTAGGATTATAAAACTCAGGAAATTTACTATCATGTTCCATATATAACTGTTAAGAGCAAATCTGTCGGTCTGTCTTCGAGTTGCTCGAGTTAGAGCATCATCAAAAGGAAGGCAGTAAGATGGGGGTTGCCATGCGTCCTTACCTATCGGGATCATCACAATTATGGAACTTCTTGTCCCGGCATCCCGATAAGACCCAATTTTGCCCCTATTTTGCAAAATGAACCATGGACCTTGTCGTTGGTGGGGAGGCTTGCGTGCCTCAACGGTACAGATAGCCGTACCGTAGGTGCAACCACAGCGGAGGGGTACCTGTTGAGAGGCCAGACAAACGTGTGGTTCCTGAAGAGGGGCAGCAGCCTTTTCAGTAGTTGCAGGGGCAACAGTCTGGATGACTGACTGATCTGACCGTGTAACACTAACCAAAATGGCCTTGCTGTTCTGGTACTGCGAACGGCTGAAAGCAAGGGGAAACTACAGCCGTAATTTTTCCCGAGGGCATGCAGCTTTACTGTATGATTAAATGATGATGGCGTCCTCTTGGGTAAAATATTCCGGAGGTAAAATAGTCCCCCATTCGGATCTCCGGGCGGGGACTACTCAAGAGGACGTCGTTATCAGGAGAAAGAAAACTGGCGTTTTACGGATCGGAGCGTGGAATGTCAGATCCCTTAATCGGGCAGGCAGGTTAGAAAATTTAAAAAGGGAAATGAATAGGTTGACGTTAGATATAGTGGGAATTAGTGAAGTTCGGTGGCAGGAGGAACAAGACTTCTGGTCAGGTGAATACAGGCTTATAAATACAAAATCAAATAGGGGTAATGCAGGAGTAGGTGTAATAATGAATAAAAAAATAGGAGTACGGGTAAGCTACTACAAACACCATAGTGAACGCATTATTGTGGCCAAGATAGACACGAAGCTCACGCCTACTACAGTAGTACAAGTTCATATGCCAACTAGCTCTGCAGATGATGAAGAAATTGATGAAATGTATGATGAGATAAAAGAAATTATTCAGGTAGTGAAGGGAGACGAAAATTTAATAGTCATGGGTGACTGGAATTCGAGAGTAGGAAAAGGGAGAGAAGGAAACATAGTAGGTGAATATGGATTGGGGGAGAGAAATGAAAGAAGAAGCCGCCTGGTAGAATTTTGTGCAGAGCATAACTTAATCATAGCTAACACATGGTTCAAGAATCATGAAAGAAGGTTATATACATGGAAGAACCCTGGAGATACTGACAGGTTTCATACAGATTATACACTCCTGGAAATTGAAATAAGAACACCGTGAATTCATTGTCCCAGGAAGGGGAAACTTTATTGACACATTCCTGGGGTCAGATACATCACATGATCACACTGACAGAACCACAGGCACATACACACAGGCAACAGAGCATGCACAATGTCGGCACTAGTACAGTGTATATCCACCTTTCGCAGCAATGCAGGCTGCTATTCTCCCATGGAGACGATCGTAGAGATGCTGGATGTAGTCCTGTGGAACGGCTTGCCATGCCATTTCCACCTGGCGCCTCAGTTGGACCAGCGTTCGTGCTGGACGTGCAGACCGCGTGAGACGACGCTTCATCCAGTCCCAAACATGCTCAATGGGGGACAGATCCGGAGATCTTGCTGGCCAGGGTAGTTGACTTACACCTTCTAGAGCACGTTGGGTGGCACGGGATACATGCGGACGTGCATTGTCCTGTTGGAACAGCAAGTTCCCTTGCCGGTCTAGGAATGGTAGAACGATGGGTTCGATGACGGTTTGGATGTACCGTGCACTATTCAGTGTCCCCTCGACGATCACCAGTGGTGTACGGCCAGTGTAGGAGATCGCTCCCCACACCATGATGCCGGGTGTTGGCCCTGTGTGCCTCGGTCGTATGCAGTCCTGATTGTGGCGCTCACCTGCACGGCGCCAAACACGCATACGACCATCATTGGCACCAAGGCAGAAGCGACTCTCATCGCTGAAGACGACACGTCTCCATTCGTCCCTCCATTCACGGCTGTCGCGACACCACTGGAGGCGGGCTGCACGATGTTGGGGCGTGAGCGGAAGACGGCCTAACGGTGTGCGGGACCGTAGCCCAGCTTCATGGAGACGGTTGCGAATGGTCCTCGCCGATACCCCAGGAGCAACAGTGTCCCTAATTTGCTGGGAAGTGGCGGTGCGGTCCCCTACGGCACTGCGTAGGATCCTACGGTCTTGGCGTGCATCCGTGCGTCGCTGCGGTCCGGTCCCAGGTCGACGGGCACGTGCACCTTCCGCCGACCACTGGCGACAACATCGATGTACTGTGGAGACCTCACGCCCCACGTGTTGAGCAATTCGGCGGTACGTCCACCCGGCCTCCCGCATGCCCACTATACGCCCTCGCTCAAAGTCCGTCAACTGCACATACGGTTCACGTCCACGCTGTCGCGGCATGCTACCAGTGTTAAAGACTGCGATGGAGCTCCGTATGCCACGGCAAACTGGCTGACACTGAGGGCGGCGGTGCGCAAATGCTGCGCAGCTAGCGCCATTCGACGGCCAACACCGCGGTTCCTGGTGTGTCCGCTGTGCCGTGCGTGTGATCATTGCTTGTACAGCCCTCTCGCAGTGTCTGGAGCAAGTATGGTGGGTCTGACACACCGGTGTCAATGTGTTCTTCTTTCCATTTCCAGGAGTGTAAAATTCCAATCCCAAAGAAAGCAGTTGTTGACAGATGTGAAAATTACCGAACTATCAGTTTAATAAGTCACAGCTGCAAAATACTAACGCGAATTCTTTACAGACGAATGGAAAAACTGATAGAAGCAAACCTCGGGGAAGATCAATTTGGATTTCGTAGAAATGTTGGAACACGTGAGGGAATACTGACCCTACGACTTACCTTAGAAGCTAGATTAAGGAAAGACAAACCTACGTTTCTAGCATTTGTAGACTTAGAGAAAGCTTTTTACAGTGTTGATTGGAATACTCTCTTTCAAATTCTGAAGGTGACAGGGGTGAAATACAGGGAGCGAAAGGCTATTTACAATTTGTACAGAAAGCAGATGGCAGTTATAAGAGTCGAGGGGTATGAAAGGGATGCAGTGGTTGGGAAGGGAGTGAGACAGGGCTGTAGCCTATCCCCGATGTCATCCAATCTGTATATTGAGCAAGCAATAAAGGAAACAAAAGAAAAGTTCGGGTACTTATTAAAATCCATGGAGAAGAAATAAAACCTTTGAGGTTCGCCGATGACATTGTAATTCTGTCAGAGACAGCAAAGGACTTGGAAGAGCAGTTGAACGGAATGGACAGTGTCTTGAAAAGAGGGTATAAGATGAACATCAACAAAAGCAAAACGAGAATAATGGAATGTAGTCGAATTAAGTCGGGTGATGCTGAGGGAATTAGATTAGGAAATGAGACACTTCAAGTAGTAAAGGAGTTTCGCTATTTGGGGAGCAAAATAACTGATGATGGCCGAAGTAGAGAGGATATAAAATGTAGACTGGCAATGGGAAGGAAAGCGTTTCTGAAGAAGAAAAATTTGTTAACATCGAGTATAGATTTAAATGTCAGGAAGTCGTTTCTGAAAGTATTTGTATGGAGTGTAGCCATGTATGGAAGTGAAACGTGGACGATAAATAGTTTAGACAAGAAGAGAATAGAAGCTTTCGAAATGTGGTGCTACAGAAGAATGCTGAAGATTAGATGGGTAGATCACATAACTAATGAGGAGGTATTGAATAGAATTGGGGAGAAGAGGAGCTTGTGGCACAACTTGACTAGAAGAAGGGATCGGTTGGTAGGACATGTTCTGAGACATCGAGGGGTCACCAATTTAGTATTGGAGGGCAGCGTGGAGGGTAAAAATCGTAGAGGGAGACCAAGAGATGAATACACTAAGCAGATTCAGAAGGGTGTAGGCTGCAGTAGGTACTGGGAGATGAAGAAGCTTTCACAGGATAGAGTAGCATGGAGAGCTGCCTCAAACCAGTCTCAGGACTGAAGACCACAACAACAACAACAACTGTTACGAGCTTGGCTCAGGTACTGAAGTAGCACCATCTGTTAGCACGACAATACAGTCTCAATTAATAAATGAAAAGGACCAGTTTAATTTGGTTCTGCAATATTACTTTTATTGTGTTAACCGGTTTTCGGCTTACAAGGCCATCTTCAGACATTTACATAAGTGATACTGTAGAACGAAAGCAAACTGGCGCTTTTCATTTACTATAATGTTGTTCTACCAAGGAGCGACGGAAGATTCTGTTAGCAGTCTCAATTAGTTTTATTTATGTGAAAAAGTTTACGCCAACAAGGTCGTCTCGCAATGGCGTACCGACGATGCAAGCACCACTTCGATCTAGCGCCATTATTTGGGAAAATACCAGAGTCCTCCAGGAGTACGGGGCTGGAACTGTTTAAGTAGCACCACACAGAAGAAGCAGGTAGTTCCCATTTGAACAGACGACTCTTTCTAAACGTAATACAAATAATGAATGCAAGTTAGTAATGTTTGAAGTGGTTATTGCGGGTATATAGCGCTTGAAGTATATTCGGACATGTACTTCGATGACTAAAGTGTTACGGTTGACGGTTTACCCTCAAATAAACTTATCTTATTGCAGCTTACGAAAATCCCTAAAGATGGAAAGAGAAAGTGTCGCTTTTCGGACTGTCAAGGAAGGGCGTATGGATGAGGAACCGTTGTGTGAGATTTGTAGCTGTTTCATCTCAGTAACTCACGGAGTGTAAGGCAGATGTGAGGCATAACATTTGTAAGAAGCATCTACGTATAAACTCGTGGTAGCATCGACATCAAAGTCTGTTTCTACGTTCATGATTAAAGAAGATACCCGGGAAGAATTGCTCGTTGCCGCTGCGGAACTAACAGCTTATGCAGTTGTCAAGCATCATCAGTAACTGAAGAACTGTTCTTCAGTTCTCTTGACTGTATCGTAAAACTAAATGCCGCAGTGAACCGTGATTCCAAATTCGCCGCAAAAGTGTATAGCCAGAACCAAAGCTAGAGCGAGTTCTGTTTTACGGTATAAGCACCAACTTATCGAGCCATTAGGCTGAAAAGATGTTTCCTTTAGTTGTTCAATACTTTAGTGAAATTGACGGAATCCGGAATAAACTGTTGAAGTTTGATTCGCTGAAAAAAGAAACATCGGAGACAACTGCAAAGTTTAGTCTAGACACATTAAAAGAACAGCAAATTCTATCAGACAAATTAATGGACTTGTGGAGAAAATGCCAATACCAACTTCGAAGGGTTTCATCCACGCGGCCAGCGGAATGTGTTTTACCAAATTAGAGGAGGACTCTGAAAAGATGTAGAAGGAATTGGATGCACTGCCCATATCCTCCACAGTACTATATCAAACGCTGCTGGAGTTTTAACTGTCGACATTCAAATAATAGTCATGAAAATATTTGCTTATTTAACAATGCACACCTTACGGACAGAGAAGCTAAAAGAGTTCTGCTCATTCCTTGATGCCAATCATCGGACTCTTCTACCTCAATCAAAAACAAGATGGCTGTCGTTAACGCTCACAGTTAAGAGAATTCCTAGGCTTTGGATTCTATTAAAACGATTTTTTGATGCCGAAGACAAGCCACCTAAAATAATTTCAGATTTTTCAGTAGCAATCAGTGAAATTTATTTCATGTTTCTTCAGTCAAACTTGGCTCTGTAAGAAAAAAAAATAAATAAAAAAGCATGGAGAAGTCTTGATGACTGAAATGAGAGATAAATTAATCGAGACTCAAAGATGTCTGAATGAAGGGAGGAGTACCAATTTTATTTGCGTGCAAACAAAGATGAATTTGAAAAAATAAGAATGAGAAACCTAAGGAAGAAATACTTAATTTGATTCCGGAATTTGAGAGAGACAATGACTTTTTGTACCATAGCATTTGATTACTTAGAGAAATGTGCTATTTCTTTTAATAAATATCAAGTATTTGATTGGAAGACACTATCTTAATCCCCTTACTGGGTGATGATTGAAAACACTATTATATACATGATAAAGTGGTGGTGTTTCTAGGAATATATCTGAAGAGCTTTGTAGAAGGTAAGAGTGACTCGGAAGAATGGAAGACTAAACACTCCGTGGATGAAAGGCGAATTTACTTTCCTGAGTAAACCGAAAATGCTGAATGCAAATGCCAACTGCTAAAATTATGCATGTATTTGTTTTTAGTTCTCGCACACAGCTCAGTGGACTGATGAAAGAAATCGGCTGCTGCCTGCGAACGTGGAATGCATCTTACAGTGTCAGTTTAACTACAAGCTGACTTGCGTGAAAAGGTGAAATCTTCTGAAAAATATTTTTTTTCTTCTGCTTCTGTCGCTACAAGTTCCATGTAACTGTTTTCTAAATAGAAAGTAATTATATTAAATAAAACTTTTACTTCATTTCTACACCCCGATCTCAGTGTCCTGACGAGATTCCAGCTTGGTGTAGCAACCGCAAGTAAGAGCCTGAGTCTATGCGCTTAAAATATAGCTCAGTACACCAGAAAATTTTTTTTACTAAATATAGCACTTAAACTGTCCTTCTTCTGCCTATGACCTCCACAGTTCAAAAGAATTCGTTTCTGACACAATTTCCTCCCTTTCAAAAGCTTTCTAATTTTTCACGAAAATATCTTCGCATCATTCCCAAACAAGGTCTAGCTTTTGGCTGGTATACATCACAATGTTATCCAAGATTTTGTCACAAAGTAGATGAGAAGTTTTACATGGTGTATCTGGTTTTATCCGTCCTTTTCTGTCTTCCATACCATGCCTGACGGAGCCGCCACTTCTGTCAAGGTGATCAATGTGCCTCCAGCCTGGGTCGCCTTGTTTTCCGTTGAATATCTATAAAAGTATAAACACAGAACCGGAGACCAGCACACGAACCACTCACCTACCGAACCAGATAGCCAAATGTACTCAATTAAATCTGCGAACAGTGATAAAGATCAGTATTCGACCTGTTCATTTTCATCCGACTCGCTGCTATGAGGAACTACTTGATCTTAATTATGTTCCACGACAACATTTTCTGTTTCGCTGCATGAACTTTCGGATAGTTTCCTACTAAATCCATTGTATGCGTGCACAGGCAAATTTCTTATTTCGTTATCTGTCCATTTCATCTTGTTATACATTCCGTCAATGTGCCACAGAAAAAAAGGCTTCCACTCACCACACTGATTACCGTTGACTAAGGGGACTCTTGCGCTGCTACTCATTCATTTATAACAGTTACAACTATGAATGTAATCCTAAAGCTCTTCTTACCATCAATTGTTCCAGTAATCATTATAATAAATGTCAGGCACTAATTAAAAAAATACTCAACACAGCGTGAGTTGTAGCCGAAAAGCTTCGTTAGGGTCAGTCACTGATCCGAGCCCGCTACCCTCCCCTCCCCCCCCCCCCTCAACTTTCGACAATTGTACGCAACTGTAAAACGGAATTTTAAAAGGCATAATAGGCCGAGAGCATACAGTATACCTGCAGCGGCCTGAGACACTGACTTGAGAATTCAATTCGGAATTTATTTTTATATGACGATTTCAATTCTTGTAATTTCAATTGTTACGATTAACGTCACTGTAGCCACGGTGGATGTCCATCGGTCTATAAGAGAGAAAAATCTGTTTACGAAAGAGAGCCCTCTCTCAAATCGAGCATTCACCACTTGCTAGGACAGCAAAGAAGTGCTTCTGTGTAATGGCTTCATCAGTAACGACGCTCAGTGAAGAAAGCAATGAATGATTAACGAACACATTGTAACGACGCTCGGTAACGTTTTTAATGAGTGATTAACGAACACATTGTAACGCTGCGTGCCCCAACACCGAATACAAACGATGTAAATATAATCTCTACTTTATACAGTCCCAGCCTGCGTACGCCGTAGACATGCAACGCTGTATGCCCGCTGATTACACAACACATGACAGTCGCGCTCCGCGAGCCGGCGAACCCGTTCGCCCAAGGCTCGCACAGCGGCCAGGGGAGCAGGAGGACCCAGGAGTTAGCAGAGACTGGCCGGCGGCAGGAGGCTCCTGCCTCTGCCACGGCTCCCGGTGCGGCGCTAGTAGCGCGCTAGCGGCTTTCACAGTGTGTTCCAGACGGATCTGTGTAAGTTACTGGCAGCACGTTGGCAACGCTGCGCTGCTGGCTGAGCCCGTGCCACAGCGCTTGTGGTGTGGTATCACTGCGTCGTCAGCTGTTCGCCCACTTACAGGAAATCGTTGACTCGTACCGTGGCTGCAGGGAAAGTTACAGGCGGAATGAATCCACGAAGAAATGCACCGTGTGGCGTGCAGAAGTATTCAGCAGTGTTGTGTGCGTATTCGCTGTAAAGGAAGCAGTTTCATCGCGTTTACAAGCGTAAAGGGAGGACAGAGCGAGTTGTGTGTTGTTTATTGCTTGCGACTGTGGCGAAGGTTTCAGATCTTACTCGTGTTCACAACATAATAATACTCGAAGTAGAGAGGTGTGTTTATAGAATAAAAAGAACGCGTTATGCAACTAGCACAGGTGACTACAGACCAGTTGCTATAGCCAGTACCGTCAACTGTGTAGAAAACAAATGTGATACACGTATAGACAGCAGGCTGTATAGAGGCGTGATACTATGATTTTACGGCGAGGTGAAGCGTTTCGCGTTTCACACATATTATTCGTAGAGTTTTGCGACGGCGAGTCGTTAATGGTTTTTAAAGCATATCAGCACTTATCAATTAAACATGATACCAAGAATATGTACTCATACAAAAACAAGAGTTACAAAATAAGCTACTAGTAGAGCGATAATGGATCATCAACGTTTCCCGGCAAATTAAGATTTTTCATGAACTAAATCGTCTGTGGTATATCGTATTCCGCAACCATTTGTGTCCTGTACTACGCTCATACATCACACACGAAACGCAAATAAGTAGGAAGCTTTTGACTTGACATTTAATGTAGATATATTTCCGATCAATAGTCGGAGACATACATGCAAGAACATCAGTATACACATTACAGTAGTTCTGGTATAGGATTACGCTGTTAAGTAAAATGAGCTGACGTAGAAAATTAGTGACTGTAGGTAAAGAAACAAAATTTGAAATATTGTGTCTGGAACCATTATTGCATTAACAGATTATTGTTTCTGTGTGCCATTGACTTTGGCTGTCACGAATCCTATTCCCAAAATACCTTCCTTCATAATAAGTCTAGATTACTTGGGCAGATATTTCCAGTCAGATCCGTAAACGAACTGCCACCCCTGGTAACAGGATTATAGGTTTACCATAGCGTAGGATTTTTTTTTGTTATAGATGTTTTGGCAATTTGAAAAACCATCCTACCTTTCACAACAACGGAGTTACCAGATTTCAGATTTTGCTAACTAGTTTGGCTAACCTTTGCAGAAGGAGTAACATAGTGCCACGATCGTGTTAAAGTACTTTTAAGCTCATTATTACTCTCAAACTAATTAAAAGAACATCCCACTCAACCAATACTTATATTAGTATTTACTGGAAAAGCTTTATCGTTCTTCTACAGAAATTAAAAAAGTGTCTGGTGGAATTTACAGACATTATTTTTGAATTCCTGAAACGTGATTAAAAATCGTCCGATGTTTAAAATGATCCTAACCATGGTGTTGTATTCTTGGCAATATTGAGACACACTTGGGAAATTAAGTGTAGTTCCATTCTCCAAAACTTCAATGAATAAATTATTTTTCAAATTAAGTTTTTTCAACACTGATGGAGCTTTGTTTGAGATATGACGCCTACTCTGAAGTACTGTTCCTTCGACTACAAATGTTCTATTTATTCTTAATTTCAATAACATCGTTATTCACAATTGGTTTGATATAATCCATAAAATGATAAATTACACTTCAGTATATCTTTTCTAATGGCATACTCTCATTTCATTTAAGAATGCTTAAAATTGTCGATGACGTAACACGCTAAATTCTCAGACAGATATAATCAGTCGTGCAGTCATAATTTTCGTGGACTGTGATGTACCTAAAAATAGTAGTATAAGGTCATACAAGTCACATTTATGTTCTTCAGGTGTAGTTAGACTGGATATGATTAGTAAATACAACCACTTAAACTTTACAAGCTGCATTTAGAAAAGGAGAATACAGCATTTGTTTATGTGATGATTAAAGTATGAGAGTGCTACATGCACATTACTGTTTCCTTCTACGACACATTGCTTACTTGGCAGACAGATGTTTGTTCCTATCCTTGAAGGACACTTCGTAAAATGTTTCCCCCACGTCATTTATGCCCTCTCTTACTTCATAGTCGCAACTCACTGCATCATGTCACACCTTTTGGTGATACGCAAGAAATGAAGGTGACCTTCAGCTGAGCAGGTTGTTTTCTGCAGCGGCATTTGCTGTGAGAGGGCGATCTTCTGCAGTTTCAGACTTTCTTCTTTCCTCGCCTTCCTTGTCGTTGCCATCAACTCTTCTCCCACCAGTTGCCGCCCGCAGTTGAGAAGAATGCACTTGTAAGCATTTACATCAACATTGTGTCTGAAGTGGTTCGAGCGCTACTACCTCTACATAGTACCAGTGAAATTGTGTGTGCGCGTGTGTGTGTGTGTGTGTGTGTGTGTGTACATAATAGTTCTGTAAAAGTGCGCTCATAGCCGGGGTACAGGGGAGGGGGCACGGTACCCTCCCGATGTAGCTCTCAGGGAAAAGAAAAAACATAGTATACTCAGATGTTGTCTTTCAATAAGATGATTTGAGTGTCTCCATTACGGAGGTTTTTAAGATGGACGGGACTGTAACTTTTTTATGGCTACTTAAAAGTTAGTGCAATTACATATAAAAATTTATCAGAATTTTTCATCTTCCCTCAATTACCATTTTACAGAAATATGTGGAAAACTAAAATGCGATATTAATGACAAAAAATTTCATGTGCTAAAAGAAGAAAAATTTCATTTGTTGAACGAGAAGATGAATCATTTTTCTCAAAGTGAAAAACCTGAAATCTGTATGGACGAAATGGCATTAACGTCAAATTTATCGTATGACGTTTCATCAGATGTTGTCCCTGCTTTGTGCTAAATGTAATGTGACTTGTGCTAGCTGTAATTTAAGATAAGCAGGTAAATAAGAAGAAAGCCTCACAGGTGGACTAACTTCTGAGAAAGAGGTTCTTAAGCAGATACTTACTTTTTGATACCTGTAAGCAGGAAAGATAAACACTGCAGGTACATACACTCAAGGCATAGAAGCAAGGACAAGACGAAAAGGAGAAGTAGCACCTAATCTCTAATAATGTAAAAACTGTGTCTAGTTTAGAATAAACTGAAATGCGCTAAAAGAAAAAAAAACTAGTGAGAAAAGCTACAATCGACACAAAACATCAGAAATTACGCTCCAAGCACGTGGATATGATGATCAGTTTTTTCTAAACTTAAACACATACAGTTCTAATTAATTTCTCGTCTTCAGCGATTTTCGATAATACAAAGACTATGCTTCTGTGGACGGCATGTGTTACACAGCACTAACATTTTATTATTATAGATTGATATTAACAGAAAGTGGGATATTACTTTAACTACATTTCTCTATTAATGTTGGAAAATTCACCACCATGTTCAGTGAATTGAAAATATACAAGTAACAACATTAAAAACAGCACGTTCTCCGTTTATATCACGCCATTCTTCTGCTACTACAGGCTAGCCACTTTGGAGCGCTAGAATCACTTCAACTGTCAGAAGGATGCTCTTTTTGCCCTGCAGAATTTCGCGACTGTTTGTCAGACAGTTCTACCACCGTAGCAAAGTCTGATACCATCTCACAGAGCCGTACAGAGGTCGTCGCGACACGGGTGTCTGCCAAGGGGACAGGCACAGAGAGGCAGGAAAAAGTGGCCAGAGTAAAAAAAAAAAAAAAAAAAAAAGAGGAAGAAATAACTGTATAGGAGTTAACCAGAGAGGTACACGAGTTCTCCTACCCCTCGTTTTCTGCCTTTTCACTAAAAGAAGAAACCTCTCGCTGCCCGTGACTGTAAGTACACCCTGCGGTGACTGTTATTTCTGCAACGTCATTTCGCGCAAGTAGCATCGTAAAATAGTGAATTTCCGAACGGACGTCTGTCGCTAACAAGCGTTTTGCGACAGGAATGGTATTGGTTTACATAGCAGTCACCTACACAACTCACTCGTGTTAGACAGTGAGGTTCCTTTTGTAGTTTCCTAAGATATCAAAGATCGACGAGAAGATGCTGAAGCGAATATCGTATTTGACTGAAGGCTACCGAGGACTGGACCGCGACGCGACGGTGGAGAAAAGAAGCTAGAAAGGTGGAGGAGATGTTACGTAATTTACTTGTCCTTGCAAACCATTATTTCTGTTTGCCTTCAAGTTTCGGTTACTACGATCTACTGTGTGAATAAATAGAAATTACAGAATAAGCCTTCTGCGTCTGCTAATAATGTTACAGTAGGTGTTAGTCATCATGATTATAGGCAGCTGTACCCTGTTCATCTAAGTTGAACCATAATTTAAACAAACATGTGCTCTGCCATTGGTCATCGGCTGCATTGCTCAAGCCTCTGGTGTCTTAAAACCACTGAAAGTAGGCCTACGTGTGTATTAGGTTATTTTGTTGTTATTCTAGCGCGATTTAATGCCTGACAGACGCAGATCGTTTAACCTTGTGATTTCCAACCTTGGGGTGATTACTCCATGGGGGATAACATGAATTTTTCTGACAAGGGAACCTCCCCATCGCACCCCCCTCAGATTTAGTTATAAGCTGGCACAGTGGATAGGCCTTGAAAAACTGAACACAGATCAATCGAGAAAACAGGAAGAAGTTGTGTGGAACTATGAAAAAATAAACAAAATATACACTGAGTAGTCCATGTGCAAGATAGGCAACATCAAGGATAATGGGAACTCAGAAGGGCAGTGGTCCCGTGGTTAGCGTGAGCAGCTGCGGAATGAGAGGTCCTTGGTTCAAGTCTTCCCTCGAGTGAAAAATTTACCTTCTTTATTTTCGCAAAGTTACGATCTGTCCGTTCGTTTGTTGACGTCTGTGTTCACTGTAATGAGTTTAGTGACTGTGTTTTGCGACCGCACCGCAAAACCGTGCGATTAGTAGACGAAAGGACGTGCCTCTCCAATGGGAACCGAAAACATTTGATCGCAAGGTCATAGGTCAACCGATTCCTCCACAGGAAAACACGTCTGATATATTCTATACGACACTGGTGATGGCATGCGCGTCACATGACAGGAATATGTTGTCGACCCACCTAACTTGTACACTTGGCGAATGGGTAAAAAGATTCTTCTACCTTGCAGATTTAGGTTTTCTTGTGGATGTGATAATCACTCCCAAAAAAGTGATGAAAACATAAGAGCTTGTTACATAAACTGAAAATAAAAAATTAAACTTTTCACTCGAGGGAAGACTTGAACCAAGGATCTCTCGTTCAACAGCTGCTCACGCTAACCACGGGACCACGGCGCTCCTGAACTCACATTATCCTTGATGTTGCCTATCTTGCACATGGACTACTCAGTTTGTATATTTTGCTATTTTTTCATAGTTCCATACAACTTCTTCCTGTTTTCTCGATTGATCTGTGTTCAGTTTTTCAAGGCCTATCCACTGTGCCAGCTTATAACTAAATCTGAGGGGGGTGCGATGGGGAGGTTCCCTTGTGAGAGGTAAAATGGCCATGTCTGTCTACCAAACTAAATTATTTTTTTAAAGATTATTATTATTATTATCATTTTGTAAGGCTTCAGTATTGATTACTGATGCATGTCTGTTGATAAATCGCTAGAATCGACGCACATCAGAGAGTGTTACCCGCGCCGGCTAGGAAAAGGGCCGTGCTGAGAGTAGCGCGAGTGTTGGTTGGTTGTAGACGGGCAGTGGAAGCAGTCGCGTGTGCGAGCGAAGAGCTGAGGGACCCGCCGATTTGAAGTACAACACACTGTCGATTGGAGTCTGGTGTCCGAAGCGAAAGAGAGGAAGCGGCGGTGGCCGTCACAGTCGGGAAGTGCAATTGCGCTGGTGCGGCAGAACCTTGGCACAACCAGCTATGAGCCGAGGACGGTGGTACATTCTCAATCCAGAGGTTCGGAGCTCCCCATGGTTCTTGGGTGGTTTGTCTCCTTGAATTTGGTTTATTAACCGTCAATGTTTAGTGTCCAAAAATTTTATTTGAACAGCCAGTACAGAACTGTATCGGCTTGAGAGTAACTGCGACAGTGTGTCAGCGCACGTCAATGTATTTGAACATTTGTTTCAAGTTAAAGTATAAATATCACTGCGTGTTAATGGCGGAAAATTGTATTGAAGCGGCTAGCACAAACCGTTTGTATTTGGCAGTAGTTGTCATCGGCTGTTAGCGCCCGTAAACGGAAGTGAATGTGTGTCTCTAGTTCGAGAATATGTGCTACTATCTGTTCGCAATGGTTAGCTCATATGATAAGCACTGCCCCAGACTGTAGCATTAATAAAATGAGTTGAATTTTGTTCTTATCAAAGTATGTTATACATGTTTGCTCGGGGTGCATATGTTACCAGCCAAACCCGATTTTAGGATGGACTAGTTTCGCCTAGGTCAAACTCGTTCATCCTGTTACCGACGGGATAAAACAGTTTAGCCTAGGTGGAATCGGTTTATACTAGTTAGAATTTACATGCTTTAGGATGAATTGGTACGTCCTAGTCTGAACTAATTTCAGCTAGGTTGTATCTTCTATAAGCTTTTCAAAATAAACTGAAGAAAGGAATAGAAATAAAATAGTCAATATGATTCATTAAAGTTATTTATTAAATAATCAGTAATTGAACATCTATCACTAGATCAAATTACATATATCCATGCACAGAAATCACCTTATCTGCAATTGGCTCATTTACATATTTTTTCAAAGTTATCTTTGGTGGCACTTAGAAGTGCAGAGTACTTTGTTTTTCTTACAATTGCATTTGTTGTACAGTTTTTCATGCAATTGCATTTCATAAAGCCTTGCCCTGATCCAACAGAATATTTTGTGGCTGCAGTCCTTAAATATATTTCAATGTCCTGGTTAATACCTCCCACGTCTAAAAACTTCTGAATGCAGACGTCGAAATCAGTTCTAAGAAAATAAAAAATAAGTTAAAAAATATTTTTAATATTTCATTACAAAGCATTATGGAAAATTTTAATAAAATTATACGTCCAATAATATTTTTGAAGTAATCCATGCTTGGTGCCTGCTTTGTAGAGCCCTCATCAGTCTTTTGAAGTATTACTACAATTATGTTTCGAAGGTCACCTATGCCTTTATCTACATCTGGAATAGGTATGGTAAGCTGTCTGGTGGATGGGATTTGTCAGAGGAAGCTTTCATTCTTTGAGCTTGTTTTTTAAATTTTCTGTCGCAATTTTTCTAACGTTTTGAATGTCGTTAGTGTTAATTTTCACAATGTTATCATCATCTTCGTACCGTTCAGTATTGCTGTCATCTTCGATTGCCTTCTTTAGGTCATCTTCATCCTGAATATCATTTATTTCTTCAGGCAACGAGAAAGTGGGAAGTCCTACTCTAGGTTCGATTCCGAATAATGTTTTGTAAGGTGATTGTTTCATGCAAGAGTGGTAAGCTCGATTTTTCATGAATTGGACATGCCTTAATCCTTCCGACTACTACGTCGAATTGTTGTCCTTTAACCAAGAACTTATGATATTTTCAGTGTCTTGGTAGGCACGTTCAACAGAACCATGATTCTGGCTGTGCCTTTGTTTCCCATGCACAATTTTCAGTTCTGACCGAAGCTTTGCGAGTTCACTTATAACATTATTGACAAATTCTCTGCCCTTATCAGATTGAAGAATGCACGGCGCCCCTACAGTTAGGAATATGTCATTCAAATGATAAGCCGCTTTCAGCCCTCTTTGATGTTAACGCACGAAGGAGAACAAATTTTGTGAGATAGTCTTGGTAAATTAGAATGAATTTTAAATTTTCGTCTGGTTGTGTTTGGAAATCAATCAGATTGACTTGGCATCTGATTTCATTTCCGAATGAAGAATTGGCATATCATTTCCTTTGTGATGTTGGCATACTTTTTTGATGTCTCGGCTAACATCCTATCGCGACCACCGCGTCCCACACATACATGAGGTGCGTCAATCACATCATAAAGTTCATCACCTGGAACAAAGTATTCTATATTCCCTTCACACCGAGCAAATGAGTTTTTTCGCATCACCAATTTTCAAAACAGTAAATCATTACAGTCTTCTTTCTTGTAATGATTTTCTTTTTTCCAACTTTTCCGCATCTTCTACTTGTTTAACAAAATGGGCGTATTCATCTACTGATAACACATTATAATGAGAAGACCTTTTGTTTTCACTCTGCAAAATTTCCTCCAGAAACTTTTCTCTCCACAACTTTTGATTGGCTTTTCTACTACAGAAAGGCTCATCCGTGATGAAACGCCTCACAATAATTATACTAGGATTATAATAAAATCTTTTAGACACAACCAGCAACCGAACACGCGCACTCCTTGATGCAAAATACCGTTCAAAACAAAGAACAGTGCGAGGGAAGAGCGGTTGAGAGGCGCGAGAGGCGAGCCAGGGGTAATTCGGGGGTTCCCCGTTCGTACAGGCAGTGACATGCATTCCGACTAGGCAAAATGTTTTTTAAGAAAGAGTAATTGCTGCAGTGGGGTAGCCCCCGTAGTTCTTAGCTGGAGCTTTCGTTAAAAAATGATAATCGTTGGTGTGCTAGCGCCCGTAAGGTTATTATTAAGTTCGTGTTAATTTTAACAAAGTAGTTGCTGCAGTGAGATAGTCCCCGTAAATTTCACTTTAGGGAAAGTTTTTAAAATAACTGTTGTTCAGTGACAAATAGTTTGTAAATTTGTTTGTTAATAAAGTTCTATTCCAAAGATGCAGTGGCTTTTACTCCAGAACCTTACGTTCTAGCTTACCAGCTCTAAGGTACTTCCGTCTTTTCACCGTGCATGCAAAGGTGGTGTCAATTACATAAATTACCAATTATATTTGTTTCGAATACTATCATTAAAGCATGACACACTGTGTTGGAAGTTACTCTTGAGAAATGTATGTATGGACCGCATGTTCACATCATCCACCAACGATACATATCCTTTGTTTTGTACTGTGCATGTAGACAGCAAAAGTGACACATGTAACAAATGCTAAATATCTTACGAAAATTTCTTCTCCACGTTATATGTTTTTCCTGCAGTGGGCAAGGAATTGCTTCATTACTCACTTACAAACACATAAACGAACTAATAGAGAGTATAACACAACAGTAAAAAATGGTTCAAATGGCTCTGAGCACTATGGGACTTAACTTCTGAGGTCATCAGTCCCTTGGAACTTAGAACTACTTAAACCTAACTAACCTAAGGACATCACACACATCCATGCCCGAGGCAGGACTCGAACCTGCGACCGTAGGGGTCGCGCGGTTCCAAACTGTAGCGCCTAGAACCGCTCGGCCACTACGGCCGGCTAACACAACAGTAACTGCTATAGCGCTGTAAACAGTATTACTATTATTATCATTATTATTATTATTAGAGGCAATGGTCAGATAAAGAGCATTGGAAGGCTGACGTGTCCTAATTTCAGTCAGTTCAGAAGTAAGTAGTCCGGCATTCAAGTGATATGCAAATGGTAAGTAAAACACACACACACACACACACACACACACAAACTTGGTCGTTTGTAGATGGTGGTGCGGGTGAAGAAAGTGTCGCTAGAGAGGTGAGTGGTGCAGCTCTCTCCTCTCAGAAGGAGTTGTGGGTAACACTCGTGATGCACTGGGAGTTGCTTCATTATTTATTTTAACACACAAGCTATAGAAACACAACACATGGAAAAGAAACGTTATCGTGAATAATTAGGTAAAAACAGAATTTTGACTTTGACACCAACGAAACAGGACGAGAATATAGTTGCAGCATGACTTCCGATATCTACATCTACATCCATACTCCGCAAGCCACCTGACGGTGGGTGGCGGAGGGTACCTTGAATACCTCTATCGGTTTCCCTTCTATTCCAGTCTCGTGTTGTTCGTGGAAAGAAGGATTGTCGGTATGCCTCTGTGTGGGCTCTAATCTCTCTGATTTTATCATCATGATCTCTTAGCGATAAATACGTAGGAGGGAGCAATATACTGCTTGACTCCTCGGTGAAGGTATGTTCTCGAAACTTCAACGATAGCCCGTACCGAGCTACTCAGCGTCTCTCCTGCAGTCTTCCACTGGAGTTTATCTATCATCCCCGTAACGCTTTCGCGATTACTAAATGATCCTGTAACGAAGCGCGCTGCTCTCCGTTGGATCTTCTCTATCTCTTCTATCAACCCTATCTGGTACGGATCCCACACTGCTGAGCAGTATTCAAGCAGTGGGCGAACAAGCGTACTGTAACCTACTTCCTTTGTTTTCGGATTGCATTTCCTTAGGATTCTTCCAATGAATCTCAGTCTGGCATCTGCTTTACCGACGATCAACTTTATATGATCATTCCATTTTAAATCACTCCTAATACGTACTCCCAGATAATTTATGGAATTAACTGCTTCCAGTTGCTGACCTGCTATATTGTAGTTAAATGATGAGGGATCTTTCTTTCTATGTATTCTCAGCACATTACACTTGTCTACATTGAGATTCAAATGCCATTCCCTGCACCATGTGTCAATTCGCTGCAGATCCTCCTGCATTTCAGTACAACTTTCCATTGTTACAACCTCTCGATATACCACAGCATCATCCGCAAAAAGCCTCAGTAAACTACCGATGTCATCCACAAGATCATTTATGTATATTGTGAATAGCAACGGTCTTACGACACTCCCCTGCGACACACCTGAAATCACTCTTACTTCGGAAGACTTCTCTCCTTTGAGAATGACATGCTGCTTTCTGTTATCTAGGATCTCTTCAATCCAATCACGCAATTGGTCTGATAGTCCATATGCTCTTACTTTGTTCATTAAACGACTGGGGAACTGTATCGAACGCCTTGCGGAAGTCAAGAAACACGGCATCTACCTGGGAACCCGTGCCTATGGTCCTCTGAGTATCGTGGACGAATAGCGCGAGCTGGGTTTCACACGATCGTCTTTTTTGAAACCCATGCTGATTCCTACAGAGTAGATTTCTAGTCTCCATAAAAGTCATTATACTCGAACATAATACGTGTTCCAAAATTCTACAACTGATAGATGTTAGATATATAGGTCTATAGTTCTGCACATCTGTTCGAACGTCCCTTCTTGAAAACGGGTTGACCTGTGCCCTTTTCCAATCCTTTGGAACGCTGCGCTCTTCTAGAGGCCTACGGTACACCGCTACAAGAAGGGGGGCAAGTTCTTTCGCGTACTCTGTGTAAGATCGAACTGGTATCCCACCAGGTCCAGCGGCCTTTCCTCTTTTGAGCGATTTTAATTGTTTCTCTATCCCTCTGTCGTCTATTTCGACATGTACCATTTTGTCATCTAGAGAAGGACTACAGTGCAGTCTTCCTCTGTGAAACAACTTTGGAAAAAGACATTTAGTATTCCGGCCTTTAGTCTGTCATCCGCTGTTTCAGTACCATTTTGGTCACAGAGTGTCTGGACATTTTGTTTTGATCCACCTACCGCTTTGACCTAAGACCAAAATTTCTTAGGATTTTCTGCCAGCTCAGTACATAGAAATTTATTTTCGAAATCATTGAACGCCTCTCGCATAGCCCTCCTCACTCTACATTTCGCTTCGCGTAATTTTTGTTCGTCTGCAAGGCTTTGGCTATGTTTATGTTTGCTGTGAAGTTCCCTTTGCTTCCGCAGCAGATATCTAACTCGGTTGTTGTACCACGGTGGCTCTTTTCCATCTCTTACGATCTTCCTTGGCACATAACTCATCTAACACATATTGTACGATGGTTTTGAATTTTGTCCACTGATCCTCAACACTATCTGTACTTGAGACAAAACTTTTGCGTTGAGCCATCAGGTACTCTGAAATCTGCTTTTTGCGACTTTTGCTAAACAGAAAATCTTCCTACCTTCTTTAATATTTCTATTTACGGCTGAAATTATCGATGCAGTAACCGCTTTATGATCGCTGATTCCCTGTTCTGCGTTAACTGTTTCAAGTAGTTCGGGTCTGTTTGTCACCAGGAGGTCTAATATGTTATCGCCACCAGTCGGTACTTTGTTTAACTGCTCAAGGTAGTTGTCAGATAAAGCACTTCAAAAAATTTCACTGGATTCTTTGTCCCTGCTACCCGTTATGAACGTTTGAGTATCTCAGTCCATATCCGGCAAATTAGAATCTACACCCAAAACTATAACATAGTGGGGAAATGTACTCGAAATATTTTCCAAATTATCTTTCAGGTGCTCAGCCACAACAGCTGCTGAGCCAGGGGGCCTATAGAGACATCCAATTACCATGTCTGAGCCTGCTTTAACCGTGACCTTCACCCAAATTATTCCACATTTCGGATCTCGGACATGCATTGACTGACAACAAACGAAATATAAAAATTTTGTTAGAAAAAACAACCGTCTCAATTCTTGGTTTAATAAAATACATACAGAATCTAAACATTATTTATCTTACATCATATTAAAATGAAAGTATTCGAGGAAAATTCTTTTTCATCATAAAGTTTAGTTCGCGTTAACGTTGCTGGTGGTGGAGCAACAGGGAGGGAAGGGGGGAGCATTGTTAACTAATGTCTGACTGCACTCTGGGATAATGATCTGAGAAAGGTTGGGTAACATTGGTCTAACCTCTAACGAACACAATTCTTCTAACGAATCTCACTGGGTGGTCAGTTTCGCTGTACTGTATTTTTATTAATCCTTCAAGGTATTGAAAAAAATTGTGAAATATGCTTAGCAAAAAATTGCAGAAACGCATTTTTTACAGATGAGAGGAGGAGGGTACATTTTTGACTGTTCTGCCAGAGACGCAGGATCACTTTGTTACGGTTACGCTAACCTGCTGCAGTCCACATCATTGTACGGCCGTTGCTCGTCTTGTAACGTCAGCTTCGAGCGCTCCAAATTCATACCCTCTGCTGTACAGCGTCGCTTGAGCGTGACGGTCAGTGTGAGGTGCTGTAATGTTTTTCGTGTCGACCTCATCTAGAGCAGCATGACGATACTAGGAAGGTGAGCTCGTCATGTTTGCGCACCTTAGTTTGGGCGAGCGACAGCCATAGACACAGGTATTTGTGCAAGTTTGTGTCAGTAGGATCTTTCAGTCGCCATTTAAGGTGCTGGCAACGGCTCCATTTCAACGACGCGGTAAACGTATCTTTGCAGTACACAGTAACCCAACGACCACCCTGAGTGGTTGTGAATTACTAACAATTTAATCACTTCTCCTAATCGAAATGACGCGGTCTGCAACACAGCAGATAGACAATTAAAACCTTCGGCCTATTCCATGAATGTGGGACGGATGTGCTCTCTATTGATACTTCAAAAGTAGTACTAATACAGTGTAGCTACATTATTCGCAGAAGATATAGCCTGGTATGACTTAACTGGGAATTGAGTTAATTTTATGTAGTGATAGACGGGCAGAAGAAAATTAGGTGGGGAACTGCCCTCATTCGAATTAATGGTGAGGCCAGTGTAACTAAGTTTTTAAAAAAAATGTGCTAATTATGGACTGTGGCATAAACTTAAGGCTGCAGGTAACAGTGTGTTGCACAGTGGCCTGTGACCAGCCAGCCACAGGTATCTGCTGTATCATTTTAACTCTTTACACCGTTTTTTTTCCTTTTTTACTCAAGCCTTACATCTGATAGCGTGACTTTCGTTGTTTTGTGTGTGTGTGTGTGTGTGTGTGTGTGTGTGTGTGTGTGTGTGTGTGTGTTCGCGAGTGCGGGTACGTTTTTAGGCCATTACATATGTTCTCCTTTTGCAGTACACGACTTAATAATTTTGCGACCTCGTCTCACAAAACTATAGTGTAGATGCTAAAGACATTTCTGTCGTGTGTCCACATTGACATATCACCACCACCACCACCACTTCACTGCGAAATGCACAGCTTAAACAGTGAGACATGTTGCCTTTCTGGTTTTTCGCAACGTAGCACCAATTAGCAATATATCTGGTTAGCTAGATCGTTGCGAATTTCATGGCAATATATATATTTTGTAAATTAGGCTCTGCGCGAGTAACTTGTGCCGTATACTTGCTATATATACCTGTTACCGCAAAGAACATACTGATGTGACAAAATTTACAAACGTAAATGGCACATTAGCTTGTGTCCCAGGAAGAGTAAAGCAGAAGCATGTAGGTAAATTAATCATGCTGTTAATGACCATGTAAACTTGTATGGTTATATAAGTTCTGGTATTGAAGACAAAATGTGCTTGTTACTTCTACACTTGATCCAGATTGGTGCTAAATTACTTCGTTTTCATGGGTTGTGGATATTTTGACCAGAGATAGAGCATAAATGTTGCCCGTGACGACTTTTAATGTGTTTTACTTATTGTCTGAAATGATTGTGTTGAATTACTGGCTTCGTCACTCTAGAATGTGTAGCATTATCCGTACGAAACGTGAAGCTCTTTGGGATGTCCTCCATCATTACTCCTTCCTCAGCCTACAGCGAAAAACTAATTGCGTGTTTTCGATAACTGTACATTTCGCTAGCAGTTCTCCAACTGTGTGCATGTCATCGATGACATAATACCGTAATGAAGTTTTCCGCAAATATTGAATTACATGTTTTGTCCAGAGGCGTTATTTCTCCTGAATCCAAATATTATACAGGTATATGTAGCCCGATCATAGGGTGCAACAATTTCAAGTGAAACTCTTTTTAGCTATTATCTGTCTCGAGCACGCAGGATAATCAAAAGTACATTAGATAGTCTGGAAATAAAATGGCAAATCTGCTGTCGTATCATTACCGTTGAAATGGATACAGAAAGTTAATGATTATGGCTAATGTGGCTCTAAGTAACTATTACTCTTCCATCACTGGGAATACTCATTTAGTACGTTATATTGTTCTACAGGACAGGCAATTCTACGTAGTACTTGATATGACAGGATGATGACGTCATTGATGTAAGATATTATGATAAAAGAAACTGAAGCCGAGAATCAGACGTCTGACTGCAAAGACTACTTCAGCAGCGGTGCTGAAAGACTATTGGCAAGCTGATGCAGGGAGAAAGAGTACTAAAGGTTGCAAATAAACAAAAGATCTTCATGCAGACTGAAAACATTACATCTTCTGACACAGGATAAAACAAGTTCCGATTAAACCTCAGCAGACGACATCAAATATGATAAATATTAACCACTGCATGCTGCTGTGTTTTTCTTTGGCTAGACGTTAAATGTCGTCAAAAAATAAAACGTCCATTGAAAAAAATTATAATTGCGTCAATATAAAAATGTTTCAAGCATTAATCATACAGCAAACGCGTGCCCCTTTGCTTGCTATCGTTTGTAAAAAACTTTGATGTACTGTCTAGATCCATTTATGAAATACGCCCCGTGTTAGGACCTCGTGATCCACTATATGCATAGGTAGAATTAGCGCACTCCACGCGACGCTCGTGTCGACGTACAAGACAATATTTTGACACTGGACCGTTCTGTTCTTAACTTAAAATACCATTTAGATATATTAGCTACATTTCATAAGCAGTAATATATGAACTAAAATAAACAAAATGCAGAGTCTACACAATGCGTTTTTACCGCTGCAGACTCGTAAAATTTTGTGCAGTGGGTTACTTAATTTTCATGCATCATAGTATGATGAACAATGATAAGAAATCCAGTCCATTATCGAGCAAGAATATGAGGCTGTAAGATGGAGAGAAATTAATTTATTTGCTCAATAGTTTTCTCAAGATGTACGTAAAGTGTTTCATTGCGGTTCGCATACCGGTTCCAGTGCTTGTAGAAGCGTATATTACAATCACGCAGGAAATGAAGAAAATTCGTGACCCTCTGAATGTGTGCTTCAGCTGGGAGCTGGAGAAGCGTTTATTGTAGACATAGAGGCCATCTGCTCATGAAGCTGCTCAAGAGAAACGGACCTCAGTGATATGAGTTGTTGCCGGCTGGGTGACAACGCAACTTCGCATGCATGAAGGGACAGGAAATGCAGTCATCGCTTGTGTTAAAGGTCAGAAGGTACTGCTTGCTTTTAGGCTCAAGCATTTTTTTCTGTTATGCTCGGTATGTCAAGAAGGCATAGAAGCTCAGAAGAAGAAACTGATATTGTTTTGTTATTACAGACTGGTAGGTAATAAAGCAGGCACAGGGGCTGCTGGAGTGGAAACAATGAGTCCAATAGTGCATACACATTTTAATTTTTAACTTATTCCAAAAGTCATAAAATAAGCTTTATCAGTATTAGCATATTGACCAACTTCCAACATGATGAACTTTCTACAGTAAAATTAGCATTAAATAAAGCGGCAAGGCATCAATCAACCTTACAAGACTGCACTCTTAAAAAAATTCTTCCTTTCCTTAAAAAAAAAAATACCAGAAACAAAAAACGCTCAACAGACCACAGGGTCGTTGTTTTGAATGGCCAGTTACAACAGCACAAGCCGCTTAGCCAACTTGGTCACACAACCGGACACTGCGTCCTAGGCAGAGCACTTAGACTACCAAAAGTTAGATCTCAAACGTAAGAAAACACTTAACACACAGAAGATGCTTACGAAACTAAGCCTTGCTACGTCTACCAGTGGGCAATTTAAAAGCATGGGCACTGTCGTCGACAAAGGTACTAGTGGTTAAATTATCTGCACAATCATAGCTAGCCTTCGTATGCCAATCTATTTTTCAAGACGAACAGAGAAGCATGAACCTTAAAAAACGTGCCTCCGAATACAAATTCCGCACACGTAATTTTGAGGTACGGTTTTCTCATATCGGTGCCTTTAAATCACTAGAATGATTAATCTAGCAAAGAGTTTTGAACTCTGATTCGCCTAACATGTTAACTGGGATAGTCCCATAATAACTAGCAAAAACTTTTTTTCAGCTCTCAGCAGAGTCTCACAGAAAGAAAAGCGTGCCTTTAGCACAACAAGAAAGCCCAGTCAATTTCCTTTCTATACTCTTAACGCTACGTTCAGGACGGCCCGGCAGAGTCGGAACCAAACAAGGTGCTCGCTTGAGGCACTATTAACGCTGCACACAACGGCGTCAACACCATGTCTGGGTAGAGCACGAGCCCACTGGACAGTCCTATGTGGAGCAGCGAATGTGACTTATAGTTTAATATCAATTCGAACAAGGCTGCAACGCCGCCCCGGGCCGTAATTTTATTTTAGCGTCGATAGTTGACACATCGGATATTATCGATAATACCTTTAAATTGCTTTTGATGTATCGATTAACTATCGATTGCTATGCGCGGGTATTCCAAAATGAAAAATATCTTTCTAAGAATTTCCATTGCTTAAAATACCGGTACAACAATACAAAATATGCAAATTTTGTTTTATAAAAAGTAAGGTATTTATATTCTTGTACTTTAGTCTGTTATTTAAAATACAACATTAAATGATACACTTGAGGTTTTTAAATTCTGGTGGCCGGAGTGGCCGAGCGGTTCTAGGGGCTGCAGTCTGGAACCGCGCGACACCTACGGTCGCAGGTTCGAATCCTGCCTCGGGCATGGATGTGTGTGACGTCCTTAGGTTAGTTAGGTTTAAGTAGTTCCAGGTTCTAGGGGACTGATGACCTCAGAAGTTAAGTCCCATAGTGCTCAGAGCCATTTGAACCATTTTTTAAAAATTCTTTTCTTTATACTGTTGTGTTTTTAAGTAATTTTTTCTACTGACATGGAGAAAACCATCTCTGCAGGAACTGATGTCGTTGGACATCCCAAAAATTTAACGGCCATGACACGAAATATCGTATTAGATTTCGCATAATATTCTAATGCACAAGCATGCTTGTCTATTATAGGTTTTTCAAAATATTGATGTAGGTCAGTTATGGAGCTACTGAGCGGTGTAACGACATTGACGTTACGCTGTTGTTAATTGGACAAAAACATCAGATCATCCGATTTCAAACTGTTAGGCGTATCAGTAAACGTATTAACGCAGGCATGGATGCTTCTCTTTCAGGTATTGTACTTGTAGTTGATGCAATGATAGCAGTATACTCTTTCTGAAGTAGTTGTGCAGCGTTCTCCGCCTTTTGAAATGTTCTGAAACAGTTTTTTTAAACCTAGTAGTAGTAGTAGTAGTAGTAGTAGTAGCAGTAGTAGCTTTATTCATCCGTAGATCTCGTTTTACAAGTATATAGGACATGATCAATTTAAAATAACCTAATTCGTATACATATATATTTACAGACTTCTAGTTAGAGACAATCATTTGATTTACTCTTGGTATACTTTTTTACAAATAACTTATTAAATAGTGTAATGCCACATTGTTCACTCACATCTCACTGTCAGTCACTGCACACACTACACACACATCGTTTCATAACACTTCACTCACTACACACACACATACACACACACTGGTGACCTCTGGGTCATTTTCTGCACCGCACCTAACCCATTTGCTATCCTGAAAAACAGAGTCAGCATCCCTCCATAATGAGTGAGATGTTGGGCTCAGAAAGAGGAAGAGGTGTTGTGCTATGCTTAGCTTGGGGGGGGGGGGGGGGGTAAGTATTTCTAGAAAGGAAAAAAGGAAAAGAACCTAAAATGAAGGTGTTATGTGGAATATTGGATATTTTATAATCATTATTATTATTGTGATTCTTGAGTTTCTCCCGGCGTATTTGATAATCAAAATATCCACGGGTGTGCTGCCGGTCTATAGTGTCCAACGGGCACAATATTTCGGCGATCATACATGTCGCCATCATTAGGTGAACTGACGGACTGCGCTCCTGTGAACGTGCCGGCACGGAGATCCGTACGCTATGGCTGCTCAGAGGGAACTGGGTTCGGTCGCGGCGGCGGCCGATTTAAATACCCTCCGCCCGCGGCGCGCTCCCTCCGCCGTCCGCGCCCCGCGCCATGGTCGCGCGGTGGAACAGATTGCGACGGCGTCTGAGATGACGTCGGTGTGATGGCTCTGTCCGCCGTGGTCGTCACAACTATACGTTTGCTCGATTTACTCTTGATTAACCGAATCGCTGGTTCCCAAGCCTTGCTAAGATTATAGCCACAGTCTCGGTTTATGAGGTTGTCATTGGTGCGAATTTCGATGGCCTCTCTAACAACGCTGTCCCAGTATCTCGACGTCTGTACCAGAATCCTCGTGCGGTCATACTCCATGGCGTGATTTTCCGACAAGCAATGTTCAGCGACCGCCGACTTGCTCGGATACATCAATCGAGTGTGCCTCTGGTGTTCACGGCATCGATCCTCGACGGTACGCATCGTCTGACCAATATACGACTTGCCACATTGATACGGAATCTGGTACACGCCGGCCTTCCTCAAACCGAGGTCATCTTTGGCGCTCCCCACCAGTGCACGAGTTTTATTTGGAGGACAAAACACAGTTCCGACCCGGTGTTTCTTCAGAATGCGGGCGATTTTCCCCGAGAGTGCGCCTGTGTATGGAATAAATGCAGTGCCTACCTCCTCCCTCGTGACTTCATCCATCTCAACAGGTTGTGCTGCAGTGGTTGGGCAAAGAGCACGTTGAATCTGCCACTCTGAGTACCCATTTTTTCGAAATACAGTTCTCAGATGTTCCAATTCCTGAAGTAGACTCTCTGCGTCAGAGATAGTGCGCGCCCTATGTACTAGAGTTTTAAGTACCCCATTCCTTTGTGAAGGGTGGTGGCAGCTGTCTGCGTGCAAATACAGATCAGTGTGCGTTGTCTTCCGATACACCCCATGACCTAGGGTGCCGTCAGCCCTTCTCTTGACCAAGATGTCAAGGAAAGGTAATTTACCCTCCGTTTCAGTCTCCATAGTGAATTTGATGTTGTGGTGTATGGAGTTTAGATGTGTAAGGAAGTCAAGGAGTTTATCCATACCATGTGGCCAGATGACGAACGTGTCGTCCACGTAACGGAAAAAGCAAGTAGGTTTCCATACGGATGACGACAGGGCTTCCTCCTCGAAGTTCTCCATGTACAAATTCGCTACCACCGGTGAGAGTGGGCTACCCATGGCGACTCCCTCCGTTTATTCGTAGTATTCTCCATTGAAAAGAAAATACGTGGAAGTCAAGACATGCCTAAAAAGTTCAGTGGTCTTCTCGTGTAACATTTTTTACCAAACCCCTACTCTGTTTTAGCTAAGTAGTTATTCAATGTATAAAATGTATTGCATAACAGCTACCTTTTTGAATAAGTGTATTTTTGCAATTTCTTTAATCTCTTTTGGTAATTTATTGTACAGTTTTATTCCTTGGTAGAAAATGCTGTTTTGAGTTTTATGCTTACTTTTTCTTGGTAAATGTAAGTTGAGTCTATCTTTTGTTGCATGGTCATGGACAGAGCTGTTTGTGCAGTAATTAACAATGTTATTTTTGATGTGTACAACTGACTGGTAAATGTATTCACATGGAGCAGTTAAAATCCCCAGTGTCCTGAACAGATCTTTACAATGAGCTCGACTAGTATTTTTGGTTACTATTCTTGAGGCTCTTTCCTGGAGTTTGGAAATTGTGTTCATATGCTATCTAATGTCACAAGCATATTAAGTCAGTGTTAAATGGTTTCACTCTTTCATTGACTGATTTAATCAGGGATATAAAACACTTCTGCCTTCATTAGCAGTTAAGGTGCTTTACAAGTCTGAAAACTTTGCAGCAATACCTTGTGTAAGAGGTGTAATTAAGGAAGCAGTGATGGATGACTCCCCTGAGATTGTTGTCGTTGCTACATCAAAAGGTTCAAGAAGATCTATTATCTTTTGTATAGCTAAGTAATTTTCTGCTGTGAGGGTAGGCAGTGCTTTTGAACTTACATTGATCGCAATCAAAAGCTCAATTCATACTTCTAAAATTCTTTTGAGCGTGTGGAATGAGCTGTTCCATCAACACGGCACCTCTTGTATCAGACTCAGTTGTTTTTTGTTTGCTCTTTTTTGATCATTGCGCAGTTTGTCGCTGGCTAGTGTACAGTTATGAAAGAAGGTCACAATAGCCTTTGTTTTCAATAAAATTTTGGAAAATATTTGTGCTTTGAAACAATCTTGTACTGTTAAGTTGATGCAGTGGGCAAAACAGGGTGAATGTCGAATCTTTAAGATTTAGGCAACTTTTTCGTAACTGCAGCGTTGTCTGTAACCATTTCCACTGTCATGGATATTGTATTCTAGTAAGAATTGATTGATGGCCTGAAGAAAAGTGTAATTTTAAAGTAACCTGTCAGTATGTCCGAAATCTTGCATAATATTGTCAAAAATTTCTTTTTTTCAGCGTCTTGTAATCTGAAAAATTACTTTCACGTAAAAGAAACAATTCTCATACAAATTGGGCCAATATGTTACTTGCCGATGTTACGTTGAGCTTCAGCACGGGGAAAGGAGGAAAAGGAAGGAGAAGGAGGTCACCATAAGGAATAGGGATGCGGGAGGAGAAGAATTCACTGTCGTGCCGCGCAGTGCGCTACCCTAGGTGTGCATGCCTGCTGATGAACTGCAGCAGATACCGTATAAACTGCACATGGGAATAACAAGATTGCATTGAAGAGATCAAGGGTGGCTTCTTCGCTCATTGTTTTTCCTCAGTTGAGTTGAGACTCAGTACAAAACAAAAAGGCCATCTCTCTACTGCAGGGCTACAGCTCCTACATCACTGAGATCGGCAGCACTTGAGATCTTAGTGCAGGCGACATAAAATGTGTAGGATGTAGAAGTTTTCTTGGGTTTTACGCCTTTCGTCAAGGGACGCGCACGGAGCGGTATAAAGAGCACATTACGGTATTAATGAAGGATAAGGAAAGGTGCGGCGAGAGACAGCAGTGCTGGCACCTTCACCTATCATACCGATATATTCCTATAACATACCCGCGCCGCTCAAAGTTTGCACTTGACAGAACCTGATAGATAAGCGTTTCGTCAGCTTCACTGTAGTGGCGATACAACAGCGTCAATTACACAAAAGCTGTGAGTTTTCTATTGACACTAGAAAGTTCCGATTCGTTTAGTAAGGCTTATGTTTACAACTTGCTGTGGTTAGTCTTTTTGGCATATGCATTAATACTGACGCTTTTCGATAAACACCGAAAATTTTAATTCTGTTCAGATTCGCTAACACAATGCAAACACTTCCGCATAAATCGCTACAAAAGTAAGTTGTTTACATACTCTGAAGGCAGCAACACAGTAGTTGTGACGCCACTGCCAGCTGATTTTGCTGTGCTGTATTATTTTTGGTTCAGACAGTGTTGAGGTTCGCGTTAGTTTCTCACTTGCTGGTCTGCTAGCGCACAAACTCTTAAGTGAAAACTTTGGTCGCGGAAGTAACAATGTTTAGAGGAAGCACCATATATCTATGGTGTTGCTTATTTGTAGTAATGAACAAGAAAATATATTAACACTGTTGTAACGCAATTATTCAATGATTTGTTACGGTTGGCAGTGTGCGTAAACAGAACATAAATGACACGATGGGTTCAGATTTCTATCGACAAGAGCGGTGAGGGGGAGCGGGGTCGGGGAGTGGAGGGGGGGGGGGGGAGGGGAGGGGAGGGCTGAAACTGTCAAGAAATACCTTAAAAGTTATGCCGACTTTACTGCCGACACATACCGATCACAAGAATGCAACGAAACGCAGCGTGGCATTGACGAGTTAAAGAAAGAAAGATTTTTTTAAAAAAAACGTCAGTTACATGTGTATAGTGTCTGCGTTGTGATGACCAGCAGTTTTTGTCACTTTTAATATGGGAGAAACTAATTTTTCGTCTATAATAAAGTGGCAAGTCTATGGCAGTATGCCTTCATTCGCGTTGTTTTCCCCCATGTCCGCTGTAACACTAAAAAAATTAAATTTTCTACTGGCTTTCTCTAATTTATTTTTCTCTCTCCCTGTAGCTTTGAGATAAGTAAACATTTAAGTGTGGTTTTATCGGGCAGCTCCTATCTGCTGTCTAAGGGATAAACAATTTTTTCAAACCTTGGTGGTCGGAAGTTCTGTACAGCAGCATATCGATAGCAATCATTTGTGCACAAAGAAAATCAAGTTCTTTTTCTACTTTTGAACTGGCACCATACAACTGACTTGTTTCCCGGAACATTTTTGTACTTCCTCCTTTCATCGATCAATTGAAATATTTCTTCTGTTACACATGGTTTCTTCGCAGTTATCTTCTTTGTACCTGTTTTCCTTCCCAACTCCGGTGATAACCCTTTTCAGAGATGTCCATTCCTCTTCAACTGTACTGCCTACTGAGCTATTCCTTACTGCCGTATCTATAGCCTTAGAGAACTTCAACCGTATCTCCTCACTCCTTAGTACATCCGTATCCCACTTCTTTGCGTGTTGATTCTTCCTGACTGTTAAACTTCAGCCTACTATATTGTGATCTGAGTCTACATCTGCTCACGGGTACGCCTTACAATCCAGTATCTGATTTCGGAAGCTCTGTCTGACCATGATGTATGTAATGTAATTGAAATCTTCCCATATCATCTGGCTTTTTTCAAGTATACCTACTCATCTTGTGACTCTTGAACGGCGTATTCGCTATTACTAGCTGAAGCTTGTTACCGAATTCAGTCATTCTCCTCTCTCATTCCTTGTCCCAAGCCCATACTCTCCTGTAATCTTTTCTTCTACTCCTTCCCCTGCAACTGCGTTTCAGTCCCCCATGACTATTAGATTTTCATCCTCCTTTACGTACTGTATTACCCTTTCAATATCCTCATACACTTTCTCTATCTCTTCGTCTTCAGCTTGCGACGTCGGCATGTATACCTGAACTATTATTGCCGGTGTTAGTTTGCTGTCGACTCTGATAAGAACAAACCTGTCACTGAACTGTTCACAGCTACCCACTCACTGCCTTACGTTCCTATTCACAGCGAATCCTACTCCTGTTATACCATTTTCTGCTGCTGTTGATATTAAGGGTACTCATCTGACCAGAAATCCTTGTCTTCCTTCCACTTCACTGACCCATAGTATATCTAGATTGAGCCTTTGCATTTCTCTTTTCAGATTTTCTAGTTTCCCTACCACGTTCACGCTTCTGACATTCCACGCCCCGATTCGTAGAACGTTATCCTTTCGTTGATTAATCAATCATTTCTTATGGTAACCTCCCCCTTGGCAGTGCCCTCCTGGAGATCCGAATAGGGGACCATTACGGAGTCCTTTGCCAATGGAGAGATCATCATGACACTTCTTCAGTTACAGGCCACATGTTCTGTTGATGCACGTTACGTGTGTTTAATGCAGTGGTTTCCATTCCCTTCTGCATCCTCATGCCGTTGATCATTGCTGATTCTTCCGCCTTTAGGGGCAGTTTCCCACCCCTAGGGCAAGAGAGTGCCCTGAACCTCTTTCCGCTCATCCGCCCTATTCGACAAGGCCGTTGGCAGAATGAGGGGCATTTATTACGCCGGAAGTCATCGCCCGCCAATGCTGATTATTAATCAAAATTTAAGCAGCGACGGGATTCGAACCCAAGACCGAAGACGTTTTGATTATGACTCAGACGCAACCCCTACATCACGGGTGTCGACTCTATTAACTATGGTGCCTTATGTAATGCCGGTACTGACGCCTACAAGCCAGTTCTCATCGTGCTGCGTTGTACTCCACTAATCGGTGGTTCTACTCTGCAGAGGACCTGCTGCTCGATGTTGAATTTGCTGCGCTCTGGACAGAATACGAATGCTATACTGGACCTTGGACTCCGACGTCATTAGGCTTAGTATGTCAACGGAGTTATTTCCGCCGGAATTCTGCATTTCACTTGCGCTTCCTGGACATCGGTGTAACCACCATCAATTTATATAATTTTCCGTAAAGTGTTCATCTACAACTTGGCGCTTGGTAAAAAAATTATTTGTATCAGTGTTACGTCAGTAAACCGTAGAACGGTTATGTATTTATTGTGTTATTCCTAGTTATCACACTACCCAAGCAGACTCACGACCCGTCCTCACAGCTATACTTTTTTTGTTAGCATTTAAAATAGATTCAACACAGTTCATATTTACACTGCACACGAAAGCCCAGTCCCGCACAGTCAACAACCAACTAAATGCAAAGTGCCGTTTGTCGAAATGATTAAACGAAGGTAGTTATGTCTGCGAACATGGTCACTTGAAAAGAATATAAATGCGGGCCTGAGATCCATAATCTCTTAAGGCACACCGCCGTCGATCCCACATTTAAGTGAATGTCAGAGAAACCAGTGATACAGCTTTTCGTGAATTTTCATATATGCAATTTGTGCCTACAGCACAGATAAACCTGACCAACAGATTTCAATAGCATGAATAAATGCTACAGTCTCACAATCAGCGATGATATGCTTTAGGGCATTATGATTCTCAGTGCCTCAAATGGATTACTGTATGAAAAAATTCTTAATTTAATACACTACAACTCATTCAGAAACCCACTAAATAGGTTTGTCAGTACAACGTTAACATATACTGACGCCTTATCTAATTTTACTATAGTACACTATGTAATAAAAAGTATCCAGACACCGCCCCCCTTCCCCCCCCCCCTCAAAAAAAGGTTTTTCATATTAGGTTCATTGTGCTGCCACTTACTGCCAGGTACTCCATATCAGTAGTCATTAGACATCGTGAGAGAGCAGAATGGGGCGCTCCGCGGAACTCGCTCACGGACTTCGGACGTGGTCGGGTGATAGGGTGTCACTTCTCGTACGTCTGTACTCGAGATTTCCACACTCCTAAACATTCCTAGGTCCCCTGTTTCCGATGTGATAATGAAGTGGAAACGTGAAGGGACACGTGCAGCACACAAGCGTACAGGCCGACCTCGTCTGCTGACTGACACGAGACATCCAACAGTCGAAGACGGTCGTAATGTGTAATAGGCAGCCACCTATCCAGACCATCACACAGGAATTCCAAACTGCATCAGGATCCATTGCAAGTACTATGACAGTTTGGCGGGAGGTGAGAAAACTTGGATTTCATGGCCGAGCGGCTGCTCATAAGCCACACATCACGCCGGTAAATGTCAAACGACGCGTCTCTTACAAGGGAACCTCCCCATCGCACCCCCCTCAGATTTAGTTATAAGTTGGCACAGTGGATAGGCCTTGAAAAACCGAACACAGATCAGTCGAGAAAACAGGAAGAAGCTGTGTGGAACTATGAAAAAATAAGCAAAATATACAAACTGAGTAGTCCATGTCCACAATAGGCAACATCAAGGACATTTTAAGCGCAGGAGCGCCGTGGTCCCGTGGTTAGCGTGAGTAGCTATGGAACGAGAGGTCCTTGGTTCAAATCTTCCCTGACGTGAAATATTTATTTTCTTTATTTCCGCAAAGTTATGATCCGTCCGTTCGTTCATTGACGTCTCTGTTCACTGTAATAAGTTTAGTGTCTGTGTTTTGCGACCGCACCGCAAAACCGTGCGATTAGTAGACGAAAGGACGTGCCTGTCCAATGGGAACCGAAAAAATTTGATCGCAAGGTCATAGGTCAACCGATTCTGATATATTCTATACGAGACTGGTGACGGCATGTGCGTCACATGACAGGAACATGTTGTCGACCCACCTAACGTGTTCACCTGGCGAATGGGTAAAAAGATTTTTTCTACCTTGCCCGATTTAGGATTTCTTGTGGATGTGATAATCACTCCCAAAAAAGTGATGAAAACATAAAGAGTCCGTCACATAAACTGCAACAAATGAATGCAACAGTTTCACAGTCGCACGGTTTCCCCTGTGCTCTGTCAAAACATATGTTTTTAACGTTTTCAAATTTTTCCGTGTGTAGACCGTCAAATTCTGCATATGTCCAAGCAAATCTGAACATGTCCTGGAACTTTGGAGAGCGAAGTTGATTATACAAAAACTAAAGTTTTCACACAATGGAGGACTTTGAAAGGTGGCTACACTGTGCCACTGCGCCAGAGAGTGCGCCAAAGAGTACTATTAAGCCGCCTCCACAGTGCTTGTTATGAGATTGTAGAAGTCAGTGGTTGTCGAGAGTTCATAGCAGTCAGTGCTAGTAGAGAGCTCGTTGAAGACAGTGTGTGTTAAGAGCACGTGGTTGTCGTGAAGTTGGAGTAAGATGTTGTACTAAAGAGTGTTGTTCCTTGTTTTATGCAGTTATTTGATGGGAGAGATAGCAGATGTTATTGTGTGCATTTCGTCAATATATGAAGGTAAAAATTACAATGTTTTTTTTTATTAATTGTGTATCTGAAATAATGCGTCACTACAGGTTCAGTCAACAAAGCATCTGGCTTGTGTTCTTGTATTAGAGTGAATTTTGGTTTTCTTGCGTAATTATAGTTTTTCTAATTTTCTTTTGTCACGTCAGTATAATTGGTATTTTAAAATTCTTGTCTTGTTGGAAAAGAACCGTGCCAGATGTGGGCGTTGAGTCACACTCCCACATACAGAACAGTTACTCTTGTGCTTGGATTTTGTAGGTTTTATAGTTGCTGGGGACTTAATTAATTAACTGTATTTACGAAAATTTTCTTACGTTGTTTGTTGCAGTCAGATAGCGTAATAATACTAGTCACATTTACACATTTCTGTTTTGTTGCCATAACTGCTCTTTAATTTGGTGTAAAGAAATGCTGATATACTGTGTATAAACATAGAGTTTAGGTCACACTATTGGATTAATTATAGATTGTTCGCTTGGCAGAGCCTCGTTGTAAGAATTGTGCTGCATCCACTTGTTGACATTCTGTTCTCTACTGGTATATTTACTCGTTATCGCTTGTTTTGCTTACGCTCAGTGCCTTATATTTTTAAGATAAGAAAATTAACTGCTATAATTCGACGAACGACATTAGTACAAGAGAGTCATAGAAGTCACATGAGCTGAGGTTTTATGGAAGCTGTATACATTTATGCTAATAGGAAGGAAGCTAACGACATGACATACCAATACTAGGTTTAGACCATTAATAGTTATTACACTGCATTTTCGTGAGCAATTGAAATAGGAAGTGACACTTGACACAAAAAATACTCCACATGTTTGCTTCTGTTTGCCATAATTCTTGAAGTGGTGTACACACTGTGAAATATTATGATCATTCACACTCCGTAATCGTACGTAATTACTGAGAGTTATTCGAACTAAGTCTGTTAGAGGTCAGGTATGCATTTCTTTTATTTAATGATGGACAAGGAACCAAAATGTATCTTATAATTTATAATGAGTAGAAAATTTGGGTCAGATGGATTACACAGAGGTTGTGTGTGGACACTGTGTCTTCGGATTGTATGGGATGCTGAATTGAAGTTGCATTAGGATTTTATCTGTACTTGTTCAAGGAGACTGACTAGAGGAAAGAGTTGTGTTGGAAGTGAGATGATATTGGCAATGAGGTTTATATTTATCGATGTATTATTATAGGTATTGAGAGTATATGAAGTTGTTTGTGGACAAGAGGTAAGGTGATATTGGTGCTGAGGTTTACATTTATCGACGTATTATTGAGGTATTATTGAGATTATGTGATGCTGATGATTATTGGAGTTTTGGTGGATAAGAGGTAAAGTAAGTGAGGAGCATATTTTTTTTGTTGGTCTTATGGAACAAGGAGGATGAAGATAGCAGACTAGAACACTAAAATAGAAGGAAGATAGTCTATACACACACTTTGTTAAATAACTAAGCAGTATATACTTTTTTTTTGGAGAGAGGAAGTAATTGCATATCTTGGCTCACTGACAGTTGTTCAACAACAGTACATTTTGATCTGGTTTGGCAAACATTGGTCTTGACATGATGACTATGACGTTGACTTAACTATTATTGACTGTTATACATTGCTGCCAGTACTACTTGACACACATGATGAACATCAGATTTAGACAGAATTTCATTTACACAATTAACACTATTCAGTTACACAGTAGTACTTAATGTGGATGAGAGATGGGTGAGTGTGTTCTGTGTGTTTTCCTTTACTAATCCTAACCACCTATCTCCTAAATATTATTTTATTTGTTTGTAGTGGCTTGCACTGACACCCATGAATATTATAGGTTTACTGGTATTTGTGTATTGTAATAGTTAATAGGACAATTATCTGATATCATTTGTGTGTTTGTTATGATTTGTATCTTACTGTAAAAGCATTTGTATGTGCATTCAAACTATTGTTCATGCCTGAACTGTCTGATTAGTGAAGATAAATATTCTGAACTGTTACCTGCACTTTTCAACATGATGTGTGACACTAGGACATGTTTAATTTCTGCTCATAAACTCTGATAAACAGTGTGATCAGTGCTAGTGAATTTTTTGGAACTGTTTCTACTGAAATGAAGTCACTTGTTGCTGTCTGCACCTGCTCAACATTGCGGGGTGCAACTGATGGACTGCTTCTACTGAAAAGATGTCCCCTGTTGCTGTCTGCACCTACTCAACATTGCTGATGCCACTAATGGACTGCTTCTACTGAAATGGTGTCACTTGTTGGTGTCTGCACCTGCTCTCAATATTGCTGGGTGCAACTAATGAACTGTTTCTACTGAAATGAAGTCACTTGTTGCTGTTTGTACCTACTCAACATTACTGGGTGCAACTGATGAACTGTTTCTACTGAAATGATGTTACTTCTTGCTGTCTGCACCTACTCAACATTGCTGGGTGCAACTGATGGACTACTCCTACTGAAATGGTGTCACTTGTTGGTGTCTGCACCTGCACTCAACATTGCTGGGTGCAACTGATGAACTGTTTCTACTGAAATGAAGTCACTTGTTGCTGTTTGCACCTGCTCAACATTGCTGGGTGCAACTGATGAACTGTTTTTACTGAAATGAAGTCACTTGTTGCTGTCTGCACCTACTCAACATTGCTGGGTGCCTCTGATGAACTGTTTCTACTGAAATAATGTCACTTGTTGCTGTCTGCACCTACTCAACATTGCTGGGTGCCTCTGATGGACTGCTTCTACTGAAATGATGTCACTTGTTGGTGTCTGCACCTACTCAACATTGCTGGGTGCCTCTGATGGACTGCTTCTACTGAACTAATGTGACTTGTTGCTGTGTGTACCTCTTGAACTTTACTGAGTGCCACTGTTAGAACTGTTTCTACTGAAATGATGTTACTTTTTGCTGTCTGCACCTACTCAACATTGCTGGATGCCACAGATGGACTGTTTTTACTGAAATGGTATTACTTGTTGGTGTTTGCACCTACTCAACATTGCTGGGTGCAACTGATTGACTGCTTCTACTGAAATGATGGTCACTTGTTGGTGTCTGCACCTGCTTAACATTGCTGGGTGCATCTAATGAACTGTTTCCACTGAAATGAAGTCACTTGTTGCTGTATGCACCTACTCAACATTGCTGGGTGCAACTGATGGACTGTTTCTACTGAAATGATATCACTTGTTGGTGTTTGCACCTGCTCAACATTGCTGGGTGCAACTGATGGACTGTTTCTACTGAAATGATATCACTTGTTGGTGTTTGCACCTGCTCAACTTTGCTGGGTGCAACTGATGGACTGTTTCTGCTGAAATGATGTCACTTGTTGGTGTCTGCACATGCTCAACATTGCTAGGTGCAACTGATGAACTGTACTGAAATGAAGTCACTTGTTGCTGTCTGCACCTACTCAACATTGCTGGGTACCTCTGATGAACTGTTTCTACTGAATTAATGTGACTTGTGCTGGGTGTACCTGCTAAACCTTACTGAGTGCAACTGATGGACTGCTTCTACTGAAATGATGGTCACTTGTTGGTGTCTGCACCTGCTCAACATTGCTGGGTGCCTCTGATGGACTGCTTCTACTGAACTAATGTCACTTGTTGCTGTCTGCACTTGCTCAACATTGCTGGGTGCAACTGATGGACTGCTTCTACTGAAATGATGTCACTTGTTGGTGTCTGCACCTGCTTAACATTGCTGGGTGCCACTGATGAACTGTTTCTACTGAATTAATGTGACTTGTTGCTGGGTGTACCTGCTAAACTTTACTGGGTGCAACTGATGGACTGCTTCTACTGAAAAGATGTTACCTGTTGGTGTTCTTTTTTTGTATAAACTAATCATTGAAGGCATTTTATGTGAACATTTGCATAAACTGATTTTTTGTATATTGTAAACTATTATGTAAAGTCACATGTATGAAAAGAAGTTGTATTGCTTACTGTATTTCATACATTAGGTTAGTGAAAGGTCAGTGCAAAGCCAAAATTTTTAACTAATTATGTGATGTTTAGGTATTAATATTATCTTTTATTTTTGTCTGTATTTTTGTGGACGAATTTGGTGGTATTTTCACCACCAATGCTGGCAAAAATACCATCAAATTCTGGCCTGTGGAGGAGGGGCATATGAAAGGTGGCTACACTGTGCCACTGCGCCAGAGAGTGCGCCAAAGAGTACTATTAAGCCGCCTCCACAGTGCTTGTTATGAGATTGTAGAAGTCAGTGGTTGTCGAGAGTTCATAGCAGTCAGTGCTAGTAGAGAGCTCGTTGAAGACAGTGTGTGTTAAGAGCACGTGGTTGTCGTGAAGTTGGAGTAAGATGTTGTACTAAAGAGTGTTGTTCCTTGTTTTATGCAGTTATTTGATGGGAGAGATAGCAGATGTTATTGTGTGCATTTCGTCAATATATGAAGGTAAAAATTACAATGTTTTTTTTTATTAATTGTGTATCTGAAATAATGCGTCACTACAGGTTCAGTCAACAAAGCATCTGGCTTGTGTTCTTGTATTAGAGTGAATTTTGGTTTTCTTTCGTAATTATAGTTTTTCTAATTTTCTTTTGTCACGTCAGTATAATTGGTATTTTAAAATTCTTGTCTTGTTGGAAAAGAACCGTGCCAGATGTGGGCGTTGAGTCACACTCCCACATACAGAACAGTTACTCTTGTGCTTGGATTTTGTAGGTTTTATAGTTGCTGGGGACTTAATTAATTAACTGTATTTACGAAAATTTTCTTACGTTGTTTGTTGCAGTCAGATAGCGTAATAATACTAGTCAGGGCCAACCGATTACGAGACACTGCGTAATCGGACATAAGTATTTTCATTATTTATTTAATTAAGCCCCCATGCAACTTGAACCATGGACCTCTCTCATATTGTAGTCGGTCACGCTAACCACGGGACCACGGCGTTCGCAGACTCGCACCTGCGTTGATGTTGCATATCTTGCGCATGGGCTACTCAGTTTCTATATTTTGCTTAGTTTTTTCATAGTTCCACACAACTTCTTCCTGTTTCCTCGATTGATCTGTGTTCAGTTTCTCAAGGCCTATCCACTGTGCCAACTTATAACTAAATCTGAGGGGGGTGCGATGGGGAGGTTCCCTTGTTAGCGTAAGGAGCGTAAACATTTTACTATTGAACAGTAATAACGTTATGTGGAGTGACGAAACACGGTACACGCCGCGATCCGATGGGAGGGTGTGGGTATGGCGAATGCCCCGTGAACCTCATCTGCCAGCGTGTGTAGTGCCAACAGTAAAATTCGGAGGCGGTGGTGTTACGGTGTTTTGTTGTTTTGCGTCGCACTGACACAGCACAGGCCTACATTGAAGTTTTAAACACCTTCTTGCTTCCCACTGTAGAACAGCAATTCGGAGATGGCGATTACATGTTTCAACACGATCGAGCACCTGTTCATAGCGCACGGCCTGTGCGGAGCGGTTACACGACAATAACATCCCTGTAATGGACCGGCCTCCACAGTCCTCACATTAATCCTATAAACACCTTTGGGATGTTTTGGAACACCAACTTCGTGCCAGGCCTCACCGACCGATATCAATACCTCTCCTCAGTGCAGCACTCCGTGAAGAATGGGCTGCGATTCCCCAAGAAACCTTCCAGCACCTGATTGAACGTATGCCTGTGGAAGCTGTCATTAAGGCTAAGGGTGGGCCAACACCATATTGAATTCCAGCATTACCGATGGAGGGCGCCACGAATTTGTAAGTCATTTTCAGCCAAGTGTCCAGATACTTTTGAACACACAGTGTATACAGTGAGCGAATTAGCATATCTGAGGAGTGTGATATCATCTAGCAGAATTTATACCGAGCGTACGGGGATAAAAGACTGCCGCTGTATGTTAGTAAATTGCTCTAAGCACTATAGCACTTAACATCTGAGGTCATCAGTCCCTTAGACCTAAAACTACTTAAACCTAACTAACCTAAGGACATCACACACATCCATGCCTGAGACAGGATTCGAACCTGCGACCGTAGCAGTAGCGTGGTTCCAGACTGAAGCGCCTAGAACCGCCGGCCACAGCGGCCGTCTGTATGTTACTACCTGGTGGCACTGACGTAAACTTTTTTTTAAGGGCTAGCTGCGCACATCGTGAACCCTATTTGTTGTTTACGAAATCCGTGTGTATTTGGTCCATAAAGCAATTACGTCACGCGAGTTGTGTATGTGCAAAAGCTCCTTAAAAAGTGCACAATTGAAGGTGTAGTCACTACCCTGATGCCAAGCTTCACGGAGTCTAAAGGAGCAGTAGGTCGGTGGATTTCAGTGGCATATCTGTCAGATTGCAGCATCTATGTTACCTTTAGCACCATTCAATGGAAAATAATCAATAAATCTGCAAGCCGTCGAAAGTTAGTTTTCACGTGCTCTTATGCTCTTACACAGCAGCCGCCACTGCAGGTATCCCAACGACCACATGGTGCTACATTTCACGCGTGACACGATGTTGTCGTGGGGGACAGCTTGTGAAACAAATGTATGAACGTCTTCCTCAGATAGTCCACCCACTACACATATACTTTGTACTATAAACCACGCATATGTTACTGCAAAAGTGAGGCATATACATCACATATGCTTAACTACCTCATGAAAATGCCTTCTCCAGGCTACAGGCAGTTACCGCAGTGGAGTAATGGACGAATAAGTTCTTCATTATCCATTTCGCACCAGAAAAACGAACTGATTAACAGCACAACACAACAGTAATTATCCAGTAGGTACTACATTGCTGTAGTGTCTGCACAGTATTATTATTATTATTTGTGGTACTGATCATATACTAAGCGTTGGCAGACTGAAGTCTGCCGATTTTTGTCAGTTCAGAAGTAAGGACTCCATCGATCAAGTGATTTATGAACAGTAAGTATAGCACACACATTCTGACGTGATTATTTTAAATTGATGTGCAGGTGTGAGTGAAGCATGTGACGCTAGGAAGAGGAGTAGTGGAAGAGGAAGCATGTTTTGTAACAAGTGTCGACCCTCAATGTGGATAATTAGCGTCCTCTTCGGAGACGGATTTGCAGGTAGTACTTGCGATGCACTGAGAATCGCTTCATCATTCTATAAAAATAGTTAGAGATAAGCAGAACCAGTTATCTCATTGATGTATTAGTTAGTGTTTGAATGAAACTCGTACAAAAGCGAAATATAATTTATCGTTCATCATTTTAAAATAAGCGTTAAAGGACAATTATTATTCGTCCTAAACTGTAATTTGGCGCTAATGATAACGATCGTGGCGGGGTGGGCGGGGGAGGGTATACTAGCTGATATTTGCTTGGTCTCAGTGGTGGTTGTCCCAGAAAGGCTGGGAACCACAGCATTAAGAATTTTTACTTACACTACCGCGAATGAAACCATGAGACACGCTAAAACATCGAAAGTCTAATGTATAGCAGCCGCCATAAACGAGAAAGTATAGTGTAGAGTGGGGTAAGTCCGCGCGGCTGGTAACACTGCGTAACACTTGAATCTCAATTTTAATACCCCAGCAGTTGGCTGTCCTGCAGAGTACGAAATAGTCTTTGTGTCAGACCCTTTGTTGCCATAGTTTGATTGTTGTCCTGGTGTTAACGGCTGTTTTACCTTGTTTCCATATTTAATTTTATGTTGCGGAAATAAGCTATAACTAACGTGTAAGGCAATAATGGGCTTACGAATTTTAACTTTATTCCATCAGGTACTGTGATGCATTGTCAGTCTTGTGATATAGCAACAAATCGACATTCTTACTAAGTGTTACCATGTGCAGACGAAAGCTGCAGCCTCGAAGTATGGGACAAGTTTACGCCTCACAGTGCGGTAAGACTGCTCAGTGCGTAATCTTACTCCATCAGATGTAATAATCAGCTTTTTCGTTGATATGCAGCTGGAAATGTTTACGAACGCTATAGTTGGATATTATACGCCGACAGTTGTGTTTAGCCCTCGAGGGTCACATCAGTTTTTGTAACGCCAGCGGTCACGTGGTTGACACTGTCAGTCAGCCATCGTTTTCATTAAAGATGTGAAAAGTTCTACCATAATATGCTTGGTACTGAAAACTAATAAGTTTATTTTGGTTTTTTAATTGATAGAAATAGAAATTTTTATATTTGACCTTTATTATTTCTAAAGATACAGTTACAAAATCTAATTAAAGAATCCTAGTTTTTCATTTAACAATACATTCCCAACACACAGAATAAAGTTAAATCATATTTGACCTACATATATTTCTCAGTATATGTTACTCATACGGCATTTATTGGCTTATACTCTCTTTATTGAACATGACTATATTATTCCTACGTAAAAACAGAGTTTACTCATCCTGTTCCTCTACCTTATCCACAGTGCACACTTTTCAGACATAACTGCGGAATGCTTCTCGCATACAAACATCTTACACTGACTACAACGAATTGTGGTGACATTCTTTTTTCTGTCAAACATAACGCAGCGACTCTTCTTGTTGTTTGGAGGTTCTTCTGGTTCTTGAGCTTCTTGCAATTTATAAGGTGTCAAAAATATTTTGAGATCATTTGGAAGCATCGAAATGTGGGATCCTGTAACTAAACGAGATTTCATAAGTTGTTGGGACAACTGTTTCAGAAACAGCCTCCTTTATTTCTTTGGACTTTCTACGTTGCAGTAAAACAGTATTTGGGCTTTGATACCAGCGATGTTTAGTACCGAACCATACAGCCATCGTCCACCTCCTTGCTACTCGTGCAACAGAATATTTACTGCACATTTGGTTGAGGAGGCCAACCCCTCCTTTTGGCATGTTGTAGTCCATGATAATGTGTGGTTTATTGGTCTGCTGTGCCTTCACTGTGCATGGTGCTAAGCAGAACAACACATTTATTTCTTTTGGGCACATATGACACCAGTGTGATATGTTCCTGGTATCTAAACAGTGACCCACTGTTCCTGGTAGGAATTCCGGAGGAATTCCGTTTTACTTTCTTCAGAGTTCCAATGTATGTGACGTTTCTCTGAAAAAGTGAGACTGCCAGTGGATAACTGGTATACCAGTTACCAAAAGTAAAATTCCGATTTGATCCCAGCAGAGGTTCTGCCACACGATGTACAATATCGTACGGTTTATTGACACCTTGTAAGGGCCATCTGGTTGTGTTCCACAGTACAGCTCAACAGATGCTATATAGAATGTTTTGGCATCGCAAATAGCAAAAAATTTCAAGCCATACTTTGCTGGTTTGTTCGGCATGTTCTGAGCAAATGAACATCTCCCTCTAAAAGGTGTCAGCATCTTATTCCTGGTTAAAATCTTTCATAATTATAGCTTCTCTTACAATTAGTGACAAATTTATCTGAATTTGACCTGATTCCTGCTAATTTGTCTCTGTCACGTCTTTGTGTTCTTGTCAGTTTGTCGTCAAATCTCACGCTTCTGAGGAGAAATAAAAAACGTCCGTATGACATGCAAGCCCTAAGGATCTTCATACCAGTGCCAGCTTTACTCCAAAGTTCTTCAGCATTTGTTTTATTTACACCCTTCAAGCCAGTCAATGTAAGGATTCCAAGGAGAGCATGTATCTCTTCCCCACAAGTTTCCTTCATATCTCTCTCTCTCTCTAGAATAGATGTTCTGTGATAAGTTTCTGATATGCAAATTGCTCTATTCCACAAGTGAATCAATTATACCTGCACTAAAAATCTTACTGAATGCTGTACTTCTTGTATAATACCCTTAGTAGGCCTCTTCGGACCAGGTAGAATTTTTATTATATTTTTTGAGGACGTTTTCGCTGTTTTGGCTCTTACACTTTCCTTAGACCACTTAGTTTTGCCATCTTTACCAACAAAATACCCACACATAAAATCAAAATTATCGTCACTATCTTCATGACGTAGTATTTCCCCTTCAGTAGGTGTATGTTCTCCTCCTCCCTCTAAAGGAATTACTTCTATTTCCGATTCACTGTTGTGATCACTAACTACATTTGTTCTTCTTCCCCGTCAGACCAGTCAAATTAGAACACGTGTTATCGTCCGAATCTTCATTTAGAAGCACTTCAATCTCCTCCTCCGATTACCCTTTTTTGCAAAAGGCCATAAAAGTATTAATATAAGTAAAACACAGTTTCTACTGAAAGATTTTAAGCCAAAATAAAGACGGTGCTCACAACAACCGTAAAAAAATACTTAAATCACAGGTCGCGTGGTTGACTCTGTACACCAAACAGAACACGGACTAAAATAAGCTGCAATTGTTATCAACTTGCGAGCGCTACAAACGCAGCAACAACACAAATGACCGACGGATGTCCAACCTGAAGATAGGTGGAACCGCCAGCATTGCAACAATGCGTATTTTGAATTCAAGCGAAAAAACGAACTCTGGTTGACTCAGTCAACCAATGCGACCGCTCGAGGGTTAAAGAGGAGTAATTTTTTTATATTTTAGCGTCTACAAAAGGAAAAACGAACAGAACCTTTGCACTCCAGAAATACTGGAAGCTGCTAAGGAGGGCTTCAAAAATAGGAAGTCTAAACGACAAGTAGCGAGGGAGCTTGGAATAAGTGAAGCTGCCCTCAGAAATCGCCTTAAAGAGGTGCGAGGCCCTTTCAAGTGTACTTTTATCTCTATATTTTTTATTTTGGAGATTGCTGCCTACGTAAAGTTAAGCTTAAAATTAATACTCCTATCCCTACTATTTCAGGTTAAATAAACTGGGAAGATTCGGAAGAACTTTTAACAATGAGCAGGAACTGTAGCTAGCCGAACGTTGCAGGTCTTTGGGCTGATGTTATTATGGTACGACACTGAAAGATTTCAAAAGTTCATGATTACTGTGACAGAAACAAAATTTGACAACAACATGGCTGGAAAGGACTGAGCTTATGATTTATGTAGAGACAAAACCTTAGCCTTCGAATCACACAGAAAACTAGTCTTGGGCGTATAATGGATTTCAACAAATAGCAGACGAGCATCATCTTTGATAACCTTTCGTCGCTAATGGAGAGATATAAATTTGAACCTCATAGCTTATTTAACGTGGATGAGTGGGGGATTACATTACAATTGTTCCTAACGAAGTTCCGGAAGTGATTGCTACAAGTGGCAAGAAGCACATGGACAAAATTGCATCTGGAGAAAGAGGTCAGCTGATAACGGTTGTATGTTGCATGGGAACTGGAGGGCGAGGGGGGAGGGAGAGTTACATCCCTCCAGGAATAATATTTCCTTGGAAAAGGATGAAGGAGAGTATGAAGAATGGTGCCCCTCCTGGGTCACTAATGACAATGGGTACATCAAATCAGATTTATACCTCACAAGGCTACAACATTTTGACAAAACATAGACATCCAACAGAAAAAAATCCAGTCTTGTTAATCCTGAACAATCACTCGTCACATTTTTACTGTAGGGACCACAACATTCTACATCTACATCTACATTTATACTCCGCAAGCCACCCAGTGGTGTGTGTCGGAGGGCACTTTACGTGCCACTGTCATTACCTCCCTTTCCTGTTCCAGTCGCGTATGGTTCGCGGGAAGAACGACTGCCGGAAAGCCTCCGTGTGCGCTCGAATCTCTCTAATTTTACATTCGTGGTCTCCTCAGGAGCTATAAGTAGGGGGAAGCAATATATTCGATACCTCATCCAGAAACGCACCCTCTCGAAACCTGGACAGCAAGCTACACCGCGATGCAGAGCGCCTCTCTTGCAGAGTCTGCCACTTCAGTTTGCTAAACATCTCCGTAACGCTATCACGCTTACCAAATAACCCTGTGACGAAACGCGCCGCTCTTCTTTGGATCTTCTCTATCTCCTCTGTCAACCCAACCTGGTACGGATCCCACACTGAAGAGCAATACTAAAGTATAGGTCGAACGAATGTTTTGTAAGCTACCTCCTTTGTTGATGGGCTACATTTTCTAAGGACTCTCCCAATAATCTCAACCTGGCACCCGCCGTACGCATACTCCCAGATATTTTACAAAAGTAACTGCTACCAGTGTTTGTTCCGCTATCATATAATCATACAATAAGGGATCCTTCTTTCTATGTATTCGCAATACATTACATTTGTCTATGTTAAGGGTCAGTTGCCACTCCCTGTACCAAGTGCCTATCCGCTGCAGATCTTCCTGCATTTCTCTGCAATTTTCTAATGCTACAACTTCTCTGTATACTACAGCATCATCCGCGAAAAGCCGCATGGAACTTCCGACACTATCTACTAAATATTCATATGCTTACCAATTCTTCACACAGCAGCTACAAACTGCAGCCACTGGATCGCTGCTTTTTGAAGCCCGTGAAGGGCTTTTATTCTCAAGAATGCGACCGGTGGCTCATAACCACCCTGGATATCTGATTACACAAGAATTTATTGTTTGGAAACGCTTGTCAAAGGACGGCCACGCTGACCAAGGCAACAAAGGCGCTCAAGACAGCGGTGTTTATCCAGTCGATTGTCACATATTCGCCGACGAAGATTTTTCCCCTTCGGCTGTTACAGACCAAAGTGACAAGTTTAATGACGCATCAGCAGTTGAAACTGGATCTCTCCAAAGTTCACAGAAATCTACAAACGAACCACAACCAGGACCAAGTACCTATGTTTCCCCAAAAGAAATAATTCCTTTGCGAAGAAAAAAATATTCCCAAAAAGGGCAGAAGAAAGGGAAGAAGTCATAAACAGCATCCGGGGCCCCATTCAAGAAGCAACTGGAATCTCAATTAACAGGACAAGAAATAAACCAAAGAGAAAACTGTTTGATTCAGATCAAGCAAACAAAAAGAAAGCAAAGCCCAACTTAAACACGTCCAGGCTGTACTGAAAAGTACAGTAATCCTCCAACAGAAGACTGGATTCAATGTCGCAATTGCGAGGTGTGGTGAATCTGCTCTTGTTGTGAAGCTTCCAGAAGCTTTATTTGTGATCTTTGTTATACAGGTTTTCCTCCGATCGGAATATTTTTGCTGGTTTTCGTTCACAGGCCCCACAATTGTTCATTATATCAAATTCATTATATCAAATCATGTATCAACAGTAACTGTTATATGCTGAGAAACAAGGCATATTATGTTTACTCTCGCTGATAAGTAAAGAACAAGAATTGAATGGCATATATGTTGTTCTCGTTTAATAATAACGCGCAAATTTTTGCAACTAGAAACGCACTCTTACTCCACGGTCGGGAAATACTGCACATTTCCATTGCTTTTTTTACTAAGTGCGAAATTCATTTAAAATTGTAAATATGACTTCCGAACTCTGTTATGTAACAGGCCAAATTCAGGCGAAATGGCTCTAAGCACTATTTGAGGTCATCAGTCCCCTAGACTTAGAACTTCTTAAGCCTAACTACCTAAGGACATCACACACATCCATGCCGAGGCAGGATTCGAATCTGCGACCCAAATTCAGATGAACTGCAGTTAGAATATAACTGCAATACGTGAAGTTTCCTTCAACGTATCGCTAATTAAACCTTAAGTGCTCATTCGTGCGCCACTTTACCTAAGTTTTGTTTTTACTTTCAACTCTTTTAGAAAATATGTAGCATATTTAATTTGCTTTCTGCAATGATGCATTTAATTTGTGGCGCAGCGTATTTTTATCAGTGTTTGTTCAAGTAATAATTCAATAATGCTTCATTTTTATTAAGACTAGCCCCAAATTATAAAATTTGCGGAATCTGCGTAGAAAAAATTTCAGGAATGTTCTACGCATGTGGGGTAGGCCCAGCTTTGGGAAATTCTGCTAGGGTCGTGGATCATGGCAATGGATATTGCCACTCGAGAATGGCAATAGCATCACATGGATAATTCCTTTTGGGCGTCCCCAGTCTCCGAGGCTGGTTCACTGTTTTTAATAATTCGGAAATAATCATGGAGAAAGTAAACTGTTCTGTGTTTTCAAAAACATAATATTACGTGGGCTACATATGATGTGGTGATTCTGGAAAAAATCGTTCATAAACGACAACTATAAAGTTATGAAGATGTAATGTTTTGCTTTGTTTCTCGCAGACAGTTCAAACAGAACCCTAGTAATGGGAACGACATGAATTTAGAGACTTTTCCCGACATCTAACGATCACAGCCGGGATGGCAGGGCATTTATTGTTTTATACTAGTGCTAGCATGAATTTACGTGCTTCACACCCTCTGCCTACTGAAACTGACCTGAAGCAAGAGATTTACTGTTACTGTAATATTCTAGTGATTCTCGAGCGAATTCATTTCACAACATTATTTGCAGCTGGTGTGCATGAAGCGCCTTTTACACGATCGACTTTCTTGTCTCAACTGCCTACTCGAGACAAGCGAGTATACTGCAGCGCCGCTGGCGCTGTATTCGTATACTAAGTCTCCAAAATTGCTTGTGAGAGCTGTTCGCTGTGCAGTTTGGTATATTGACAGTGACAGTGAGGTTATGAGGATTTATCCTTATTACCAAAACATCGAAATTTAGGAATAACATGTAGGAACAAGCAATGAAAATAGTTTATTAATGATCAAAGCAGAATTCATAGTGTAGGTTCCTGTCAAAGGCCTTTGGTGTATTCTTTACACTTCTGAGAAGTGAAAGACTAGGAAAAATGCCATCCAAACATTTCAGAACATATACATTTATTTGGTAGAGAAAATATGTACTTATAAACAATACCTAGAGTGCAGTAAATAGCGCCTTTCTGACTTATCCTTTTTACCTTTTTTCTTGCTACATGCCAATAAAAACCAAAATTACTTTTCTCGCCAATTAATTCTACTTTTTCACTTTTGAAATAATTATCATTAAACACGTCTATCTATTTAGTTCTTATTTACGCAGAGTCTAGGCATTTTCTATGTAAAACGTAATAGCCTTTTTTCCTTCAAAAACTTCGTCTCTCTTGTAGGAGAATACTACAAAAAAAAAGTACCAGAATCTTGTGTAACTTTTCGTTGTCACCGAAACAAAACAAACAACACAATAAAGATTAAAAAGATACAAAAACACAAAATCGATTACCGTAATAGGTGTCTGCCCGGGCAGAATAGGTTAACTTCCGGTGTTAGCAGACGCCACTGTTGATAACCTTCGTTTCTGCGCATGCGCAGCGTGCAGCATACTCGGAAATTTAGAAGTCCAAATTTGGCACAATCTATGGATCATTGACGTCATAGATACTCTCGCATCGTAGTAGATTGCTATCTTACACCGGCCCGATAGTCGCTCGCGTAAAACGGGCTTAAGGGAAATAATATACAGAAATAAGACGCACTAGTGGTCACACAACCAGAGCATGGTGTGGATGAGACTCTCCTCAGAGAAGAATACGGATATATTGACATCTTGGATCGTAAAAGTAGAACACATATAGAGATTGTGTGTTATTCTGCACAACCATAGGTGAGCAGTAGTTTTAGCAAGAAACTGAAGCAAATTAATCAGGTTACTGTTCTCTAGATATGTTTTTCATGGTTTCAGAGCTGAAAATTTACCTTTGAATTAGTTACTTTTTTCTGCAAGTCAACCTATGAAATCCCTATTAATTTCATGAAAACAAAAGAATAGCCTATCTTGTTGCTAACGATGCCACATGAATAATTCTTCGTTCTCGCCAGACTTGTACGTTTATAATCTGAATCTGTGTATAATTCTATGTCTAAAGTGGGGTAATTTGGAACAACTATATATCGATTCAAAAAACAGTTGAGGCCAGCACTGATGATCACTTTTGCGTTGATGACTATAGTACAGTAATAATCTACAACTGAGTTTAACATCACAGAGGAAAAACATGTCAGAAAATATAATTCTTCAGAGTTTAACATTCTAAAAATGAAAGATTTTATTGCAAGGTCCCTAAACTGACTGCGAGAAACAAAGAAAGTATTATATTTTCATAATTTTATAAAATCACAGTGCACATAGCCTGTGAAATACTGAGCATTCTGTATACACAAAACAGTTTACTTTCTCCATGATTATTTCTGAATTATTAAATGTAATGAACCCGCCTTCGTGGCTGAGGAGTTTGTAAATTTTATAATTTCGTGACTACGTTTAATAAAGATGAAGCATTGTTAAATATGACTTGGACGAACTGAACTGATGAAAATGTTGTATGCAACAAATCAGATGCATCATTAGAGTCAGTAAAAAATGCTACATATTTTCTAAAAGAGTTGCAAGTGAAACAAAAAAAAAAAAATATTTCCTTGTTTACAGCAGCTGGTGCACATTGGACTATCGATGCCTTAGCGTGTGTCAGTTTCATTCGCCGTAGAGTAACAACAAAATGCTGAATACGATGGTTTCCAAACTTTCTGAGCGCAAGGAAATATTAACTAGAGCCTCCGCCCCCCCCCCCCCTTCCCCAATAATCAACATCAGCAGCAAACTTATTATTAAGTATACTGAACCCGTTTCCGAGGCCGAAGACGTACACGGAGTGGATGTATCCATTTTATACTGCTGACATTCCAGTGGCAATATCCACTGCTTGGGATCAGCGCGGTTACGGACTTGGATCACGGAGCTAGGTGAACAAGATGTACTGCAATGACAGGCACCACATGAGCTACCGGAAAGACGCTGTGCTCAGATAAGATCAGCAAATAAAATGGCCGTGGGGTTTTGTCTGCCGTAGGCTTTCATCTCACAGGCGGGAGGCAAACAGTGGGCGGGCATCGGCCGCCTAGGGGACAAAATTCCCCGGATGCTCCCCCATTATAGCGCCGGAACGCCAACTGTCTGCAGGGGGGAATACTGGTAAGCGGTGAGCGTGGGCCCGCCCCCGCCACGCCTACACTTAACTGCCACGTCTGCCGTGTCGGGAAGGGGAGGAGGGAAGCAAGCGTGTGCAAAGTAGCGGCCGCGGGTCTAAGTAGCCGCCGACAATCGGGCTCCCCTCCCCTGGAGGCCACACCCCCGCGGCGTCACGTCGGCGGCGGTCAGCGGCCGCGGTCTACACCCACGGGGCGGGCGGGACCACGCCCCACGGCCGGCGGGCCGCCAATTGACTGTAGGGACGGTCGGGAGGCGGTCGCGCTTCCACCAGGGCAGCAGCAACTGCTAGGAGGTAGCGGCCCGCCGGCGGCGGCGGCGGCGGCGGCGGCGGCGGCGACCTCCGCACTGCGCATGCGCGCCTCGGCGGCGAGGCCACTGACTCACCGACCGCCGCCAGCTGCCGCATTCGTATTCCTAGCGTCGCGTGATGCACACGGTAGCGTGACCGCGATCTATACTTACTCGTTCATCATAAGTATAAACCTGATGTAAATAATCACAAACGCGATTACTGGTCAGCAGCCGTAGCTCTCGTACGCTAGTGTTGTTCCGCTCTTGGAAGTAGGTCCCACTTATGTATTAGATACCTTATTTCTCTGTCACAGTGTTCGATTTGTGCTTTTACCAGTGGGGGGGGGGGGGGGGGAGGATGTCTTAGGGGGTTAGTATAATTATATACGTTACTAGCTTGGACCGTGGCTTTACCCATGGTTAAACAGTTATTTATAAGTAGATATTAATGCCGAAACTCACTATTCACGCGTAAGCACTATCAGAAAAGCCATCCCTTGTTACATCTTTAAAAGTACATTATAGGCAAAGCTTATTTACAAAATCATCTATATGCAGGTATACGGGGGAATTCAAAAAGTAAAGGCACATTTGTGAAAATCTCTACTTATTCTGAAGATGGAAAACTGAAACATGCGTTATTTTTCTTCGTAACCTCCCAGGAATTCAATGCAGTTTTCCCGACGTTTTACGAGTTTTTTACTTCATCAGAAAATACGTTTATCGGTGGCATCTGTAACCAATTTTGCACCGCAACAATGATGTCTTCATCACTTTCAAATCTTCTTCCCTGTACTGCTTCCGTTAAGGGTCCAAACATGTGAAAATCGCTTGGAACCAGCCAGGTCTGGAATGTATGGTGGATGTTCCAGCACCTCGAATCTCAACTCCTTTATTGCGTCGACTGCCCGTTTGGCAGAATGTGGGCAAGCGTTATCTTGCTGCAGGATTACACCTCTTCACAGTTTTCCACTACGTTTGGATCTGATTGCACGTTTTAGTTTCGTACGCAACACATCAGATCCACCATACAATACAGACCTGTCTCTCAAGCCTCGTTTACGCTGGGGTGACGTCTTGCAACATTGTGGCATGCTACGGAAATGTGGCGTGCGTCGTCATGTCGTTTAGTTCTAAATGTTTTGAAATGCTTACCTACTACATAACACTTTTTCAAAATTAATAAGCAAACATATTAATGATATTAATAGTAAGACTGTATTAAAAACTTTCAGTGTTCGGCTCTACAAATTTAAATTATATGTAAAGTTTTACTCCAGTGCGTGGAAAATAAACATCCCAGGTTGGGATGCATAAACTAAAACTAGAGGAGGGGATGGTCTGATGCACAGGAGGGGGGGAAATCCGCCCTGCAAATCACACACTGCTCTGTCACTGTAAATTAAACTGTGAAAGATTCTGATATATAACAACCATCAACGTTTTTCTTAATCATGCTTTAGCTACGTAAAGTATTTCAAAAACCATGTCACTGTGTCTGTAAACACTACTACTGCTCTGATTGTCTCGCTGTTGCGAAGTACTGTGCAAATGGATGACGGTGCTTCCTGCTTCGCAGTGAAACATGCGCGCTGAACACCGTTAATTACGAGAAACAATTTGTTCTCAGTGTTTTTCACAAGGTTACAGAGGTCAATCAACGTTGACATTTTTCGACAAACACTATCTCATAATGAAAGGGCCGTATTCCAGTTATATGCGTGGCGTTAACTAGTAGTCGTAGAGTTTTATCATGTACACTTTGGGGCGGCGTTCCGAATCTCGTTTCCATCTATAATTTTTTTGTTCGGTTTGAATACCTAAAACATTTAAATATGAAACTCATCATATAGATGTTAATTATCTCGTACTTAATCATCATTTTTCAAGAAAAGTGTACGTCTTCTAGTTTCTAATTACATATTGCAGGCAAAATTCTGGGTTACAATGCAAATACAAAGTCTTAATTAACCATATTTTATAAAAGATCGTTAAAGATGGTTGAAGTTAATCAAACATTACACAATCAATTTTTTTGAAGAAAAGTGAAATATCAAATACTCTTTATTTGAATATGCCCATTTTTCGTAGGACAGTCTTCAGTTATTGTGCTTCCAAGATATTTAAATGCACTTACTTGGCTGATGGTAGCTTGTCCTATTTTAATATTGCCCAGTGTGCGTCTTGTATTGATGACCATACTCCTTGTTTTTGCTGTGTTTATTTGCATCCCATATCCCACACAGCATGTTATTCACTGTCCTCTCACTTTCTGCCACTAATGCCATGTCATCAGCAAATCTTATAGTTTCTATTCTCTTTCCACCAATACATATTCCTCTTTCCCTATCTAAGCCTTTCGCAATACTCTCTTCAATGCCGGCCACTGTGGCCGAGCGGTTCTAGGCGCTTCAGTCTGGAACCGCGCGACCGCTATGTCGCAGGTTCGAATCCTGCCTCGGGCATGGATGTGTGTGGTGTCCTTAGGTTAGTTAGGTTTAAGTAGTTCTAAGTTCTAGGGGACTGATGACCTCAGACGTTAAATCCCATCGTGCTCAGAGCCATTTGAACCAACTCTCTTCAAGGTACGCGTTAAACAACAGTGGGGAAAAGCGACACCTCGTCCAATGCTGCTTCCTTCTGACATTTCATTTCCAGTCCTTATCCTTACTTTCTAGTGTAAACATAGATTCTGTATCAGTCGTCTCTCTTTCCAATCTACTCCTTTCCTCTTCAAAATATTCATCAGCTTATTCCATTGAACTCCGTCAAAAGCCTCTTCTAAATCTATAAAAACAGCAAAGATTTCTCTAAATTTTTTCATATATCTTCCCCCTATTGTTCTTAACAGGCCAATAGCATCTCTTGTTCCTTTTCCTCTTCTAAATCCGAACTGCTCCTCTGCAATCCCTCTATACAGCTTGCCATATAGCCTTCTATTCGACACTCTCAGCAGCACTTCAGCTGCATGAGAAATTAGACTGATGGTCCTATGCTCTTCACATTTCTTAGTGTTTCTCTTCTTCTATATTGGTATCATAACTGTTGCCAGGACGTCCTCAGGCCATTCCCCTTTGTCATATATCACATTACAGAGGTGGATTATTTCCTTTCTTGCTTTGTTCCCTACATTCTTCAACAGTTCTGCTGGCAGATCATCACGTCCACATACTTTCCAATTCTTCATCTCATTCAGCGCCTTTTCTACTTCTGCTTCCAAGATGGTGAATCCCTTTCCATCTTCCGGTACATACTGCTCCTCTTCAACCTTACTTTCGCTTTGTATTTCAACTGAAGACTTGTTGAGATGTCACCAGGAGGAGAAAACTCGAATTGCCACAGCGAAGGAGGCATTCAATAGAAAGAGGAGACTGTTATGTGGCAAATTAGGTAAAGGTCTAAGGAAAAGGCTTGGCAAATGTTTTGTCTGGAATATGGCACTATATGGGGCAGAAACACGGACGCTGAGACGAGAGGATGAAGAAAGGTTAGAAGCATCTGAGATGTGGATGTGGAGGAGAGTGGAGAGGATAAGCTGGATGGAAAGAGTGAGTAATGAGAGTACTGGAAAGGATTGGCGAGCTAAGATGTCTGCTGAAGCTTATAAGAGAAAGGAAAAAGAACTGGTTGGGGCATTCATTGAGAAGGGAGTGCTTGCTAGCAGATGCTTTGGAAGGACTGGTTTACGGAGAAGACTGAGAGGAAGCAGGAGATACAAGATGATAGACGACATAAAGGGAAGAGGAAATTATGTGTACCTGAAGAGGATGGCAGAAGATCGGGCAGCCTGGAGAAATACCATGTGAACACCTGCCTTTTGGTAGAACGCTGATGATGATGATGTAGGACAGATTTGGTCTCACACGAGCCAATGTGATGAACATAATCGAAACATGGTAAACAGTAATTATCACGGCGTCTAGGACACTGTACAAATGCCGCGTTTTTACAGCTGTCATCGTACCATTGCAATATGAACACAATAGAATTGATCTGGAGTCAAGATAAAGGTTTCGTCGCGAGAAATAGGACATTTAGGCTACGAAACGTACTGGAACTAGTGCACGAAGCCTTGTGACATGCCACTGACAAACGATGGAAAATTGTAGAACAGCCCGTCATGAAAGAGAAGAAGGAAATCTGGATTTTTTGGTGGTTTGGGATTCTGTTGCTGGTAACCTCGTTATCAACGTAGCAGTATTGGAACGTACAGTGTTCTTCGGAGTCCGATATGGAAGGAATTCAGAGATTACCAGACGACTGGCTGTAATACCTTCAGTGGCTTCAGTATTTAATTACATGGGAAATCAGCAGTGCGCTTTTACGCCACACATAGCTCTTGAAGAAAAATAATCCTTGTTAAAGTAGGGAATTTTCATAATTGTTGTTTTTCATTGCAATACCATGTTAGCTAAGATCTGAGCATGTTATGTTGTCCGCCCAATCACCTAAGAAGCGTATTGCCTGAGTTTTGCCACATATGATTTCCTTCTGTTTAAAAATTAAATGACATTCAAAGATATATTTTTATCTGCTCAGCCCTTTTTACGTCTTTACTGCAACTATTCACATCACTGCAGGTTACTTGGATCGCCTGCCTGGTCAGACGGGCATGGATGTATGTGATGTCCTTAGGTTAGTTTGGTTTAATTAGTTCTAAGTTCTAGGCGACTGATGACCTCAGAAGTTAAGTCGCGTAGTGCTCAGAGCCACTTGAACCAACCTGATCAGAGCTGTCCAAGTTAAATGAGCCGGTGAAGATGTTGCCCCATATCTTCAGGTAGAGTTTCCACGTCTCCATAATGAGGTTACAAAAGTGCTACAATATTTCGGCAATATATGAGTGTGTAAAAGATTTTTTTCGGTTTTGAAGCTAAATAAGTGACAATTTCGTGGCAACCTGAATGCGAAACATTGAGCAAATGTCTGCGTCTGTCTGTCTAACGACAATCTGTACCAGAAACAAATTATGTGTCTTCAGCGCTCCAAAAATAATTAAATAATACTGAAAATCTGTTTTTATAATCTACGTCATAGAGAAACGTAAAAACACAAAACCAAGTCTGCATTGCCACTTAAATGCGGCGCGTTCACTGTTTCCCTCTACTCATGCTCAGACAGCGTGGCTTGGCGATGGGGAAACGTACCAGCCCGGCTGTGCGCTATGGGGCTCATGCCAGGGCACGGCCCGTGGGCCGAATTCTTGGCCACCCCTGCATTACAGGCTGGAAGCAATTACTTCTGTGATGCCATCGATCCTTCTCGTCCTTTGCCGCCCTCTTCCTCTCGTGCCTTCTATCATCCCCAGTATTAACAATTTTCCACCGGATCGTGTCCTCTCATAATTTGCTTTGCTTTCAGTTTCAGACCTTCCAAGTTGGAGTCTTCTTTTATTTGCTGTAGTTCTGACGTGTTAGTTCTTTGTGGTCTCTACAGCTCTAAGGAGTTTCCTTCAACACCACAATAATGCGAAGGTGTGTATTCTACAACGTTCAGTCTTCCTTATGGTTGGAGTGACCGAGCGGTTCTAGGCGCTACAGTCTGGAACCGCACGACCGCTACCGTCGCAGGTTAGAATCCTACCTCGGGCATGGATGTGTGTGATGTCCTTAGGTTAGTTAGGTTTAAGTAGTTCTAAGTTCTAGGGGACTGATGACCTCAGCAGTTAAGTCCCATAGTGCTCAGAGCCATTTGAACCATTTTTTTTTGTTACTTACGATAATATTATGTCCGACTTTCGCTCACATTTGTTTTGGCAAAAGAGAGTGGAGCTGACACAATGTCACTTCGCTAGCATCACAATACAGCTAAAACTGCGACAGAATCATGAATCAGTGGTTTATGAAACGAGGAACAATTCAAGTCAAAAGCTTATAAGAAAGCGCATTTCGGTATAACAATAACCGTGTAACTTCTTTATTTATCTTGTTGCAATCGCTCAGTAATTCTCATTTCACCGGCTATCGATGACTCTTAGAAAATTACATAATTTCATCGCAAAGGCTACAGTTCATGGCGTATCACGGTAGATGAGGAAGCTTCGTGCGTTTGGCATATGGAAAAGTACTCTCCCCTTTGCGTGCTGTCACTGGCCAAAATCTCTCTCCGATATCTCGCACCGTTTATGAGATACGAGGCACGTCAATATTTCGTTAACGTGTGCGTGCACGAGCGGAAGTGAATGCGCTATGTACAATCCATTTTCTTGGTATTGGAGTTAGATATTGATCTCCTTGCACGTTTACAGAAAAATTCAATAAGCTAACTAAATTTGGCATGCAGCAATATATGGTGTAACATACCCCAAACGCAAAGTCGTAGCGACTCCTATTTTTCATTGGAAAGCATTCCAGTTTCATACTGTGCATTAATTATTTGCAAAATGTCACAATAACTAGGACGATTAACGAAATAATAGGCACTTCGTCATGAAGCTGACATACATATCTATAATTAATGTAAAACTCATTTTTTTACCGAATCGTTTCTTTAGAAAGGTGTGAGAAATATTGCGGACATGAGCGTGTCGTTCTGCCCGATTATCCCGTCGACCACCGGCCCGCAGAAAGTTCACATACACTCTCGAACGAGGCCCGTCGCAGGTATTCACGCCCTTGTGTACTTGCTCAGAGGCCGGATCGCCGGTTCCGAGAACTGCCTGTTAGGGTCTGAAGGTAGTGTCTCTACTAAAGAACAGGTGGGGCCTGGAAGTATTCAATAATCCGTCGATAATATTACTGGCCCGCTGCAAAAATCCTCTTGTGCCTGGCCAGCTATTGTCAGTATGCCTGTATCAGTGAATAGGGAAATAAGGTAGATCTTCCTGTCTATAAGGAAAATTTAGCGAGCTCTGAGAAGATAGACATCCTGTGCCTATCTGAACATCACATAATTACAGCGTTAGATAAGTTACGTATAGAAGATTACACTCTATTGTCTTACTTACGCAGAACTAATATGGGAAAAGGAGGAGTTGTTGCATATGTTAAGGCAGTATACTCGTATAAGTTCAAAAACACTAAGGCACGTAGATTTTGTAGTGATCAACACACAGAAATGTGTGCTTGTGAATCAATACTATAAGTTTTTCACTTTTAATTGTAACTCTATATAGATCCCAACTGGGCGATTTTTAACTTTCTGTGAGGAAATTAGATTTCTTACTACGCTATCTGACAGACAACACAAAAAGCTTATTGTCTCTGGTGATTTCAGTGTAGATGTACTAAAGGCTGCCAACAAGAAAAATTATCTGAAAGCCTAATTTGGATCCTGCAATTTAATCTCAGTAATTAACTTTCCAACACTTGTGGATAAAATCGGTAGGACCCTAAATGATAATGTTTTCTTTGGTGAAGTGCAAACCGAGAAAATAACCGTATAACAAATGCTCTCTCCGATAATGATACGCAGTTAGTTAAGATACGTACGAATAAGATAGTGCCTTACAGTATTTGTACTCCTCGGTGGAAATCAGTTAGAATAATTAATGACTCCAGAACAAATATTTTTAAGAACAGTTTATAAGAGATGAACTGGATGGAATTTATAACGCCGGCCGGTGTGGCCAAGCGGTTCTAGGCGCTTCAGTCTGGAACCGCGCGACCGCTAAGTTCGCAGGTTCGAATCCTGCCTCGGGCATGCATGTGTGTCATGTCCTTTGTTTAGTTAGGTTTAAGTAGTTCTAAGTTCCAGAGGACTGATGATCTCGGAAGTTAAGTCCCATAGTGCTCAGACTCATTTGAACCACATTTGAACCATTTTTTTTGGAATCTATAACGACACAAATGCTGACATAAAATATAATCTATTCCACTATTAATTCATGTCATTACTTGAAAATAACGTTGTGCATAAGCTAATCGTAAAGAACATTACAAGCCTTCTAAAAAAACTATGGATAACTAGAGGGATTTAAGTATATAGTGAAAGGAAAAGGGACGTGTAGACATCCTGCAGTAGTTGCTCGCTACAAAAACTGTTCAAAAATACTAATAAAAGTTATCAAAAGATCAAAGCACATCCACATTATGTCATAGATCAGTAAGTCTGACAACAGACTTAACGCTTTATGCAATGATGTGAAACAGGAGATGGGACACGTGGCCAAAGAACAGGATATTGAATCAACTGGACTGACTATGAATGATGAGTCACAGGTAGTAAATGTGTTTAATAACCATATCTTAAATACAGAAAATTTAGGGTGACGGTTCAAGACAAAAATTACAGCATTATGTTGAAAATGCAACTCTCATAAAATTCAGTCATTTGAATGTGCCACCAAGTTCTCTCTCTAAAATGAAGATAATTATGTGTTGTCTCAAAAATGAAAGCCCATCGGGATTTGATAGCTTTTACAACAGAGTACGAAAGATTTGTCCCATATAGTAAGCACTGTCTTATCTGGAATACGTAATGCCCCACTAACTCAAGGCATTTTTCCAGAAAGACTGAAATAGCCATTGTTAAACCCCTCTGTAAGAAAGATGATAGGAGAAATGACAATACATACCGACCTATTTCCCTTCTGGCATTATTTTCCAACCGCTTTGAGAAGGCAATGGATTCTAGAATAGTAGCAACAATAATGTCCTGAGTGAATCACGGTTTGGATTTCAGAAGATATGCTGTACTGAGAATGCAGTTACACATTCACTCACCAATTTTTACAAGCATTAAATTACAAAAAAAAGTGCCGTTTGTTATTGCCTGTTACCCATCTAAAGCATTCACTGTGTGAATCACAATATTCTCCTAGATAAACTGAGGTTTTATGTAACTGATTTTACAGGCAACCAATGGATAATGTTACATAAACCAAAAGAAAGCAGAAAATTGTACTTTGTTCTTCGACGAATGTAAGCAGCTGAAATTCTTCTGATTCGGAAGAAATCACGTATGGCTTTCTCCAAGATTTAATCTTAATTCCGCCATTGTTCCACATATATGTAAACGATGTCCCGTCTAATATACAACCAGCAGAATTAATTCTTTTTGCGGATGAATCATTATTGTAATCAGTATAAGCATACATACAGCAGCAGAAGAAATTGCAAACAATTTTCCTACAAGTGTCATTGACTGGTTTTCAGCGAATGATCTCACTTTCTGTTGTTAAGGCACAACATATTCAGTTCTACACATCTACACCAATGATAAGAGTAACATATAGTGAGGAAATAATAAATAGGGCGGTAACTTCTTAGGTGTCTATATTAATGAGAATTATGGAACTCTTAAAACAATTTAATTCAGACGTATTTGCACTTCAAACCATTGCAAATCTTGGACACAGGTAAATAGGTAAGTTGAACTATTTTGCATAGTTTCATTCAACAGTGTCGAATGGAATAACATTATGGAGTAACTCATCTTTAAGAAACAAAGTCGTCATAGCTCAGAAACGTTTTGTAAGAATAATATGTGATATTCACCCACGTTTATCTTGTATACATCTATTTAAGGAGCTGAGAATTTTGATTACTGCTTCGCATTATATTTATGACCTCACGATATTTGTTGCAAATACTCCTGTGCAATTCAGAAGGAAAAATGACATACAAAATTAAAATACCAGAAGAAAAAAATTACATTCATTACTCCATATTAAGGTCGTCTTTAGACAAACGGGGTGGACAACGCTGCAACTAAAATTTTCTTATCGCTTACCCGATAATGTAATGTGTCTTACATCCAGCAACTTAAAATTTAAAAAGAAACCGAGAAAGTTTCTCCTGTGGTACTCCCTCTGCTCCATAGACGAAAGTTTATTATTGTAATGTGTAAAAAGTAGCGGGTAGAAATTAGTAAATCACATCTGTATATTTGTAAAAGAAGAGAGACCTATAATTGTTCAGCGTGTAGCCGTTGCTGTCCATGCATCAGCACGGCTTTACAAAGCATCGCTCCTGCGAAACGCAACTCGCCCTTTTTCACATGATACCTTGCGAACCATGGATGAAGGGTATCAGATGGATGCCATGTTCCTTGACTTCCTGAAAGCGTTTGACTCGGTGCCCCACTGCAGACTCCTAACTACGGTACGAGCACATGGGATTTGTTCCCAAATATGTGAGTGGCTCGAAGACTTCTTAAGTAATAGAACCCAGTACGTTGTCCTCGATGGTGAGTATTCATCGGTGGTGAGGGTATCATCTGGAGTGCCCCAGGGAAGTGTGGTAGGGGCGCTGTTGTTTTCTATCTACATAAATGATCTTTTGGATAGAGTGGATAGCAATGTGCGGCTGTTTGCTGATGATGCTGTGGTGTACGGGAAGGTGTCGTCTTTGAGTGACTGTAGGAGGATACAAGATGACTTGGACAAGATTTGTGATTGGTGTGAAGAATGGCAGCTAACTCTAAATATAGATAAATGGAAATTAATGCAGATGAATAGGAAAAAGAATCCCGTAATGTTTGAACACTCCATTAGTAGTGTAGCGCTTGACACAGTCACGTCGATTAAACATTTGGGCGTAACATTGCAGAGCGATATGAAGTGGGACAAGCATGTAATGGCAGTTGTGGGGAAGGCGGATAATCGTCTTCGGTTCATTGGTAAAATTTTGGGAAGATGTGGTTCATATGTAAAGGAGACCGCCTATAAAACACTAATACGACCTATTCTTGAGCACTACTTGAACGTTTGGGATCCCTATCAGGTCGGATTGAGGGAGGACATAGAAGCAATTCAGAGGCGGGCTGCTAGATTTGTTCAAAATGGTTCAAATGGCTCTGACCACTATAGGACTTAACATCTGAGGTCATCAGTCCTCTAGAACTTAGAACTACTTAAACCTAACTAACCTAAGGACATCACACACATCCATGCCCGAGGCAGGATTGGAACCTGCGACCGTAGCGGTCGTGCGGTTCCAGACTGAAGCGCCTAGAACAGCTCTGCCACCAGCACTAGATTTGTTACTGGTAGGTTTCATCATCACGCGAGTGTTACGGAAATGCTTGAGGAGCTCGGGTGGGAGTCCCTGGAGGAAAGGAGGCGTTCTTTTCGTGAATCGCTACTGAGGAAATTTAGAGAACCAGCATTTGAGGCTGGGGACTGCAGGAAAATTTTACTGCCGCCACCTTATATTTCGCGGAAAGACCACAAAGATAAGAGAGATTAGGGCTCGTACAGAGGCATATAGGCAGTCATTTTTCCCTCGTTCTGTTTGGGAGTGGAACAATGAGAGAAGATGCTAGTTGTGGTCGAGGTGCCCTCCGCCACGCAGCGTATGGTGGATTGCGGAGTATGTATGTAGATGTAAATGTAGATGTATTTACAAAGTAATCCGTGGTGTGAATGTAAAACGATCTGTTCCACTTCGTTATGGTTTATTGAGCAAAGGATCCATCGAACTCACTACGTAACTAGCTACTCTCCTCTGGATTTCTCCAGTTTGTCTCTCTCTCTCTCTCTCTCTCTCTCTCTCCTCTCTCTCTCTCTCAGCTTTAAACCAATGTTCCTGCCCATAAAGATCTCTGGTTTAATGACTCTGTTGTAGTGTCTTGATTCTGTATATGCTGAGAACCATTCTCTCTCATAAATATCTTTTATTAACGTAGTAGTATTAAGATATTAAAAGATTTTACATGTTGTGTTGTTATTATTATTACAATTATTAAAATCATAGGCGTCTGTGGCACATTAAAGTGATCCCTCCCTCTGTCTCCCCAACGTACCTAAAACCGGCTCCTGTCCCGGGTTAGGTTAGGTTAGGTTAAGCAAACAAGGGTGTGAAGAATCTTTGATTGTTAACCCATAATGATCTGCTTCATAAGAATACTTTTCAGTGAAGCGAACGAACTGAACGGTGCAAGAGAACCAAGCAAGCAGACGTGTGTGTATGCACTGCAACAGCAGCAACCAGTGCGCTCCATTCCAGCGTGCGGGCAGGGGAGCAGAAAGCTCCAGGAGATCTGCCGCTGGAGGCGCGCCGCTCGATGGACGGTCGTTTTTTGTGGCAGTGAAAGCCGACTCCAGCACACTGCAGCTGCGTGCTGTCTGACGACGACAAGAAGAAATAAACGGTAGGCGGCTCGAATACCGCGTGGTGGCGGCGTAACGGGCGTGTCACAGTGAGAGTTCCAGAGTACAAGGAAGCTGTGAGGTCCAGAGGAGAGGACGGCAGGGGGAAAAAAGACACCGGTTCCAGGCGGGCCTGCTGCAGCGTGCGGCGGAGTCACGTGGAGGGTCGGCTCCAGGCGCACAGCCAGGGTTACAGCAGTCTCGAGGAGGTGGCTTGCTGGAGAAGTCGCTGGAGAAGGCACTGGAAGCTGGTTTCCCTCGCGCCCAGCCGAGGTCGCTGGCCACGGCCGACCCACCTCTCACTTCACTCGCACCTCGTTACGATTACTATGTCCTTCCAAACCTTAAAACTGCAACACCATAAGGCGCCAGGCAAACCATAATTTATTTTATTTTTTATGTTATGCCCTTTTAACAACATAGTCAATTATACAAAGGTTTATACACGTTGTTGTTATTCAATAATACAATTCGGTTCAGTAATAATTCAATAACATAATTCAATAGTACAGTGGTTATATAAGGGTTACTGTAATTTATTATCATATGAAGAGTGTTTCACTCTTCTGTCTGCTCAACATCCACTCATTCTTTCGGATGTTTTGTTCCTTTCTTCGTCTAACATCACTCTTACTTTTATTAATAATCGTTTCTAGAGTGTTTTGTGGTTTTCTAGTACTATGGTTTTCTGTTTTTTTTTTTTTTTTTAGGGTCATCTACTGTAATTTGGATATCTCTTAGGTGTTCCTTAATATTTGTTATCCACTTAATGTTGCTCTTACTGCTACACATTTTTTTTATTATTCCGTTACAGCGTTCTCATCAGTTGTTCAAAGAATGAGATGCTTTTCTTTCTGATCGTGCTAATTAGTGGGACTGTTTTCTTGCATATTGTTTCGTTTGAAGCTATTCCCCAATGCCCATTTACTTGATACTGTTTATTTACGCGTGTCCTAATTATTCTTCTTTCCGCCTTTAGTATTTTGACAATTTCTGCTGCATTAGTTGTTTTGAAGATGGTTTCAGCTGCGTTTGTTAGTTCTGCTTGTGTAACTGTCTTAAAATGTTTTAATTCTCCATCTATGGTTACACTTTTTATTGGATGTATTTTTTGTAGTGTTGTTTTTTTCACGTTTCTTTTATGTTTGGCCATGTTGGTTTTTCATTTAGTTGTATGTTATTATATCACCTAAATATTTAAATTTATCAACAGTTTTGATTTCGTGTTCTTATATTGTAATTTTATTTTCAGTTGGTTGGTCAGCTAGCAAAAGCTCTGATTTTCAGATTATATTCTAAGGTCGATTTTTTGTGCTATTTCTTGCAGTGATTTAACTTGTTGGCTGATTTCTTCAACTTTGTTGACTAGGAGAGCATGATCATCAGCAAATTCGAAGCAGTTCAAAATTACATTATTTTTCGCACATTCAATTCTTATGTTATCTGGGTTATCCTTGTACCGTTCTCTCATTATATATGCCAGTGCAGAGTTGAACAGTAATAATGATAGTGACCTTGTTTTAAGCCTCTCTTTATGAGGAATGGTTCAGAAATTTCTCCTTTAAACTTCACTTTCGATTTGGTGTTGGTTAGAGTAAGTCCTGTTAGTTTAATTAGTGTTGGATGGAGCCCCAGATTCCTCAATATTTTTAATGCTGAAGGTCTATGGAGAGAGCCATGTGCCTTCTTAAAATTTACAAATGATGCTGCCAGAGGTTTGTACCGCCTCCTGTAGGATGCCATAATCAATTTGAAACTGATGATCTGCTCTGCACAGCTTCTCCATGCTCTAAAGCCCCCCTTACATTTCCATACCTCCTTTTGCTTGATTCTTCCGTACAGAATCTTAGATAAAATCTTGCAAGTGCAGTCTACGAGAGGGATTCCTTTGTAGTTTTCTGGACTTCCCTTTTCCCCTTCTTGTGTAGTGGCTGGATGACGGCTATGGTCCAAATTTCTGGGAATTGTTCCGGTTTTGTTGGGGCTTGTGAAAGGAGTTCTTGATTGTGTCACATGAATATTCCCACTCCAGGATGCTACTCCAGGCGGGTGTAAAATGAATGTGCGCAACGGAGAATAATAAACGCTAAAATGAAGATTTGGCTCTGTCTGACTACCCCTTGTAGCAGATCTTTGGATCTCTTAATTCTATAAATTAAAATCTAAACATAAATGAATGGTGAAGTCAACTAATCCTATTAAATGATAAACGTTGTTCCTGCTTATATATTTATTGTAGATTTAAAAAAAAAGCTTTATGTTACGAAGTTTACATTTGCTAAGTAAGGTTACAAATCATTTGCCCAACTCTGTCCCTTATTATGAGTGCACGGTCTAATATCAATAACGCTAAGTGGCTAACATAATCCACGTACCAAACACTAGAAGACACTACATTCAAAGATGATCTGCGGTGGTGTGGAACCTCAGTGGAAATAAGCTAACGTGATCACAACTGTTTAGCTTTTACAGCCCTAATAAGCCGAATCAATTTGCGATATCACCGTATGTACTGCGTCCGGTGCGTCGAAGTGATGGTTCTCGTACTCGTCTGCGACGAAGGAAGAACTCCAGCCACAAAATAAACTCTCTCAAAGAGTAGGACAGTTAAAGGCGGTCCTCTGACTACCTTACTCTGATACTGTCTTCTCCTCTCTGTGTTCTACAGACGAGAAACGCGTACACCCAGCCGCAAGGACGGAATTCAGATAACGTCTCAACGAAAGTATAGGCAGAAGAAGTGCTCTCAGTCACTAAACGCTGCGTACTCAACGACGACTTCCAACCTGGAGGCGAAGTCCAGAATCGTATGAGTGCACAACAGTACAGTGCGTAACTGTTCTTACTACAAAATCTCGTGAGAGCAAAGACAGCAAGTCCGTCCGTACCAACAAGAAGCTGATACTGAGCGACCGTCACACACGGGAGCTCAAAACGGAAGACCGCGTCTCTCCAGTGCTGGCTTCCCAGCAAGGCTTGGCTCCCCACCATCGTAATTCCGAAAACGAATCATATTCCTGAAACAACGGAATATTCTCCCTCTCTACAGATTCTTCCGAACGCCGGCCAACCATATTTTAGTCTTCTGTCGTCCAGCGCGGAAAGTTTGCGAGGAAGTACCTATACTCTTACAATGGTACGCTTCTGAGTAAAAATCCTTGGAAATAACCCAGCCTGCGTGGTTTCCGAGGTGCAGCTTCTTCGTTCCCCTAACCTGCGTCCAAGATTTTCAGCGTTTCTGGAGTATAATCCTTCCCGTTCGGCTACAAACCGGCCGGTCGCGACTCCATAGTGCTGTGTTTAAGCAGGACCAACACACCTGTATGGGCCTTCCACCCAGGGATTCAGTTCCGCCAGCCGTTTGATTTCCACTGGCATTCCAATTTCTACTAGTACAGGCAATCATTCATTACGCCGTTTTCATAATAAAGACACTCCGTCATCTTTCATGCAATAAGCGTTAACAATTATTTACAAGACGAACGTGATAATGTCAGTCTCCTTTACATATTCATATATACGATGTACAACCTATCACATGATACCTAATTGTGTTTGTAGATCACAGCAAAGTATGTGGCTGAGTTCTTGTAAGGTGCGAAATTATAGCCACCTTACACCACATTTCAACAAAAATCTGGTCTCCTCCACATGCCTTGTAATTCTTTTGTCCTTTGATGGAGCTTCCTACTTTTTGGAAAGTTAGAGAGTATAGTTTGTTAGTTTCTGTTTTTATTGGGGTATTTAAGTTGATTCGTAAGAATTCTTAAGGCTGTTCACAATTCAAAAGTTTATTAAGTTCTTTTGCAATGATTTCAGCATTTTATTTGTTACTTTGTACCATACCTAGCTCTTCATCTTTCAGTACTACCGAAGGGGGTTCACACTTTTATAGTTGTTTCCCAAAGATTTTGTAGTACATCCCGGGATTGGTTTTGTGATAATTATCTTGTATGGAGTTTAATATGTCTTTATGGAATCCTCTCTTAAGTCTGCTAGTGTTTTGTATGAATTTTAACTTTCATTTTTGAGTTTGATGGCATTTTCCTCTGTTTTCTGCGTCTAGAGCTTTAACCATGCTTGCTGTCTTTCTTCGTGGAATTTGTCACTTTATGGTGTCCACTATGCACGTTTTCTTCGTGGGTTCAAGAGAGCTAGATTCTCGGCCTCCTCTTTTGAGAGTTTGTACGAGTCTTTTAAATCATCTATTAATTAATGGTTTGTCATGTTTGATCAGCTGATGTAGATGTTACCACCTGTTTGTCTTGTTAGTTTATCATTCTTATTCTTTAATTGAGTGAATTTCGTTTTAATTTTAGCTAAGTAGTGGCCGGAGCCAGTGTTTACTTTTTTCAGTACTTTAAGATTGTAGATTTCCTTATGGAAATTTTTGTCCATGCAGACGTGGTCTAGCTGCTACTCTCCTTTCCTTCGTTCTGGAAGCTTCCATGTTTTACGTTTACTGGACTTCGTACTGAAATACGTTGATTTAGGTATTGTTTTTCTTCTTTAGGGACATCAGCTTAACATATGTCTCAAATCGACATGATTATTTGGATAGATGAGCCAAAATATTTGTTTATAATAACAAATCTTTATTTACTACAGACTGTTTCGGCATTTATCGCCATGGTCAAGTACCTGCGAGCACAGTTTTGGTGACAGCGTGTGTAAATTTGATTTTGGTTAGTAGAATAATATCGCTGTTCATCTGCATAATCTTTATAAATATATAACGTCGTTAGAGTGGAACTGTCAAACTACTGTCACACCGTAATTAACGTTTTGTTTTCAATATATTGCGTCATTTAGCATTTTATTAAAACTGTGACAGTTATAACACAGTTCAGTAACTACTAAAATGGACGTCACATCAGGCTAGACATGAGTACAATACAGTCGCTTCAATATAGGTGACATTCACGGTTATACACACTCTCACCAAAATTGTATTCGCAGGTACTTGACAACGCCGATAAATGCCGAAACGGTTTGTCGTAAATAAAGACTTGTTATTATAAGCAGCTATTTTGATACATCTAATCAAATAGATATTGTTTTGTTCCCTGCAGAGTTCTGCAAGTCTTTAATAAGTCTTGTTTGTAAAGTTAAGTGCACTGCATTCAAAGATTTCTGCGTTCGTTTTATTTATTCTGTTCTCAGTGTATTCGAATCGGTCCCAAAATTTATCTTCCTTGAGAATGTTTTTTCATTTGTAGGAGCATTACCATTTATAATTGTGTAAGTTTACTCATTGCTTTAAAAGTCAATAGTGCAGTTCTTGGTGAGAATCCTCGAAAATCAGTTATTGAATCTATTAATTTTATGCTCACTATAATTGCTGCTCCAAATTGGGGACACTTCTTAATGACCCTCTGTTCTAGTTTCCCATTATAAATTCTATGTCCTAGTGATTGGAACTGGTACTCTATCAGATGTCTCATTTCTTGGAGCACAATTATTAAAATTTTTTGTTTATTAATTCGCCTGCGAAATTCTTGAGTTTTGCCATCTTAAGTAGTGAGTTTATGTTGTGTGCTACTATATAGTTTATTTGCTTATGTTGCAACTTCGTTTTGTGTGTTAGAGTACATTTGGGTGCTTGCAAACACTTCGATTCGTTGGTGTATCCTAGTTAGCTACCCACTGCATCCGACGTACCCTTTACCTGCCTTTTCCGGCAGGACGGTGATATTTTTTCCCTAAAAGACGTTTCCATATCTGACTTTCAGTGGTAATTAAAAGATAACAGTAGGGTTAGAGTGTGGCGCACACCCTGCGAAATCATGGACCGAAGTTGTCAATAAGGCACTGTGCAATCTCGTGGTGGCTCCTTAATGGAGTGGGCTGTGTTTGCACGGAATGGACACAGTCTTACAGAGCCGATCATCGACTGGAAATGGTTATTTTCAGCTAATCGGAGACAATTTTCAGCCATTCATGGATTTCATGTTCCCAAACGTCGATGGAATTTTTAGGATGACAATGCGCCAAGTCACCGGGCCACACTTGTTCGCGATTGGTCAAAAGAACATTCTGGGCAATTCGAGCGAATGATATGGCCACCCAGATCGTCCGACATGAATCCCATCAAATATTTATGGGACATATTCGAGAATAGTTTGTGCACAAAATCCTGCACCGTCAACATTATCGCAGTCATGGACGACTATACTGGCAGCATGGCTCATTTCTGCGCGGGGGGGGGGGGGGGGACTTCCTGTTGAGTCCATGCCACGTCGATTCAGTTGACTACGCGAGACTACTGAGCCTGCTGCAGCGCTCCTCGTGTTCTATTTACGTACTGAATGTCGTCTGTCTCGACTGATTGCTATCGTTCACACGTCGGCGCTGAAGTTGCGTTTGTTATGAGAGAGCTGTCTGCTGTGCAGTTTGGCAACTGAACAGTGAAAGTGATGGTGAAAGTGAGGTTAGGAGGAGGGACTATCCTTGAAAAAAGAAGAAATAAAAGAGGGGACAAGTGCGATTAGGACTCGAGTATTTAGGGTCCGTACAAATTTAGCTATGTCTATTGGTAGTTCATATCCATACCTGGCAAAATATCTTTCCCGGGAATACCAAGACTGTATCAATATCTCTAAAGTCGTTCCTGACGTCAGCCCGGACACACAAAAAGAAGCGAGATGAGACCTTCAGTTCAAATGTTTGAAGAAAGAAAATGTAATAAGGTATTTTTTATGTAATTACTAAAAGATGCCTACTCTTTCATTTTGTTTTTGTTTGCAGTAATATTTTTCTATTATGATTTTAACGAGGATGAATACAAAGTAAGTTCTACTGGCAAGAAGATTTAACGATTTTCGTTTTCGATTTTTTTTCTTTTACTTATGTCGTGGAACGTTGCTTCTTGTCAAATTTCATGGTTCTAGGTTAATGAGAAGTACTTTGTAGCTTTTGATGAGTAAGTCTGCGAGTCTAAAAGTATGTGACGTAAATGACCGTATTTTTTATCTGAATTAACTTCGAAGCTTAAATGTGTTACATCACAATCGACTGTAGATCGTAATGTGTGGCATAAATTTGAACTGATACATCTATCCCTCAACAAACGGAAAGACAGACAGTCGGGAAAAAAAAAACGCGTGACATAAGTACAAATTAACAATTTTCAGATGTTTTCCTTTACTTTTACTGTGAAACCTGGTTTGTTGCCAAATTTATGGTTCTAGGTCACTGGGAAGTACGCTGTTGGTCTTGGTGAGAGAGTTTGCGATTATCAAAATGTTGTTGTTTTGTTCTTCAGTCCAGAGACTGGTTTGATGCAGCTCTCAATGCTACTCTATCGTGTGCAAGCTTCTTCATCTCCCAGTACCTACTGCAACTTACATCCTTCTGAATCTGCTTAGTGTATTCGTCTCTTGGTATCCCTCTACGATTTTTACCCTCCACGCTGCCCTCCGATACTAAATTGGTGATCCCTTGATGCCTCAGAACATATCCTACCAACCGATCCCTTCTTCTAGTCAAGTTGTGCCACAAATTTCTCTTCTCCCCGATTCTGTTCAATATCTCCTCATTAGTTATGTGATCTACCCATCTAATCTTCAGCATTCTTCTGTAGCACCACATTTCGAAAGCTTCTATTCTCTTCTTGTCTAAACTATTTATCAGCCACGTTTCACTTCCATACATGGCTACACGCCATACAAATACTTTCAGAAACGAATTCCTGACACTTAAATCTATACTCGATGTTAACAAATTTCTCTTCTTCAGAAACGCCTTCCTTGCCATTGCCAGTCTACATTTCATATCCTCTCTATTTCGACCATCATCAGTTATTTTGCTCCCCAAATAGCAAAACCGATTTACTACTTTAAGTGCCTCATTACCTAATCTACACTCCTGGAAATGGAAAAAAGAACACATTGACACCGGTGTGTCAGACCCACCATACTTGCTCCGGACACCGCGAGAGGGCTGTACAAGCAATCATCACACGCACGGCATAGCGGACACACCAGGAACCGCGGTGTTGGCCGTCGAATGGCGCTAGCTGCGCAGCATTTGTGCACCGCCGCCGTCAGTGTCAGCCAGTTTGCCGTGGCATACGGAGCTCCATCGCAGTCTTTAACACTGGTAGCATGCCGCGACAGCGTGGACGTGAACCGTATGTGCAGTTGACGGACTTTGAGCGAGGGCGTATAGTGGGCATGCGGGAGACCGGGTGGACGTACCGCCGAATTGCTCAACACGTGGGGCGTGAGGTCTCCACAGTACATCGATGTTGTCGCCAGTGGTCGGCGGAAGGTGCACGTGCCCGTCGACCTGGGACCGGACCGCAGCGACGCACGGATGCACGCCAAGACCGTAGGATCCTACGCAGTACCGTAGGGGAACGCACCGCCACTTCCCAGCAAATTAGGGACACTGTTGCTCCTGGGGTATCGGCGAGGACCATTCGCAACCGTCTCCATGAAGCTGGGCTACGGTCCCGCACACCGTTAGGCCGTCTTCCGCTCACGCCCCAACATCGTGCAGCCCGCCTCCAGTGGTGTCGCGACAGGCGTGAATGGAGGGACGAATGGAGACGTGTCGTCTTCAGCGATGAGAGTCGCTTCTGCCTTGGTGCCAATGATGGTCGTATGCGTGTTTGGCGCCGTGCAGGTGCCACTGGTGATCGTCGAGGGGACACTGAATAGTGCACGGTACATCCAAACCATCATCGAACCCATCGTTCTACCATTCCTAAACCGGCAAGGGAACTTGCTGTTCCAACAGGACAATGCACGTCCGCATGTATCCCGTGCCACCCAACGTGCTCTAGAAGGTGTAAGTCAACTACCCTGGCCAGCAAGATCTCCGGATCTGTCCCCCATTGAGCATGTTTCGGACTGGATGAAGCGTCGTCTCACGCGGTCTGCACGTCCAGCACGAACGCTGGTCCAGCTGAGGCGCCAGGTGGAAATGGCATGGCAAGCCGTTCCACAGGACTACATCCAGCATCTCTACGATCGTCTCCATGGGAGAATAGCAGCCTGCATTGCTGCGAAAGGTGGATATACACTGTACTAGTGCCGACATTGTGCATGCTCTGTTGCCTGTGTCTATGTGCCTGTGGTTCTGTCAGTGTGATCATGTGATGTATCTGACCCCAGGAATGTGTCAATAAAGTTTCCCCTTCCTGGGGCAATGAAATCACGGTGTTCTTATTTCAATTTCCAGGAGTGTAATTCCCTCAGCGTCACCGGACTCAGTTCGAGTACATTCTATTATTCTCGTTTTGCTTTAGTTGATGTTCATCTTGTATCCTCCTTTCAAGACACTGTCCATTCCGTTCAACTGCTCTTGCAGGTCCTTTGCTGACTCTGACAGAATCACGATGTCGTCGGCGAAGCTCAAAGTTTTTATTTCTTCTCCATTGACTTTAATTCCTACTCCAAATTTTTCTGTTGTTTTCTTTACTGCTCGCTCAATATACAGATTGAATAACATCGGGGATAGGCTATAACTCTGTCTCACTCCCTTCCCAACCACTGCTGCCCTTTCATGCCCCTCGACTGTTATAAAATAAGTGACGTAAATGACGGTATCTTTTCATTATATTGCATTGTGAAACGTGGCTACACTGAGCCACTGCGCCAGAGATTGCGCCAAAGAGTATTATTAAGCCGCCTACACAGTGCTTGGAGAGAACTCGTAGTAGTCAGTGCTTGTCGAGAGCTCGTAGTAGTCAGTGCCTGTCGAGGACTCGGGGTAGTCTGTGCTGAGATGTTGTAGCAGAGAGTGTTTGTTGAGATGTGCTATTAGGCAGTGCTTGCTGAGATGTGATATTGGAGAGTTCTGGTTGAGATGTGATAGTAGCGAGTCGGTGTGAGATATAATGTAAGGATTAGAGTGATTTTCATCAATATAAATGAGGTAATAAACTCCGTTTCTTTTTATTTCAGTGTCCTAAATAATGCGTCATTACAGGTTCAGTCAACAAAGCATCTGGCGTGTGTTCTTGTATTAGAGTTTAAATCTGCTTTCTTGCGCAATTATAGTATTTCTAATTTTCTTTTATCACGTCAGTAGAATTGGTATTTAAAAATTCTTGTCTTGTTGAAGAAGAACCGTGCCAGATGTGCGTTGAGTCATACTTCCACATACAGAACAGTTATACTTGTGCTTTGGTTTAGTAGGTTTTATAGTTGCTGGGGACTTAATTAATTAACTGTGTTTACGAAAATTTTCTTTCATTGTTTGTTGTTATTCTATGCAGTCAGATTGCGTAATAATACTAGTCAGGGCCAACCGTTTACGAGACATAGCGTAATCGGACAAACAGCTACCAAAAACCAAAAAATATTCGCATTTTATTTAATTAAGCCCCCATGCACGTGGCGACTGCTGCTTTGGATCGTCCCTTGGAATCTTCTGACTGTAAAAATAGTAGACAGTAGTATTGTTGTAGTAAGTTGTAGTTTAGTAATTGTAGTCTATTTTGCTTGTGTAGATTTGGTAATTGTCATTCTTCTAATGGTATTTTTTTTCTCAGAATTTGATTTGTTGTCTTGTATACGCGTTTGACAATTTAGTGCTATTATTTCAATTGTTCGATTAATCGTGTTTGAGGGAAACTTTTCATGTAAATGGTATTGTTGGAGATAAAGAGTCATTGTGTGTAATTTTCGTACAGTGACGAGTTTTGTATATTTTGTAAATGATTACGCGATCGATGAAAAAGGCAAAAATGATGAATAGTGAGAATAACGAAATTGTTGACATGGCGAACTCGCCAACACAGGACAACAGTATGATGAATAATGGAGTTGAAAACAATTTAATAAGTCGGGAAGACAGTCCGGAACCATTTCAAAATTTTTCTCAATTAGAAAATTCACAGAATATGAGATTAACGATAGAAGATTCTGAAATAGTATCGAACACAGATAGCTTTACAGCTATGACGAAGGAATCTGGTTTTGCGGGAAATGTTCGGGGCGAAAAGAATTTTGAAACAGTTAACATGGAGCAGTTGATGAGTGCAATATTAAATTTGGGATCTCGGTTAGACTCACAAAAGGGAACAATGGAAAAACGGTTAGACTCACTGGGATCACAAATGGGAACAATGGAAACACGGTTAGACTCACTTGGATCACAGTTAGGATCTGAATTAAAAACAGAGATAGGAACAATTAAAACAGAGATGGGAACTTTGGAAACACGGATAGATTCACGAATAGGGACATGTTTCAAAAATATGAAAGATGAATTAAAGAAAGAAATCAGAGAAGAAGTATAACCGATTTTGAATGCTCACAATAATAGATTAATTGCAGTAGAGATTAGACAAAGGGAACAGGATAGAGAACAGGAAGAAAGAGATCGCGTGATTGTACAGAAATTTTCGGAGTTAAATTTACAACGTGCAAAAGATAAGGAAGAAATATTTGAGAGAATCGAGGAATCCGTACCAAATGACAGATTAAATAACCTAACACAACAGTATGAACAGTTAACTACTAAATGTGTTAATACTGAAACCCGAGTCGCGACACTTACGGAAGACGTAAATAAACAGAAAGAACAAATAGGTGATTTATCGGAAAGAGTTGAGGAGATTTCAGATAAACTGACAAGTCTTAGTTTAAGTGGGGACAGAGATTCAGATGATACAGCACCATTGCCATTTGCAGAAACCGAAGAGTATCAGAACATAAATAAGCATGTTGAAAATCAGGGAAAATTTAATGAAGGCGTGAAAAGGGAATTTGAGGCATTACGAAAGCAAGTCAAACAGATCGAAGGCGAAATTGTAGTAAAAGACAGCAAAAGAAATTTGGAATCACAGATAGCAGAGGGGTTTGAAGAAAATAATTTGTTTCATTTACGGGATGCGACAAGAGAGCGCCAGGCGCGCGAACTTGACAATAATCGTCATTGGGACTGGGACAGACGCGGTAGGTCTTTGTCGCCACGAGGCGAAAACTTTGACTATAAACACTTTTTGACTGTTCGGAAATTTAAGATCTTCCGCAATTCTAAGAATGACACACATCCATGTGCCTGGTTAGATCAATTTATGTACGCACTTCCACCAAATTGGCCACTAAGTCACAAACTGGAATTTATGTGTGGATATTTAGAAAACGAACCGGCGACGCGGATGCGCGCACTCATTAGAGATTGTAATAATCTAAATGATTTTTATCATGCATTTCTATCGGCATATTGGTCCGAAAACACACAAGACAGAGTCAAACATAGTCTGATTATGCAGCGTAATTTTAAACAGTCTGAGTTCCGCACGCCGGCAGAATACTTCGAAGACATGATTCGAAAGAATCAGTTCCTGTCCAACCCTTACAGCCCGACTGAATTAATCCGCATTTGTTTGACTAAGCTGCCACAATCCATAAGACAAATTGCTTTAGCCGGAAGATGTAAAGACGACATTGAGACCTTTAAGACTTTGCTTCAAGAACTCGAGTATGACAACGACGATGGGACTTCCTGTAATTTTTTCAGTAACAGTAATTACAATAGATTTTCAGAGAAAAGGGATAGTGATCGGAACGGGCGTTATATGGGTAATGTTGAGAATGACAGACGTAACAGACAGGACAATAGATACCAGCCCTATGACAATAACAGACGTTCTAACAGAAATTACACAGACAATTACAATAGCGGTAATTCGTACCGGAATGATCAATCATACGGAAACAGTAATCGGTATCATCAGGACAGAATTTATTCATACAGTAATAGAAATTCTTACTACAGAAATAACCAGGGTAGTAGATACAACAATAATTTCAGAAGTGACAGTCGAAATTACACAAGAAGTAGTTATGCAGACAGACAGGAAAACAGAAATTTTAATAACAGACACAGCCAAGAATTTGCATCTGACAGACAGGAAGGACCCAATTGGCATCCTCCACGTGACAGAACTTCAGAGAGACAAGTGCAAATCGTAGAAATTGATCCGCGAAATGACGCGAATACTCAAAGACGTGACGCAAACAATCGACAATGACTTGCAGCTTCGGCTTCTGGCAGCAATATAGACGGTTCAGAAAGTAATGACACTACGACTTTACACTACGTACGCCTGGAAGACATGAGAGACATTTTGCTAGACGAAAAGGAAAATAATGTAGACGCATTTTTACACCCTGTTATTGAAGTATGTGTGGGTAAGAATAAGTTCACTGCAATTTTAGATTCTGGGAGCCCATTGAATGTCATTAGTGAATCAGTTTTTCGTATATGTGAAAGAACTATTGCCTGTCCTGTGTTACCTATTTCTAAAACTACAATTCGAGGTGCTATTTCTGGAAAAAGTGTGGAAGTCAAACAACAGACAAATTTAAATTTCATTTGTCAAGGATACGAATTTTCTGCTAATTTTATTATTGTTCCATTACTCAGTACACAAATTATATTAGGTATGGAGTTTCTTAACGTACATAAGGCAATTTTGAACTTTAAAGAAGGAAGTGTGAATTTGACTGTTGCGGGAATGCCGAAATGTTTGAAATTTTTCGAGTGTTTAACAAGATCTCAGTCAGATACAAAATGTTTAAGGTTTCTTACTTCTGATGTTTTCGTTGAGCATTATGACGACAATGTGTTCATTCATGACAATGACAATAAATACAGGGACGCGATGGATGATATAATTAATAGCGAAGAATTAATTAATGAAAAGGTTAAGAAAGCTGAAGTGCCAGATGACATTGCAAGAGAAGAGCTGCACCACATTTTGACTTCACATGCTACAGTATTTAGTCATCAGACAGGAACTATACAAGGCTTACAATATTTATTTAAAGTAAAAGAACACACACACACCACTTCGCGGGAAAACATACGCTATTCCATTGGCATACAGAGACAAGGTTAAGAATGAACTTCAGTACATGTTAGATCAGGGCATTATTGAGCCTGCAGTCAGTCCTTATACCAGCCCATTACACGTTGTTCTTAAAAAGGATGGGTCAATTCGTTTGGTTCTGGATTCCAGACAGATAAATAATATCATCATTCCTGAAACTGACCGCCCACAAAATTTAGATGAACTTCTTCAACATTTCCATGGAATTAAAGTTTTATCCACGATTGATATGCGCGCAAGTTTTTGGCAAATAGAACTCCACCCTGATTGTAGAAAATACACAGCCTTTTTAGCCTTTGGTAACTGTTACCAGTTTCTGAAATTACCGTTTGGACTTACTGTATCTTCAGCAGCATTCATTCGTAGCTTAAATGAAATTTTACCTGTTTATCTTCGTGACAATGTTGCTTCATATGTTGACGATATTCTTGTTGCTAAACATTCTTAGAGTGAGCACAACAAAATTTTGGATTCATTGTTACGTATCTTTGCAAGAGTTGGCATTACTGTGAACTTGGAAAAATCTGAATTTGGTCGTTCTCAGGTGAAATTTCTCGGTCACATTATTTCTACAGAAGGTATTCTTCCTGATCCAGAGAAATTAGACGCTATTCGTAACTATGCTGTTCCTACCACTAAACGTGATGTTCGTAGTTTCCTTGGTGTCTGTAATTTTCTTAGACGCTTTGTTAGATTGGACGATTTGGCCACACCTCGTTTATGTGAACTATCTGGAAAGAAATCTAATTGGTGTTGGGATGAGGAAGCTCAGTCAGAATTTGAACAGCTTCGTGATGCTTTAGTTCCTGCTCCACTTCTTTCACATCCGGATTTATCTAAAGATTTTTGTTTGGCGACGGACTCATCATACAAGGGCCTAGGTGCACATTTATTTCAAGAGAGAGAAGAAAACGGCGTTGTAGTACAGAAAACTATTGCATTTGGAAGTCGTGTTCTTTCTAAATCAGAAAAGAGTTATTCGATTACGGAACTTGAAGCTTTGGCTGTTGTTTGGGCTTTCACAAAATTTCGCACATTTTTGTTTGGCAGACATACTAAGGTTTACACCGATCATCGAGCTCTGGAATTTCTTATGTCGACAAAATTAACTCATGGCAGATTGTCACGATGGGCATTGTACCTACAGGAATTTGACTTTAGTATTGTTTACATACAGGGTTCTTCAAATATTGTTGCTGATGCTTTATCACGTGCACCTATGGGTTTGAAACAAAGTGCTGAAGAGGATTGCATAGAAAACAATTATTGTTTGATGTATATTCAAGGTGTTGCGTTTGAGAACTTTATTTCGTCTTCGCTCCAGGACATCGCTAAGGAACAAAATAAGGATCCAATCTGGAAGGACATTAAGGAGAAGTGGAGGTGAAAGGAAAGCGTAGCGATTAGACAGCATTATTTAGTCCGCAATGACATTCTTTTTAAACGAAAATCGGTCGACAACTCTGTTTGGTTAGTTTGTATTCCTGATGAGTGGGTTAATAAGCTGATTTGGTATACGCATTTCAGTTATGCACACTTTGGTCCCAGAAAATGCTTTCATAAATTACGGGAAAATTGCTACTTCAGTAATATGGAAAAACGTATTCGATCTGTTCTGGCCAAATGCAAATTATGTCAAAAGGCTAAGCCGCCAACAGTTTCTCACAGAGCACCGTTGTTTCCTATCATTCCAGCGAAATTAAAGGAGATGGCTGCAGTCGATTTGTTCGGTCCAGTGGTTCGTTCTACTAATGGTTTTGCGTACATTTTCGTAGCAGTGGAGTTGACGTCAAAATATGTGTGTTTTACACCTTTACGCAAAGCAACAGCTCGTTCAGTATCTAACGCTTTCATCAAACATTTTCTTAAAGAAGTTGGTCATGTTGATAAGGTTATATCAGATAATGGATCACAGTTTCGTTCTAAAATTTGGCTTCGTACTCTACGGCGTCGTAAAATTAAACCAATTTTCATTTCACTTTTTCACCCTCAATCTAACGCTTCAGAGAGATGGATGAAGGAAATCAATAAATTGTGTCGTCTTTATTGTCATCAGAATCACAGAACGTGGGATCAGTATCTTCATATTTTTCAAAACATTCTGAATGAACTTCCTAATGATTCAACTTCTTTACCGCCTATATTGATATTAAAAAACAAAGCACCGACAAATCGCATATCTGAAATCGTTCCTTTTCCGCCTTCACGGAAACTGCGGCATTCTGAAGTTGTCAACCTGGCTCTGCAAAATATTGCATCTGCGGCTGCTAGAAGAGAGAAATCAGCTAAGCGTCCTGGTCGTTTAAAAATCTTGTCAGTTGGTCAGAAGGTGTTAAGTAAGTCCCACCGTTCGTCTCACAAAGGAAAAGGCTTGTGTCGCAAATTTTTTCTGCTTTATAACGGTCCATATAGAATTCGCAAAATTATTCATGATAACGCTGTCGAAGTAGAAACTCTTAAATCACGACGCTCTAAGGGAATACATCATATATCAAACGTCAAAATTTTTGTGGAATGACATACTTGTGAGAAACTAACAGCTACATGTAAACACGCAGAGAGTACAAGGATACCGCGCTGTGTTTTGGCGGCGGCATATACTCAAAGCAACAGTGAAGTCTGCGCGCCGCACAAGGCAGTCGTTGACCGCAAACAATTACTTCCTACGTCACGCGCCTACAGCTGATCGAGCGCTCAGTGCGAATGCACTGACAGCCGTAAACAAATACACAGTTTAATTTCTCCGATTAAATTCTGTATAAAGCTATAATGACTCGATGAATTCTGTTATTAACATTCAGTATTTTTCAGGATACGGTTGTATAAAATATTTAAGAACTTCAGGTAAATTCTGTGCGGCTCTCTGACGTTAAGAGGACGTGCTATCGAGAAAATTTCAGAAATAATGTAATTTCCAAGAAGAAACTAATAAACTAAAAAAGGTAACTATTAATTGAGTTCATTTTTCAGGTAACATAGTTCCACTTAGGTACGTACTTAGACGTAATTTGCTGCTCGCGATTATGTGATTCATACTTGTGCTAATTTCATGTTCTATGAATTTACGTGTGAAGCGACGTGCTTGCATACATTTGCTGATTTTTGTCAATGTTTTATTAATGAACAGGATTGTTATTTGTATGTATTATGCATCGCTTGGCTGCTATGCTTTTCCACTGATGTCATATTTTTTTTTTTAATTATGTGCCTGCTGTGCTTATTTATTTAAATTATAATTGTCACCTGATTAATTGTGCTGACTGTGATTATGTATGTAAGTTATACTTTGTGATTTATCTGCTTGCGCCTTCATGTTTACTGATTAAGATTACATATGAACACTTATTTGCTTATGCTGATATGATGCTAATGACCTGTTTGCTGCTATGCGTATGGATTGCATATTTATACATTTCTGTTTGTTGTCTTAACTACTCTTTAAATTGGTGTATAGAAATGCTGATATACTGTGTACGAACATAGAGTTTAGGTCACACTATGGTATTAATTACAGATTGTTCGCTTGGCAGAGCCTCGTTGTAGAATTTGTGCTGCATCCACTTGTTGACATTCTGTTCTCTACTGGTATATTTACTCGCTATTGCATGTTTTGCTTACTCTCAGTGCCTTATATTTTAAGATAAGAAAATGAACTGCTATAATTCGACGAACAACATTAGTACAAGAATCTTCATAGAAGTCACATGAGCCGGAGGTTTTATGGAAGCTGTATAAATGTATGCTAATAGGAAGGAAGCTAACGACATGACATACCAAAACTAGGTTTAGACCATTGACAATTATTACACTGCATTTTTCGTGAGCAATTGAAATAGGAAGTGACACTTGACACAAGAAATACTCCACATGTTTGCTTCTGTTTGCCATAATTCTTGAAGTGGTGTACACACTGTGAAATATTATGATCATTCACATTCCGTAATCGTACTTAATTACTGAGAGTTATTCGAACTAAGTCTGTTAGAGGTCATGTATGCATTTCTTTGTTTATAATTCATAATGAGTAGAAGATTTGGGTCAGACGGATTACACAGAGGTTGTGTGTTGACAATGTGTCTTCAGATTGTATGGGAGGATGAACTGAAGTTTGCACTAGGATTTTATCTGTACTTGTTCGAGGAGACTGACTAGAGGTAAGAGTTGTGTTGGAAGTGAGATGATATTGGCAATAAGGTTCATATGTATCGACGTATTGAAGAGGTATTATTGAGGTATAGAGATTATATGAAGTTGATGATTATTGGAGTTTTTGTGGACAAGAGGTAAGGTAAATGATATTGATGATAAGATTTATATGTATCGACGTAAGAGGTATTATTGAAGTATTGAGATTTAGTGATGCTAATGATTATTGGAGTTTTGGTGTATAAGAGGTGAAGTAAGTGAGGTGCATATTTTTTTTTGTTGGTCTTGTGGAACAAGGAGGATGAAGATAGCAGACTAGAACACTAAAGTAGAAGGAAGATAGTCTATACACACACTTTGTTAAATCACTAAGCAGTATATAACTTTTTTTTGAAGAGAGGAAGTATTTGCATATCTTGGCTCACTGACAGTTGTTCAACTACAGTACATTTGATCTGGCTTGGCAAACATTGATCTTAACATGATGACTATGACGTTGACTAACTATTATTGACTGTTATAGATTGCTGCCACTACTACTTGATACACAAGATGAACATCAGATTTTGACAGAATTGCATTTACACAGTTAACACTATTCAATTACACAGTAGTACTTAATGTGGATGAAAGATGAGTGAGTGTGTTTCGTGTGTTTTCCTTTCCTAATCCTACCCACCTATCTCCTAAATATTACTTTATTTGTTTGTAGTGGCTTGCACTGACACCCATAAATATTATAGGTTTACTGGTATTTGTGTATTTGTAATAGTTAATACGACAATTATCTGATATCATTTTTGTGTTTATTAGAATTTATATGTTTAGTGTGTAAAAGCATTTGTATGTGTATTCAAACTATTGTTCATGCCTGAACTGTTTGATTAGTGATGGTGAATATTATGGACTATTACCTGCACTTTTCAACATGATGTGTGACACTTAGAAATGTTTAATTTCTGCTGATGAACTGTGTGATCAGTGATAGTGAATATTATGGACTGTTACTTGTACTTTTTCTACATGATTGGTGCCACTAGGACATGTTTAAGTTCTGCTGATGAACAGTGTGATTAGTGATAGTGAATATCATGGACTGCTCTCTGGACCTGCTCATCATTACTGGGTGCCACAGATGAAACTGCTTCTACTGAAATGAAGTCACTTGTTGGTGTCTGCACATGCTCAACATTGCTGGGTGCCACTGATGAACTGCTTCTACTGAAATGATGTTACTTCTTGCTGTCTGCACCTACTCAACATTGCTGGGTGCCACTGATGGATTGCTTTTTACTGAAATAATGTGACTTGTTGCTGTGTGCACCTGCTCAACATTACTGGGTGCACAGATGGAGCTACTTCTATGGAAATGATGTCACCTGTCGGCGTCTGCACCTGCCCAACTTTACTGGGTGCCACTGATGAACTGCTTCTACTGAAATAATGTGACTTGTTGCTGTGTCTACCTGCTCAACACTACTAGGTGCAACAGATGGAACTGTTTCTACTGAGATAATGTCACTTGTTGGTGTCTGCACCTGCTCAACATTGCTGGGTGCCACTGATGGACTGCTTCTACTGAAATGATGTCACTTGTTGGTGTCTGCACCTCCTCAACATTGCTGGGTGCCACTAATGGAACTGCTTCTGCTGAGAAATGTGACTTGTTGCTGTGTGTACCTGCTCAACTTTACTGGGTGCCACTGATGGACTGCTTCTACTGAAAAGATGTCACCTGTAGGTGTCTTTTTTGTATAAACTAATCATTGAAGCATTTTATGTGAACATTTGTATAAACTGATTTTTTGTGTATTGTGTGAACTCTTATGTAAAGTCACATGTATGAAAAGAAGTTGTATTGCTTACTGTATTTCATATATTAGGTTATTGAAAGGCCAGTGCAAAGCCAAAATTTTAACTAATTATGTGATATTTAGGTATTAATATTATCTTTTGTTTTGTCTGTATTTTTGTGGACGAATTTGGTGGTATTTTCACCACCAATGCTGTCAAAAATACCATCAAATTCTGGCCTGTGGAGGAGGGGCATATGAAAGGTGGCTACACTGAGCCACTGCGCCAGAGATTGCGCCAAAGAGTATTATTAAGCCGCCTACACAGTGCTTGGAGAGAACTCGTAGTAGTCAGTGCTTGTCGAGAGCTCGTAGTAGTCAGTGCCTGTCGAGGACTCGGGGTAGTCTGTGCTGAGATGTTGTAGCAGAGAGTGTTTGTTGAGATGTGCTATTAGGCAGTGCTTGCTGAGATGTGATATTGGAGAGTTCTGGTTGAGATGTGATAGTAGCGAGTCGGTGTGAGATATAATGTAAGGATTAGAGTGATTTTCATCAATATAAATGAGGTAATAAACTCCGTTTCTTTTTATTTCAGTGTCCTAAATAATGCGTCATTACAGGTTCAGTCAACAAAGCATCTGGCGTGTGTTCTTGTATTAGAGTTTAAATCTGCTTTCTTGCGCAATTATAGTATTTCTAATTTTCTTTTATCACGTCAGTAGAATTGGTATTTAAAAATTCTTGTCTTGTTGAAGAAGAACCGTGCCAGATGTGCGTTGAGTCATACTTCCACATACAGAACAGTTATACTTGTGCTTTGGTTTAGTAGGTTTTATAGTTGCTGGGGACTTAATTAATTAACTGTGTTTACGAAAATTTTCTTTCATTGTTTGTTGTTATTCTATGCAGTCAGATTGCGTAATAATACTAGTCAGGGCCAACCGTTTACGAGACATAGCGTAATCGGACAAACAGCTACCAAAAACCAAAAAATATTCGCATTTTAATTAAGCCCCCATGCAATTGTGAGTGGGGCCGTGATGTCTTGCCCTTCGGTTGATGTAAGACAGCTCCAAACGGTGAGGTAGCGTCACTAGATCATCACCTGAACGAGCATTATACCCAGACGACAGTAGGTTCCTGAGCTAGATAAGCTCGAGAGGAGTCACGTAGTGGGGCTACGGCAGGCTGGGTCATTATCCGTTGAAATGCGCGCCACACCAGTCGTACGGACACCACAATTGTTCCGTGTTGGACATGTAGAACTCGTACTTCCGACACGCACCACAAGGAGGGAGCAGGGACGGATTGTCCGCCACGTGCGTACAGATCCAGTGGCAACGATCGGGGCCATTCAGCGGGCTGTCTTCTACGTGACGTACCGTGCAGGTACCACCGCAGGCGGTTGCATAACCCAGGGCTCGCTGCACGCCGACTGTTGCGTTGCCACCACTCACACCCTGACGAGGGATGGGAAAAACCGACCGGTTAAAACCGATACCGGTATTTTAGTTCTACACAACCGGTATTTTTCGCTATGTGTTTGGTCTCGTTCATAACAGGAATTTTTTACTTCTTAATGATAACGGTTATAAAACCGATATATCAATTTGTCATAACATTGGTGCTGAAACGTTTCGTTATATACAGCGAAGCAATGTCCTTACTTATTAAAGGAAAGCATCTAAATTACAAATATTTACATACAATTCAGCAAAAAAAATTATATATCAGTAGCAGGTGCCATGCATCCATCATTTTCGGTGTTACACGTGCCCCATATTTCATGACCTTTTTTCCAGGACAGAAACAAGTTCAGGGAATGTCGTAAAATTTAATAAAAAGGAAATGCAGATGCATTGTCCTCAGACCTTGTTACCAAGCAGTGTCCTCGTTCCTTTTTTTCCTTATATGCTAACCGAGTGCCATAAGAAACGAATAGCTACAGCCAGTTTATTAATGAACTATTTCACTTTTAAGAATTTTAGCCTCAGTTTACTTTCAGATAACTGTTGTACAACAGAGGCTTCAGTATATGAGTAAAGTAAAGTAATTTCATTTTTCAAGTTTGAGAATCTATCACTGGAAAAAATCCAAATGTAAGGAAATGAACAAATTAAGAGTGCGCAAGTTTTATTTATTTTACATATAGCTTGGAGCACATGGCAGTTTGGTTCGTACGTATTCTATTATTTATTTCTGTTCAAGTCAGTAAAAAAAAAGGCTCAGTTGTTCAGACTATAATTTGAAATCCAACTTGAAGTTCAATAGTAACATATAGTTTAATTGCATATTTTCAAATCATTACTCGAGTTTTTTTTCAAAATTTAATGAGAAACGCAACGTAAGAGAGTCTTCTCGTTATCATTACATACTCATTAAAATTAGCGTAAAAGAAAGTGACAACCTTCAGTTGCCACGACAGTGTTTAACAATACATGTGTTTTTCTTTCCCATTAGATGACCATTAATTATTTCCTTTTTGTTCATTAGTGTAACTCTTGGATTCATGATCAGTGGCCGGCCGGTGTGGCCGTGCGGTTATAGGCGCTTCAGTCTGGAACCGCGTGGCCACTACGGTCGCAGGTTCGAATCCTGCCTCGGGCGTGGATGTGTGTGATGTCCTTAGGTTAGTTAGGTTTAAGTAGTTCTAAGTTCTAGGGGACTCATGACCTCAGAAGTTAAGTCCCATAGTGCTCAGAGCCATTCGAACCATGTTCAGTGGTACCCCTTTCCTTTCCAGCGTTGTTCGTGAGTGAATGCACAAAATAAGTTTCATTTTTCCAAATTATGACCCTGTTCGGTTTAATTACTTTTTCTTTTAGTAGTCTTTTCCATCAGAAGGGTCTGATGTACACTTTCCTCCTATTTATCGGTATTATTTCTTTGGGAAAGATAGCCTTATCTAATTAGTAAAAATCCTTTAGGCATACATGCGATCCACGGTCATATTTTATACCGCAAGCAGGATAGGCTGGTTAGTAAGGGGGAGGTTACATGTCACGGAGCACATTAGGAGCACTAACAGTGAACGACCAGCACAGAACATCGTTCCGCACACCATTACACCAGGCTGGTGAGACGAGCCATTGAATGTTATTGTTTCGGATTAAATGAGTCACCGGCCGCTGTGACCGAGCGGTTCTACGTGTTTCAGTCCGGAACCGCGCTGCTGCTACGGTCGCAGGTTGGAATCGTACCTTGGGCATGGATGTGTGTGATGTCCGTAGGTTAGTTAGTTTTAAGTAGTTGTAAGTCTAGGGGACTGATGACCTCAGATGATAAGTCCCATATTGCTCAGAGCCATTTGACCATTTAAATGAGTCAACTTGCAGATCAACACGTTATGGAACAAGTATTTATGAACAGATTGAAGAATAAATACTGGCTCCTGTACTAATTCATATCGAAATTTTCACTCTTGTCATTATATTTTGCTCATTACCTTGCTTCTTCACTTGATTTTATTACAAGAATATTTATGGTGCGCTGTTTGTGACTACATAATACGCCTTTATCTCCTCGTAGCCCGTGGAAAAATGGTTCTACAACCTCAGTTTTCACTCTTTAGCACTGATTATTCGTAATCCACAAATAGTAGTATAATCCTGTATTGCAATATGATTTTTGAGCAGAGATTTAAAAATTACGATCACTAAGACTTCTCTGGTGAAGTTTTTGTACTGTTCAACCCCTCATTACCTTTCTAGAAGAGCAGTGATCGGGGGATGGACTAAATTTTCTTATATTTACCTGTTTTATTTGATATTTTCATTATATGTATCCTGAAACGTATAATGTGAAAATATGAGGGAATTTTACAATTTTTCAGAATTTGCTCGATACCTATGTTTATTGCTGAAATAATAGCAGCAAGAAACCGAAAATCGGTAATTTCAGAAACCGGTTATTTGGAGCGGTTTTAACTGTCATGTTTAACAGAAGATGAAAAAACCGGTATAGCCACAATAGCGATAAGCGCCATCCCCGACTCTCACAGCGTCGCGCCCGACCTGCCTGTTGACGAGGGCCCTGCAGAATGGGAGCGGGCCACCTTTAGTGAGGAGCCCCGCTTCTGCCATAGAGGTGACGACCACTGGGTCTGTATCTGGAGGAGCAGTAGAGAGCCGTTTGTGGTCTTCCATCAGTCGTTTCGCCAGCGTGGTGGAATGGTGTGCGGAACGAGGTTCTGTGCTGCCCGTTCACCATTAATTCTCTTGATGTGCTGCGTGACAGCCATACGATATGTGGAGCAGGTCCTGCAACCAGTGGCTCTGCCATCTGTGAAAACCCACGACTGTGCCCTGTTTCAACAGCACAACACTCGTCCTTATACTCCTGCGGCATCCCGAACGTGCTTTGTAGCTGTGGATACCCCTCAGTGACCAGCCACATCATCCGATCTCTCTCCGACCGGGAATGTGTGTGTGTGTGGGGGGGGGGGGGGGGGGAGGTGCTATCGAGCGTGCCATCAAGGTTCCACCTGTGCCCACCAGTTTGCAGGAACTGCGCGCTCAGGTGCAATTGACGTAGGATGACTGTCACAGGACTACATCCGAGGCCTGTACAGCTCCATGCCGCGACGTCCGTATTCTTGTATTCATAACCACGGGGCCCGATGCCACACTAACAAGTGTGTTTTGTGGCCGTGTAGCGCGATAAATGTTTGTCCCTCAAAGTTTAAAGTGTAATCATATGGTGCCTGCCTGGCCACAATGATCGCAATCCGCCATGTCCTTCAGGTGGCACCTCTTTTTATGACGATGAGTGCACAGTTGCAAACACATCAAGCAATAGAACGGAACAAATATCGCCTCTTTACTTTATTTTCTGTATCATGTTTTCTTCCTAAGTGCCAAAAGACATTTTAAGGTTTCAAACTAATTTTTTGGTATTGAATGATAGTGTTATGAGATTTTTTATTCGATCTATCATAGTTCATATTTGTCCATTGGCTACTTTTTAGACAAAGACTTCAGTAGTCGATATGTTACGCCACAGAGGTTCTTAGCACAAACAGTGTGGTCTTTGGTTGTCAGCAATATTGTTGCCAGTAGCATTCAGAATGAAACGAGAGGGTCGGCTGTTGGTAACACTACTGAGCGGTCTGGAAATAGCTGGCACAGCACAAGGATACAAATGCAGATGATTTTATTTTTTGGAAAAGTGATTTGTTAAACAATGATTTGAGAATTGTGATGATTTTTAGGTGATGCTGCATCGCATGCTCGCACGAAATTTATGATCAGTTTGTGAAAGACTAAATTTTGGTGAGTTTTCTTTATTGGTTCTGGTCGGTTAGTTTGACTCTCGAGAGCAGATCAAATAAGATCATCGCTTCACATACTTTGCGCTCAGAGTAAGAAATTCACCAATTCCTTAACATTCTATTAATTACTCTCATGGCACAGTAATATATTTTTGTATAAAAGATTTTTGTAACGATGATTGTCGTTGTTAAGAAATCAGAGTTTCAATATAGTTTTTGAATGTTACTCTCATTTACATCATTCACGAAAGTTTTATTTTCTAATTGTGCGTTGCTGCATTGCACAGAGTGGTATAGAGTTGCACAAAAGTAAAGCTATGTGGGCGTAGAACAGCGGCATGCCGTTGCATTGCACTGCGCAATACTTTCTTTTCTTTCGATTGTTTGCTGCTGCAGTTCAGTTCAAATTTTATTTCTTAAGCAGACAGTCTTATTTTCATGGTGAAGTGTGACATTCTCCTGTGCGTCATTCAGGGGCGGCCGCAAGGCAAGGGGGGAGGGGCTATGAGGGCTATACCCCCCCCCCCCCCCCCCGCGCAATGGAGTATCATATTACACTGGACAAAATGACTTCAGAAATCAGTGAATATGAATATATTACCTCAATAGATTCATTCAATTTTTTAATAATTATGTAGCAATATAGGTTGCAATGTATTTCAAACACATTTACCTCAATAGATTCATTCATTTTTTTTAAATAATTATGCAGCAATATAGGTTGCAATGTATTTCAAACACATTTTAACAAAAGAATAAGAGGAGCAAATAGCTTACTATCTAAACCAATAAATATCATTTGACTTAAAATGGGCGTCTTATTATTTATTAATATACATTGGATGTATATTAATGTATGAATACCCCTTACAATAACCAAGGAAGCTAAATATGCCCGGTATGCCTACCAAAACTTGAATTGCTCATCCCAGACAAAAACTTCGAAATCACCGGACGTATGGGTCACACATTCTGTAGACACACACATTCTGTAAACACGTTTTTACCCTGAACTCCAAAACAGTTACCAAAAACTACTTTAAGCAACAGCAAATTTTACCAGTTTGCCTGTGGAGGACCCCAACTCTCCTTTTGTTAAGCGATATTCCATTTCCTTAAACCCCCGGCCCCCGCGCGCCATTAGCCACCTCCCCCCCTTGACCGACTTCTAGAATCGCACCTGGCGTCATTTAATGTTTGGATTTTAACTCAGTCAGATAGCTTACCTAAAGTAACAGGGCATTTTTACAGAAACATTTTGGTTACTTATTATTTCAAAATTCCATTTTTGATTTTATGCAGAATTTTTGTTTGGTTAGTTTCGTGTGTCAGGTACTGTGACGTCACGTATTGTAGCACTGTTCACTGCGGTGCACAGTGCAGAATTTCACAGGGCAGTTTCTTTAGCATATAGGCTTAGGTTTTCTGATTATTTCGGCAAAAGGTAATTCAAATACAGTTATAAAGTTTCAAATATTTTGGGAGGCTCGTTTCATCAGATAGCGTTAACGTGATTGCACCACTTGCGTTGTTTAGGATTACAGCACAAACATACTCGGGGTTAAGAACAGGACGTCAGTTCATTTTACAGAAAACAACAAACAGAAAAGCTACTAATTCGAAAATTATTTTTCTCGTCTAATAATTGCGATTTTTTCAGTGTTGAAATAATTTTCATTAAAATATGTCTATCTATAGTGTAGGATTTTTCTTTGTAAAACATAAACACTTTTTTGCATCGGATATTTCGACTCTCTTCTAGTAGAACACCCGTAGGAAAAATACCAAGAGCTCGTGCGCGCTTTTCGGTGCGTGACGAAAACAAAGCAACCAGTACAATCATGTTCCTCGGTGCATTACGCGTTCCCAACTCGTGACGTAAGAGGGTACGTAATGCACCTAGGGACAATGTCAAACATGATCGTGTTTGTGGTCCAGATATAATGGTGTGGAGAAGTACAATGTTGCATGGACATACTGACCTCCAAATCTTTGAATATGGTACACTTACCAATAAATGTGACTGTGACAATGTGCTCTCTCTCCATGTGCGTCTTTTCACAGGACCATTCAGCTCTGACTTCATTTTTACGGATGACGATACTAGAACGCATCGAACAGGGCAGGTGGATGAGCTCTAGTAATGAGAGGATATTGTGCCAATGGACTGGCATGCCCGTTCACAAGACTAATCCCTTCGAGCACGTGTGCGATGATTTGGGAAGACGAACTGCTTGCAGCGCATCCATATCCACCAACGACCATCTTAGAGTTGTCAACCACGCTGGCTGAGGAATGCACACCCACCCCAAGAACTTCTTGTGAACAGCATTGGGGCATCCATGGTGATAACGCACTATATTGACAACCGTGTACTGCCTTTTGTAATGTCCATGGATCATGATAAATCGCGGTGACTTCAGTGTAGATACATTCTTTGAATTCATGTATCTTTTTTGTTCATCTCGTTGCATATTTCTTTTAGATACCTTCTATACTACATTGCAGCAGTTCTTTCTATGTATAGCCCAAGTTTCATCGAGCTGTATTACTTGGCAGTGACAAATCATGCGATTGTTACTTTCGTCCTTAAGTTTTGCAGGCTAGTGTGATCGTGGTGTGTTCGTGAGCGTGTGTATGTACCTACAAGAGTACTGAAAGCAGAGACAATGTTTTAACTGGAAGCTGGTTATCTTATATACATTGGATTTGTGTGTGCAGAAGAGTAACTGAATTTTGTCAACATTAGACTGAATTCTGAGAAGATGTATAAGAACCAACGCTTCACTAAAGTAAGAAGCTGTTGACTAGCGAGGAGAAGATTTAGCAGAGTGGATAATTTTCTACATTAAGAACAGCAGGAGAACTGATGCTGCAATGGACCATAAGGCCTACTGTTTGATGGAAGGAGACAATAATACGTGTAGGAGATTCGGAACTCAGGATAGTTAGCATAATAGTTACGTATAGTTCTTATTTATATAATAATATAATAGTATAATAATCAGAAGGTTGTGTGTTCATATTATGTCGAGGTCACCACTGTAGGAAGTGGTTAGCTATCTCAGGGCAGCGATATCGTTCGGGGCGACTCCACCACACGAAATTCTGGCAGTAGAAAGTGTTCTTTAAAATGCTTTATTTCTTGTCTAACTGTGAAATCAGACGGTAAAATATATAAAACTTAGTAAAATATATAAATCCCAGTGACTGAGAAACACTGACTGAAAATATCGGAATCTTAGTTGAGAAGGAAATATGTGAAGCTCACGCTACACGATATAAAAAACGGGGTAACCGATCATTCAAACAATGCGACTGCGGGAAAGAAATCTGTTAGCTATCTAACTCTGTGACAAAGTGACTTTGTGTTAAATGACGGTCGTGAATGTTGCGACTCTGTTAGTTTAGAAAGCAGTTGCTGTACCACAAATATTATCGTAATTACACAACAAATTATCACTGAATAAAAATCGTCCGACTTCAACTGTTAAATGTATTTGAAATCGCAATGTAGCACTTTGATAAGATATTTCACTCGCATTAAACCTCTAAACTTATACTGATATTACTTTCGTAAATGCCCTCTGACAGTCAAGGGCCTGACTCTGAGTAATGAAATTTATGGCTTACGTGTGTGCAATGAACATTTTGTCTACATATGAACTAATTAGCTAAATATCTGTAACAATTATCATTGCAATGAAACACAGAGCCATGTAACTTCATTACAAAAAAAATCTAAACCATAAGGAATGTTTTAACAATCAGTTTACTGAGTAATTACAAATACAACAAACCACGTTGCCTTTTCTCATTTACAGAAAATTATAATCCTTTTGCTTAGTATCTCTCTGTAAACACCGTTTTACAAAAATTGCCCCAAATAATGTTGCCTCCACTCCGCGACATGCCAGCTTCCGTCCATTTGAAATCAAGTACATTACCAACCACATAGCTGCTGCTAGCACATTCTCAGCAACCTCTCTCAGCAAAATCTCTGGTCTGGAACATAGTTCCAGAGTGTATAATTATAAAGGCAATGTTAAAGCGATGCTACAAGGTTTGATACCATTTATCAAATTTACAAATTAACTCATATTTGTGGCCCACGACATACTCAGAATTATCATAACATATAGGCTAGCTACCTTTCACATTGCGCGTTTGAAATGCACTTGTTCGTGATCAGTACAGCAAGGATGACAGAACAAATGTGCGCTGTTCGTTCACGAACACCACTACATTTACAGGCTGCCGGACGAAAAGCGTTTAATCCCCCATCGTTCGGAAACCGAACTACGTTGCAGAATGCTATTTCAGCTCACTATCACTTCTTCGTAAGCCGATAACAAATATGGCAAGTCCGTAAGTTCTTTTTTTTCTCTTTTATATAGTTACGTAAGCTCACCTATGAAGAATCTGCACAGTGGAAACCTCAACTCCTTGATTGTTTTCGCAATTGTTTCGTGTAGTACTTGCTCTGGATAAAATATTATCATACGAAATTTGTAAAATTGATTATGAATTTTAATTCATTGTGTCCAAATGTCTGGAATGTGTAAATATTTGCATACACTGGGACTTGCCAGGTCAAAGAATCGTAAAGTAATGCTGTTAGGAGTTGACTGTCTTCCACAGCTAATTGGAAACAGAGCAAGAAACCTCCGCTAGAGCATCTCTCAAAGATACTGAGCTCTGTTCTGTTTTACTCTCTCTCACTCTCTCTCTCTCTCTCTCTCTCTCTCTCACACACACACGCACACACACACACACACACACACACACACACACACACACACACACTTAAATATTTAATTGTCGTCTGGGATAATTGACAGTTCAAATGTGTGTGAATTCCTAAGGAACCAAACTGCTGCGATCATCGGTCCCTAGACTTACACACTACTTAAACTAACTTAAACTACCTTACGCTAAGAACAACACACACACCCATACCCTAGGGGGGACTGGAACCTCCGGCGGGAGGGACCGCGCAGTCCGTGGCATGGCGCCTCAAACCGCGTGGCCGCTCCGCGCGGCTAATTGACAGTATTGCCCTAGAAATAAATTAAAAATAAGTCCAATATCTCGACTCCAGCCATGGGTTTCGGGAGGTTCTTGTAAGGCAAATGCTGGAACGGTAATCCTATCTCGTTTATTTCCAATTAGGGATCCCTCTCTGCCACTGCTGGTAATTGGCCGAAAAGAACCGCGGTTCTGTAATGAGTCGCATCTCAAACAGCCTGCTGTACTAATCCGAGTAGGGGAAAAAGCGCCTATTACGTCGCTATTCCGGCGATGGTTCGGAAGGAGGAGGCTGGAGGAACCGTAACGCTCGACAGTGGGTTTGAGGCACGCTCTAATAATTGTGAATTAGTCAGTATTAACGTTGTAAGATATCTGTGCGCGCAGCAGCGAGCGTGCTGCCGTCTAGCAGAAATTTCACATAAGGAGGAATATTCGATACTAGCTTTTGTCCACCTCTTCGTCCACGTGGATTTCAAATCCACATGAATTTTGAAAATTTGTGAAGCTTATTATCGGTGAGAAAAACGGATCTAAAAAATCGGAAGTGAAGCTGTCAAAAGGGCGCAGCGGTTTGGAATTGATGTGTCTGTAAGCACGATACAGATATTTGAGTTTTTGTTTTAAATGACAAATTCGAGAAATGTAGCCGTGCCTGCCGTTGGACTCCTGGCCGGTGACCAAGTTGTTATCGCTTTCGGATCACTTTGGATTGATGGTCATAGTAATAAACAGATCTGCGCTGCCATATTTTCTAACACAGCAAAACACATCCTGAGTACGCTCGGCCATATGCCTGGGACCACCAGTAAATGTCGAAGGGAGAATCACCATACTACCCAAGTTTTCAGCATCAGAATCATGCTCTACAGCGTCTTTAAGGTCGATGTAATTTTCCGCACGTAACTGTCTCTGACGATCTCGGATGAATACTAAACGTTTAGTTTCAGTTTTCCCATATACGTCTATTTAAAATATAAAAAAGCCGCGAAATCGGTGTAACGGATGAATACTAAACGTTCAGTTTCAGTTTTCCCATATACGTCTATTTAAAATATAAAAAAGCCTCGAAATCGGTGTAAGTAGATATATTCTGTCTCACGTAGCCGGATTAAAAAACTGCAGAACTGCATTGCAGAAACTTTCGGAGTACCCGCGCGAGGATAGACATTATAAACAGCAAAATTGTAGTTGTCTTCACTTCGACGAATCATTAATAGATACTGTAACAAATCACAAGTGCGATGTTTTCTATGAAGACATTCGTTATGAGCACCTAACACAATGTCTCTCCTATCACATTCCTGGTCGACTCTCAGGACAGCGACTTCATTTGTAGCTGGTGTATCAGCCTCTTGATCTTTTTTCTGCTGTAATTACAAACTTGGAAATAACTGACGTGCCGCTTTAAAGCAGTTGTCATACGGGTTCACACTGTGTAGCATATTTTGCAGGCTTCTTACCAAACCTGAGTTTAAATTAGGAATATGTTGTTGCCTAGCATTTGCCTGGCCATGGTATTTAGCTACAAAAGAAACTTGTAAGGACCTAGGAACATCTGTCGACAGCAAAGAGCCAACCAAATGGTACACTTGGCCCTGTACCTTAAGAGAGGCGTAACCGCCTCTTTAGTGATGCGATTCGCCCCAAAAGAAGTCATTTGGAAAATGCTGTTGTAGATTCTTAAGTTCTCCAAAAAGTATTTCGATAGCAGAAGTTCTCCTTTTAATGACTCTTTCATTGGTTCTGATGGGTCCTGTATTCTCTCTAGGCGAACTTTGACAGATGAACGACACTTTCCGTTGTGTTCGCTGTACCATTTAGAGCACGTCAGTGCATGCACATTTCGTTTACTGAGCAAAGTTGAGAATAATCGAAGTATTTTACCACAGAATCGTTGTCAAATCCTCTGTTTTCTTTTTCAAGCCGCGGCAGCTCCTCAGGATCGTATATCACCGACGCGTCATCATCACTGCCTGACAGTCTAAGAACGGCATGGCGCAGCCGGTCTTCCTCTAACTGCATCATTCAGGTGTCACTGGATTGTTTTTACCGCACTTCCAGTTATCGACTCTTTTCTTGTGCCAAGTGATGAACGGTTCCCTCCTGCCTGTCGTAGTAGCAGTTCCGTGCAGCAGACACACGAAGCTCCTGTTGCTCATGTCTCCAAAAGCCGTAAATTTTCACGGCGACCATTGTAAGGAGTGTGTCAGAACTCTTCATTACATTGAAAACAATATAGCCAACTTAGCGCTATTCTTTGCATCGTCTAAAAGTGGAAATAAATAAGCACTCAGATATCGATAGTAACAATCTGAGAGCGAAACATGGGGAGCGCGATTCTAAGCATTGTTGTGAGACGAGGTCTGACTGCGAGAGTGGAAGTAGCAGTGTTGGTCGAGAGGTTGGGGAGAGAAGACGTGTCATACTGCCATCACATCGGTGGTGGCAGATCTGTCCACACTCAAGGCCTGATTTCATTTATATAGCCAGGAGAGATATACATGGCTTAACTAAGCTTGAAGATGGAATTCAAGGTAAAATTCGCAAGCATAGCGCAAAGGCAATTATAGGGTGATCGTTAGTCCAAGTTTGCAACAATCCCATGTTTTGCTTGTCAGTTAAAGAAACCTCCTTATCCTCCAAATAATAATAATTATTCTCGACATATGATTAGTAAATATGCAGTAGTTATTAAATGGTAGTATAAGAAACTTCCTGGCAGATTAAAACTGTGTGCCGGACCGAGGCTCGAACTCGGCACCTTTGCCTTTTGCGGGCAAGTGCTCTACCATCTGAGCTAGCCAAGCACGAGTCACGCCCCCTCCTCACTGCTGTACTTCCTTCTTCCGGGAGTGCTAGTTCTGCTAGGTTCGCGGGAGAGTTTCTGTAAAGTTTGGAAGGTAGGAGATGAGGTACTGGCAGAAGTAAAGCTGTGAGGACGGGGCGTGAGTCATACTTGGCTAGCTCAGATGGTAGAGCACTTGCGCGACTTCGCTGCAGAGTGAAAATACCATTCAGGAAACACCCCCCAGGCTGTGGCTATGCCATGTCTCCGCAATATCCTTTCTTTCGGGAGTACTAGTTCTGCAAGGTTTGCAGGAGAGCTTCTGTAAAGTTTGGAAGGTAGGAGACGAGGTACTGGCAGAAGTAAAGCTGTGAGGACGGGGCGTGAGGCATGTTTGGGTAACTCAGATGGTAGAGCACTTTTCTACGAAAGGCAAAGGTCCCGAGCTCGAGTCTCGGTCCGGCACACTGTTTTAACCCTCTAGGAAGTTTCATATCAGTGCACACTCCGCTGCAGAGTGAAAATCTCATTCTGGAAATGTTAATGTAACTTTGAAAGTGAAATAATTTGTTAATCTGGCAGTCAGCCATTATTGTTACTTATCTAATTGTCATTGTCATTTTCTATTATTGGTCATGATCATTTCTGAAGTTTTAAATAGACTTAATTTATGAAATCTCTTCCCACAAGTTATTTATTAGTTAACAGGGCCCAAACAAACTCCTTTTTATTAAATTCATTCTTAGTAACAATAAGCTTTAGCCGCTGCTGCTGCATGGCGCTGCGAATTGCTGTAAATGACATGGAAAAAGAAAGTCATCTAAAGATGTGGGTGCAAAACTTAGGGCCGAAAGAGAGGCACTGACAACAGGTCATGTACCGTAATCCAGTAAATTCCGCTGCAAAAGCCAGATTCTGTATCACTTATAAATTCTTATTAAAAAACGCAGTCATATAGCTTAGGTATTCTTTGTTACAGGTTCATTTGTTCCCTTTTTTCATATTCAAATACGCAGTCAGATAGCTTATCCAAATGTTTTAAGTTTTTCATGTAACGATCTGTTGAAGGCTTAACTGACAGTGAAACTGACACACAACACGCACGCAGTGTTATGCAGGTTAGATTCCGTTTACTGATAGCTCAACTTGCTTATAGAGTCCGTTTTCGCAGACGAACATAGGCAATATTTGTTGCAGCTACGTTACATACGTTACACTACGCTCAGCAGACAAACGAAGTGTGCGTGCTGCTCTTCTGTTTACAAAACCCACGAAATAGCGTGACGACTACTGTCATCAGATAAACGTGCTTCTCTTCCTTGGTGTGTTTCAATAGAACGTGGCAGGTGCGGTCGTCGGCCAAACGCAGTACCCATTCGGAATTCGTCTCTTCAGATCGGGAAATCTCGTGGCATCTACGATCCGAGGATAATCGAATCTCACGTTCTCCCTGACTTTCCGCCCTTCGGGATGCAAAGTGGCGAGATCAGCCTGCCCTCAAGCGACGCTCACGTTCTACGTTATTCTCTACAGGCCGCGACGCTGCGTTATGGCGTCTATTTGCATTCATACGTGATTCGCGTTTACAGGAAGTCGCTTGAGACCGAGACGATGCAATTCTAGAACGCTGTTATGCTAAACGCTATTCACGCTCTAGTTCGCTATCTGTTAATCTTCTCAATCGTGCTCGTTTGGCTTGAGCAGAAACGGGAAAAAGGCTAGACCGTTTAAGGAATGACATTATTACTAGTCGGAAAACTTATCAACGATAACATTTACACCAACTGAAGAACGAATTCACGTATGAAAGAAGTTAAACGAAGACTCTAATACGAAATCACAACAATTGTATCACTTCACTTATATCGATAAGACATGATGAAAACTATGAAGAAACGTACGAAAGTGATTTTTAATGTCAGCTTGGAACAACAGATTTTTAGTGTAACGTATCAACGATAATAGTACCGTCAACTCGCCAAAAGCATAAACGATAACAGTAGCACGAACTCGACAAATTTGTCAACGATAATAATTACGCCGATTCAAGGATGTCTATGGGAAACGGAATTAAACTCCTAACATTATTATTATTATTATTATAAAATGTACCAAAATAGTGCTTTTTACGAATTCTGTCATTTCTATTCTTGTTTGTTTTGTTAAGTTTTGTAAAGCTTTTACTGTCCCGATTACTTTTCTCTCAATATGATGGAATGATCCTTACACGAAACTGAGTCGATCTACATGAGAAAATTTAAAAAATTGCAAGTTTTCATCGTTAATTCATGCTTGACCAAAAGTTTAATTACAGCAAAATTGTTCTCGCAAAAATAGCACCTGAAACTTCCTAAGACAGTTTCTCGTAGCACCCAGGAATTCAGATTTCTCTGTGCTGAACCAATTAAAGAAAATCTGTATGTATACAGGGGTGGCGCACGAAATGTGTTACCATTTTATTTTTGAATATAAACTTTATCGTCAACACAATCTGAAAGGAACATATACTACAATGAAGAGCTGTCCATGGAGATTTGTTCTAACTGAGCACATGCTCAATATGTCCACCTATCCGTTTCGTAACTTCCTTCAAACGAACACTGAAGTTAGTGATTACCCTACGGCACATGTATTCCGTAATTTCACTGCAAGCTTGAAGAATAAGTCTTCTGAGCTCCATTAAATCACGTGGACGTTTCGGGAAAATTTTTTCCTTTAGGTACCCCCAAAGAAAAAAGTCACAGGGATTGAGGTCTGGACTATTGGGGGACCAATTTTGTCCGTCATTGAAGCGACCTGGAAATCTGAGTGAAATGAACCGCATGTCGAAATGCTCGTGTAAAAACTCCAACACAGTGTTTGCAGTATGTGGCCTCGCTCCATCTTGCATGAACCACTGAGTGTTGAAGGGCAAGGCAGTACCAAGAATCTATGGAATGAAGCTATTGCGAAGCATGCTCAAATAACGCTCGCTGTTCGCATTTTATTCGAAGAAAAAGGGTCCAATAAGTCCGTGACTGGGAATTGCTGCCCACGCTGTAATCCCCGGGGCATAATGTTGTCGTTCATGAAGCAATTTTGGGTTTTCAGTGGCCCAAAAGAGTACATTTTGTTTGTTTACCACACAGTCTAAATTAAAATGCGCCTCGTCTGAAAACAAAACGTTGTTGAGAGTTTCTTCCCTATCCTCCGCTCACTGAGCAAACAGTAGTCTCTGCTGCTTGTGTTCTTCAGTGAGCTTCTATGCACAGGTCATCTTGTATGGGTACATATGGAGGTCGCTTTTAAGAAAGCGTTGAACGGAGCGTCTGGATATTCCCAGTTGCACTGCTGCCTTTCTACACGATTTCCCGGGACCTCTTCTTACAGCAACTCGTACCGCTTCAATATTCTCAGGCGAAAAAACAGCCTTAGGCCGAGGTCGCTTCGGTTCCAATACTGTTCCTTCCTGTACAAATTTATCGTACAACCTGTGAATGGCCTTCTTGCAAGGAATCCATAGTGTGTTAAACTGTTGTCGAAAACGCCTCTGAGTTACAACAAGGCTTTCGTTTCATGAAAAAGTAACACAATTGCCGATCGTTGCTGTGTCGTCTGTCTTCCATTGTCAGCCATGCTGCTTACTAATCTCCTAGCGGCAGTATAGTGAATTACACGTCATTTCGTAACTCATTTGTTTTTCCAAGCTCTGCTGGTACTGCTGTAGAGATCCCAGCAGGATATCTAATGTGCGTCGTAAATTGTGAAAGACAGAATTGGTAACACATTTCGTGCGCCACCCTGTAGATAACTCGTTTTCTAAACGGCGTATTAAGATGAAATATGTACTAGAGTTTAAGTTAGACTCCAACAATACAACTGTGAAAACTGTATCCCATTTCGTGCAGTATTTTTTTCGTAATGCATGAACAAACATACAGACAAACAACAAAAATTTTAAAAATAATTGTTTTGGCTTTTGTTGCTATTATAAAGACGCCTTCTATTAACTTTTCTTAAATATCTCCTACTAAGCAGATTCAGAAGGATGTAGGTTGCAGTACGTACTGGGAGATGAAAAAGCTTGCACATGATAGAGTAGCATGGAGAGCTGCATCAAACCAGTCTCAGGACTGAAGACCACAACAACAACAACAATGTACAGACAACAGCCGGTTACAACTTTATTATATGTGTAGGTTACTCGTATGCTTTGACGTATGACGTAAGAAAAACATGTGACAATCGTCGTAAACAACATGGTGACTGTGCCGTGATCTCGACGGCAATTTTTTCAAACAGGCTAATCTGCAGATCATTCTGTCACCAGAACTATGGTTTTGGTCTCACGTTCGTTGGCCACGCCAACTAACTACGACGTTCTCACATCCCATCCTAACCTGGACCTCGGGTCCAGCTACAAGTAGGTCTGCCACGACAAGCAGACTCCTTGTGTTCACATTTGTTGGCTTCTTCAATGAACTGCTGAACTGTGACAAGTACGGAAATATGCAGCAAATGGTGACGACATAACTGTCGTTAACATTACGTCGCTGGCGGAGAGAATTGGACAGAAAATGGGCGTCGCGTCTACATCTATTTCCCAAACATCAGGGAACGAATGAGGCTAAAGCATATAGATGCCGCACGTGGCATGGTCCGTTTTCTCACGGGTCTTGCTCCACACCCAGAAAACTCCATCGGTATGGTCTCAGCCAAATGCCCATGCGGAGAGCTAGGAATTCATTAACATGTCATGTTACACTGTGACTGACTCACACATATACGACCCCTGAGTGTCACAACACAGGTCAAATTCTATGACAGCCGGATGATTGGTGCATACTGAATGACATAACCGATAATGTGTCACGTACCTTACACGACCTATACAAACAAGAATAGTCACAAACACAGATTAAGGGCAAATGACGGATACGGGAACAGGATACTTGGCATGACGCAGACAGAGACACAGAAACAGACTCAGATGCTGAAATACATACGAACAGTGAGATTAATATACTAACCTATATATAAGACAAGACTAAATTAAGGATCACAGAAATGAATCAACTGTCACAAAATATTTTAATGTATATAGAAATGTCTTGTAATTTAAATATCATTGTTTGTTAAACTTAGGTAAAGTAATACCTGTAATAAAAATGATGCTATTGGTTATCAGCATTAGATAAAGTTTTTTCTTGCGGACAACACCAACACCTTGCACACAACACGTGGAAATAAGGAAGTCAACGATGCACAAATAATGTATTGATTGTGCCTTTTGCAAAGCATATATGACCCGTAATAAATGTAATATAAGTGTAACTGAAAAACGCGTCTGCACACATAAATTTATCAATCGAATATTTAAGATATAATTTGCAGGCAACCTTGAATGTAATAGGCTCGGAGATTTGGCGAGCCTTCGCACCCGAGAGAGCAAGATGGTGGGATCTCTAATACAAATCTATGTACTTTCCTACTATCTCTTATTTCTCCTCCTTAAATGCAGGAATTATTTTAGAAAAAAAAATCCGAATTCATAAATGACATAAAATTATACCACGTCATAAACCTCTTCTCTGTCTTCCTAAATTCCCATATTCTATTCATAAACCGTTAATTATAAGATTTTCATTTTTAATCACTTTCAAGTCTATAAGTATTTAAAGCTGAGTCTATACGTATTTAAAGCTGCAATATTATTAATCCTTATTACAGATAAGAAATATCAGGTAAGTTCCACATTCTGTACATCTACAATTGCATATTGTGAAAATACTGCTTGTCGCAGTAACAAGGTAGTTGATCATTTGTAAATGGCAGCAAATAAAACAAATGGGCAAAGTCGACGGGTAGTGTCGAATATTGCTCTTGACCCAAAATAACAACAGAATTACCGAAGCCACTTGCACCCAGAACCAAAGGTGTACATAGGAGTCTGGTGGATTACTGAAGACGCTCATCACTCGACGTCGCAATAATCAAAACATCAGCAGTTTGTAAGGAACGTCAGAATACTCTTAATGTTCCGGCGTAACATCAAGCGCCGGCACCTAAGCCTGATCGATACAGCAGAGAAGGCTGTGAGACGACGCCAGCCAATAGAGCACTGACTAGGACAACACCACAACAGGAGCGGCACCTATTCGAAGAGAATATAAACGCCGCTCTTACTAGCCTCGGCGGCACTAGAAGACGAGCCGTTATCCTAACTGTTTAGCCGAGATTTGTTATCTGTACTAATTGCTTGCATGGAAATTGTATATATCGAAGGACATTGGTACACTGATTACGGCAAGTCGCCCCTTGCTTGCGACACCTCATTGTAACTCGGCTAAGTTACGAGGGTAATCCCAAAAGTAAGGTCTCCTATTTTTTTATAAGTACATAGACCTGTTTATTTCTACAATGGTTTACATCAGTTTACAGCTTTAACATTTAGCTATTTTTCGACATAATAGCCATTTCGGTCGATGCATTCTTGTAGACGCTGTGGCAATTTTTGTATGCCTATGTCATACCAGCTCGCCGCCTTGTTGTTCAGGAAGTTATAAACCTCTTCTTTCACCTCATCGTCGGAGCTGAATCGCTTTCCAGCCAAATGCTCTCGTCACCCGTGAGAATTGAGTCCAGAAAGTTGTCCTGTTGAGCTGCAAGGCGGTGAAGAAATGCGCGGGAAGCATCAAGCCGCAGGTGGTCATCTTTCAGCATGCGTGGCACCCATCTTGTGCACACCTTCCGGTAGTTCAATGTTTCCGTTAAAATTCTGTGAGCGGTGCTTCAGGAAACCTCAGGAACCAACGTGCAGAGATCATCCAGGATGATCCTCCGATCTTCACGCATGCTTTGCTCAGCCTTCAACGCTGTCTCCTCAGAAATTGACCGTCTCCCGCTCCTTTGTTCGTCATGAATTCCGGTCCGACCAGCTGCAAAACTCTCTACACCACTTACGAGCATTTTTGACATCCATGAATGACTCACCATACACTTCCGTCAATTGGCGACGAATAACTGTGCGCAATTCGCACTTGGTGGTAACATCCAACAGGAGCTCCATTCTCAACGGCTGAGCGCCTCAGCGCGGCGTGCGCATGTTTACACACAGCGCATGAAGCACTCTTCATAACAGTGTGACCAACTGCCACACAGACAGAGTTCTCAACTTATAAAAAAATTGGAGACCTTACTTTTGGGATTACCCTCGTAAGTAATGTCTATAGACTTTACTGTAATAAAAAGCATTAATGTGATTTGCTTGAATGTTGTCTAGCTATCCGAGAGAGCAGCTTCCTAGGCACCCTATACTAGACGAGTGGGCAGGACCCCACACTTAAAAATGTAGCAGGCTGACCCAGTGCATAGTAATAATAATACAATAACAATAGTAATAATAATATAGTATCTACATAGTTACTGTTAGTGTCTGTCATTCTCCACGTGACATTATTCGTGGGATAAGATTCTGTACCTATTCCTAATTATAAGCAGTGTCACTGGGCGCTGAAATAACTCACAACATCTTCATCTAAATGAACTAGGCTTTACCCATTGCACTATCTTTTACAACAAAAATGCGAAACTCTAATGCGAAATGCTAATCATGTGTGAACCCTGGAAAGAGGAATAACAACAGGAAAGGAAATAAAACATTCAATACGTAATTAGCCTGTTTGTATGTTGGCAGTGCTATAGACTGTGTTAATCTCGCTGACAGCGCTCTGCACCCTCGGCAAGACATTCTGTGGGTGGACAGACTAGCGGTTAACGAATGGATGGAGAAGTGTATGCATATGTTTTTCTTAGTGGAGACTATGTTGGTAGGATATGCATTTCGAACAACTTCAGTTGGAAAGACCACATAGATAATATTGTGGGGAAGGCGAGCCAAAGGTTGCGTTTCATTGACAGGACACTTAGAAGGTGCAACAAGTCCACTAAAGAGACAGCTTACACTACACTTGTTCGTCCTCTGTTAGAATACTGCTGCGCGGTGTGGGATCCTTACCAGGTGGGATTGACGGAGGACATCGAAAGGGTGCAAAAAAGGGCAGCTCGTTTTGTATTATCACGTAATAGGGGAGAGAGTGTGGCATATATGATACGCGAGTTGGGATGGAAGTCATTAAAGCAAAGACGTTTTTCGTCGCGGCGAGATCTATTTACGAAATTTCAGTCGCCAACTTTCTCTTCCGAATGCGAAAATATTTTGTTGAGCCCAGCCTACATAGGTAGGAATGATCATCAAAATAAAATAAGAGAAATCAGAGCTCGAACAGAAAGGTTTAGGTGTTCGTTTTTCCCGCGCGCTGTTCGGGAGTGGAATGGTAGAGAGATAGTATGATTGTGGTTCGATGAACCCTCTGCCAAGCACTTAAATGTGAATTGCAGAGTAGTCATGTAGATGTAGATGTAGATGTGACACGCAAGATATGTATGTTTGATTGTTAATGTTTGAGCAGTGGAATTGTTGACAACTGTATAATTTTTGAAACTGGTTGTCGTATGAATAAACTGGCTGTAGTTGCTGCTTGCTGTATTTGCTGTAGTTACTTTATGAAGATTTTCTGTGAGGTATGAGGGTTGACTGAAAAGTCATGCCTCCACCTTCGTAACTCTTCAACAGTTGGCAGCATTGGTAAGTGGCAGGTACTGGCTTGTTCCATATCCTCTTCTCTACAGCTCCATTGGCTGGAAGCCTTAGCAGTGAATGGTTCTGTTGTTACAGTGTAAAGTATGGAACCCTGCGCAGAAGGTCGGTCAGTGCAATTTAAGCAACATGCAGTCGTTGAATTCTTGACAGCAGAAGGTGTGACCCCAAAGGAGATTCATCAGAGAATGAAAGCAGTTTATGGTGACTGTGTTGATGTGAGTACTGAGCGTCGTTGGGGGAGTAAGTTTAAAGATGTTGAGGTGGGAACATCTGATCTGCATGACAAACAAGGAGTTAGATGTAGTTAGATGTCCTGTGACAGCAACCACCGAGTTTCCGAAGCAAAATGTAGACAGATTGATTCAGGACGATCGTCGTGTCACTGAGAGAGAAACTGAAACCACAATCGGCGTTTCACATGAACGTGTGGTTCACATTATTGCTTTGCTTGGCTATCGGAAGATCTGTGTACGGTGGGTACCCTGGATGATGACTCCTGAAATACCACCGTACTACATCCTCTATACAGTCCAGATTTAGCACCGTCTGACTTCCACCTGTTCCCGATAATGAAAGACGATCTGTGGGGACATCGTTATGCTTCTGATGAAGATGTTGAGAGAACTGTGAGACTGTGGTTGCGGAAGCAGTGTCGACTTCTTCCGTGACGGCTTCAGAAAACTTTTTCATCGTTGGCAGAAACGTATCCAATTGGCTGGTGATTATGTGGAAAAGTGAATATTGGTAATTAATGATCACATTTTAAGGATTATTTCTGCGTTTGATTTATTAAGATATTCCCATCCAAACCCAATTAACGAAGGTGGAGGCACTACTTTTCATTCAACTCTGGTAAGTGACTTACAAAAAAAATGGGGTTCGTGATTGAAATGAGTTTAGGCAATTAACAGAGTTGGAGGTAGTTTCATATTTCTTTAGTTTCATATTTTTTGGATTTTTATTATTGTTAGGATTTCTTGCAATTCTGGGTCATTCTTTTATTTCAATTATTGGAAGTCATATTGTAACTGTATATCAGTCAGATTGCGTTGGGCCTATATATCTAAATGAATAGGTTAAGTCTGAGTTGTCTTTGTCCGGGAAAATTCTTTAAGTCAGTGTTTAAATGATAAAAAGTAAGCGACGACATAGTTTCAAATTAAACAGTAACTTGTAAAAATGTGCCGCGATTGGACAGAAATTAAAATAGAATTATTTTCAACTAAAGATAGAGTGCAAAATAAAACACGGGGAGGACTGAACTACTGTACTGGAATATAGGAAAACGTCTGCTTCTGCGTTAAGAACTTCAGTCCAGTTACTAAGAACATGCATGGTTTACTACTGAAAGCGCGGTATTTGTTTTTGTGGAGATACACGTCGGTATCGTTGTTATCACTAATGATTCGCTGCTAATTCTTGTTGAAAACCATTTTCTGTAATTCTACTCATTTACGTGATTATTTGAGAGACTGAGAAGAGGAACAGAGGGAAACGGCGCTTGTTAGTATTTACCACGAAATGCGTTAATTAGACGTTAAATGTAATACTGGGAGCTAGGACTATGTTACACGACATTTGTATGCAAACATCATTCTGGGAGTACTGTGGTTTTCTGTCAGTTCAACTTCTCTGATGTTTAATGGCTTTCATTTCGTGTGCCCAGACACAAGCGTAAAGGCACTATTTATGAAACAGGATTGAAATTAATAACTGGCGCTACATTGCCAGGAATCCATTACGTGATGAAAGCATTATTCACCATCCAATGTAAACTAAAAGACCTTTTACCCGTAATTCAGCTATCTGTATTGTCACAATTGGCGTATTTCTGCGAAATCATTCGCTGTAAAGACTAGCAAGTTTTGAATAACTGTGATCCTCTTCTTCCCTCTTTCAAATGCACTAAAATGGTGGGATGTATACAGATTACAGAAGAATTTATGTAGTAGACTTTTGTTACAACCTGAAATATACCTCTGAATTTTGTTGTTTTGTGTACGACGTCAGTATGAATTCAGTGGATTTGTAAGAATATTCAGTAAATTTATCAAAATCTAAACTTTTACACACACGCAGACACAAACACACACACACGCTATTGCTGAGATACTTTTACAGTTCACACCTTAAATTCCCATCTTTGCATCTTCCTGGTAATCATTGTCTCTTTTACTACCTTATCTCGTTACACCCATCACATCACTACTAATAAACTATGTAAATTTATTTTATCAATAAAAAGGTTGTTGCGTATTACATAAAAAGTTTTTGCATGATATGTTCCTGCACAATATATTAGAATTTCATTCAGTGTGAAAGCCACATGATTGTTAATTCACTTTTTATTTTAATCTGTAATACTCATGTTTGTTAAATTTCAACAACTGACACAAATAGTCCATATTATTTGTGGTGTAGAGTACAGTAAGCAAAAAAATTGTTAAATATTTAATTTCTATTGCTTAACATTTAAGTTACTTACCACCTTTGTAATTCTGAAATATCGAAGCAATTTGTCATTTTCTTTGAGAGACTGCTTGAGAGTTGTTTCATTGCGTGTCACATACTAAGAAGTCCACGATAATATGAAAAATTTTAGTGGCGATGCCAGAAGTGAAGAAAATCGGCACTGTAGTCCGATTAAAATTCTTGATAGTTGACACTTTACGTATTGGATCTGGTGTCATTAATCAGAATGTTCAGTGTCATGCTCAAAACGTTAACTGTTGCCAGACTGCCAGAACAATTCCTTCTCCGGCAATCTTTCCTGACGTGTTTTGATTGCGACTCATGAGCCTTGCACTTTTATTTTGCATTTCATCACACAGTGTTATAACACACCAAAACCAACTCGCATGCACGTGTGTGTGTGTGTGTGTGTGTGTGTGTGTGTGTGTGTGTATGTGTGTGTTGTATCTACATATATAGGGTGTTACGGCCAAACTTTCAGAAAACATTCCTCGCACACAAAGAAAGAAAATATGTTATGTCGACATGTGTCCGGAAACGCTTACTTTCCACGTTAGAGCTCATTTTATGACTTCTCTTCAAATAACATTAATCATGGAATGGAAACACACAGCAACAGAACGTACCAGCGTGACTTCAAACACTTTGTTATAGGAAATGTTCAAAATGTCCTCCGTTAGCGAGGATACATGCATCCACCCTCCGTCGCATGGAATCCCTGATGCGCTGATGCAGCCCTGGAGAATGGCGTATTGTATCACAGCCGTCCACAATACGAGCACGAAGAGTTTCTACATTTGGTACTGGGGTTGCGTAGACAAGAGCTTTCAAATGCCCCCATAAATGAAAGTCAAGAGGGTTGAGGTCAGGAGAGCGTGGAGGCCATGGAACTGGTCCGCCTCTACCAATCCATCGGTCACCGAATCTGTTGTTGAGAAGCGTACGAACACTTCGACTGAAATGTGCAGGAGCTCCATCGTGCATGAACCACATGATGTGTCGTACTTCTAAAGGCACATGTTCTAGCAGCACAGGTAGAGTATCCCGTATGAAATCGTGATAAAGTGCTCCATTGAGTGTAGGTGGAAGAACATGGGGCCCAATCAAGACATCCCCAACAATGACTTCCCAAACGTTCACAGAAAATCTGTGTTTATAACGTGATTACACAATTGCGTGCGGATTCTCGTCAGCCCACACATGTTGATCATGAAAATTTACAATTTGATCACGTTGGAATGAAGCCTCATCCGTAAACAGAACATTTGCACTGAAATGAGGATTGACACATTCTTGGATGAACCATTCGCAGAAGTGTACCCGTGGAGGCCAATCAGCTGCTGATAGTGCCTGCACACGCTGTACATGGTACGGAAACAACTGGTTCTCCCGTAGCACTCTCCATACAGTGACGTGGTCAACGTTACCTTGTACAGCAGCAACTTCTCTGACGCTGACATTAGGGTTATCGTCAACTGCACAAAGAATTGCCTCGTCCATTGCAGGTGTCCTCGTCGTTCTAGGTCTTCCCCAGTCGCGAGTCATAGGCTGGAATGTTCCGTGCTCCCTAAGACGCCGATCAATTGCTTCGAACGTCTTCCTGTCGGGACGCCTTCGTTCTGGAAATCTGTCTCGATACAAACGTACCGCGCCACGGCTATTGCCCCGTGCTAATCCATACATCAAATGGGCATCTACCAACTCCGCCTTTGTAAACATTGCACTGACTGCAAAACCACGTTCGTGATGAACACTAACCTGTTGATGCTACGTACTGATGTGCTTGATGCTAGTACTGTAGAGCAATGAGTCGCTTGTCAACACAAACGCCGAAGTCAACATTACCTTCCTTCAATTGAGCCAACTGGCGGTGAATCGAGGAAGTACAGTAGATACTGACGAAACTAAAATGAGCTCTAACATGGAAATTAAGCGTTTCCGGACACATGTCCACATAACATCTTTTCTTTATATGTGTGTGAGGAATGTTTCCTGGAAGTTTGGCCGTATCTTTTTGTAACACCCTATATATATATATATTGTTGTGGTCTTCAGTCCTGAGACTGGTTTGATGCAGCTCTCCATGCCACTCTATCCTGTGCAAGCTGCTTCATCTCCCAGTACCTACTGCAGCCTACATCCTTCTAAATCTGCTTAGTGTATTCATCTCTTGGTCTCCCTCTACGATTTTTACCCTCCACGCTGTCCTCCAATACTAAATTGGTGATCCCTTGATGCCTCAGAACATATCCTACCAACCGATCCCTTCTTATAGTCAAGTTCTGCCACAAACTCTTCTTCTCCCCAGTTCTATTCAATACTTCCTCATTAGTTATGTGATCTACCCATCTAATCTTTAGAATTCTTCTTTAGCATCACATTTCGCAATCTTCTATTCTCTTCTTGTCCAAACTGTTTATCGTCCATGTTTCACTTCCATACATGGCTACACTCCATACAAATACTTTCAGAAACGACTTCCTGACACTTAAATCTATACTCGATGTTAACAAATTTCTCATCTTCAGAAACGCTTTCCTTGCCATTGCCAGTCTACATTTTATATCCTCTCTACTTCGACCATCATCAGTTATTTTGCTCCCCAAATAGCAAAACTCCTTTACTACTTTAAGTGTCTCATTTCCTAATCTAATTCCCTCAGCATCACCCGACTTAATTCGACTACATTCCATTATCCTCTTTTTGCTTTTGTTGATGTGCATTTTATATCCTCCTTTCAAGACACTGTCCATTCCGTTCAACTGCTCTTCCAAGTCCTTTGCTGTCTCTGACAGAATTACAATGTCAACGGCGAACCTTAAAGTTTTTATTTCTTCGCCATGGATTTTAATACCTACTCCAAATTTTTCTTTTGTTTCCTTTAGTGCTTGCTCAATATACAGATTGAATATCATCGGGGATAGGCTACAACCCTGCCTCACTCCCTTCCTAACCACTGCTTCTCTTTCATGTCCCTCGACTCTTATTACTGCCATCTGGTTTCTGTACAAATTGTAAATATCCTTTCACCTCCTGTATTTTACCCCTGCCACCTTCAGAATTTGAAAGAGAGTATTCCAGTCAACATTGTCAAAAGCTTTCTGTAAGTCTACAAATGCTAGAAATGTAGGTTTGCCTTTTCTTAATATAGCTTCTAAGATAAGTCGTAGGGTCAGTATTGCCTCACGTGTTCCAACATTTCTACGGAATCCAAACTGATCTTCCCCGAGGTCGGCTTCTACCAGTTTTTCCATTCGTCTGTAAAGAATTGGCGTTAGTATTTTGCAGCCGTGACTTATTAAACTGATAGTTCGGTAATTTCCACATCTGTCAACACCTGCTTTCTTTGGGATTGGAATTATTATATTCTTCTTGGAGCCTGAGAACACTTTGCCTGTCTCATACATCTTGCTCTCCAGATGGTAGGGTTTTGTCAGGACTGGCATTCCCAAGGCTGTCAGTAGTCGTAATGGAATGTTATCTACTCCCGGGGCCTTGTTTCGACTTAGGTCTTTCAGTGCTCTGTCAAACTCTTGACGCAGTATCATATCTCCCATATATATATAATACTACCTCTAGTACTGGCTGGCGACCACGGGGCCCCGAGCTGAGTTCTGGCATTGCTTCCACTTACTTATGCCACGCTCCTCACTTTTGTCTTTCCTATCTGGCCACCCTCGGCCAACTCCTGTTCTTTTCCTACCCTGACGCTATTATGTTTCGAGGGCTTTTCATGCAGCGTCTGACCCGGAGCGGGCGGCTGCAAAAGGTTCAAAAATGGTTCAAATGGCTCTGAGCACTATGGGACTTAACTGCTGTAGTCATCAGTCCCCTAGAACTTCGTACTACTTAAACCTAACTACCCTAAGGACATCACGCACATCCATGCCCGAGGCAGGATTCGAACCTGCGACCGTAGCGGTCGCGCGGTTCCTGACTGTAGCGCCTAGAACTGCTCGGCCGCTTCGGCCGGACTGCAAAAGGCGTCTTTATCCCATGTTAGGGGCGGCCTCCAGAACTGCGGAAGGCAACGGAATACCGCCGCAGTCCATCTTCCCTGCATAGTGCAGTCTCCATTTTATGCACAAAAATGGCTTCCTCTCATGTTAAATCGGTATTCGGAGGTAAAAAGTGCCCCATTCGGATCTCCGGGGGGGGGGGGGGGGGGTGGATGGGAGAGAGGGGAGGGGGGGACAACTTGAAAGGAGGCAAAAAATGAAAACGAGAAGTGGTACCTCGAATGTTAGAGTTTTGCTACAAGCAGGAAATCTAGAAAACCGTAAAACAGAGATGGAAAAAAATCATATGGACCTCGTAGGTGTTGCTGAGATAAGATGGAATGGATGTGGAGAGTTACAGTCTGATGAATATGTATTGTCCCACTCAGGGGGCGAAGTAAAAGGAATGAATGGAGTAGGAGTGATTATGACAAAGGACTTTGCTAAATGTGTGAAATATGTGAACTACGCAAAGGACCGGGTTATTGGTGTAAGACGGAAAGGAGCTCAAAAAGATTTACTGATTGTCCAGGTCTATATGGCAAATTGTAGAGGAAACGTACAATGTAATAGAGAGGCTAATGGACGAAAATGAAAAATGCTTTAAAATAGTAATGGGAGACTGGAACGCCATTTAGGGAAAATGAAAAGAGGGAAAAATAGTAGGCAGTCACAATTTTGGAAAGAGAAAATATAGAGGTGACTGGCTAATTGACTTCTGCAGGAAAAGGCAGCTGACAGTGGCAGATACTTGGTTCAAGAACCACAAGAGGAGGCTCTACACTTGGAAATCACACGAGGATGAATGCAGAAACCAAATCGAAGAGAAAGGAACAGGAATGGAATCAAGCAGGTGCACACGTTACCAGGTGCAGGTAATAATAGCTACCACAGCTTACTTATGGCAGAAATAAAAATAAGGATGAAAAACCTGAAGAAGGCGACCACTGTGCAGAAGTGAGATCTAGAGAAGGTACAATGGCAAAATATGCATTCTGTAAGAAAAGCAGAATTTTATGCAGCAGTCTGGGCAGAGAACTGAGGGAAAGTCTCACAAAATGTTTTGCATGGAGTGTTCTTCTGTAAGGCGCTGAAACGTGGACATCGAGGAAGAAAGACAGAGAAAGGCTGGAGGCTTTTGAGATGTGGGCATGTCGGAGGATGGAAAGAACCACCTGATAATAGCAACGAGTACTGGAATATGCTGGAAGAAGGAATCATTAAAGCAGGACAGCAAAATATAGTATATGTAAAAGGGAAAAGGGCAAAAGAAACCACGGGTCACTCAGGAAATGATTTCCAAGATGGAGGAGAGAAGAAAGTTTAAAATAAGAACACTGAAGAGGCAAGAAAGATGTACCGAAGGTTAAATAATGAGCTGCGAAGAGAAACAGAGCAGGGTAGGAAAAAATGGCTAAAAGAGGAATGTGATGCAATTGAAGAACTGGACAGGAAGGGAAGATACGACGTACTATACAACAGAGTAAAGACGATGACGTGGGATCAAAATAGAGTTGGAAGTGCTACTATGGAAATTTTGAGTAAAGACGAAGAAGTAGTGTACAGAGATCGTGACGATGTCCTCCATAGAGGGGAAGAATAACTAAAAGAGCTATATGACACAGATAGCAAACCAGAAACTCTGGAACTTGAATCATTCAGCAGTTTAAGTAATGTCGAGAAATACCAGCCATCATAATGAAAGAAGTCTGCCATAGCTGCAATGAAAAATGGCAAAGCACTAGGTACAGATACGATACCGGGAAAAATACTAAAACGCTTGAACGAAGACGGAATAAGAGAAATATTGAGGTTATGCAATCAAATATATGACAGTGGGGAATGGCCTGAGGACTTTCTGATAACAATAATGACTCAGTTACCGAAAAAAACAAGGAACCAAGAAATGCAGTGAGCACAGGACAATTAGTCTCATTTCACATGCAGCCAAAGTGATGTTAAGAGTAATTAATAAGAGACTTGAAAAAATAATGGGGGAGAATCTTGGCGAGGAGCAGTTTGGCTTTAGACGGAACACGGGCACCAGAAATGCAATAGGGCTCCTACGAATCTTGGGAGAAAGGTTTATTGAAAAAGGAAGAGACCTCTATATGCGCTTTATCGTTCTAGAAAAGGCATTTCACAATGTGGCTTGGGACAAGTGGCGACTATAATGGGGGAAAAGAGAGTGGACAGGAAAACTAGAAGACTTGTAAACTCATTATATCTGAAACAAAAAGCCTCACTGAAAGTGAGAGGAGAAAGTACAAACTGAATCGGACTAGGAAAAGGAGTAAGACAAGGATGCTATCAACTACCCTCTTCAACCTCTACTTGGAAAATATGATTGACCAATGCTCATTAGATGCAAAAGGAGTAGAAATTATAGGAAGAAGAGTAGGGTGTTTGAGGTCTGCTGATGACATGGTCCTTCTAGCCACAGGGGAAAAGAGTTACAGGATTTAGTGGACACCATTGAAGCTAACGGAAAAAATTATGGAATGCAAATTAACACAAAGAAGACAAAAATATTGGCACTAGGAGGAAGTAAAGAACTAAAAATTATGCTGAATGGAGATATATTAGAACAGGTGCAAAATTTTAAGTATCTTGGAAGCAGGATAGACGCCGATTGGAAGCGTAGCACAGAAATTAAAACAAGGATAGCAATGGCAAAAGAGACATTTTATAAGAAAAGGAGAATGTTATGCAGCAGTCTGGACAGAGAACTGAGGAAAACACTCACAAAATGTTTTGTATGGAGTGTTCTTCTGTATGGCGGGAAACATGGACATTGAGGAAGAAAGACAGAGAAAGGCTGGAGGCTTTTGAGATGTGGACATATCGGAGGATGGAAAGAATAAGTTGGATGGACAGAGTAAAAAATGAAAAAGTACTGAGAATAGTGGGAGAGAAAAGACAGCTACTAGATATAACAAAAAGAAGAAAAAGAAATTGGATTGGGCATATATTAAGTAAGAATGATGGACTGATATAAACAGTTTTAGAAGGTTATGTTGAAGGGAAAAGGAAGCGAGGAAGGAAGAGATTTCAGATACTGGATGTGATGGAAGGTACAACATACAGCAACCTTAAAAAGGAAGTAATGGATCGCAGAAAATGGAGGGGCAAAGAAACTGCTAATATAACAGAAAACTGATGATGATGATGATATGAAATACACACGTTTCATACACAGCACTAACCAAACACTACTCTAGTTCGCACAAGACGCGATTCAGCATCACATATACAGTTATCATAATCATAGAGATCGGCTGACTTTAAATACGCTTCGCACAACATGCGTGAAGTCGAACTTTCGAAGGCTACAGTGTCAACGTTGCGACTGGAGCACCACAGTCAAAAATATAAATGGAAATGTCAGTGTTGTGACCTGGTGTAGTGGGTAACATATCAATCGCTCGTGTAAAATATCATGGGTTCGAATCTGATTAAAGTTAGCTATTTTTTTTAAGTTTCTGAATCTAATCAAATAAGTTTGATTATGATTTTCATTCAGTTTACTGGTTTAAATGCATTTTTTTGTTCGTAATTTTTTGCCGCGTCATTTTCATCATAGTACTGACTTTATTTGCTCTCTTTTTCCTCCTATCATTCTCTTTTCGTTTGGAATCTGTCTGTGTGGCCAACGAGGATTGCTCGCCGGTTGGTAACCCGGCAGCTCGTGTAGTTAGTATAAGGGTAGTTTCAGGTAACCAATAATAGCTGGAAATTACAATATGCTTTTAACGCTGAATTTTGTATGTTTTGAGTTTGCTCGTAGAGGTTGGCTTTAATCGCTGTGAACTAAGGAAGATCAGGTAATTATAGTTGAGGAGAAGGAAACAGCCTGGCTTTGAATCCAAGATACAGTATTACGAGTGACCTGGATAAAATAGAAGCAGAAACTGGGCACTGGGATGTGGGGTTTGTGGAGGTCTTTCAGCGCCGTGATCAGCCCTGGGTAAACACTGCTGTAAGGCGTGTTAACACTGAGCTGAACGAGGTGCTCCAGACACCGGCAAAGTCTCACATTAGTGTTGTTCCAGTTGATGCTATTGGTAGGTGCGTTTACACTACATATGGCCTGCACCTTAATAGGAAGCGGAAAGATAAGTTAGCTTCTCTATTAGCAGATACTGTAACTGGGGCCACAGTCACACAAGGGGTGATCCCTGTGGTTATTGGGAGCAGGCAGACAAGTTTTTTAGGTTAAAGCCAAATTCCAGACAGACAACAACCAAGGAAAATAGAAGAAAAGAAGCTTCATGCACAGCAAATAGGGATAAAGCTAAGGGCGGTATCAACTTACTTCACCAAAATATCAGCAGAATAATAAATAAAGTAGACGAGCTGATAATGTGTTTACATGATCTCAAAAATAAGAATGAGACTGATATACTTTGTCTGTCTGAGCACCATGTAACTGTGGGTATGGAAAATGTCAGTATAAATGGGTGTAATTTGGCATCTTACACTTGTAGATCTAGTATGAATAAAGGAGGAGTTGCCATTTTCACAAAACAAGGGTATAAATACTGAACTGTTGAAGTAAGCAAATTTTGTGTTGATCAGCACTTTGAGGTTTGTGCATGTGAACTTCAGCTAGATAATGTTGTGTTGATATTAGCAACAGTGTACAGGTCTCCACTAGAAGATTGGGAGCTATTCGTAAAAAAGTTTGACTCCCTGTTACGCTGTCCGACAGACAAAAAGAAGACGTTATTAATCGGTGGTATGGAGCAATTACAACTGATGTTTTGAGTCACATATGTAACGCATCACTGACTCAGGGTATTTTTCCAGACAGGTTAAAATATGCCAGTGTCAGGCCTCTCTACAAAAAGGGGGAAACCACAGGTGTCAATTACCGGCCACTATCCTAGCTTGCAGCATTTTCAAAAATCTTTGAGAAAGTAATGTACTCGAGAGTGGTTAGCCATCTCAACAGTAACAGGCTACTTAGTAAATCACAGTTCGGATTTCAGAAATGCTGTTCCACGGAGACAGCAATACACAGTTTCACTGTCCAAATAATAGAGTCTTCAAATAGTAAAATGTCAGCAGTAGGAATATTCTGTGACTTATCCAAAGCATTTGATTGTATGAACCATGACATTATATTAGAGAAATTACAATTCTATGGCATAAATTGAACAGCATATGAGTGGTTTAAGTCATATACACAGAACAGGAAGCAAAAAGTGTCTTTATATGCTTCAAGTGATTCAAAGGAGTTTACCACTTCATCTAACTTGGGTGAAATTACATTAGCTATTCCAAAAGGTTCGATCATGAGTCCCCTCCTGATCTTGATATATGTGAATGACCTCCTTTCTTAAGTGAAACAAGATGCTCAAGTGACACTGTTTGCTGATGATATTAATTGGTTTTCTGCGAATGGGCTTGCTTTGAACTTTGAAAAAACACAGTACATCCAATTTTCTGCTGCAAAAGGTATAATTCCTTCAAAAAAACATAACACATCAAAAGAAGTCAGTAGCCAGGGTAGAGCATACTAAGTTTTTGAGTGTACGTATAGATGAGAATCTTAATTGGAAAAGTCATATTTTGGATCTCCTAAAGCGACTAGGTTCAGCAACTTTTGCAAATCAGAATAATTGCCAATTTTGAGGATGTAGAAATTAGTAAGCTAACATATTTTGCATACTTCCACTTTCTGATGTCATATGTAATAATATTCTGGGGCAACTCAACATTTAGGCAAGAGGTATTCATTGCTCAAAAGAAAGTAGTTAGGATAATTTGTGGGGTTCATAGTCGCACATCTTGTAGGCATCCGTTTAAAAGGTTAGAAATTATCACAACTGCTTCACAGTACATTTACTCAGTAATGAAATTTTTTCTCAACAACATGGACCAGTTTAAAATCAACAGCGACATTCATGATTACAATACCAGAAAAAAGAGCGACCTACACTACTTAACCTATCTTTGGCACAGAAAGGGGTAAAATATGCTGCTATAAAACTTTTTGATAAATTACCAGATGAAATAAAATGTCTGACAGACAGCAGTAATAGTTGGAAAAACAAATTGAAATCATACCTCCTTGACAGCTCCTTCTATACCATAGATGAATTCTTGAATATGAGTAAATAAATCTGGAGATATAATATATTGAAACGTCCCCTTTGAAAAATTTTACAAGACTGTGCTTAAACTGACACACAATATTTTTAGCGCAACGCAGTCTGACTTTCAATAATCCCTACAAAAGAATGGCCCTGACTAACATTAACCTATACCTTTCACAAATCGCTTACCTCACAAAAATCTTCGTTACTCGAACTACTGCAATACAGCGAGCGCCACTACTGCCAGCTAAATAAAAGATTCAAACTACGGAAGGCACTAACTACTGATAGGCATAGTTAGCAAATGAAAGATTTTAATAGAGAACAAACAATGTATTTACCTTAATAGTCATAATATATATAACAGTTCATGACATCCAGTCTTACAAATTTCAAAACTCCACCATTTCTCTCCCCACATCCACCACTGCTGGCGGCTCACCTCCAACTGCGCAACGCTACGCGCTGTTCACATCCAGCTGCCCAACACTACAATGGCAGACAACAATGCAAACTAGCCACAGACTGCACACAGCACAGCTACATGGCGTTACCAATATAAAAACCTAAACAGCCTACTTACAATATGCATTTTGAGCCATTTAAGGGATTGGGATAGATAATAGAAATATTTAGGTATAATACTATATTGTAAAAAAAAATTGTGTCCCGTGCCCATTTCTTATGCATTTGACAAGTTCCACATCATAATGAACAATGGAATACGTAACTAAGTAACTAACTAAGCGATCGTGATTTCAGTTCTACCCTCAGACAGCTGACCACTCTTGTCGCGGATAAAAATTAGCTTAGGAGTTTAAATTCAGGGCTACAAAACGTGTCGTCTGCCTGAGTTCAAACACTGATCACTGAAAATCATCCGGCGACAAAACATCTCATATTTCCGATAAACCTCGCGACAGCCACTTTCAATACTGCTTCGTACTATACATTTGTGAAGTGACCCGATGTGTATGTGTACCACTTATAATTAGTGTTGCCATCCGTCCCGATACATCAACACCTCACCGTTATTGATCTTCTTGTCCCGACATCTCGACAAGACCCACTATCGTCCCGATTTTGCAAAATGCTGTTACGAGATTGGGTCAAGTACTGCAGTAATGCCATCTTCCGTTAGCGCAACATGTAAATGAAGGCTCAATTTTATTTACAGCGCAACATGTAAATGAAGCCTCAATTTTATTTATGACAACAAGATTATGTTGACAAGTTCGTCTCACAGATAGCGTTGTGTATCCTGTATCTACGATGCAAGTACGTTCTAGATCTAGAGTCATCATTCGAGAAAATACCAGACTTCTCCAGTAAGACGGGGCTGTAACTACATTATGTGATCAAAATTATCCGGGCACCTGGCTGAAAATGACGTACAAGTTAATGGCGCTCTCCATCGGTAATGCTGGAATTCAGTATGGTGTTGACCCACCCTTAGCCTTGATGACACCTTCCACTCTGGCATGCATACGTTCAATCAGGTGCTTGAAGATTTCTAGGGGAATGGCAGCCCATTCTTCACGGAGTGCTGCACTGAGGAGAGGTATCGGTGTCGGTCGGTGAGGCCTGGCACGAAGTCGGCATTCCAAAACTTCCCAAAGGTGTTCTGTAGGGTTCAGGTCAGGACTCTGTGCAGGCCAGTCCATTACAGAGACGTTACTGTCGTGTAACCACTCCGCCACAGGTCGTGCATTATGAACAGGTGTTCCATAGTGTTGAAAGATGCAATCGCCATACCCGATTTGCTCTTCAACAGTGGGAAGCAAGAAGATGCTTAAAACGTCAATGTAGGCCTGTTCTGTGATAGTGCCACGCAAAACAACAAGCAGTGCAAGCCACCTCCATGAAAAACGCGATCACAGCATAACACCACCACCTCCGAATTTTACTGTTGGCACTACGCACGCTGGAAGATGACGTTCACTGAACATTCGCCATACTCACATCCCGCCATCGAGCAGCCACGTCCGCAGCTCGTGGTTGTGCGGTAGCGTTCTCGCTTCCCACGCCCGGGTTCCCGGGTTCGATTCCCGGCGGGGTCAGGGATTTTCTCTGCCTCGTGATGACTGGGTGTTGTGTGCTGTCCTTAGGTTAGTTAGGTTTAAGTAGTTCTAAGTTCTAGGAAACTGATGATCATAGATGTTAAGTCCCATAGTGCTCAGAGCCATTTTGAGCAGCCACGTTGCGTACCGTGATTCGTCACTCCACACGACGTTTTTCCACTGTTCAGTCGTCCAATGTTATATACGCTCCTTGCACCAAGCGAGGCGTCGTTTGGCATTTACCGGCGTGATGTGTGGCTTATGAGCAGCCGCTCGACCATGAAATCCAAGTTTTCTCACCTCCCTCTTAACTGCCATAGTACTTGCAGTGGATCCTGATGCAGTTTGGAATTCCTGTGTGATAGTCTGGATAGATGTCTTTTACACATTATGACCCTCTTCAACTGTTGGCTGTATCTGCCAGTCAACAGACGAAGTCGGCCTGTACGGTCTTGTGCTGTACGTGTCCCTTAACGTTTCCACTTCACTATCACATCGGAAACAGTGAACCTAGTAACGTATAGGAATGTGGAAATCTCGCGTACAGGCGTATGACACAAGTGACACCCAATCACCTTACCAAGTTCGAAGTCTGTGAATTCCGCGGAGCGCTCCATTCTGCTCTCTCACTATGTCTAATGACTACCTGGCGGTAGGTGGCAGCACAATGCACTTAATATGAAAAACCTCTTTTTTTTTGGCGGTGTCTGAATACTTTTGATCACGTAGTGTATTTAAGTAGCGCCAGGCGGAAGAATCGGGCAGTTGAATATCGATCTGATTAGACGATTCTTTCTAAACTTTATACAAACAAAGAGTTCAAGTTAGTAATGTTTGAAATTTTTGCAGCCCGTGTATAGGGCGAGAAGCTTATAGTGACGTGTAATTCGATGAACGACTTCGTTGATGACTAATGTGTCGATAGTTTACCGTCTAATAAAATTACCATAGCTTACGAAAATGCCTAAGGATGGAAAGTGAAAGCGTCAGTTTTCGGATGATTACACAAAAGAGAGGTCTTTTGTCAAGAAAGGACGTACAGATCAGGAAGCGTTGTGCGAGATATGTAGCTGTCTCATCGGAGTAGCTCACGGACATAAGGCAGATGTGAGGCATGACATTTCTACGAAGAACCATACAAATAGGTTTGCAGTAGCTTCAGTATTAAAGCCATACATTCATGATTAAAGAAGATACCCAGGAAGACTTGCTCGTTGCTGCTGCAGAACTAACAATGGATTACACAGTTGTCAAGGATCATCAATCCTTCACTTCTCTTGACTGTACCGTAAAATAAATGCCACAATATACCCTGACTCCAAAGTCGCCGCAAACCAGTCTACAACCAAGAACAAAGCTACAGCCATTGTTAAAAATATTCTCGCACCGCACCGTGTCCAAATGCATAGAACAATTGCAAGAATTTTCAGTTTATGTACAGGCACCGACGCATCGAACCACAAGGCTGAAAGGATGTTTCCTTTCGTTGTTAAGTTCTTTACTGAAACTGGCGGAATCCAATAGAAACTGTCGAAGTTTGATTCGCTGAATAACGAAACATGGCAGACAATTGCAAAGTTTTGTCTGGACACTTATACGTTGATGTCAGTCATCAGAATCTCACGCAAAATCAAGATGGTTATCGCTAACGCTCGCAGCTGAGAGAATTCTTAAACTTCGGATATCATTAAAACAATTTTTTGACGCCGAAGCCAGGCCAGCTTCAATAATGTCCGACTTATCCAGTAGTGCGATCAGTGAAATTTGCTTCAAGTCTCTGCAGTCAAACTTGACTCTGTTTTAGGAGAAATATAAATACGTTTAGAAGTACACGGTCTCGATAGCTGAAATAAAAAAATACATTAATCGACACTCAAAGATGTCTGAATGAAAGGAAGACTGCCAAGTTTATTGGCATGCAAACCAAAATGAATTGATGAATTTAAACAAATCAAAGAATGAGAACCCTAACCAAGAATTAATCTGATTTCGATATTTGAGGAAGACGCAATGGCTTTCTGTACCACAGCATTTGATTACTAAGGGAATGGGCTATTTCTTTAAATAATCATCGAGTATTTGATTGGATGGTGCTATCTGAAACCACAGATTGGGTGATGATTGAAAACACTATTACATACCTGACTGAAGATGGTGTGACGATTTTAGAAGACAGTAGTTTTCAGGAATACACACTGGTGTCCAAAATTAAAGCAACAAACGAAAATTTTGCAAGGTTGCGTTTCTTTTGCCACAAAACAGTGTAAGTAGGTGACGGTAAAGTAAAAGCAATGTAAAGAATACATAACGTGAACAACTGCAAAAAGCATAAAGGTAGACAAAAATGTTCTTCGTTTCTTCCAACTGAACTGATTTCCACACACATTCCGGCAACTGAGTTAATGTGCTCTGTATGAGGTGTGACGACCTCTGACAGCAATACAGGACTGGCAACGACGGGGCATGTTGTGAATGATGTTTTCAGTCTCATGTTGAGGCAATAATGCCCATTCTTGCTTCAATAAAACTCGCGATCTTGGAGATTGGTTGGTCGATGCTGATGTGATGCAAGCTGTCTCCCTAGCGCATCCTAGACGTGCTCTGTGGGATTCAGATCGAGAGAGCGAACAAGCCACGCCATGCAAGCAGTATCTTACGTTTCCAAGGAAACATCAACCATGAAATTGAGCATTATCATCCATCAATACGAAGTCTGCGCCAGCAGTACCCTGCAACAATTGCAAATCAAGTCCCAAGATCTCGTCACGATACCTGACAGCAGTTAAAAGCTTGCCGAGTCACCCACACAATTTCCACCTCGATATCGGTCTCTTTCCAGAATGTTTGGGACTCGAAATCGTGTTCCACTTTCCCTCTAGATGCGAATCCAGACTAAATCGGGACTCATCTGTGAAAACGACATTGGCCCCCTGTTGGACCGCCCAGGTGCCATGTTGATGACTCTAGACGTTCCCTACTGTGAAGATGCGTCAGAGGTAGACATACAGCAGGTCTCCAACAGTTGACGCCACTCTGCGTCGATACAACACGTCCAGTGGATAGTGTGAGCTCACATGCCAGATGCGTGCAGTACTAAGGCGATACTGTCGTGCCCTTACAGCCAAATAACGGTCCTCTCTGCTGAAGTCACATCCGGTTGGCTCTGCGGCCATCTTCAGCGTGCAGTTTCTGTCTCTATAAACAGTCGCCACATCCGAGAAGCAACAGAACTGTTCACTTTAAGCCACTGGTCGAAATCAGTCGGCCGGCCGCAGTGGCCGAGCGGTTCTAAGCGCTTCAGTCTGGAACCGCGCGACTGCTACGGTCGCAGGTTCGAATGCTGCCTCAGGCATGGACGTGTGTGATGTCCTTAGGTTAGTTAGGTTTAGGTAATTCAAGGTCTAGGGGACTGATGACCTCAGAACTTAAACTCCCATAGTGCCCAGAGCCATTTGAACCAAATCAGTTTGCGGCTGTCCTGCTTTCTTTCCTTGTATGGCCCTCCACAGAAGAGAGAGTCTGGTAGGCATCTTCTCTGTGCCGCACTGCACCGTCTGTGACTGTATTCACAGCGATTATGAATGAGGGGCTACCTGGCAAATATCACCCCTCCTTTCTTAGGTGCCCGACGTCATCAGAGGCATCGTTGTCCATTGACCGGAATGCCGTCTTCCATGTAGAACACGATCGTACGGATAACAGATTGACAATTTGTAAGATTATATCGTGAATTAGACACAGACATGGGAAATAGCGGTTTTTCGCTCTAATTTGGACACCAATGTATGCATTTAAGGAGCTTTTTAGAAACTAAGAGTGACCTGGAAGAAAGAAAGTCTAAACACTCCATGGAAGAAAGGTGGATTTACTTTCTTAAAGAAACCGAAAATCCTGAAGCAGTTACCAACTGCTAAAACTGTGCGAGTATTTGTTTTCTATTCCCGCTCACAACGCCTCTGGGAAAGAGAACTTTCAAAGATGACGGCCCAATGGAATGATGAAAGAAATCAACGGATTCCAGGGATTGTGGAATCAATCTTACAGCGCTAGCTTAACTAAAAGCTGACTTACTTGGAGTATTATAAAGACACAAAAGGGACATAAGACTTGCTGAAAAAGATGAAATCTTCCGAAAAATAACGTGTTAACTACTTCTTGCAAAGGAAATAATTCCTTGTAAAGGAAATAAATTTTTAATTCATTTTTTCACCCCCATCACAGAGTGTCCCGACGAGGTCCCAGCTAGATGTGGCAACCATAACTGCAACCGCACGTAGCCGATACCCGATGAGGCAACACTGTAGTGGCAGGTGACAGACGTAATGAACCCACAGGCTCCTAGGTTAAGGTGCCAACCTAAGATTCATAAAAGCGGTTGACCCGTATGTTCAATTGTAAATGCAATAAACAGCCCCAGATACAAAATTACAAGAAAACTTCATGATATGATTAAAAATAGTTTCTCAATTAACAACAGTTTGGAGTTAATCAACAGCATTAAAGATGTAATAGCCCTAGACATAGTAGTACTTTGACATAGTAAACCTCCACACCAGTAACCGTTGGAAAGACATAACCGTTGGAAAGACACTCTCACAATAATACAAAAGAATCTAACCAAATACAAACCGCTAAGCAATGCAGAAATTTATGAACTCATGACATTGCTTAATTTAATTCCCTCAAACAAGTATTTTTCATTCAGTGGCAAATTTGGCATGTAAAGCAATGGTCTGGCAATGGTTAGCAACCTTGCGTGCTGACATATTTATACATAACCTGGAAAAAGAAATCATCTTAGCACACCTACAATTTACTGACAAAATTCTGTATTATAAAATATATGTGGATGACACAATTTTTTCAGTGGTCTAAAAGAACAAGCAGAACTTAGCAGAAGAAATGAATAAAACACACCCAAATATCAAATTTGGAGTTGAACACAGACCACTGAAGAAAGTAATTTCCTTAACATTATCTCCACTTTCAATAACAAGCATACCTTCCAAATACACAGGAAACCCACAACCAGAGGTGTTGCCATTAACAATACCTCATACCACCCGAACCAACATAAAACCGCTTTCTTCCAGTAATCTCTAAACCACATGCTCCACACCCGTATCAGTGCAGAAAATCCGTTTAAAGAAATGAACATACTTAATCTATAGCCCAAAATAATAGTTATAATACCTCTTTGATAAACACCCTAGTTGAAAAAATATAAAGTAAACTTAAGCAACCACCATCATCATAACAAGCTAAGAGAGAAATCTCAAAATTTGTCTGCTTTCCATTCCTCGGCAAAGTGTGATATAAACTGACAAATCTTTTCAGACCACACCGCATAAAAATATCGCTCCATCCTGACAATAAACTACAAAAGAAAATTGTTCACAATAATAAATCCACTGGAGATTGTCATAAAAGTTCTGACAAATACAAACTCACATGCTGCTGTTCTTACTTCTACATAGGTCAAACAGGGAGAAATTTTGCAATCCACTACAAAGAACATATGGACGCCATTCGAGTCAAAAACTACCTCCAGTTTTGCATCACATGTAGCTCATCATGAACGCTCGGCTAGTGATGTTAATGACAATCTTTCAGTGCTACACATTGCTAAAAAAGGAATACAGATGGACCTCCTTGAACAATTAGAGATTTACATCCACAAATGAAAATCACCTAAGAAAATCATAAATGAACGAAGTGAATCAACACAAAACTTTTTCTTCCAAAATTTCCAGGACATCCTGGCACCAAAACAACAAAAACGACAATAATAAGACATATTCATCTTCCTGTGTAAATGTTATTCTCCTTGTCATAACAACTACGGCATTCTGTAATTTATAAAATATTTTTAATTACATAGTAAGTACCCACTATATTTGTTTACCTTTGTGTAACTGTTGCATATTAAAAGTACGTTGTCAATATAAAAACACTCTTGCAGCTAGCAAAATTTACTGAAATTAATATCTGTACTAGTAATATTTATACCATAATATATCTCATGCCAAAGACCATGTTGTAGTAAAATGTAATATCTATCATATCCATATTCTTTGCAAAGACATCCAGTATTTACTTTACGTGAATCAGCGTAAAACCAAGTACAGCTAAACACTTCGTATATTTGAGAACATAACTTAATAATGTACATTATAGGAAGAGATTTGACGTAGATACCGCAAGGCAGCACACTGTACATTAAATATAAGAAACTTTCCGTTTCGTAAACGTTTCGTCACCGATTACTAAATTTCCGTCATTTCCGCCAGCACCATCAGTACTGCATCTAGCTACACTTGGGCCACAGCATAATGTTCTTGTAACAATTGCGTCTTAAGATGAACCTCAGTGGCTCGAAAACATGTTTAAGGTTGAATAAATCGTATCAAAAAACTGAAAAAATAACGACTGGTTGCGTATTTATTACCAGATGAATCGCAAAAGTAAATTAGGTGTAAGACGAGCTGAGAAAATGCACTAGGGAAAACTAGTATTAATAAATGAGTGCTGAAGATGCCTCTAAGATGTAATTAGTACCGGACAGGTGAAACCTTCTGACACATGGAGCTGTTACGCTGAATAAAGACACAACATGCTTATATCCCAATAATGCCTGTGAATGAAGTTTTTTAATTTAAGGATTGTTTCATTGCATACATGTGGGACAAGTGTAGAAGTGACTCTTATATCTCGGTAATTCCCGTATATCTGCAGCCGACAGCGATTGCTCTCATAGTTCTGATTTATCGCAAACATTTAGTGCATAGCAAAAAAAACTGCTGAAAAATCTATCTGCCTGTAATCAGCTGCCCGAAGTTGAATTAAATAGTAATCCTCCCTTGCCGCGAAACAGCCATCTGTTTCGTTGCGTGAGCGCGTCATTTCCTACGGCTGCGAGTGTTAACGTTGCGTGACTGGGTACTGGTCAATACACGAGTCCTTCGTCTATAAAGTCAGATGAGGGGTATACAGCCACTGAGCAAACCCTGCCGTAACTCTGTGGGCCCATAACTCTGCGCCAATGGGCTGTCGTCACTGGGCGACAGCTGCGTCACTAGGATGGCAGCGAGCACAGAGAGGTGGCGACCGACTACGGGACGTGCCGTGACGTAGCGCTGTGGCATGGGGCGGGGGAGGGGAGGGCAGGGTCGACACGGATCCCTCTACAGGCGGGCAGCGCAACCAGCTCGGCCTGCTTGCGGCAGCAGAGCTAAACAGCTGATTCGGAAGCACGTCCTGCTTCTTCTTCTGCCGTATATACATGGCCGCACTAACGGAATTTTTGGCAGTTTGAAGTGAGTGACATTTCGTGAAAAGTCCATTTGTCTTCCTATACCTCATTCTATTCAAATCAGGAAACCTTTTTTTTTTTTTTACTTCCCGTTGATCGATGCGGATCCTAGCAGGAACGTACCTACAGCTTTTGCATGGGAGGGGGGAGGGGGTCCAGCACTATCATTTAGGAAGGTAAACCTGTCTTCGCCCACCACATAAAAAGGATTTGCTGTTAACGCCAATCAAGCAGAAATTAAAAAACCCACAAATACGTTAGCATCCATATTACATGAGGGTAACACTGTAGAGAAACACTAATTGATCCAAGCGTCTTTAAATAAAACATATGTATTGTAGCTGTTGAGGTATTTATTTATGAAAAAGCAATTAATTGTAAGCTAACATTTGAGGTAATTATATATTTTTAATATCATTATTAATCATTTATATAAGCAATAATATTATTATATTAGTCTTTATATTTAAATTGTGACACTTAGACATTTTGCTATAACTTCAGGTCGTAAGTTAATTTAAAAATAAACATTAATTACTTTAATTTAAAGTATTATATTTAGCCTTTTACGTCTTGCTGCTAACTTACTAATAATTTCTTCACAATCTAGTTCCACCGCCAGATCACGATGAACACTCATTGAGCAAGACCAGTAAGTCTTTCACCTCCTATTTTATTCCTTATGTAAGTGTTTAGCCTCTTCATAGTCGAGAAACATCTTTCAGGGGTCGCCGTTGACACTGGGAGTGTGGCTAATATGATGTTGTTGTTGTTGTGGTCTTCAGTCCTGAGACTGGTTTGATGCAGCTCTCCATGCTACTCTATCCTGTGCAAGCTTCAGGCTAATATGATAAGAAGCTTTTTTTATCGAAGGGAAAAACAGTTCATCACACTGATCAATAACTTCTATTGCAGTGACAGGTTTTTCCTCTACAGATTTCCAGTGATTGTGCCTTATCTCGTATTCACTCAGAATTGTTGTGCCTACATTCTCAGCAAGAAATATTTGCGCTATCTTCTTAAGATTTTCTTTTCTCCTGGAGTCATTATTGGTTTTCTCAGGCAGGATCATCTGAATTCCTTCGATTGTTTCTTCATGTGGTTTAAAATGAGCATCAAGTTCTGTGATCACATGTTCAATAAAAGGGTAAAATACATTTCGACGACAATATATTTCAGCAGTTTCTCCTGGTGCATTGCTGCGCTGGGTTTGCCTTCCAGTCGTTCTTGGAACAGTTATGTCTCTTAAGCTCATTTGCTTTGCCTGCTCCAAAAGGACCGAGAACTCACTTTCATTCCGAATATTTTGTAGAGTAGTTTTAACTGTTTTCGCATAGCTGCAAGTGTTCATCAGGTCAACATTGACCTTCTACATTGCTTTATTCAGGTTCACTGTATATGAAAAAACTATTCGTAATATAACAAGCGACATGATAAATTGGCTATTTTCAATGGCAGTCTGCAGTTGGTATGCTTCAGTGGCGACATCCCCACTAGCAGCGTCTTGAACGGCCTCAAGTGTTGCGCGTACTACAGGAAGCATTTCTGCAAATCTCTCGACAGCCACATGCTTTTCGGTCCACCGCTTCTCACAAAGGGAGATCAGCGTTGAATGAGGTGAGTCAGTTTGATCTGAAATTTTCTTCAAAAGGTTGTCCCGAAGTGGAGATTGTCGAAAAAAGTTTACTATACTTTTCATTGTTCCAATACAGTGCCGTATCATAGGTATTCCACACGAACGCGTAAAAAGTAAATTAAGAACATGTGCTACACAGTGTACAAATTGCAAACTCGGATATTGTTCTGCAATTATTGTTCTCATGCCTCGTAACCGGCCGCTCATTACTGCAGCGCCATCAAAGCCTTGCCCTACCAATTTGTCCATATCCAGGTTATAAGATAGGAGATGTGTTATGATCGTGTTTGCCAATGCTTGCACTGAAGCATCTTCCACGTAGATAAAGTCAAGAAAAAACCTCCCTGATAATCGATTTTCCAGATGAGATGTCTAAACGTAGTAAACATAACGCTAGTTGTTCTTGATGTGATATGTCTTTTGCGGAATTCCGTTACGATTGGCGAGATTGAACTCACTTCCGTTGGACACATAGTGAGGGTGGCGGTAGATACCCTGCCGCAGGGCACAGCTATTTTTTGCAGCCTCATTCCTCCATGGCGTGTCACTACGTCAACCAAGCGCAGTGCGCGACTATTTTGTGGTACGGGGTTTCAAAAGCGGGTATTCTTCTAAAATTGGCGTTTTTTGTGTAAACTAAGGAACGGGGGGAGGTCCGTACCCCATGGACCCCCCCCCCCCCCCCCCCCGCCCTTATATACGTCCGTGGATCCTAGAGCTATAGAAGCTGGGGAACACCATTTTAAGATAACTGTATTAGTCAACAATATATTGCGGGAGACGTGCACGTTGTCTTAAGATCCATACCATCTGCCACACTACAAACTGATTCGCGACGCCGTAACAACGTTACAACACAGCTCCGGTCTACAGTCCCGCCGCGCATTGCTGTGAAACTTGACAAGAGAAGAGACACTAGCGTCCCTAGCGGCAAGAAATTCAATCGTCAGTTAACGTAATGCATACCATAAGATTAATTCTTTTTAACTTAATTTACGAAATAATGGTACTATTTTTGTATCTGATTCGTTAGAAAAGTCTTGAAACACGATGATCGTAAAAGAAATGTAATCAGAGCAATAACTCATGAATGAAATGAGATAAGCTATAACGTAAAATGTTTACTTTCACAGCCGTAATTGTCACACTTAACCACACACCCGGGAACATTATGCCGTCGTCAAGTGAATTTGTGGTTGAAACGCAACGTTTCGTCCCCGCCTGCGGAGGAAACTCTCCCCACACTGGAGATGTCCTCCGCATTCAGAGACGAAACGTTGGGTTTCACTATGAAATTTATCCGACACGACATAAAAGCCCGAAATATTTTAAGTGTGACAAAAATATCTACGTGAACAAATAATTTCGCAATATGCACTTAGCTCACTGAAACCAACAGATAATTTCATCCATAATAAGTATTTATTTCTGTTGCTGACTGTACTTACGACTGGCACTTTCTTTAACAGGCAATAATTTTACGTGAAGCCTAAGGGTTTCCTCAGTGTTGCACTTCACTCAGGTTTCAAATTCACAAGTATTGGTTTAATATGATTACTCCTCCTTAAAAACACGTCAGGTGGCTTGGGGGGGTTTTTAGATTAACACTGTGGCGTTTGTGGCTCTGGTGTAGCAACAGTTGAACTGTTGGTTTATTTTGAGTCGGGGAAACAGTTTTAATATTTTTGACCATTTTTGAATTGTAGTGCCGGCCGGTGTGGCCGAGCGGTTCTAGGCGTTTCAGTCTGGAACCGCGCGACCGCTACGGTAGCAGGTTCGAATCCTGCCTCGGGCATGGATGTGTGTGATGTCCTTAGGTTAGTTAGGTTTAAGTAGTTCTATGTTCTAGGGGACTGATGACCTCAGAAGTAAAGTCCCATAGTGCTCAGAGCCATTTGAAACATTTTTTTTTTTGAGTTGTAGTTTTCTCTTTACTACAGTTATGCTGACTTGTCTGCCATGTTAAATGATGTAGATACTGCATTCCATACAAGTTTCCCACTTTATGCATTCACAAACTGATTTGTAAGGGTATTGAAGGAAATTTACGTTATTGTGTAGATAAACGACCTTCTTCTGTTGTGCATGTGCTATTTACTATCTGTTTTTCTTCTTATAAAGAAACATTATTATTCAGTAAATATCTTTAGGTTACTAGAAAAGCGTAACTAAACAGTTCTGTTCAAATGGATCAAATGGCTCTGAGCACTATGGGACTTAACATCTTAGGTCATCAGTCACCTAGAACTTAGAACTACTTAAACCTAACTAACCTAAGGACATCACACATATCCATGCCCGAGGCAGGATTCGAACCTGCGACCGTAGCAGTCCCGCGGATTCCGGACTGCAGCGCCTAGAACCACACGGCCACCGCGGCCGGCAAAACAGTTCTGTAATGTACTACTCTCATACCTCTTGTGGTCATTAGGAAATCTATGTAACGACAAGTTTGGTTTCTTCTTTTTTGTTAGCCGGCCGAAGTCGCCGTGCGGTTAAAGGCGCTGCAGTCTGGAACCGCAAGACCGCTACGGTCGCAGGTTCGAATCCTGCCTCGGGCATGGATGTTTGTGATGTCCTTAGGTTAGTTAGGTTTAAATAGTTCTAAGTTCTAGGGGACTAATGACCTCAGCAGTTGAGTCCCATAGTGCTCAGAGCCATTTGAACCACTTTTTTTCTTTTTTGTTATTACTTCATTTTATTGCGTTACTTTCACTACCTTTTGTACTAACCAAGTCACAAATCGATATAAACGATAGTATTCGCAATCAGCGGACATCGCATTCAACGGGTTTGCTGTCCGCTTGGTGCAGCATATAACAAAAACAAGCAGGAACGTTGCGACTGTAGTTGTGCAACAACGAGTCTTTTGGTCGGAAGATCAGAAGTAAAGTACCCAAATGTATTTTTTCGTAAAAAATACAAATATATTAAAAACGTTCTTAATCCTAAGAATTGTACTACCAATTGGAAAAAACTCTAAAAATTGCCCTATTCCTATTGTAACACTCAATGGCAGTACACACGATTCCCTTGTCGGTCGTACCCATCGTTTTAGGCTAATAACAAAAATATAACAGCAAAGTAAATCTTCTGTGTAATAAGACATTTCTCTCACATTTCCATTTAATCTGTTACCATGGACCACTATGAAATACACAATAATAGCCTCTCCCTGTTTTCCATACAAGCTCTCTTACAATGAATGACCCATTGAGGGCAACTTCTTCGCAGTATTTGTCATAGCCAAGAAGGTTGAAACGTCCCCTTTCAGCAATTATACATGACTGTGCTTAAACTGACACACAATATTTTGTTAGCGCAACGCAATCTGACTTTCAAAATTCCCTGCAAAAGAATGGCCCTGACTAACATTAAACTATACCTTTCACAAATCACTTACCTCACAAAAATCTTCGCTGCTCAAGCTACTGCAATACAGCGAGCGCCACTATTGCCAGCTAAATAAAAGATTCAAACTATGGAAGGCACTAACTACTGATAGGGATAGTTAGCAAATGAAAGATATTAATAGAGAACAAACAATGTATTTACCTTAATATCATCACAAGTCATAATATATATATCAGTTCATGACAAATTACAAACCTCCGCCATCTCTCTCCCCACATCCACCACTGCTGACGGCTCACCTCCAACTGCGCAACGCTACGCGCTGTTCACATCCAGCTGCCGCTGCCCAACACTACAATGGCAGACAACAATGCAAACTAGCCACAGACTGCACACAGCACAGCCAGTGATTTTCATACAGAGAGCGCTACGTGGTGGCGGCGTTACCAATATAAGAACCTAAACAGCCTACTTACACAAAGAAAACATAAACAGCCTACTTACATAAAGAAAACATAAACAGCCTACTTACATAAAGAAAACATAAACAGCCTACTTACATAGCCCCCATGCTCCCCACAAAAAATTTTACAAATTGGGTTGGGCAGTGGCCAATACAGATTTGAAAAAAATTTTTCATAATTGCAATAACAAAGAAATCAAATGCACACACTTATTGATACAATGTTGGTCAAAAGCTAAAAATTTCTCACAGTCCATAAAGACAGTCCAAATTGTTCATCACAGTAAAAATGCAGAGTTTTTCTCAAAGTCTGAGCAGTAAAAGAAAATGCACACAGAAGTAGTGGATTTCCATGCAGTCTTGAAGAAGTAGTGTTGTCCTTCCAACGGAAAGACAGTGCAGACTCTTGACATGCTGACAGGTAGTGGGCCACAATGGAGCAAACCCACAGCAGAGTCATTCGAAGTTTTGAAGAATATTGGTAGGTGGGTCATCACAGAGCAGACCCACTGGAGTCCTGGTAGAGATTGTGGTATTGGTGGGCCACCAGAGGTGCAGACCCACTGCAGTCCTTGTAGAAATAATGGTATTGGTGGGCCATCAAAGATGTAGACACACTGTAGTCCATGTAGAGATTACGGTATTGGTGAGTCATCAAAGATGCAGACCCACTGTAGTCCTTGTAGAGATAGTCAGCAGCCATCTGTTGTGACTGTGCAGGTGCACAATCACCATTGAAGAGTCTTGCGGATAATATAGCAAGTCCATAACCACCACTTGTGCACTCACAAAGTTTTTGGAATTGTCTTTAGAACTAGCAATGCTGTTATCCAGTCCCTTGCTGAATTATTAACACACGTGCAAACACTAACAGTCCCAACTTCTCACATATTGTCCATATACTATGACCAACAGAAACGTGTGCAGTGGAATGTTACTTAATTTGAAGAACTGGTAACAATTACAATTTTATAACATAAGAATACAATAAAGGTACAAAATACATCATTAAAAACACAACAATATAGATAACATTTGTAGTACAGGCTTTACAAAAGAATAGAAATAGACATATACGTCAGTGTTACAGGAATTATGACATGAGTACATACATAGAAGATCAGAATAACTTGCGAAACATCAACTTCACACATAAGCATTTAAACAGAATGAATAATGTCTAACATCTTTACAAAGTAAATAACATATTATTAATGCCAATTATATTTGAGGATAACAGTATTCCTCATCATAGTGAATGTAGCTTAATGTTAAAAGAAGAAAAAATTCTATGAAACTACACAGAGACAGGAAGAAAACAAATACACAAGGGTACACAAACATATAGTGGGATAACACAAAAGGGAAAGGACAGGGTTTGTTTTACTGCAGTATTTTGCAAACAAAACTTTCTTTACTTCTCGGAGATCTCCCTTCGTTCTTCATTATTTTCAAAAGTCCTATCTATACCTGCTTTCTGTACTTTTCTCGTATAGCCTCTCAGTGCATTTCTTCAAATTCATCGCAACTCATTCTCTTATAGACTACCCCCTCTTAAGCTAACTTAAATCTACTGAGCTCAGATGCTAAACTAAGGAACAAGGCAATACAGCAGCACAAAACAATTAACACAAACAGCAATGACAAAAAAATGCCAATTTGCAAAGCAAGCAGCAGTAAATCTAAATTAACAAAAAAAATGCAAAATTACAACTAATATAAGGCACTGCGCAGCAAACAAAAAAATAAATCTGGCTTAGCAGAGTAACACAAATTAAAGTTCAGTAGCACTATGCCTGGAAAACATCAGCTTATATCTAAACATGACATAGCTCAAGCAAAAAAAATAGTACACTAAAGATAACAATGCAGATAAGGGAAATGTATAATCATATCTTAATGTCTAAGTAATTAAAGTGGTGCACCACAACAACTTATTGTAAAAGAAATATTACCATGTACTTCAAAAGAAAATTATGTGTTACTGTTACTAGTTCCTTCTTATTGTTCTTTCCTTTCCAAGTGCTCCTTTTTTAAAGAATGTGGATCATAAAATAATTATTTAATAGATCTGTTGACAGAAAGTGTTCACATTTGCAAATGCATCTAAGTTTATTTTATAAAACTAATGCTGTAACACAGCTGGAAAACAGATGTCAAATGAAATAAGCAATTACGCAAACCAAAGCATAAAAACATCATTCAATAGCTATGTGGCATTTCGTAAGTCAGTAGCTCTCAACTCTCGTAGAAAGACACTTGTCATTATCAGGTTTGCAGATGTAAGAATATTTCTTGTCATTTTATTAGGCATTTCAGTAAATATCATAAATTACGAGCTCCACAGTATGCTTTCAACAAGGAAATGTCAGTAGCACGGACAATGGCCTCCCCTGTTTTTTTTCTACCTGTGCCGCTGAAAGGCTAATGGCTTTTTTTTTTTCTGGCGGCTGTCGCCCAGGTGGGTGCCCGCGACGCATTACGTGCAGGTGGTCACTTAACTTTCTTACGGAAATATTTACGACAGCAGTTTCCTCTACAGTGACAGTCTCACATAAAAATATTTTACAGGTCAAGAATTAGCGTTGCAAATCTGTAGAAACAAAATCCTATAAATATAAGTGTCCAAAAAAATTTTCGCCGGCATTGTGATACATTCACGCATTTACGCACATTTCATAACTCTTAAAGTACGATTCTTGGTTTCCAACATACTTCTTATTCCTCATATACGGTAGCATCATCTTATTGATCATAAACATATCTCAACAGCATAGTACACATCGTCGTCGTAATAATAACATCATAACACCTCAGTCAAATCTCAAAAACGTCGTAGCTTTCTGCAATAATTTCAAAACCTAAAAAAAATTCTCTGCTCATTTCAATAGTGTCATCTACCTCAAACGTACTTTAAAATCATGCTCCCTTCCCAAATATATCATTCAAAGCTCTCATAGTATCACAATGGTTCCGAAAAAATATGAACAGATCACACAGTACAGACAAAATACAATTTCGTAAGTGTGAAGTAATCCAACACTGTAATTGCGTAAACATATTGCACTGATGTAATAAAAAAGTTTATCTCTCAGTTACATGATCAGATAGCTGTGTAATTTGTGTGTTAGAGAAATATGGTACCGATATGTAAAGTTGTATAAGCAAATACCATATTAGCTAGGGTTCCTTGTGGTTGCCACACACATGGTACACAAAGTAAGTGTGTACCCCCCTGAGGATTAATGTAATTATACCCTCAGGTGTTACAGATTACAGCAATGGAATGAAATATATCACGGAAAACTTTCTTTGTAATTCAAAAATCTTGAAAAATAAATGGCTTAAGTACAAAATCTCTCAAATGCGTGTCCTGTAGCGCTAAATGTGCGTCTTGCTGTAAGATAATTCTGTGGAAGTGTCGTACTTATCGTCCTCCGAAAGCCAAGTTCTGCAGAAGTCAATGTACTTACCTCATGATAAGCAAAAGTGAAATGCTTTGCGTATAGATATCGTAGTTATTATGCTTATTGGCGTGATGAAGAAAGTACTGTACAGTAACGTATTGTTATGCCACGAAAAAGGCTGTCTCATTGTTGCTATACCACAAAAGTTACTACTAAAACATGTTTTTCTTCCCAGAAGAATTCAGAAAACTGTGCAGATATAAAACAGATACACTGCAAAAGCAACATTGTAAATTGTCACTCATTAGTAGCGTCGTGATAAAACCATGTAGTTGTCACATAAACTAACCACTGTGTTGTCTGGTATCTCACAGAAAGTACTTTAAATCCAGAATGTATTTTCAAGTAAACCAAAATGTTGCATTAGAATCTCATTAGCAGTACCAGTATATGTTCTAAGTATGTGAGCCTTATGGACGTTACGTAATCGTGCAACTAACAGGCAAGAATGTACAAATAACAACATTGTGTCGTCTGTTCACTATAACAATGCATTCATAATTTCTGTTGAAATAAGTTCTCTTGGTTCTTGATTGGATATTTAACTTCAAACATTGTTGTATGTTAGCAGTTTCTTAAGTCTAACACAGCATACTAGTAATGTAAAGGGAAAAGTTATATGGCAAAGACAAAGTTAAAAAGCAGATTATCTTTCAATAAACGGTTTTACATGTGAAATGTGGTGTAAACCTTTACTCTTCCTAGTGCACAGAGTTTCAACTTCAAAGCAATTATCATGTTGTATACATCGGTAAAGAATGCTAAAATATTTCTCCAGGCTAGCGTCTTATGTTATTTTTCTCGGAGCCAGCGGGCGCACGCGGCTGCCTGCTGTGCGAGTCATTGTCTGTCTCTTTGTTGGCGCGCGCGCCGTTATTGGGATTAGGAGACCTAACTTCTACAAATTCACCGTGACGAGAGGGCCCTGCTCTGTTTAAATCCCGCCAGTTCTGATGCAATTCAGGTCTGTCGTTACGATCACATCGTCTGTCGTCATGTCGGTAGTTCCTGTAGTTTCTTTCTTGTCGGTTAAGTGGTGGAGAATTTCTCCCTGAATCGTAACTGCGCGCTGGACCGTTGCGTCTCAAGTTATTCTGTCTCCCGTAATAATAATTGTTTTGGTTCCCATATTGTCTGTTTCTCTGATTGTCTCTGTGACAGTCATTACTGCGGAGAGGTGATCTTTCCCTGTAATTATTACTACTCTGCCAACGGTTGTCATACAGGTGGTGTCTGTTTTGGTCACGATTTGTGTTGTGAGAATAGCCTTGTCGCGTCCAGTTATTATCGAGGAATTGTGACGGATGTGACCTGTAATTGTTGTGTTCCTGTTTCCGCATTCCGCGATTGTCAGTGTCAATTTCCAATTCTTGTAACAGTCCCTGAAAAGCTTCAATGTCGTCTTTGCAACGTCCTGCCAAAATAATGTGTCGTAAATGTTCAGGCAATTTGATTAAGCAAATGCGGATAAGTTCTGAGGGGCTGTATGGGTTTGACAGGTACTGATTCTTGTGCAACATGTCTTCAAAATATTTCATAAGACTGGAAAATTCAGATTGTTCGAAACGTTTCATCATTATGATGCTTTGTTTTACTCGGTCTTGTATGGCCTGAGACCAATATGCTGAGAGGAAGGCATGGTAAAACTCTCCTTCACTGTGGCAATCGTGAATGACTGACCGCATTCTTACAGCTGGTTCATTCTCTAAGTAGCCACACATAAATTCTAATCTGTGCTCTAATGACCAGTTGGGAGGAAAACAATGAGAGAATTGATGGAGCCATGCTTGTGGATGAATGTCGTTGCCAGAATTCTTAAATGTTTTGAATTTACGTGTAGTAATGAACAGCTTATAGTCAAAGTCATCATGTCGGCGAGTCGCATATCGGTCATTGTTACGTCGTTTCGGCGGTTCCATTTCAAAATTCGGTGCACCTTGCCAATTTCTTTCATAACTTCCGAAGTGTCCTGTGTTATTATTTTGTGGTTGTTCCGTATTTCTAAGTCCCTCTTCCCGTATTGGAGCGCGAGTGGCCTCTGAAATACGTAATTCTTGTATTACCTGAGTCAGCTGATCTTGTACTTCCCGGATTTCTCTTTGGTGATGCGTATTAATTTGATTCTGATTTTGTTTGAATTTCCTAATTTGTTCGCACTCTTCTGTGTCATTAAAGACTACCGGTTTTGTGTCGTTCAGATTATCATCTACCTTCGTAGATAAGTTAGTGAACTGATCCGAAAGTTCGGCTACTTTCTCCAATAGTGAACACATTTCCTCAATGTGTTTTTCTGAACCAAGTTTCAGATTGTCCATTTGTGTTAAAATCGAATCTACTGTGTTCTTTAAGTTTTCCTGAGTTTTTGCAAGTTGCGTAACCGAATCGGTAGATGCAACTGAGTCAAATTTAGCTTGCAAGGTCTCATGATTTTCATGAACAATAATTTGCAGTTCTTTTATGGCTGCTTCGTGATTCTGTAATACCTTTTCATGCCGCGAAAAAATAGGTTGAAAATGCTTACAAATTTGAGTTTTTACGTCATTACAGACTTTTTGACATTTCGATTCAATGTTATGTAACTCAGTAGTTAAATCTTCACGCGTTTGTTCAAGAGTTTGTTCCAATGAGTCTAACTTTTGAAGCTGTTGCTGTGTTTGTCTCTGATTTTGTTCCAGTGTGTCTAACTTTTTAAGATTTTGTTCCACTGTGTCTAACTTTTTGAGATTTTTTTCCACTGTGTCTAACTGTTGCTGTGTTTGTCTCTGGTGTTGTTCCATTGTGTCTAACTTTTCAAGCTTTTGTCCCATTTGTTGCATTAATTGTAATAACAATGCACTGGTGTCTGAAACATGTTCCTCAGTACTTTTCGGCAGTGAAGTTGCACCGGCAACATTCACATTTTGACAAGCGGAAAATGTGTCTTGACTCATTTGAGAAAACGGTGAGAACCCAAAACCTGAGTCTGCAGTATTTGCAATATTGTGTTCTGTCATTCCCGATTCCTGAGGCGAGCTGTTGCCGACCAATCGATCGATAACGCTTCCCTGTTCACTACCTCTTTCACTGTCTACACCATTGTTTGCCGCCCGCTCCATTTCCCTATGCGCAATTACCAAATTACTACTTTGAACATTAGTTAATGCATTACTCTGCGGCGCCAACACACTGCTTTCGTCTTCACTGTCATTTCTCAGTTTACTTTGGAGCCTAGTATTACGTTTTTCACACGCCATAATTGTCACAATATTTCACACGATAACACAGAAAAGCACAATTTGAAGAGCAAAATAAAATAACATAGCAATGGAAATAATGTCTACTTAATTGCCAGCGCAGCTGCGAAATACTTGGTGCAAATCTACATGCATGCCACAACTGTTTTACTGTACAACAATGAAAAACTACAACTACAAAGGAAATTCTCTCTATGATTACGCGCTATCAATAAACAAAATCTACACTAATTACACAAACTATAAGAAAAAAAATCAGAAGATTCCAGTGAGGTATCCTCGGCTAAGGGTCGACATATGAAACGTCCCCTTTCAGCAATTATACATGACTGCTTAAACTGACACACAATATTTTGTTAGCGCAACGCAATCTGACTTTCAAAATTCCCTGCAAAAGAATGGCCCTGACTAACATTAAACTATACCTTTCACAAATCACTTACCTCACAAAAATCTTCGCTGCTCAAGCTACTGCAATACAGCGAGCGCCACTACTGCCAGCTAAATAAAAGATTCAAACTATGGAAGGCACTAACTACTGATAGGGATAGTTAGCAAATGAAAGATATTAATAGAGAACAAACAATGTATTTACCTTAATATCATCACAAGTCATAATATATATATCAGTTCATGACAAATTACAAACCTCCGCCATCTCTCTCCCCACATCCACCACTGCTGGCGGCTCACCTCCAACTGCGCAACGCTACACGCTGTTCACATCCAGCTGCCGCTGCCCAACACTACAATGGCAGACAACAATGCAAACTAGCCACAGACTGCACACAGCACAGCCAGTGATTTTCATACAGAGAGCGCTACGTGGTGGCGGCGTTACCAATATAAGAACCTAAACAGCCTACTTACACAAAGAAAACATAAACAGCCTACTTACATAAAGAAAACATAAACAGCCTACTTACATAAAGAAAACATAAACAGCCTACTTACAAGGTTTCTCCGTTCTTATCATGTTCACTACTTTTTTCTGCTATTTTTGGAAGTACTTTATCATTTGTCATTCTGTCAGTCCATTTCACTTTTAGCATTTTTCTCCACAGCCACACTTCAAAGCTAACTAAGTGCGTATTTACCTCTTTCGTTTTGTCTGCCCAGGATTCACTGCCATACAACCATCGAAGAGATCTCTTTTATCCACAGATTTTCGACTTCTTATTTTTGTCAACAGACTTCCTTGTTCGAAAGTCTTTCCTTCCGACGATATTCTGACGGAGCCTTCGTGTTTTCTGAATCTCAGCACTTTGGTATCTCCTATATTTACACTCATTCCACACACTTTTTACATTCCTGTTCATAATAAATTGTAATTTTTCCTCTGATTAGGCCAACACTGCTTGTTCACCTGCATACTTAATTTCCTTTATCCTTTGTGCTATTATTGTCACGCTTCTCGTGGTTACTAATGCTTTTGCGTATCAGCTTCTCAGCAGAGTCTATGGCAGGCAACATCGTAATGTAAGAGATCTCTCAATACGTGTCTCGTGTGTTTCCCCATCGCATGTCGTTTTTATCACTTTCTGTCTATTGTAAGAGTTCTTTGATAAGTCTCCTGTAGTTCCTGTCTGCATCAACACATTTTAAGGTCCTCAGGACGATTCTCCAGTCCACACTGTCAAACGCCTTTTTCCTGTCAACCTCACATACGTACATCCCTGTTAACATCTAGCATTCTTTGTGCTATCATCCTCAAACATGCAATATAATCTAGTGTTCCTTTTTGTTACCTAAATCCCAGCCAATCATTGTAACATTTACACGTTGCCAGGGTTGTTTCGACCACGCTGCAGAAGGGCTGGGAAGCCCCTACACATTGTCCTTGTGGCCGTCGATTTGCTTCGGTGGAAGAGGAGCCGGGGTTTCGTAGGAAACTACAGTTTTCCATGAAGGCGTTGGCCATCTTGTCTTGCAGTGTGATGTATTAACAGTTAAACGATTAACATTTAAACGATTACATTTTTTCCATCCGTCTCCCTTTCATTTGGCTGCTCCTTATGGAACCTAAGCGCGCCCAGTCTGAGCCTGAGGTGCGGATTCCACGTAGGCAAATTTTGTGAAAGGGAACCAGCAGAAACTACAATTTAGAGCAGTTTTCCAATACATATATATTCGAAGGACCTTACACACATAAAGAGAATAGTGCCTGTTTCTGTCAGTTGACGTGTAATTTGACTTGTTCTATATGGCTCTAACATGATACTTGCGGAGCATGGCATAAGAAGATTCAAATGGCTCTGAGCACTACGGGACTTAACATCTGAGGTCATCAGCACCCTAGAACTTAGAACTACTTAAACCTAACTAACCTAAGGACATCACACACATCCACACCCGAGGCAGGATTCGAACCGGCGAACGTAGCGGTCGCGCGGTTCCAGACTGAAGCGCCTAGAACCGCTCGGTCACAACTGCCGGCGGCTTAAGTAGACTGGGTAATATTTCACATGGCTTATTTGCTGTTAAAACCAACGAAGACCAGTAACTGCCGGTGAAACTTTTTGTATGTTTTTACTGGCACACACTAGTCAGCATATGACAACGTTCATATTCCGTGGCTAGACACAGAAAACGCTTTACCGAAACGAGTTAGGACAGAATAGGAACAAGACAATAAGTTAATAATCATCGTAACTGTGAGACATTCATGATTTGGTATTAGTGACACTTAAGAAAATGTAGTTTATTTTAACAGCTGTAGAAGGGTCAGAAACAGTACAAAATGAACGTTTAACGACTAGGGTCATTTTTTAAACCATCATTACAGGACGTCGACGGACAAAACGTCAGCAGGTAGTGTATTATTATTACTATTTCTTTGATATTATTGCCTCCAGTTCACCTTTTGTGTTTCTTGTTGTGTGTTAAACTTGCTAACTCGTCTGCATGCAGCTAGATTTTTATGTCATAGAAAGAGATAAAATTTTTGCGTGGAGTGCAGTGCAGTACGCAACAGCAATTTGGTGGGACTTGTGCGTCACCCTGTATTCAGTGAGGTAGGTCTTGTCATGGAAGGCCGCTGAGGGCATAGGGGAACAGGAACGTCTAAGAGGTAGTACTAAGAAGTACCTCAGTCCAAGTAGCTGCTGTTGGCAATACGTGCAGGAATTGCATAAAGTAATCGTCCTTTTTTTAACATTCGGTTCTTTGATGAGCGTTCTTGTAAAGGTTATGTCGGCCAGCTCAACGTAGAAGTAACATTTCAAAAAATGGGTGGCAGTTTACTACATTACTTGCAAGAATTGTTGTTTCAAAAGCTATGCCGATACCCGCTGCTTTCGCGGTGGTTGGTATTTCCTGCTGGTATTTTCGATGAGCGCACACAGAGGCTTTAATAATAATGCCTGAATACATATGTTAATCATTCTGTGTCGAACACGAGGACGCCGTGTGTTCACTGCCACCTTTACCTGTGTAGTAGTCACGTCACGCCATTTTTATTGTTTGCAATTTTGTTTCGCAGAGCCAGTGTTGTGTCATGGACGACGTTCGAACGACCAGGGAATCAGAAGTGCAGAGGAGGTGACAACACAGCGGAGAAAACAGTAAGCGCCTCTAGCGATTGACTGCGGAACCTTTCGGCTATGCCGAAGCTGACATCTGACGGTAGAAATGGGAACTGTTACACTGAATGCGTGCTTGGAGCCGCACGGTACTGCGTTCACGCTGGGAGAAAGTGACATGCTAACGGTCTTCGTGTCGATGTTTCGTTTTTCAAATAGTTGCCGCTTAAGCTGTTCAGCAAATGTACCCAAACTCACTACGCAACGACTGAGATACCTCAAGAATGTGTCGAATGTGAGCAGTAGAATTCATCAAGCTTTCTTTGAGGAACACAGCCAGAGGATTAAACAATGGCTGATATTCTAATTAACAAGAAAAATATTTGAATTAATAACAGGCATGTCGGATGAACGGCTCATAACACTGAAACGTGGTTCCGGCAAAAATAGAGCGTAGAGGAGCACGCCTTTTGTTATATGGCTAATACACTTAACTCTAGAAGTAACGAGGATATTGAAGCATATCTAGCAGGAAGATAAGCCTAGCTACGCTACTAATTGTAAGAAGAAATGTAGTTCATCTTGGCCTTACTTATACAACACAGATACAAGATCTGCAGAATTGTTGCAGATGGAACTATACGCTAACTACTAACTTAGCTGAAGGGGTTTTGTTAAACTGTTTCAGACGCATGTACTGTCCCTAGCTGACAGAATGCACGCGGCAGCAATGTGTGTGCGAGTGGTAGTGTCGTGGTCCAGACGCCCGATTCTTTAAGAATCAAACTCCCGTGCATAAAACGAAGAAGTTCAGAAAAGGTTCGATATTATGTTAGAAGTCGCTAAGTGCTCTCACTATGAAACACTGGATGAACATAGTCCGAGTAATTTGCGCTCCATTTTAAGCAAAAGCATGTTTTTCACGCGTCTCAACGTTTGTGATGTCGTAGGTCCTGAACTACGCGTTGTATAATTACATAATTTTGCAGGTACATTCAGTAATATATGTAGATACTGTCTGCGAACAGAGGTAGTAGTAAAGAAGCAATAAATAGCCATGCCTTGATGAAGTTTTGCTGCACGCCATTTTAAGCAGAAACTAGTTTTTCACGCACCTAAATGTCTATGACATCATATCTCCTGAACTACATGTGATACAATGATACAATTTTGTAGGTAGGAAACTAAAACGCCCCATCCCCCGTGTATATGTTATCACTTATTTCTATGACAATTGAGCATGCTCTGCAAGGAATCACTGACATTTTCAACTTTTATAGTCCTGTCTTCCTCAGTTGCGTGTAATATTACGGTATATTAATAATTTTTACTTATGGACCGTCTGACAGCAACTAAATAAAACACAATTTTAGTGCCATACGCGTTTCGCCTTTATTTTCTGCAAGGCATCATCAGTGGCCTGGAATGTGTACATATGTTAGCTATTTTGTTTACATTTTTGTCATTGTGCCTATAGGTTATAAATAGTTCCGGTGGTTGGTATTTCCTATTAAGTAGTAATGTTTTGAACTGTACTTACAGGTTGCGTGGACAATTTCCTACATATTACGCTCCTGTTGCATTTTTGGTGTTGTTCTTCTTCTTATGAACGCCAATTTGCGGTTTTTTCCCATTCCACAACACTATGCACTGACGCTTGTTTTAAAGCAATGTTTTGGTTTCTGTTGCCGACTGTCAAATGTTTTTGCCAAAGATCGAATGTTATTGCCAAACTTATGAGTGTAACTATTGAAGTATCTGTGGTCTGTTCGTGTATGCATTTGTGTGTGCGTGTGTGTGTGTATTTTGGTGTTTATATATTGCTGTGTGTGTGTGTGTGTGTGTGTGTGTGTGTGTGTGTGTGTGTCTCCAGATGATGTGGGGAAGAGTTTTCTTTTTTTTATTATTTTTTGTTTTATGTTATCATTTCCTTTACTAAGTGTAGTAGGGAGCCTGTGCTGATGTGTGTTTGTTCATTTATCACATGTTTGTTTTCTGCTATGGCTTTCTGGATGTGGAAGTTTTCTTGCATTTGTATAAGATGTTTGTCATGGTTGCTTATCCTCATTATTTTCATTTCTTGTTCCATGTTTGTAGGGTGATGGTTGTAGTGTTTTAAATGCTCTGCAAATGTGGAATGGTTTGTTTCATACTTCCAACATCTGATATGTTCTTTGTATCTTGTTTGAAAATTCCTGCATGTCATGCCTATGTATACTGCATCACAACTTTGACATTCAAGTTTATATATTCCTGATTGTTGGAATTTGTCTCTCTTGGTAGCTGGCTGGCTTAGGTGTGATTGAAGGGTTTGCCCAGGCTTATATGCTATTTTGAAGCCCTGTCTCTTTAGGATGTTTGCAACTCTGTGTGTTAGTTTATGTGTGTAGGTCATGGTGTACCATCTGGTTCTTTTCTGTGTGGTGTTGTCATTGTGTGTGTTTGTTGAGTGTGTTTGTAAGTTTTCAGCTTGTGAGTTCTTTTGTATTGTGGACCTGTTGTGTTTGTTTTTTATTTGTGTTTTTATTTTTTGATTGAGCTTGTGTACCACATGTGTGTCATACCCATTGTTCCTAGCTATTTGTATGATTGTACTCATTTCTTGTTCATAGTTTCTCTTGCTGAGTGGGATTCTGTTTAATCTATGTAACATGTGTCTTAGTGCTGCAAGTTTCTGGCTGTGGGGGTGGTTGGATGTGGATTGTATTATTGTGTCTGTGGCTGTTGGTTTTCTAAAGATATTAAATGTATGTTTACCGTTTTCTTTTTTAATTGTAATGTCAAGAAAATTTATTTGATTTTCTTTTTCTTTTTCAAGTGTGAATTTTATGTTCTGATGAACTTTGTTTATTTCTGAATGGAGTTCATCCATTCTTTCACTTGGCCCATCTACCAGACAAATAATGTCATCCACGTATCTGTACCAATATATGATTTTGAAACTTTCATTTGTGGTTATCTTATCAAATATCTGATTTTCTAGGTGACTGATGAAAATGTTTGCTAGTGTTCCTGATATTGGGGATCCCATGGGCAGTCCATCAGTTTGTAGATAACATTCTTTCTCAAAGTGAAAGTAGTTTTGTTCAGTTGTCAGTCTGAGCATTTCTGTTATTTCTTTTATTGCATCTGTGGTGAGGTTGCTGTGGGATGAGAGATTTTGTTCTATGATTTCTATTGTTTTTGTGATAGGGATGGAGGGATACATATTTTCTATATCGAATGAAATCAGTGATACTGTGTGTGGTACCTGTATGTTCTGTATGTTTTCTATTAGGTTTCCTGTGTTTATCACTGTTCTGTTGTTTTCTACTTTATAGTGTTTTGTAACTAACTTTTGGAGGTGTTTGGCTATGTGGTATGTTGGGGCGAAACGCGTATGGCACTAAAATTGTGTTTTATTCAGTTGCTGTCAGACTGTTCACAAGTAAAAGTTATTAATGTACCGTAAACTGACATTTTCTTTTCATTGTTAAGAAAGAAATCGTCGTTAATTGAATCAACACGTCCACCCACCTTCCACACACTCAATGACACATGTGGATACGCTCTTGAAGAGATGTGCTCACGTAGCTGCTTAGCAGGTGTCAGTCAAATGGTTATTTGCAAGACCGGGTAAGAGCACGAACTTTCTAAGTGAACGTGTTTCAAAATATTCCAGAAACCTTCACCTGTTCTAGAAGGATCAAAGCGAAAACGTCTGTTTCGCAACTGATGTATAAGCTGCCGGACAATCTTTTTCGTCCTCAATAACTTTTTTAATTCCTTGAGTCATTGCCAGAGTTTTAATGCGAGACCGTTATCTTCATCGCTAAGTCTTAGCGTGATAGGGCTGAGGTGTTCTTCTGGTCTTTACGTCCATATGTATTCTCTGGTCTTCCCAGATGTATTTCCCTTATCGCTCGATATTGAATAGCTTCCTTTGGTAGCTACTCAAACCCTCTCGAAGAACATAATTGAGCCAGTTTTCCCGTTACAATCTGAATTTTCCGGTAATTTCTGACTTGTCCTTTACCGTTTGATTTTTCTCAGAAACTTGGTTCCTATGGCTTGACTTCAGTTCCTGTCGCTGGTCTTCAGAATCCGTACCTCGATGCCATACAAAAGAGCTGGGATAGCTTGTCTATTAAAATTTCATGTGGGATCTCTGTGGTTGGTTGACGGCATAATGTGTTATGACTGTGCGGTATAGCTGTGAGAAACTACCAAACTTTCTCAGTTGTATCCATAAGTAATGTCGCAGGATCAGTAACTGAAGTCTGATATATTTGTTAGAGAAAGGTGTCAAGTTATTTTTGATATAATAATATCTTTCCCCTTAGATTTTTATGTAATATAATAATATCTTTCCCCTTAGATTTATATGTATCTTTTGTAAAGCATCACTGGCACAATGTATTTTTCCTGGCAGATTAACGTATGCCACAGTTAAAGCACTCTGTAAGAAAAATTATAAGAAAGACGAAAATAACTGCAGTATGAAACACATAACTGTATTATGAAATACTCAGCTGTACCAGTATTCTGTATCAAAAGACGATCGATATAAATGTAAGATCAGACGATCATTAAGTCCAGGCAAAAAGGAATACAAACGTCTCAAAAATGAGATCGATAGGAAGTGCAAAATGGCTAAGCAGGGATGGATAGAGGACAAATGTAAGGATGTAGAGGCTTATCTCACTAGGGATAAGATAGATACTGCCTACAGGAAAATTAAAGAGACCTTTGGAGAAAAGAGAACCACTTGCATGAATATTAAGAGCTCAGATGGAAACCCAGTTCTAAGCAGAGAAGGGAAAGCAGAAAGGTGGAAGGAGTATATAGAGGGTCTGTAAAAGGGCGATATACTGGAGGACAATATAATGGAAAAGAAGAGGATGTAGATGAAGATGAAATGGGAGATATGATACTGCGCGAAGAGTTTGACAGAGCACTGAAAGGCCTAAGTCGGAACAAGGCCCCGGGAGTAGACACATTCCATTAGAACTACTGATAGCCTTGGGAGAGCCAGTCCTGACAAAACTCTACCATCTGGTGAGCAAGATGTATGAGACAGGCGAAATACCCTCAGACTTCAAGAGGAATAAAATAATTCCAATTCCAAAGAAAGCAGTTGTTGATAGATGTGTAAATTACCGACCTATCAGTTTAATAAGTCACGGCTGCAAAATACTAACGCGAATTCTTTACAGACGAATGGAAAAACTGGTAAAAGCCGACCTCGGAGAACATCGGTTTGGATTCCGTAGAAATATTGGAACACGTGAGGTAATACTGACCCTACGACTTATCTTAGAAGATAGATTAAGGAAAGCAAAACCTACGTTTCTAGCATATGTAGGCTTAGAGAAAACTTTTGACAATGTTGACTGGAATACTCTCTTTCATATTCTGAAGGTGGCAGGGGTAAAATACAGGGAGCGAACGGCTATTTACAATTTCTATAGAAACCAGATGGCAGTTATAAGAGTCGAGGGACATGAAAGGGGAGCAGTGGTTGGGAAGGGAGTGAGACAGGGTTGTAGCCTATCCCCGATGTCATTCAATCTGTATATTGAGCAAACAGTAAAGGAAACAAAAGAAAAATTCGGAGTTGGAATTAAAATCCATGGAGAAGAAATAAAAACTTTGAGGTTCGTCGATGACATTCTAATTCTGTCAGAGACAGCAAAAGACCTGGATGAGCAGTTGAACGGAATGGACAGTGTCTTGAAAGGAGGATATAAGGTGACCGCCAACAAAAGCAAAACGAGGATAATGGAATGTTGTCGAATTAAATCGGGTGATGCTGCCGGAATTAGATTAAGAAATGAGACACTTAAAGTAGTAAAGGAGTTTTGCTATTTGGGGAGCAAAATAACTGATGATGGTCGAAGTAGAGAGGATAGAAAATGCAGACTGGAAATGGCAAGGAAAGCGTTTCTGAAGAAGAGAAATTTGTTAACATTGAGTATAGATTTAAGTGTAAGGAAGTAGTTTCTGAAAGTATTTGTATGGAGTGTAGCCATGTGTGGAAGTGAAACACGGACGATAAATAGTTTAGACAAGAAGAGAATAGAAGCTTTCGAATCGTGGTGCTACAGAAGAATGCTGAATATTAGATGAGTAGATCACAAACTACTGATGAGATATTGAATAGAATTAGGGAGAAAAGGAGGTTGTGGTACAACTTGACTAGAAGAAGGGATCGGTTGGTAGAACATGTTCTGAGACATCAGGGGATCACCAATTTAGTATTGGAGGGCAGCGTGGAGAGTAAAAATCGTAGAGGGAGTGCAAGAAATGAATACACTAAACAGATTCAGAAGGATGTAGGTTGCAGTAGGAGTCGGGAGATGAAGAAGCTTGCACACGATAGAGTAGCACAGAGAGCTGCATCCAACCAGTCTCAGGACTGAAGACCACAACAACAACTGCACTGAAATCGATCGTCTTTAAATAAGAATACTGCTACAATGAATTTTGTATAATGTAAACTTAGTCCTAATCTTCTCTTCACAACTGCTCTGTGTGCACTTCTTATTAGTATATTTGCTTCTAAAAGTCCTGTGTCGTATACTGATATTCATGACATGCTGTACACATTATTTAAGTAACGAGAACGAGATTGTGGCTTAAACTATTTTAACCCTTATGCGTGAAGACGGTCCATGACTGAAAGCGGTCGGTATTTGGGTTTAAATAAAACAGAAGCGGCTGATGGTCAAACGCATTTTATACAATACTGGTACAGCTGAGTATCTCATAATGCAGCTGCTGACGTTCATTAGAGCTGTACCGTACCACCTGCACAAGATATTACTTAAATAGTTATCGTCCAATTTCCTTGCTACGTCTCTTTCTAAAATATTCGTAAAAGTAATGTAAACGAGGGAAGTTTCACTTCAAAGTAGAAAGAGTCTATTTAGCGTTAGTAGAAACAGTCCAATTAGCATATTACAGTTTGGGTTTCAGAAGGGCTGTTAGATTGCGAATGCTGTTTATTCGTTCATTCACCAAATATTACAAGCCTTAAATAATTAAATATCGCCAGTTAGTACTTTTTGTGTTCATTCGAAGGCAACTGATTGTGTAGACCATAGCCCTCTCAGAAGAAGAAAAAAAAAATATTTGTGGCACTGATTGCTGTATAGCAGTTCGTTTGAACCATAAATAACAAACAGAACGCAAAACGTTTTTATGAATAATTCAAGCAATGTTGGAAGGGAGACAATTTTAGTGACTGTGGAGAAATCACAGAGGGAGTCTCACAGGGTTCAGTGTAGGTCCATCCGTGCAAACGACCTTCCAGTTAACGATCATCAGGTAGAGTTGGTACTTGTTGCAGATAATACTAGTATCATAATAAATCCCCTCACAAAAAAAGCAACACAAGTGTATACACTCCTAAAACTACATCATAGATAACTAACATGAAAAACTAAAGATAAGGACTTGATTGGAATCATTAGCAAGACCGAAAAAAAATTTCCTCGACAAACCAGCTCGCATTTTCAAATCAGTTGAAGAAATTACACAGAGAACTCTGCATTCTAGACGCACAAAGGAATGAAAAGGTTAAATGCCAGCTGCTCAGAATACGAACTCTGAAATATAAGTAACACTTCACGCTCTCTACGACTCTGCAATGTTGACCCATCTTCAAATGACACATGAGCACAGCCGAATGGCTACAGATTCTCTGTGCTGAGCACAAACTCTTTTTGGAGGGACGACGGTCTGATCGTTCCCGAGGTGACGACGTGAATGTACCTTGAATGTTAAAATTAAGTGTGTCTGTTTGTGTGTGTGCGCTGTGTAGGAATGAATCAGTAGTATCCTTTTCATAGACTGAAGTTCTCACTAATCACTTAATACTAAAAGAAACAAAATAACGTGGTACCATTGTTCCAGTGCTGGCAGAAACAATTAAAATGAACAGAATTTAAACAACATAATCTGTATATCTATGTGTAAAAATTCATACCACCTAATCAGAACAAAACTTATTTTTATGCCTTTACTAAAATTATCAGTCATTAATTACATCAGTCGTTTGTATGGTATGGTTTCAGCCTGTGATAAGGGTACATTCCCTTCACTTCTTTATTATTCGGGTGACCTAATACATAGGCTCCAAGATTAGGTATAGAAATGATCGTGTAAGGTCCTGAGTACGCAAGTTATCATTTCTTGTATTTCCGTTTTAGGAATGAAGCTTCTGGGTGGGTCGTTAGTAGTACTTTCGTCCCCACTTGGTATGTCTGTGTTTTCTTCAATTGTTGCTCATAGTAATTTTTCGTCTGTTGAGCTTTTCTCTTCATTGTGGCTAACGCTCGACGGATCTTCGCCTCCCGAGATTCTCCTACAGCATGTACCTTGGGTAAACAATTAACCCACTTATTTTTCTCTCTCTTATTCATCATTAGTTCTGTTGGTATAGGTTCAGTTGATCAATGCACTAAATTGTCATGAATTTCTTCAAATTGCTGCAGATAGTGCACGCACAATGTCTGTGGCAATATATTCTAATAAACCTATTTACTTCATGAAACAAACTCTCAATCGAATTTGCTTCAGAGTGTACCTTCCGGAAATTGAAATTTGTCTAATCCTGTTGTCTTGTAAATATCGTCTTCATCTGTGTCCCATAAAATTGGATTTATAATCAGACAACTAAACACGTGGCTTTCTAATACACGGAATATAATCCATTGTGAGTCTGTGGATGATGGAATGCGCAGTACATGCCTTGACTGGATATAATTTTACATATTTATTGAATAGATCGTGAAATCCAGCAATCTATTTGACATTTCCTCTAGCACAAGTCAGGGACCCATTACATCCATTCTCAAAACACGTAGTGGTTCTTCAATAATAACTGGCTGTAATATTCCCCTGGCGCCGTGGTTCAAAGGTTTTGCCTTCTGACATATTTCACGCTTCCTGACTGTGCCTTGCACAATTCTTCTTAGATTTGGAGTACGGCAAGATCTTGCATTATTTTCTGAGCGTCTATATACTCTCCAAGTCCCTGAACTATGTGTGTATGCCATATTAATTTCTGAACATAGTCTTGTGGAATGCAAGCACACCAGTTGTCTTATTGAAGATGTATTCTGTGAAATAAGACATTATCATGCTATTGATACAGCTCATTTATCCTTGGTAAATTTTATGCCTGTACTGTCTGAAAGACATGGTTCCAATCAGGTTGTAGTTCATTGTAGTTGTGCCATGTTCCTGCACGGTCTAAGATACGCTCTTCGGTTTTCTACATTCTTAATTAGCAAAATTTAAAGTTCTGTTGTTTGATCTTCCATTTCTGTAGCTTCAGTTAGTCCTTCTGGTACTCTTGATAGAGCATCTGTAATAATGTTCTTTCTGCCATGGACATATATAATTTCAAAATGGTAGAATAAGCATCCATACAGCTAATTGTGGATGTAAAAGCTTGCAGTTATTCAGAAGCAATTATTCAGAAAGCTTAGTGCCTGGTGATCACAATATACTCTAGTACATGCTCCTGCTGCATAACGATGAAATTTTCGAAATGCCCATATAACTGCCAACGCTTCCAATTCTGTGGATGTCTAAGATGGTTCAGTTAGTGAACGATTGACTTGCAAAAGATATGGCACAAAAGGTATGTACACCATCAATTAACTGGGTCTGGAATGGGCAAACTCCTAACCATATGATGACACATCTGTCATTGGCCTAAAATTTAAGTCATGTCTGGATGATGTAAGATATATGGATTAACAAGGGTGGTTTTAATATTGTTAAACGCTATCTCACAGTCTTGCATCCATTGCTATGACACATTCTTCTTTAACAAAGACAACAATACTTCAGAATGTAAGATTTGATTCGGTATGAAACGATGAGAAAATGAAGGTAATCTTAAGAACACCTTTAAGTGGTCTCTATTACATCGTGTATTAATCTTTTTCTTTCCACAGGCAAAATCCCATATAATGAAATTAGATGTCCTAGGAAGTTGAAATCAGTTACTGCAAATTTTGATTTCTTGAGGTTTTCAGTCACCCTTGGCAGTCGGAAATTCTTCAGCACTTGTCTTAAAATCTCAACACGTTCCCCCAAATAGGTGTTGCAATTAACATGTCATCCATGAATTGTGTTGTCAAGGAGTGTGTCAGAACTCTCCATTAAATTGATTAAATATTACATTGAGTATTGAAAACAGTATAGCCAATTTAAAGCTATTCATTGCATTGTGCAAGACTGGAAAAAAATAAGCACTCAGATATCTATAGTAACAATGTGAATCCGAAACATGGGAGCGTGAGTTTAAGCATTGTTGTGAGACGAGTCAGTAGTGTTGGTCGAAAGCTCATAGACGGAAGATGTGTCAAGCTACCCTCATGTGGGTGGCGGGAGATCTTACCACACTCCAGGCCTGATTTCATTTCTATGGCCAGGAGAGATTTAGATGGTTTAACTACACTTGAAGATGGAAATCAATGTAAAACTCTCAAGCATAGCGTAGATGTCAGTTGTGGGGTTAGGCTCGTGATTTATAGTCCGAGTTTGCAAAAAAACCATGTTTTGCTTGTCAGTTAAATAAGCCTCTTTATCCTCCAAATAAAAATAATTATTCTCCATATCCCATTGATATATATGTTGTTGTTATTAAATGTTAATGTAACTTTAAAATTGAAATAATTTGTTAATCTGGCACTCAGTCATTATTGATACTTGCCATTGTCAGGTATTTTGCCATTATTAATACTCATCAAAGTTTTTAAATAGACTTCATTTATGAAATCCCTTGTCACAAGTTATTTAGTAGTTAACAGGGCCCAAGCAAACTCCTTTTTGATAAATTCATTCTTAGTAACAATAAGCTTTAGCCGCTGGTGCTGCATACTGCTACTTGGAAAAAGGCTGTCATTTAAAGAGGTGAGTGCAAAACGTAGGTCCAAAACAGAGACACTGACACACCACAACATGTCATGTACTCTAACCCAGTAAATTCCGTTGCACAAGCCAGATTCTGTATCATTTGTAAATTTTTATTCAAATACTCAGACAGATAGCTTATCCAAATGTTAGTTTTAAATTTTTCATGTAACAGTCTGTTGAGGGCTTAAATGACAGTGCAACGGACACTCATACAGTATGCACACAGTGTTATGCAAATTAGATTCCGATTACTGATAGCTCAGTTTGCTTATCGAGTCAATTTTCACAGAGGAACGTAGGCTACATTTCTTGTAGCTATGTTACATTTGTTGTAGCTACATTACATATATAGGGGTAGGTAAGTTACAGTGTGACAAATCATATAGTTCAGGTCCTAAGACAGTGTCTAGTGCAGAAATTAATACATTCGACCTCACATTAAGACCAAGTGGTAGTACGGTAAATCGATAACTGCATCCCAAGCAAAGGAAGGCAGTATACTTTCTTGATTCCAAGTCCAATGAGACTTGCGAGAACGAGGGTCTTAAAAAAAAAATCTTGACACCAAAAATTTTTTTGATTAATTCCTCTATATCAGGAAGTTGTGTTCTTACTGGAAGAATAATTTTATTTATCCCTCTGGCATCCGGAACCAAGCAAACACTCCCATCTGACTTGGGCACCACATGTGATGGACTGCAATAACTAGTGGATGGCTCAATAGTGCCCCAACTACGCATTCACTTTATTTTTCAATCGATAGCAGATCTTCGTGGCCAAGGAATGAAGTAATAACACCTGTGACATGAGGTCTCACATTTAAAAGACAGATATATCCTTTTATAATGACTGGTTTCTTTTAAAAAACCGTAGCATTAGACTGTAATAGTTGTTTTAATTCATACTTTTGCTGAGGCATTAGATTCAGTTACTTTTGTGTTGATCAACTCTAATATGCTTCGGCTAGAATCATCAGTCATTGGGTTGGTGATCGTCCTGCTATTATCCCGAGTAATGAATTTTATAGCGCCTATGCAGTTCCTTCTCCTGTACCATATTAACAGTCAGAGATACTTTGTCTATAGTTAACATGAGCTTACTGGAGCCGAAGTCTATTATTGCATTCATCTCTCTCAGTAATTCATGCCCCAAAATTAAGTCCACAACAGTATTAGGTAGCACTAGATATGTGCAATCTGTAGCTCCATTACCAAGGTCCATTTTGATTTTTGTTTGTAGTTGAATTGAAAGACAGTGTCCTCCTACAGCACCAAGTATTCTGTAGTTCCCCATGGGTAGTGTCGGAAAATTTGCTTGTTCCTGTAATCTCTTCATAACAGCCGTGGAGATAGCATTTACACTTGCGCCCGTGTTTAAGCTTGCTATAACCCTGAATCCTACAATGTTCACATTAATAGCTGCTTGTGGCATGATTTTCGGTTTAAAGTTACAGGGTTTGTCACCGTGTAATAATTCATCCCTAATGTCAGTACCATGATTATACTTCATCGTCTTAATATTACTGTCAAAACTCCATTCACTAACTGACCAGCGTTTCAGGGCTAAAGTTGGTCGCGTCGAGTATTCTTGCTCTCTGTGGTTCAGTGATGCTTGTCCATCTGTAATGTCAGTAATAATTAGTGATTGATTCTGCCAATCATTACTGGTTTCTTTTTGATTTGGTGGAATATTACTATTCTGATTTCAGTGTGATGTTCCTGAAATCTGTTGATCTTTCTTGTTCTTGTTTCTGTATCCATAGTTATTGCCGTTTCCATGTCTTTGATTATTGGCACTGTTAAACCCTGAATTGAGCAAACCTGTTTGTTGGTTTGCATCAGTATTCGCATGTTGCTGATAGCTGTTCGTATATCCGTTTTCATAATTCTCTTAATTTGACCCGTTACGTCCATTGACATTGTCTCCTCTGGCTCTGGTGTCTTCCATTAACATAGTTACAGCATCTACTGCAGTTAAAAACTAACCAAAACTGATTTCACTGACATGCAATAATTTAGTTTGTATGTCCAGTGACAATTATGCTTTCAGTACTCTTATGAGGCCTTTGGCAAATGCTGATTCTGACAAATACTTTGTCTTATTATGATACCTCCCAAAGTATCTGCATAGTGTGCCTAAACATGAACTATAAGGTTCGATATAGTACACCTGCTTACGAATCCTCTGTTCTATGGCAGAAGAACAGTATTTTGCAATAAATGCTTGTTCAAACACAACATACGTATAGCAGGTTTCTGCTGCTTCAGTTGACCAAAGGGCTCCATCTCCTTAAACAGGCCCCCTCAAATAACTAATCTTCTGGTTTTCCGTCCATGTTTTCGGTAAAACTCCTTTAAGTGACCTAATAAAAGCAACTGGATATACAGTCCTCTTTTCCGCATTATAAGATGGAAACTGTCTGTATTTAATTAACTTCTCCTCCATATGTGACGCCGCTTGATCGCTAACATGATTTGTCATTACATTCACATGTGGTAAAGTTTGTATATGCTCCTGTTCATTAGTTCTAAAACCTTGCTGCGTTATGTGTGGTCACAGATTGATTGTCCACAACTAAATAATTATACTGGCAAGCATGACGTAAATCATTTACTTGCTCGCTCACATCTTCGACCCGCTTGCAGACTTCTTGCTAACCTCTAGCAGATTCCTGATTGGCTAAATCTCTGTCTGACATGACATCCTTTGCCACAGACTGAACCTATTCTTCGGCAGAATCAGTCAAGTGTGTGTCTTGTTCGGCTAACCACTGCTGAAAAAGTCTGTAAATTGTTCCGTTTGTTGCGTGAGTTGCGCTTTTATGTCACGCTGACCTCGAGTCACGTTGTCAACTGCTTGTAACGGTCAGCAACAGCATTCGACAGCTCTTCTTGGCCTAATTTCACATTTTCAAATTCCAGTTTTAGAGTATGCTTATGTTGATCTCGGAACTGAACAAATTCAGTGGCTAAACTCGTTTGTGCGTTAGATATCTGTTGAACTGTACTGTTAAGTATAGTTTGCGACTCTACTACTTGGTTCTGCAATGCAGTTTTAGCTGTCTGCACTTGGGTTTTTAATTCGGTCTGACAGTTTTGAAGTTGTGTATGAAATTCACTTTTTAACGCTGTACGATGATTCTGCAATACAGATCTTAGCGCGGTATGACTACGTGCATTCTGAAATTCGTTTGAGTGTTCCGTTTTTAACTCTGTTTTTATCGCTGTTTGTAGCGCTGTTTAGCTGTTCTGCAACTCAGTTCTTACTTCGGTGTTTAATTCGGTTGACATTTGTTCAATTCGCGCTAACTGTAACGTAATCAGATCAGCAGCCTCATGCACATTCATATACGGAACATTTTGTTCGTTCTGTTCTGTAGCTTGCTGTCTTGTTTTGACCATCAAATAATTTATATCTTACACAGATCGTGTGACACAGTCGACATTACTTAAATTAATTGCAGTTGGATCCTCAACATACTACGCTGCAATAACGTGTTTGACTGATACGCAATAGTGCCCAAGAAACAATTTAATATCGCTTACGTAGCGATTTTTGACACAAATAAACTTTGGTACTAACAACGTCTTATCTACTAAACGGAAAGTGCCTATCTACCACTAAACCTTCCTTACAAAACCCGTAGAAAAGTTAGCAGAAATAGAAATGAAAATGTACGCCTACTTTTAGTAGACTGCTGCGCAGTGGACTGCTTTGCTCACCAACTTTGTATTATGTACACCTCTCCGTCAATAAGTACTCGAACAGTCATAAAAGAAAAAGAGATACCATATTAGTTCCTTTTAACGGAAGTACATATAATATTTGTAAAATACAATACGTTTCACTGTTTGTGTTTATGTGAAGACGCAAGTCGCGTCTAGTCTGTGGGCGAGAATTCTTATATTATTTTACTTGTTGTGGTGTTTTATGTTGTGTTGGAATATTGTTTGGACGAGATTTTCGTTTGTACTTTTGGTTTTCAAGTGATGAACTCACCTTTGCGGCATATATTCATTGACAAAATCTTGGTAAACGGCTGTTAATGCTATTTAATTGCGAGTTCTTGAAGCCGTAAAGAATCGCAAAGTGATTGCAGGTTTGTTCGCCACATCTCCAGCGTCTCTCCAAATGCACGTCAACGAAGATATCTGGAACCCTCTTATGAGTATGTAATTGTAGAAGAATAATTAATTTCGAGTCTCACTTATTAATCAGCAGAGATGAGCCCTTTAATTTCTTCTGATGCAATACAATATATCTTTAGAGTTGTAGTAGCTTCGAGAAATTCTTAACGAGAACAATAGCGAGAAGAACAATAGACAGAATAATTAACATTCCAGATAACAAAAAATGTGCTAATGTGTGTGAATTCCTAAGGGACCAAACTGCTTAGGTCATCGGTCCCTAGGCTTACACGCTACTTAAACTAACTTATGCTACGAACAACACACACATCCTTGCCCGAGGGAGGACTCGGACCTCCGGCGGGAGAGGCCGCGCTCCAGATAACAAAAATTATATAGTATATAAATCGGAGATGACGGTATTGTTCGTATATCTTTGCAAGATTATAGGGTCTTTGATTACTACTTACATCGCACAGTGCCAAACAGTCATTTCGCTAATATAGTTGTCATATTAAATTGTGACATTACAAGGAGATCACCAATTCAATATTGGAGGGAAGTGTGGGGATAAAAATTGGAGACCGAGAGAAGAATACAGTAAGCAGATTCAGAAGGATGTAAGTTGCAGTAGTAATTCGGAGATGAAGAAACTTGCAAACGATAGAGTAGCATGGGGAGCCTGAACACCACTACAACAACAATATGGTAAGGATATTCATCTTAAATAATCCATTACAATTCAAGAAGAATAGTTATGGCTACATCTCATAATTACAACACTAGAACAATAAAATGTTGTTTATTGCTCATTATTAAAGCTGTCAGTGGGTCAGAAAAGAGTTCAGTATGCATCAACAACTGTTTTTTATTTTTTCCCCAGTAACAAAGTGTCTGTCAGGTCAGTATCTAATCGAAAAAAGAGGACCTCCAAGTGTTTGTTTCTTATCCCTGAACTCTAATTCCGTGTTCACATTTTTTTTTAATTCTAATCCTTTACTGTCTGCTTAATGTACAGATCGAATAACATCGGGGATCGGCTTTAGCCCTGTCTCAGTTCCTTCTCGACTACTGTTTCCCTCTCATATCCGACTCTTTAATGCAGACTGGTTTCTGCACAGACTGTTAACAACCTTTCGCTCTATATTTATCCCGTATATCTTCAGAATTTTATAGAGTTTAGGCCATTCAACATTCTCACAGCGTACAAACGCTATAAACATAGGGTTGTTTTTCTTTGTCTTATGCTTCAAAATTAGTCATAGGGTCAGTGTTGACCCGCGTATGTCTACATTTCTCCAGAATTCAAACTCATCCTTCCCGCGGTCGGCATCTAACAGTTTTTCCATTCTCGTGTAAGTAATTCACGTAAATATTTTACAGTCATGACTTGTTACACTGATAGTTCGGTAATATTCACACCTGTCAGTCCTGCCTTCTTTCAGATGGGAGTTACTATCAAGTCTTCCTGAAATCTTAGGGTATTTCTCCAGTGTGATATACCTTACAGAGGCAGGTGGAATAGTGTTTTCATGGCTGGCCACCCTAAGAATCTTAGTGGTTCTGAGGAAATCTCATCTACTCCAGGGGCCTCGTATACTCGCAGGGAATTTAATGCGACAAATTCTTCTCACGAATTTTCATACAAATGCAATGCCTAGGCACCTCGCCTTTCTAATAGACAGACTGAAATTTAACGACGGATGTTTCCGTAATCATCTTAACATGCTGCAAATCATAGAGACAAGTTTTCTGCTCTTGTGGAGAAGAACAGGACGCGGATCACTTGTGAAGCCTCGTCATCCCTTGTCTACGCGTGACGGCTTCGTTGTCAAAACAGGATCATAAATTTTTCCACGCGATGCACAGATTCATTGTTGCCGCATCTAAGACCAAAATGTCGCTGACAACAGACTGCATGAAAGTATTCTACGAAATTTGATTTTACACTAATTATACGGTACTGCTCTATCTGCTACTATGTATGTTCTATCAGTTCCTGCACATTTTATGTAAGTATGAACTGGCTATATTGTGTAGGTTAAAGGCCAATAAATTCAATTTCAAAAATCTATAATGTTGCCATCCACTGCATTCCTCTTTTATAGTCTTTCTACATACTCCTTCCTTTCAGCTTTCCCTTCTTTGCTTAGTTCTGGCTTGCTCTTGTTATTTATACAGCTGCTTCTACATCAACATCTACATACATACTCCGCAATCCACCATACGGTGTGTAGCGGAGGGTACCTCGTACCACAACTAGCATCTTCTCTCCCTGTTCCACTCCCAAGCAGAACGAGGGAAAAATGACTGCCTATATGCCTCTGTACGAGTCCTAATCTCTCTTATCTTATCTTTGTGGTCTTTCCGCGAAATGTAAGTTGGCGGCAGTAATATTGTACTGCAGTCAGCCTCAACTGCTGGTTCTCTAAATTTCCTCAGTAGCTATTCACGAAAAGAACGCCTCCTTTCCTCTAGAGACTCCCACCCGACTTCCTGAAGCATTTCCGTAACACTCGCGTGATGATCGAACCTACCAGTAACAAATCTAGCAGCCCGCCTCTTAATTGCTTCTATGTCCTCCCTCAATCCGACCTGATAGGGATTCCAAACGCTCGAGCAGTACTCAAGAATAGGTCGTGTTGGTGTTTTATAAGCGGTCTCCTTTACAGATGAACCACATCTTCCCAAAATTCTGCCAATGAACCGAAGACGACTATCCGCCTTCCCCAGAACTGCCATTACATGCTTGTCCCACTTCATTTCGCTCTGCAATGTTACGCCCAAAAATTTAATCGACGTGACTGTGTCAAGCGCTACACTACTAATGGAGTATTCAAACATTACGGGATTCTTTACACCAATCGTAAATCCTGTCCAAGTCATCTTGTATCCTCCTACAGTCACTCAATGACGACACCTTCCCGTACACCATAGCATCATCAGCAAACAGCCGCACATTGCTATCCACCCTATCCAAGAGCTCATTTATGTAGATAGAAAACAACAGCGGACCTACCACACTTCCCAGGGGCACTCCAGATGATACCCTCACCTCAGATGAACACTCACCAAAAGTCTCTTTAATTTTCATGTAGGTTGCGCCTAACTTTCACCTAGTCATGCATGTTTCTATAGCCTTGCATTTGATATTTAATCAGTCCTGCAAAAAATTTTGTGTTTCCTATAAATTTGATTTTTAAACTTCTTTATCCCTTTTTGCTTGTTTCTTCTGTTGTATTTTAATATTTTCTCCTTTCGTCAGTTAAACTCAGTGTCTTCTGTGTTATCCTTACGATTTCTATCCTTTCAACTTATGTAATCTTCTGCAGCCTTTATTACTTCGGCTCTCAAGGCTACTCATTCATCTTCTATTGCGCGCCTTTCCTGTGTTTCAGTCAATCATTGTCTAAAACTCCCTTTGAAATCCTCAACAACTTCCGACACTTTTAATTTATCCATCTTCTATTGCTATCATTAGTTTTGCTATCATTAGTTTTAACCCTTCTGTTCATAACCAATAAATTATGACCAGCGGTCACAATTGTCCCTTGAAATGTTTTGCTGTTTTAAATGTATTCATTACATTCTAGTCATTATGTGAGCTATCCAGGTCTCTTCTAAGGATTGAACCTTCGTTCATTTCACAAACCAAGTATTAACTATTATTACGAGGGCAGTTCAATAAGTAATGCAACACATTTTTTTTCTGAAACAGGGGTTGTTTTATTCAGCATTGAAATACACCAGGTTATTCCCCAATCTTTTAGCTACACAACACTATTTTTCAACGTAATCTCCATTCAATGCTACGGCCTTACACCACCTTGAAATGAGGGCCTGTATGCCTGCACAGTACCATTCCACTGGTCGATGTCGGAGCCAACGTTGTGCTGCATCAATAACTTCTTCATCATCCGCGTAGTGCCTCCCACAGATTGCATCCTTCATTGGGCCAAACATATGGAAATCCGACGGTGCGAGATCGGGGCTGTAGGGTGCATGAGGAAGAACAGTCCACTGAAGTTTTGTGAGCTCCTCTCGGGTGCGAAGACTTGTGTGAGGTCTTGCATTGTCATGAAGAAGGAGAAGTTCGTTCAGATTTTTGTGCCTACGAACACGCTGAAGTCGTTTCTTCAATTTCTGAAGAGTAGCACAATACACTTCAGAGTTGATCGTTTGACCATGGGGAAGGACATCGAACAGAATAACCCCTTCAGCGTCCCAGAAGACTGTAACCATGACTTTACTGGCTGAGGGTATGGCTTTAAACTTTTTCTTGGTAGGGGAGTGGGTGTGAAGCCACTCCATTGATTGCCGTTTTGTTTCAGGTTCGAAGTGATGAACCCATGTTTCATCGCCTGTAACAATCTTTGACAAGAAATTGTCACCCTCAGCCACATGACGAGCAAGCAATTCCGCACAGATGGTTCTCCTTTACTCTTTATGGTGTTCGGTTAGACAACGAGGGACCCAGCGGGAACAAACCTTTGAATATCCCAACTGGTGAACAATTGTGACAGCACTACCAACAGAGATGTCAAGTTGAGCACTGAGTTGTTTGATGGTGATCCGTCGATCATCTCGAACGAGTGTGTTCGCACGCTCCGCCATTGCAGGAGTCAGAGCTGTGCACGGCCGGCCCGCACGCGGGAGTTCAGACAGTCTTGCTTGACCTTGCGGCGATGATGACACACGCTTTGCCCAACGACTCCCGTGCTTTTGTCCACTGCCAGATCACCGTAGACATTCTGCAAGCGCCTATGAATATCTGAGATGCCCTGGTTTTCCGCCAAAAGAAACTCGATCACTGCCCGTTGTTTGCAACGCACATCCGTTACAGACGCCATTTTAACAGCTCCGTACAGCGCTGCCACCTGTCGGAAGTCAATGAAACTATACGAGACGAAGCGGGAATGTTTGAAAATATTCCACAAGAAATTTCCGGTTTTTTCAACCAAAATTGGCTGAGAAAAAAAATGTGTTGCATTACTTATTGAACTGCCCTCGTATATTACTCTCGGAGCAAATTTTACCAGCCGACTTCACCGTTCATTACTTTCCACCAGCCCATGTTCTGTTATTATTTTCTATGGCTTCCTTTTCGTACCATCGAATTCCAATCCCCCCGCCACAATTAAATTTTCGGCTCCCTAACTATGTGAATAGTTTGTTTATCCTGTTATATATTCTTCCAATTTCTTCATCATTTGCGAACCTAGTAGCATATAAACTTGCATTTCTGTGATGGGTCTTGGTTCTGTATCAATCTTGGCTACAACAATCCGCTCACTGTGCTGTTGACAGTAAATTACCAGCAATCATGTTTTTGTATTGATTATTAGAGTTGTTTCTGCATTACTCCTTTGTTATTTTGAGTTAATGACCATGTACTTACCTGATCAGAAGTCCTGTTGTTCCTGTTACACACTTCATTAATTCCCACCATTGCTTCAAGCTATCCGTTTCCCTTTTTAATTTTTCCAGTCTACGTACCCAGTTATGGGATTTAACATTCCACTCTTCGTCCCTTGGAACGCCAGTTTTGTTATTCATGGTGCCAGTATCCTCTTGAATAGTCACCGACTGGAGATGTGAATGAGGGGTCAAAAATTACCTCCGGAGTTTTGCCTAAGAGGTGCCATCATCATTCACAGCTGCATGCCCTCGGAGAAAATACCAGATGTAGTTCCCCCTCGCTTTCAGCTGTTTGCATCACCAGCACAGGAAGGTCAGGTCGGCTGAAGTTACAGGGCCCTATCTGTAATCCAGTCTGTTGCTCTTCCAATCACTGAAAAGGCTGCTGCCCCTCTTCAGAAACCACAGCTAAGTCTGGCCTCTCCACATATAATCCATTCATCGTCGTTGCTCCTGCAGTACGGCTATATGCATAGTTGAGACACCCAAACCACACACCCTCTTCAAGGTCCATGGTTCATAGAGGGGCCGGGAGGGGAATAAATCGGGCGACAGAATGAACGTAACGTTACTGGTGCACGAATAATAATATTATTTGAACATCTCATGAAATACAGGGTTTCCAAAGAGTTATTCACAAAAAATGTTTTTATTCGTACACCAGTAATGTTATGTTGATACTAAAAATAAAAAATCTAAGGTAGATTAAAAAAATCTCAATGATTGAAAAGATCCTGTTGAATAGCAATAAAAACAAGCAGTTAAAAATGACATATTAATGTCTCTTGAACTGAAGAAGCGGGAAATGAATTTTAAAAAAAACGATTATTCTCACTTTGATGTTATCTGTGAAGCTTTGTTTGCTTACAGTACTTCACATCTGACCACATTCATGGGTTTATTACAATACTTTCAAACCACCCAGTGTTTGGTAAGGCTGAACAGCATATGTTTTGAAAGATACATTTTATTGGACTGTTTGGGTAAAGTGTAACCGATGTCCCCTGTTTATTCTTCGTGTTTCTGCTGTCCCTGATACTACATATCGATAACACGAATATCGGAATTGACTAATTTGGGGACGCTATTTCGAAAGGGCACGTAAAAATTTTTATCGGAAAATAATTTTTTTTGTTCATTTCTTTACAACGTGCCCCATTGCTGTACCTGTAAAACCACATGTATGTATTGTGTGTATGTGGAATGTAGTTTAATGTTTGTGTCGTATTATGATGACGATGATGATGAGAGAAGAGAGAGGGTGACGGCACGTAGCCTACTTCTCATGAGTAGCACCGAGGACCGCGAAGCTTAACGTCTCCACCCGACGGACCAATCACAGCGGTGTCACGTGCCCTCACTTCTTGAGACACTGCAGCGAGGTTTGCTATTTAAATCAGGACAATGGCGCAAAGTCTGGTGATCAGGAACTATACGCTACCACATGTCTTCTCCTTCCCGGCCGAATACTGGCAGTGACAGTTTTTTCCACCATCAGGATTCGAACTAACGTACTCCGGGGTCGAGCGCCACCGTACAAGCGTAACAATTTTGCTTGTAATGGAAAACGAACGGACGCCTTCTGTTGACTCTGGGAATTCATGAAAGACGTGACGAGCAGCGATTGTTTGGTCTGACTGCAGCTACACAATGCAAGAACGAAATTGCAGATAGCTACCGAAAAACCAGAGAAAATGCGCCTGATGACTCTGAGGAGAGACACCGGGACTACTTGGGAAGCGAGTGGGATGACTGCGTGGCTGGAGAAGGGCTGGTGATGGTACATGGTACAGAAACCGGTAGTCAGTAGGCAAATTAAAAACTGCGAGCGTAGGCTAAATCAAATAACTTTTCCACGCGAAATTGTTATTGATGTTACTCTTTGCAAGATACTCAATACGGAATCTCAGAAGATAATGATTTTATCTTCGACAGATGAAATCAATCTTTTTTAGAACACTGTTCCCGCGCCCACAGTAACTTTGACACTAGAATAGCTTTTGGTTTGAAGTGGTGGATTCTCGGGATACTAGTCTGACCCACATAGCAAAACCGCGAACTAAAATAATTGATTTCTCCATTAGATTGATGTGTGATTCGTTTTCGCAACTGATTTTGATCAGCAAGGAATAAATAAGAATCCTAATTTGTACGAAGCTATCTCAAGGCTAACTAATTTTAGATAAAGTCCCAAAGGTACCACAGGGACTGATTAGCAGAAACATCTCAACAGTCGAAGTCGCTTTTTATTTATACTTTGTCGCCATTTTTGGTGAAATAACCATCTTCATACCACATTGCCCATGATGAGATGGGAGAGTCTGCTATAATGATGAAGGAGATTATGAACTAGTACTTTACATTAGGTACTAGTCAATGTATTAAGTAAACAACTTGTCCTTGTAGAAGGAATTAGAAAACTTTCACAACTAAGTACAAGTAATTAACTTTCAACAGCTGTTAGGCTAAATACCTGTTGTTATATTTCAAGTTCCACAAGCATGTAGGTACTGTGTCTCATTGCGCATAGCTGCTGCAGTGCAAAGTGCGTCCAGATAGCAGCTTATCTGCGAGGAAACGTAGGCACATACGCGTCCCCGATAAGACGCCGCCAGCTGCGAGAGGTAGGTCAGCTTTGAGATCGCTGCCTCGTGTGAGAGGTTCCATGCCGACTGCATGAGAAGCCTGTTTCTCTTTACTGTCCTTAGCAAAAACCTTTGATGAAACCAACTCAAGAAATATCTTGCTGTTGGCAAAGAAAAGTGTCTCATGTCTGGAATATGCGAACTGAGATCTTCTCGAAGCATACATATTTGGTACGTATACTTGCGCCCACGGAAGTAAAAAAGTAGTGTGGCAAGCTAACATCCGAAGTAAAGAAAATGTTTTCTAAGTTCTGTATTTTCTTTCAACTTCAGAAACTTTTACATTTTTACATTTTCCAAACCTGGGAACGATATTTCTTGTTCTTACGTAGTAGAAATATTTCGGCTGTTCTTCGGACTACTTCATCACTGACTCTTGGAGCTCACCATTGTTTGCAGAAATTTTATTTAGTATTGTCTTTCAATTCCATTTCTTACCCGTAAAACTCAAAGAAACAGTGTCTTGAACTCGATCAAAGCTCACAGTGGTGTACTGTAAACTGAAGTTATAGCAAATGTTGCCGTGTCTACCGTCTGACACGATACGACACATAATATCAAATCACGGTGCAGTGGTACAAACAATAACACATTGATCTGTGAAACTGTAAGTGGAGGATATGAAGAAATCGTACTACACTCCACTCGAAACTAGAACAAGGAAGATGTGAGTACTCCAGAAATTTCGCAGTCACCTCAGATCCCCCTCCATTTGAACATGGACGGGACTTGAAGCACCACTATTTTTTGTGTTCATGGGAGTGCTCATCCATCTACGCGTGTAGCGTAGAAAAAGTCATTTCACGACCTGATCGTTAGATGACTATGGTCGTAAAAAGTAAGGTTCGTTTGGCTTTACTAGCCACGGTCCCACTGCAAGTGCTGCGTCATTGCAGAGGATGAAGAGATAGAGAAAGTATATGAACATTAGCTCATTAGGCAGCTTAGTAGGCAGTACAGTTGAAGAGGAATGGACATCTGTCTCTAAAAAGGGCAGTCTCAGAAGTCTGAAAGGAAAACATAGGTACAAAGAAGGTAACTGCGAAGAAACCATGGGTAACAGAAGGAATACTTAAGTTGATCGATGAAAGAAGGATGTACAAAAATACTCAGGGAAACTTAGGAATAAAGCGATACAAGTCACTTTAAATAGGAAGTGCAGGGAGGCTTGGGTGAAATGGCTGCATGAAAAATGTGAAGGAATCGAAAAAGAAATGATAGTCGGAGGGACTGACTCAGCGTGCAGAAAAGTCAAAACAGTCTTCAGTGAAATTAAAAGCAAGACGATAATATTAAGAGTGCTATGGGAATTCCACCGTTAATTCTGAAGGAGAGCGTACTGGTGGAAGGCCTCTAAGATGATGGGGGACTAGTCTGATGATGAAATGGAAGAAAGAAGTCGATAGAACTAGGGGATCCCGTATTAGAATCAGAATTTATCTTTGAAAGAATTAAGATCAAATAAATCAAAAGGGATAGATAACATTCCATCTGAATTCCTAAAATCATTGGGGAAAGTAGCAACAAATCTTCTACTCACGTTGGTGTGTGAATCTATGGAACTGGTGATATACCATCAATCTTTCGGAGAACATCATCCACACAATTCCGAAGACAGCAAGTACAAGTACAAAAATAACCGTACAATCACCTTAACAGCTCACGCATCCAAGATGCTGACAAGAATAATATAAAAGAGAATGGAAATGAAAATTGAGGATCAGTTAGACGACGATGAATTTGGCTTTAGGAAAGGTAAAAGCATCAGAGACGTAGTTCTGACGTTGCAGTTCATAACTGATGCAACACGGAAGGAAAATCAAGACACGTTCATTGGATTCGTCGACCTGGAAAAAGCGTTCGACAATGTAAAATTGTGCAAGATGTTCGAAATTCTGAGAAAAATAGCGGTAAGCTATAAGAAAGAAAGCAGGTAATATAGAGTATCTACAAGAAACAATGGGGAAGAATAAGGGTGGATGACCGTGAACAATGTGCTCGGAGTAAAAGGGTGTAAGACAGGGAAGTAGTCTTTCGCCACTACTATTCACCTGTACCTCGAAGAAGCAATGACGAAAATAAAAGAATGGTTCAAAGGTGAGACTCGAATTCAGGGGGAAAATCAATGGTCAGATTTGCTGATGATGTTACTATCCTCAGTGAAAGCGAAGAAGAATTACAGGACCTGCTGAATGGAATGAACAGTCTGATGCGTACAGAGTATGGATTGTGAGGAAACTGAAGAAAGACGAAAGTAATGAGGAGAAGCAGAAATGAGAACAGCGAAAAACTGAAAACCACAATTAGGGATCACGTAGTAGACGAAGTTAAGGAATTCTACTACCTGGGCAGTAAAATAACCCATAATGGACGGAGCAAGGAAGGCAAAAAAGCATACTAGTATCGGCAAAAAGAGCATTCTTGGCCAAGAGAATATCAAACATACGCGTTAATTTGAGGAAGACGTTTCTGAGAATTTAAGTTTGGATCACAGCATTGTATGGATGTGGCGCTACAGAAGAATGTTGAAATTTGGGTGGACTGATAAGGTAAGGACTGAGGAGCTTCTCTGGATAATCGACGAGGAAAGCAATATATGGTTCAAATGGTTCAAATGGCTCTGAGCACTATGGGACTTAACATCTGTGGTCATCAGTCCCCTAGAACTTAGAACTACTTAAACCTAACTAACCTAAGGACATCACACACATCCATGCCCGAGGCAGGCATTTGTTACTCTTGGATGAAAAGGTTGACACAGTAGAGGAATTCGGGTAGGGCCACATCATACCTGTAAGGAAACCGATCACTCAGAAAAAAAAATCCTTACCTTCCGCCCACCTAAGAAATGTCTTACCCAGCCAGTAATAGTGGAACACACAGTTTAACATGTACTCCGAACCACGGCGCATCTCGGGGTTTTTCACGTCAGCAAACAGATTCATAGGTGAAACAAGTGGTAAGTAACATATTACAATCTAGGAATAATCGGGCTGGAACTCGTGACTCTTTAAGTTGTAGACCGGCACAGAGCCATCGAGGAGCACACGATACTTCAGTGGCGATGTAATGTGACTATTATAATGGCTGGTCGCAGCCAGCATAGCTTTATGAAAGAGGTTCAAATACCGTCACACTGTGGCCTGCTGAGCATTATTACGAACTTGCGCACCAATATCACCGACAGATTACTTGATTTACATTGTTAACAAAGTTCACCAAAAATTCACTTGGTGATATACCCTCGAGCAGTTTGTTGTGTCGAGACATTTTAATGTTTGATAGAAAACTACAGAGTCGTTGTGAAATTTTCTTGTATATAGAATTCTAAGCTTTGTAAGTTTATGATACCTCACATTTTACTTTTTAAAGGCATGAGAGGTGGCATGAGCCCCCTCTCATATTTCTATCTTACGATTCTCCTCTCTAATTGCATGCGGTGGAAAGTTGCTTTTCCTTCACACGCGGACTTCCCACGCAGCGTCTCTCGTCACCCAGCTGGTCTGGTGACAGGCGGGCGCCACTGATCTCGAGAGGGTTAAGCCGACGTGTGTGAGGCAGTCGAGTGAATGCTTTCCAGACGCCGACACTGTCAAGAGACACGCCCGCCGGGGCCTGAAGTAGCGGCTGGGCTAGAGGTTCCATTACTTCGCAGAAACTTAGCGAAAACACTTTCTGGCGGGCTACCAGCGAGGCGTGGGAATGACTTGTGTACCCAGGCAGTTGTGGCGGGAAAATTCCCGCGCTTTCTGCAAAATAGTAACTGTGATTGGCTTGCTCAGGGCATAGCTCCGTGAGGTAGCAAAATCAGCGCAGATATTGGCGCCAAGAATCTCCATTGGTGGAATGGTAGTGCTCCGGCAATGGGGTGGAATTTTCCGCCGGTTTTCGAGTTGCTGATTGGAACGTTTAACCACGGCCACTGTCGTGGGGGCGGGAATGATCTGTGTTCGGCCTGTACGGGTGCTCTTGTGGGTAGTCGGCTCTCGCCTTTCGGTCGAGGACGTCGAAGCAACCAGCCATCGCCTACAGTACGCCAGATCGTGTTCTGGCAGTTAAGAAGACAGTTTGGTAATGTATGTCCGCAGCACCGGCAGATAGGGATTTTCCTAGGTGATAATCAGAGCTCAGCAGAGCGCGCCTGTTCGTCTTTTTCTAACTTTGTTCTGTCTTGAGTACCAGCAATTAATGTTGGGTTAGTTGTGTGTCTCTCTTATGATTTGAGCAGCAAGGAATTGGCTCCACATACCACTTCGTCTTAAACCTCACAATCTAGTTTAGGGACAACTTCACCTTTACAGTGTTTGTATGAGTATCCAATTTGAGCCAATTTGATGTATTGTACATGTTTCATGTGTTTTGGTTTAGTATTTTGTGTTTAGTCTTAATAAATCATATTGTTATTTTGGACAGAACTTTCATTCTGTTAATCGGTAGAGCAAACCTATCATTCCTCACTATGTTAATGAAACCTTCGTTTATTTAACTTATTTATCAAATTAAATTATTGCAGGTGGCAAACTCTTTTCTACTCCACTTGCAGGGTTGATTACAGTCAGTTGGCGTATATTTTTTAATCCCTGTGCAACAGCAAAAGTCGGAGTTAGAATGGGGGGGGGGGGTTTAGAGCATCATTTACATATGTAGATTCTAGAATTTAATGTTAAATACACTGCTAGCCCCGGCACCTCGCAGGCATGCAGTAAGAAATCTATTTCGAGACCGTTTGCACAAGCCAATGCTGGCAATAGCGAGAAAATGTTATATCTGATCACCGGTTATACTAGCAGTACTCGTAGCAGTTATCTTATTCGTCCGTAATCTTTTTCAGATAGATACTGGACAAGTTTTGGCATTACAATTCAAGGACAACAGAAATAAAATAATTCACATCTACAGGCATTTACATACTTAGAAGTCTAGTACGAAAAGTATGGAACAGGTTTTATAGAAGGAACTATCCCGGCACTAGCCTCAAATATATTACAGAAACCACGGAAATCCTAAATCAAGATGGCAGGATGGAGATTGGAGCCTCCACTCTTCCGAATACAAAGCGATTCTGTTTAAAACAGAGCTATCTAATCCAGTTTATCCCTAATGTATAACTGTTTTACAAATTAGTTATTTGATAATGTAAAACGCTAATACTACACTGTTCATTCATTTCTAACTTCCAGTCACTCCGCACAGTACACGCACAATACAGACATTGTTTTATAACACTATACCCATTACACACACCACAACGTCCTGTTTGCTAGCCTGAAAAACTGGGTAAGTATCCCTCTGTAACGTATAAGATGTTGAGCTCAGGAAGAGGATAAGGTGTTAGTATTGTTTATTGCATGATTTCGGAGTAAGTTTTTCCAGAAAAGAAAGACAGATGAAAAAATTGCAATCTAAATTGTTATTTGGAATGATAAAAGTTTTATTATTGCTATTATGATTTTTTTTTCAAACCGTTACTACACTTTATCTAAGTAATTCTCCGATGTATAAAACGTTTTGCTTAACAGGTGTTTTTACCTTCCTTTTTAAGTAAGTTCGTTTTAGAAAATTCTGTACTCTTCTTTGACAATTTCTTGTTCTGTTTCTTTCCCCAGTAGAAAATACTTTTTTGAATTTTATGGTTATTCTTTCTTGGTAAATTTAAGTTCAGTCTGGACTTTGTTCCAAGGTATTGGATTGAGCTGTAATTCTGGAGACAGTAAAAAGCTGGTTTAGTGGTTGCCTAAGTCTTTCCATTTCGTTAGAGCAAGAGCACCATGGTCACGAGGGCGGTTCAGTGCATAAATGAACTAAGTATGTACTTCCTCTTCTTTACCGCTCAGGCTGAGGCTGGTTTGCAGCACTACTGGATTCTACTCTTCTGTCTGCCTGCTTCTTCGTTTCCGCACACGTAGCACATCCTACGTCATTCATAATGTGCTTCATGTATGAGATCCTTGGTCGTCTCCGGCGATTACGTCCCTCATCAGCTCTTTCTTTTTCCCAATGATGCTTTCGTGTCTTAAAGTACGTCCTACAGGTATGTCTCTTCCACTTGATTACTAATAAACCGCATCAGCTGTGTTTGGTTTGAAATTCACGCATTTAGATTGGAATCCATGCATCCGGTTGTTTTATCCAATGGCATGCCGGACCTTTAGCGGTGTTTTGTTCTGACGGACACCGAATATTGGGTAAAATGTCCCGAGCTTTTTAGCTCTAATGTTTTGGTTATGCCAGTACAAATGTTTTAGTATTCTTATGCAAAATTTCGAAAGTTTTGTAAAATTTTTTAAAAGTCTTAAAATAAAGTTAGAAAATCATCATCTCAGGGGATGTCTCAGGGTTGTTAATCCTTGTTGATTTATTGTTATGCAGCTGTTCACCTGAAGATGTGACTTTTCGTGCCATGAAACCGCTAGTAATCTACAAACAATTGAGTAAATACGGCTGAAGCGATTTATTAATATACAAGGTAATTCCTGGCAGTAGTGGTTGCCCAATGAACAAGGTTGTGTCTTCCTCTCTGGATGTGGTTCCCTTTAAGGTCCTGAAAACCTCTTCATTGGTAACTCTATCTGTCCAACTCATTTTCAACATCTATCTGTAGCACAAAATCTCTAGCGCTTCTAACCGTCTTCTCTCTGGTTTGTCTACTCTCCAAGTTTCACACCGATGTACGAGAATTCTTCAGTGCTCTCGGCTCCGTGCAGCTTTAAACCAGCCTTTGAAAGAATGAGCTGTGGCCGAGCGGTTCTAGGCGCTTCAGTCTGGAACCGCGCGACCGCTACGGTCGCAGGTCCGAATCCTGCCTCGGGCATGGATGTGTGTGATGTCGTTAGGTTAGCTAGGTTTAAGTAGTTCTAAGTTCTAGGCGACTGATGACCTCAGAAGTTAAGTCCCATAGTGCTTAGAGCTATTTGTGCCATTTTTTGAAAGAATGAAAGTACATGGAATAGACACGTCTCAGTGTGTAACTGTTACTGACTGCGGTCAGTTACCGTAAACGTAAATTTTTCAGTTTCTGCAGGGGGTCCTCAATACGCACCTTGCACGGAAGCTCAGTATCTACACTTAGTTCAAGAAACAGGGTATCTCCAGCTGGTGTTGAAGTGCTACAGACAGATGAAAACACCTCTCGCTCAACTGGTGACTGTAGAAATCACAATTGACGTTAACAGTATCACGAAACAAGTAACTGAGATAATTACAAAATTAACGAAGGTATGAAGGAAGGAAAGTGAGACTGTAATACCTCTTCAACTTAAAGGCCATTAGAACAGAACATAGTGCACTATATGACGGAAGGAGTGGCGTATTTAAGGAGCATTTCCAGCATTCATCTGAAGTAAATTGGAAAAAACACACGAAAGCTAAGGAGAACGACGGCACGGAAATCTGAGGCCCTCACTTTCGGAATACAAGACCAATGTTTTAACTGTCGCGCTACTTCGGTCAGACGGCAGGTCACGGTCATTCTAACTGTTGTACGAGTGCAGGAGGTCTCGGCGCTGCTTTAGATTATGCAGTTAAGTAGCGTCGTGACTCAACAGTGGAACCGGTTCTAGACCGCAATTCCTCAAGCTCTACATTGGGCTCCTCAGCGACTTCGGCAGTTGCTGAACCGATACTATAAAAACAGTCTATAGCTGGTGTATTCTCTTCTTTCTCCACACTGGCACGGGAGTTCCACTTCCAAATAACCTGAAAAGAACAGAAGGTGTAGGGAAAAACTAAGTATCTGTAGTCACAGTATTTAAAACGTTCAGTGTGTATTGTCGTCGCCTCGCTACTTTGTCTCGACATCTCTTTAGAGAAGGTCGAGGAATTCTAAGCAATATTCAAGTCTCTGTATGTCCATCTTTTTGGAATTGGTTGCGGGACTCGGCTGTTCGATAGAGGTGTGAGATTAAATACCTTTCAGCCGTCAACTTTCAAACAAGGTTGAAAATTGACGGCTGAAAGGTATTTAATTTGACATCTTCAGAGCAACATTGTCAAATAAAGCAATCTGGCCGTAGCAGCTCCGGGCAATGTTAGTCTTGGTGTCGTTCGAGGTGCATTATTCTGAGGCAAGAACAATCCTAACCATAAGACGGCCCTTTGACGCAAAATAAAACCACAGCATTACTTGGCATTTTGCACATAAACTAATATTGCCAGAGGTTAAAGTCATTTTACGCGCCAGGAAAAATTTAGAGAGAAAGTCGGGATTCACAAATGTGTCAGCAAAGTCAGGAGGAATGACGAAAGTCATTATGTGAGTTGTGCGTATTGGTCACTCGTACAACAAAAGTCTGTTGCACCTTATTTCGGCGATTCGTGATTTTGTGACGACCAGCTGCATCGACGTTCACGAAGTGTAGCTCACGGTGCATGCCACGCATTGATAAAGCTGGTGTATAAGGGACAGAAAGACTACATATAAGTTTTTCGCATAATGCTGCTGGATGGAATGAAATGGGATGGAATGAAATCTCAAGGGGTATCAGGCAACACCAACGTCGTTTCTAAAATGGTGTAATTTGTGGTCTCCCACTTTGAGGTAGAAATGAATAGAGAATTAGCGTCATTATTAATAGACTCCCTGCTAATTGGGCAGGTCTGCCTGCCAGTAATGTTAGAGATGGACTTTGACAAAGATGGCACGAGGGTAATCTACATATTGCTCAAGAAAACTCGGTGTTCGTATGTAACCTCTGTACCATATTTGTTTCTGTCTGAAATTTAGCTCAACTTTATCTCCCACTCTATAAAAGTCTACGTAATACAAATACTATGTCCCCAAAAACTGTTATCGAACTTAAGCTCGTATGCTAATCTTTGACTAAATTGAATCTAATTTGAACTGAACTGTAGCTGATCTGAATAAAACTTGTCTTATATTAAATGCGCAACTGAGTAAAACAATTATCTGACCCTAATCAAAACTTCCACTTATCTCTCGTCTTCACAACGTTACTGCAGATTTCCTGAAATCACAACAGCAAGCAGGAAGCGGATAAGCGAGACTTCTATTTCTAAATAAAATTTCCAAACTCAAACTGAGAGATGATTAACAGTGGGAAGGAGAGAGTAACTATTCCTGTGAAATGATATTCCAAGACAACGATTTTAGAATGAAGTATATATTCAAAAAGACAGAATAAAAGTTCGCTTGATCTTCACACATAACGTAGGTCTGGACACTACTATGCTTAACAAAGTGAACAATGGTTAAAAAGAGAGTACAATGTTAACAGAGAATTTCTATAAAAATCAAACAGCTTAATCAGTTAATATGTTAATGCATGACTCAGGGAAGTGGGATGGTCTTTCTCTCAGCTCTGAGCAAACGATCAAAGTTAACTAGCTGACAGTAATCATTCTGACAAACTAGCTGCGCATTGTTACAGTCTAACCTCAAGCTTCTTCTCTTTAAAAAATAATAACATTATTCACAGTTGATATTCTCTTTGCTTTCTAATACACACTTCAAAAAACGTTTTGCATCACCTCGGTTCCAAGAGTTCCGCAACGTGTACAGAAAACTGGAATAGATGGCAACATAAACATCATTTCCGCCCTTTCTATTGCTCATGAAAACCGCACATTACATGTTGTACCATCATACAGCGAGACCTTCAGAGGTGGTCGTCCAGATTGTTGTACACACCGGTACCTCTAATACCCAGTAGCACGTCCTCTTGCGTTGATGCATGCCTCTATTCGTCGTGGCATACTATCCACAAGTTCATCAAGGCGCTGCTGGTACAGATTGTCCCACTCCTCAATGCCGATTCGGCATAGATTCCTGAGAGTGGTTGGTTGGTGACATCGTCCATAAACAGTCCTTTTCAATCTACCCCAGGCAAGCTCGATAGGGTTCATGTCTGGAGAACATGCTGGCCACTCTAGTCGAGCAATGTCGTCATCCTGAAGGAAGTCATTCACGAGATGTGCACGATGGGGACGCGAATTGTCATCCACGAAGACGAATGACTCGCTAATATGCTGCCGATATGGTTGCACTATCGGTCGGAGGATGGCATTTACGTATCATGACCAACAGCGGCGTACGTCGGACCCACATAATGCCATCCCAAAACAGCAGGGAACCTCCACCTTGCTGCACTCGCTGGACAGTGTGTCTAAGGATTTCAGCCTGACTGGGTTGCCTCGAAACACGTCTCCGACGATTGTCTGGTTGAAAGCATATGCGACACTCACCGATGAAGAGATTGTGATGCCAGTCCTGAGCGGTCCATTCGGCATGTTGTTGGACCCATCTGTACCGTGCTGCATGGTGTCGTGTTTGCAGAGATTGACCTCGCCATGGACGTCGGGAGTGAAATTGCGCATAATGCAGTCTATTGCACACAGAGTCGTAACACGATTTCCAGTGGCTGCATTATTCAGCGTGATGGCGTTGCTGTCAGGGTTCCTCCGAGCCATAATCCGTAGGTAGTGGTCATCCTCTGCAGTAGCCAGCCCTTGGGCGGCCTGAGCGAGGCATGTCATCGACATTTCCTGTCTCTCTGTATCTCCTCCATGTTCGAACATCATCACTGGTTCACTCCGAGATGCCTGGACACTTCCCTTGTTGAGAGCCCTTCCTGGCACAAAGTAACAATCCGGACGCGATCGAACGTACTTCCTTGTGGAATGACTGATCGGCTGTCGAACCCACTCCGTCTAATAGGCGCTGCTCATGCATGGTTCTTTACATCTTTGTGCGGGTTTAGTGACGCCCCTGAACAGTCAAAGGGACTGTGTCTGCGATACAATATCCACGAATTATTCAGGAGTCCTGGGAACCAGGGTGATGCAAAACTTTATTTTGATGTGTGTATATATATATGTCTTATTTGTCCTTGCTGTCCTTTACAGTCAATGTTTCTTCATCGAACAGCTACAATCAAAAATGGTTCAAATGGCTCTGAGCACTATGGGACTTAACTTCTAACATCATCAGTCCCCTAGAACTTAGAACTACTTAAACCTAACTAACCTAAGGATATCACACACATCCATGCCCGAGGTAGGATTCTAACCTGCGACCGTAGCAGCAGTGCGGTTCCTGATTGAAGTGCCTAGAACCGCTCGGCCACAGTGGCCGGCTAACGAGTAATGGACCTTCAACAACGTTCTATCCCACACAATTGGTTGGATACTGACAGCAGGTGGAGTAGGAAATTACCGTCTCACTCACAGACTGCTGTTAAGACATCGCAGACTGCTGCATTTTGAGTGGTGTCGCGACCGGCAAGCAGGGATTGCTGATAAATAGCGTCGTATTGTGTTCAGTGAAGAATCCCGGTTCTTCACTGCCTCGGGTGACCAATCTTCGGCAAATACGACGGCTACCTGGGGAGAGGCCCCATCATTTCAATGTTTTGGTGGCACACCGTTGTTAAATCCTGTCGTGGTCGTGTTGGGAGCCATCGGCTATGACTTCAGATCACGGCTGATAGTGACTGCGGAAACTCTGACGGCACAACGGTACGTCTCAGACATTCTGCGTCCCCGTGTGTTACTTCACAGGCGACGGTACTGTGATGCCAGTTTTCAACAGGACAATGCTCGTCCACATATGAGGCGTATCTCTACGAACCGTCTATGTGATGTTGAGGTATTTCTGTGGCCAGCAAGATCCCCATCTCCGTCCCCGATAGAACACGTGTGGCACCGGCGTGGATGTCCACTCCGTACCAACGCCAGTGTACCGGATACAAGGGCTATGGGCAACACATGAGGGCCAGCGTGCCTCAGGAGAAAATACAACGGCTCTACGGCACCCTTCCCAACCGAATCAGTGCATGCATTCAGGCCACAGGAGGTGCAACGTCATACTGATAAGTGGACACAAACTGCATTCTTTGTAAATCTGGCTCAATTTTATAATCTCTGAAGTAATCCTCTCAACTGTAATGTTCGTTGCCTGCTCTCCTTCTGCCTGCTTTTTAATAATACGGCTATGTAAAATACATGAACGTGTAAGAAATTATTGACATTAGACTCTTCTTGATAAACGATGGGAGTTTTCAGCTGCGTGTCACGTTTTCTGCTTAACGGAATAGGGCGGACATTTCAACTGAGGCATTTTGGACAAGAATGCAGCGCCTGTCGCAACAACACAAGACGCTTGGTACGATCGTCGATGATTTATCATCTACTAGTCGGTGGGTTTTCTCACTCGCCCTCTCCATGCATTACAGACGTCAGATATACGTACTCGTATTCATGTTGTTTTACATGTTATTAAAATTCATCGACCTACCTACCTACCTTCTGCTAGAATATCGTCTCTGCCTTATATCTTGACGTCCGTCGAACCACGTCCTCAGAAGCACGTCCTCAGTCCGTGTACCATCCATTCACCTGGCAACACCATTTTATTTTCACTGAGTCATAGTTCACATCTTGCAGTTCAGTCCATTCCCTGCTCTGTTTCCTTTTTTTTTTCATTTCCTCCTAGTGTTTCTCAACTGCATCTTTCCATTTCTTGGTGAGCATCACTCACTTTTTGAAAAGTTTTAGCATTAAATGTCTCCCTGCAGTAAAAAAGCAGGCGTATGACTGACTACGAGTCCATCAAGAAGGATTTTCAGCTACCTGTTGCAAGTATTTTAATATGACGCTACTTTGAGACATGTGAATCACTAACCTACCCTAGTAATCATACCGGAGATAGGGGATCTGCTGTTTCACGCGGAATCCAAGCCCAATGGCGCTAATGACTTAGCTAAACACCATTGAAGTGTAAAGGTTACTGTAAGAACTTAATGAAAAATAATGCGATAGTTATAACCTTCTGAAGAAGGACTTTAAGTACCTGAAACCTATAAAGGAAGTGAAATAACTTTTATGCAGCTGGTTGCTGATTATTTCGATGTATACATGAAACGGAACTGGTTGGCCTGTTACATATTTTTCTCAATAAATTCCGGTACCGGAGAATTATTGTAAGAGTGTTTTTTTTCTCTTTTACTAGGCACAAGTATGTCTGTGGGTAACAAGCAGAAGAGAATGGGCCAAGCTGTGTTTATTTATTTATTCATCGATTTTTATTTCGTATATGCCACGTTTCCCTGCGTCCTTTCCCTTATGCTACCTAAACGGTATGGATGAGAAATTATGTGAAGTAGCAGAAAGCTTTGGTCAGAGGTCACAGCATTGCATGAGTAGAGTGCTTCTGTGGTACGAAGGTGCCAACCCCTAAATGCGGAAAAGTTTGCCACGGATAGTGTGCAAGTCAGGTCAGAGAGGTCGCGAAGGCACGAGTATTGGCTCTGTCAGGTTGGCGAACCATCCCCTCCACCGCCTTGTGAACGGACAACGGTTAGGCGAGGTGTCCACAGATCCACTTGTTCCTGCGTAGCGTCGCTGGACAGACGTGGAGACGCAGCTAACGATTTTCGTAATGTTAACAAAGGTAACAGAATGTCTCAGATCTGCTCTTTAATATGGTCCAGATGTTGAAATCAGGTGTGATATTACCACAAATCCCCCCATAAGGGAGTTTATTTTCATAATTTAGTCAAATTTCAGTACAACTTTGTGTTTGTGCCTTGGTCAGGCCACGCACCAAGGGCCTTAAGCTTACGGTGGTATTATTGCTCTGTGCTTAACAGAAGATCACTCATTTGTTGTATTTTAATGAGGTTTTTCTTTTACAGTAATATTTTGGGGAATTTTTATTTACTTTTCATATGTTTTCCTTGTGAACTTGCTTTCCCGCCACGTGGTCGGTTGGAGCAACCACCACATTGGTAAGGAGCAGTTTCGGTCTGAAAAAATGTGTAGCAGACGAGTGAATAACCATACGGTAGTGGGTGAGTGTAAGATAGAGAAGGAATAATCTTGTGTGTCCGAATTTTTCCCATTTCTGTTGGCTACCGCAACTTGGCCACGTGTATGGAATAATATTGATGTGATGATTAGTTAATGTTTCTTGTCCTCCTCATAACTACTTGACTTGCTCAAAATGAAGTGCGTTACGTAAAATATATGGTTTAAACGCTTGTGTCTAGGAAAGTTAAGGTTTTAGTAACCACTGATGAAATAAAGACTTGTACATTTTTTTCCGCCGTATGATAGTTAATGTTCTGCCCCCGACCCCTAGCTCAGTAATGTGGTGTTGTTTCTGAAATCAAGATTAAACTTTAAACCAAAATTGGCGGTCATGGTCAAGTGACCACTTGCCACCCCCACTTCAGCTTACGTTTTAACTAAAATTGAAAGACTTAGGCAGATGCTCTTCTACCCTGACCAAGTTCGCTTGTAGTGCCTTTGCTGAACTTGTTCTGCGTAACCAACCGCAATTAAATGTGTTGAGCATGGGTTTAGGTATAATTGTGTGCCTGCATAAAATTCCATTGCAACCAGGTCTGCTCTCCCATCTCCCTTTCCATAATTACATGGTGAAAGTGAATCATGTTAACTGGGGAGACCAGTTGTGATGATGGCTAGTTGCTGAAATGCCATCAGTACTGAATAAATATCAATTAATCTATACCCTCGACTGGTTATTTCCTCCCTTCATCATAAAGAGTAGGTTAAAGTCAGTACCACATTCGAACGCTGGGTCGTGAAAGTAAATAAAGGCTCTATGCTGCCCATTAAGCCCTGCGTAGGTGGTTCTAAAAACATTGCGTTATCTATTGTGTTCAAATTTTTACCGGTTGGTTAAACCCTCCCACTAGAAATTATTTACACCCCAGCAGTAACTCGCAGGGGCCTGTAACTTCATGGACCACACGAATTTGATAAACCATTACTACAGAGGGTAGCTTGCAGGAGCTGTAGGACATGATAAGCGACGGTAATCTTCCTACCATGTCGAGTTATAACTATAACTATACCATCGCTAGTAAGAAGGTTACGTTGCAGGCAACTACAGTTGCTGAAAACGGATAAAACACTAAATAGTGACAAATATCGTGGTCCGACCAAGTTTCGATCCTGTATGCAGTTGACTATTTGATCACCTACCCCAAACATTCTCGAAAGTCATAACTGTCATAGGAAGCGCCGTTATTGCCAGGGAATTATATTCTCAACACTTTCCAGTCTATGTGAATGAGATGCCAGATCAATATGCTAACGAATCCATGAAATGATTTTCTGCTTTCTCCAGAGAGTCTCTTCTCTGTGGAAGAGTCAGTCTTCTGACAAGACAACATGCGTTACCACAAAAAAGTCCGAAAATAGCTGGTACGCCAGTGTGAAGACTGCATAGAATCCTCTACTGTTTCCCAATCACTCAATCGCTCTTCTTAGTGGACGTTCATTATGCCCGATTTCGTGTACTTCCAGCATTGCGCCTTGCCTTCAGTTGACGGGTTTTGGAATTTGTTTCTTGCAACACTTTTGTGGCTATAATTTCTGTTAGCGTTTTTCCTTTGTGTCAGTCGGATGTGCTGCGATATCTTGCGGACGCAGCATGTGGAGCGACAGAAGGTGCCGTCGTGGACGCGGATGTCTTTGGAAACACCAGCGCAGTATAGGGATTCCGCATGGTAGCATATTAGGACCAATACTATTCCTGATATACATCCATGACTTTCCCAAGTGAAAAAATTCTCTTCACTGACCACAACAATATTATAGTCACTGAGAAAACAGGAGAACTCCTAGCAGAGAAAGCAAATGAAACTCTCAAGGAAGTTTATTATTGGTCAATGTAGCAATAAAGTGACATTGAACATAAAGAACACTAATGCCATGAATTTCAGTTTGAGGAGGAAAATTGACAACGTTAAATTAAATGTAGATGGCACCTCTATAGACTGTGTAACAAATGCAAAATTTATAGGAATGAATATTGATTCTCAGTTGAAGTGGTGTGAACAAACAAAGGTACTTGCAAACAGAATGTCATCAGCATGTTATGCACTTAGAATCCTATCATCAGTGTGTAACATGCAGTGTCTTTTAGTTACGTACTATTCATATGTACACTCAATTCTTAGCTATGGCATTTTTTTTTTTTTTTGGCGTAACAAATGCACAAAATATGAATACAATTTTCAAACTCCAGAAAAGAACCATAAGAATAATAACCAAAAATAGTAGTCAAGCTCATTGTAAAGATCTGTTCAAAACACTGGGGATTTTAACTGCTCCATGTGAATACATTTACCAGACAGTTGTACACATAAAAAATAATGCTGGTAATTACTGCACAAGCAGCTCTGTCCATTGCCATGGAACAAGAGCTAGATTCAACTTACGTTTACCAAGAAAAAATAAACATAAAACTCAAAACAGCATTTTCTGCCAAGGAATAAAACTGTACAATAAATCACAAAGGAGATTAAAGAAATTACAAAAATACACTTATTTAAAAAGGCAGCTAAAAAGCACCTTTCAAAAATGTGTGAAATCTTATGGGACTTAACTGCTAAGGTCATCAGTCCTTAAGCTTACACACTACTTAACCTAAATTATCCTAAGGACAAACACACACACATGCCCGAGGGAGGACTCGAACCTCCACCGGGACCAGCCGCACAGTCCATCACTAGCGCCTTACACCGCTCGATAACCCGCGCGGCTAAAAAGTACCTTTAATGCAATACATTTTATACATTGAAGGATTACTTAGATAAAACAGAGTAGGGGTTTGGTAAAAAAATGTTATACAAATAAATAATAATAATGATTATAAAACATCCAACATTCCACTTAACACCTTCACACTATGCTTTTTTCCTTCTTTTTTCCTTTTCTAGAAATATTTACCCCCAAGCTAAGCATAGCACACTACTAACACCTCTTCCTCTTTCTGAGCTCAACATCTCACTCATTATAGAGGGATGCTGACTCAGTTTTTCAGGATAGCAAATGGGAAGTTGCGGTACAGAAAATGGCCCAGAGATCACCAGTTTGTGTCTGTTTGTGTAGAGAGTGAAGTGTTATGAAATAATATGTGTATAGTGTGTGCACTGACTGACCGTGAGATATGAGTGAACAGTGTGGCATTACATTATATAATAAGTTATTTGTAAAAAAAGTATTACATAGCTAGAGTAAATCTATTGATTGTCTCTAACGACGAAGTCTGTAAATGTCTGTGTATACGAATTAGCTTATTTTAAATTGGTCTAAACTTGTAAATACTTTGGCATGTTCTATATCCTTGTAAAAATAGATCTGCGGATGAATAAAGCTACTACTACTACTACTACTACTACTACTACTACTACTACTGCTGTTTACTACTACAGTTCCGGTGCACATGTGCGGCAGAGCATCAGCGCGATATTTCCGTGTGCCCGATATCGAGGAGTGTCCACAGCCCAAAACTGCATCTTCCTATCGTTGCATGAGGTCTACATCTACATCCATCTACATCCATACCCCGCAAGCCACCTGACAGTGTTCTCGAAACTTTAACAAAAGCTCGCACCGAGCTACTGAGCGTCTCTGCTGCAGAGTCTTCCATTGGAGTTTATCTATCATCTCCGTAACGCTTTCGCGATTACTAAATGATCCTGTAACGAAGCGCGCTGCTCTCCGTTGGATCTTCTCTATCTCTTCTATCAACCCTATCTGGTACGGATCCCACACTGCTGAGCAGTATTCAAGCAGTGGACGAACAAGCATACCGTAACCTACTTCGTTTGTTTTCGGATTGCATTTCCCTAGGATTCTTGCAATGAATCTCAGTCTGGCACCTGCTTTACAGACGATCAACTTCCTAGTAAGCTTCTGCGCCACCAGTGATATCTGTGACCGAGGGCGGGGATGCTATCCAGTCCTCCGGATTGCCTGAGTCTTTAGCCATTCAGACATACATGATAGTCTCCCGAATGTCGTGTAATCTGTGTAAAGGTATGGATTTCGCACCTTACACCCTTCAATAAGAGTGATAAGAAATGTGATTCAATATTTAAGGCTCTGGAAACGCAGTCGGGGGGAGCGGTTTTAAAATCCCAGTCGAACCATTCGGATCTAGGTTTTTCCTAAATCTGTTAGTACGAATGCGACACTGGTTCCTTTGAAAACCAAAAAACAGTATCTTATTTTTCGGTCGCAAAATCAGAAAAATTTGATCACCGGTAACTGGGTCCGACAAAAGAACGCAGTGGAACTTGGCCACGTGCCCAGCCTCCGGGTGAAACGTGAAAAAAAACAAACAAAAACAAAAAACAGAGGCGGCAGAAGGTCACCCACTGTGTCCGTCTCTTCTCTGGCGTCGTTTCGTTTGCTAACGAAAATTTGCTATGATTTCATTGCATTCTTACTAGGAAGTGTTGGATGTAAGGAGACAAAACTTGTATTTCCTAAATCATTTCGGTCGCGCTGCCTCCTATAGAAAGCAAGGAAGATAAACGCTGTTTCGTCGAAAATTAACTTGATGAGACCGTGGCTGTGTGAAAATACGGGTAAATTCTTACAATAAAGTAAGAATGACAACCAACCACTCTTAACAATGCTGCTGTTAATTACCAGCAAACAGCGCCGTTACAGTTTTTGAACGGACAGTTTTATCTTCAGACGGCTGTTCATATTTAATATATGGAGTGTTCGCTGATTGCGTCGAAAGTTTCTTGGGGTGATAGTGCTCTACAACAACAAAAATTATGTAACTGTAAGTATTGTTTTATTGCAAATAGACCTAATAATGATTTATGAGAACGTGAATAACTTTCTTCGATAAGAAATGAATTAGCTTTGTATTGCTTACATCGAAAACGCTGCGTCTTTTTATTGCACGACTGAGTAGCGCATTTTCACGGTGTAGAGGAAAGTGGCTAGGGTCTGTGCACGCGTAGGCTCTTAACCAAACGCAAATCGGTTTCATTAAACAACGTGAGCAATTTAATAAATCAGAGCGCATGCATGAGAAAGCATAAAACGGGTACTACACCCCTCAGCTTACCGAATGACCTTGATAAGTAGCATAATAAAATAACTCTCCATAAAACTATTGCTTCACTTGCATAAACAATTTTAAAAATGGTCATGAAACAAGTATACAAAACTAGAGGGTCTTAATCTAAAATGGAGTAACAAATATCAATATTTCGTCCCTGTGAGATCAAACTTTGCAATAATGAGGGCGTCAACTATCAGATAAAATAACAACACACGTGTCAACAGGGGACCTCAAAATCACCCAACCAAGGATGCTATTCCAGGACCTAATCATCAGAAGCACAGCAACTGAAGCTGCTGGGGCTTGGTAACAAATTAAATTGATAAATTAATCGGCATCAGCATTAATTCATTGCTACCTAACTAGAAATGGGCGAATACGCGACATAAAAGTGAATGTGGCTCATTTGTACAAGAGTTAATAATTAAATCACAGAAGGCTGAGGACTATCATGGATATGATGGAGTGCTTAGCAGAATATTAAAGTACCGTGCTGCAGGTGTTAGTCCTGTATTTAGCGATATTTGTAATTTTTCCTCTAGGAATGGTCAGTTTCCTGAACTATTAAGGTACTCAGTAGTAAAACCTGCTTCATAAAAAGAGAGAAAGGGATAATGCAGACAATTTTAGACATATTTCTATGCCATCACTGTTTGCCAAAGTTATAGAAAAGGCTGTGTATGTAGGGATAATTGATCATTTTATTTCACATAATTTGCTATCAAATGTACAGTTCAGAATTAGAAGTGCTTTAAGAAACATGCTATATTCTCTGTTCTCTGTGAGATATTGCATGGACTAAACTAAAGTTTTCGAATGTTAGGCATGTTTTCTGGTTTAACAAAGGCGTTTTATTGTGATGATCACAAAATATTGCCCCAGAAGTTGGACCATTATTGAATACGGGGAGTAGCTCACAATTGGTTCCCCTCTTACTTTAGCAACAGACAGCCAAAGGTCATTATTCACAGTGTTGACAATAGCAGTGATGTGGGGCCTGAATGGGAACGGTCAAATGGAGGGTGCCCCAGTAATCAGTGTTGGGGCCACTTCTGTTCCTTATTTATATAACCGATATGCCCTCTAATATTGAAGGTAATTCTAAAATATTTCTGTTTGCTGATGACACTAGCTTGGTAGTAAAAGATGTTGTGTGCAACATTGGCACTGTTTCAAATAGTGCATTTCATGACATACGTTCATGCCTTGTAGAAAACAAACTAAAGCTAAATCACAGCAAGACTCAGTTTTTACAATTTGTAACACATAATTCAACAAAACCCGACGTTTTAATTTCACAGGATGGGCATAGTATTAGTGAAACTGAACAGTTAAAATTTCTAGGTGTGGAGATAGATAGTAAACTGTCGTGGAAAGCCCACGTTCAGGATCTTGTTCAAAGTCTTAATAGTGCCATTTTCACTATTTTCACGGTATCTCAAGTGAGTGATCGTTCGACACGAAAATTAGTTTACTTTGCTCATTTTAATTCGCTTATATCTTATGGTATTATATTTTGGGTAACTCTTCCCATTATGAAAGGATATCTTTGGCTCAGGAACGGACGGTTCGGGCAAGAAATGGTATAAGTTCACGAACCTCTTGTCGATCCCTGTTCATTAGCCTGGGTATTCTGACATTGGCCTCTGAATATATATATATTCTTTAGTGCCGTGACTTGTTAACAATATCAGCTTATTCCCAAGAATGTGTCAGCTTTCACTCAGTTAATACTAGGCAGAAATCCAATCTGCATTTTGATCGCATTTCCCTGACTCTTGTGCAGAAAAGTGTGCAGCATACTGATGCATCCATTTTCAATACGCTACCACAGGAATTCAAAAATCTTAGCAGTAATCCACGCGCTTTCAAACCGAAACTGAAGAGTTCCTTCTACTCGCTTGAGGAGTTCCTTGAAAAATTAAGCTGATTCCTATGTTACATTGTTAATTGCGTTTACTTAAACTTATGGCTTGACTTTTTTGGGTTCATAAACATTTTGCATTATCTGTTATTATTTTTATGTTGTAATTTCATGTACTGACACGTTCCATGACCGTGGATTTGCTTCTTAATTTGGTCTTAGGGAACTAGACTTCTTTTGAATACATTATGGGAGTGCAGTGATCAATGTGTTACAAATATTTACTATTAAAAACAGTCTTGATCAGAATTTATTTATAACGGTGACCGGTTTCGACCACTACTGTGGTCATCTTCAGACCAATGAGTAAGAACCTCCTTCTGCTGGAGAATCACTACTCCATCAGAAAATAAATGATTGGATAACGGCTAGGGGCATTACAAGACACACGGGTTTGAGCACAGCTGCAAGGTTTTTTCTAAAACAGATGTCCACCAGATTCAATTAATGCCAAAAGTCAAACGTGTAATAGTTCTTGGCACCGTCTCCGCATGAACAGGAGCGTAGGGTTCAACACATTGCGTAGCGACTTGGGGCGTAAACTTCCCTCTAGTCCCACAGCCAATAGTTCACTCCCAGGAAGTAACGACTCCTCAAGCCATCCGCGGCCATCCAGCCATGTGTCGATTTACTCACAACAGCCCTGCTGCGCTAAACGCGTCAGGCGCAGCCGGAGCTAAATGCTTCCTGTCACGTCCGAAGACCCCTTTCGCTGGCCGGGGAGGACATACCGGGAGGTAACAGAAGTAGTGGGATACCTCCTAATATCGTATCGGACCTTTTTCACAGCACAGTGCAGCAAGTCGACGTGGCATCGACTCAAGAAGTCTTTGGAAATCCCCTGCAGAACTATCGAGCCTGGTGCCTCTACAGCAGTGCATAATTGCGAAAGTGATGCAGAAGCATGATTTTATGCACGAACTGTCCTCTCGAACATGTCACATAAATGTTCGATAGGATTCATACTGGCCATCCGGCTGCCAAAATCATTCCCTTGAACTGTCCAAAATCTTCTTCAAACCAATCGAGAACTATTGTGGCCCAGTGGCATGGCGCGTTGTCATCCATGAAAATTTCATCTTTCTTTTGGAACATGAAGTCCATGAATGGCTGCAACCGGTCTCTAAGTAGCCGAACATAACCATTCCCAGTAAATGATCGGCTAAGTTGGACCAGAGGACCCAGTCCGTTCTATGCAAACACATCCCGCATCGTTATGGAGGCACCACCAACTTGCACACCGCCCTGGTGATAACCCGAGTTCACGGCTTCGTGAAGCGTGGGTGACACTCGGACACTATCGTCAGCTCTTTCCAACTGAGATAGGGACTCATCTGACGAGGTCACGGTTTTCCAGCCATCTAGGGCCCAATTAATATTGTGACGAGCCCAGGTGAAGCGCTCCAGGCGATTCGTATCGTTAGCAAAGGCGCTGTCGTCGGTCATCTGCTACCAAGTTCCATTAAATCCATGATTCACCGCACTGTCTTAACGGATATGTTCGTCGTACGTCCCACATAGATTTCTGCGGTTATTTTCGCAGTGTTGCTTCTCTTTTACCACTGACTACTCAAACACCGGACGCTGTGGACGAGCGGTTCTAGTCGCTTCAGTCCGGAACCGCGCTGCCGCTACGCTCGCAGGTTCGAATCATGCCTCGAGCATGGATGTGTGTGAAGTTCTTAGGTCAATTAGGTTTAGGTAGTTCTAAGTTCTAGGGGACTGATGAACTCAGATGTTAAGTCCCATAGTGCTAAGAGCCATTTGAACCATTTCTACTCAAACGCTGTTGCTCTCGTTCGTTAAGTGAAGGCTATTGGCCACTTCCTTGTCCGAGGTGAGTGGTAATGCCTGAAATTTGGTATTCCCGCACGCATTTGACGCTGTGGATCGCAGAATATTGAATTCCACAACGATTTCCGAAATGAAATACTCGTGCGTCTGCAACTACATACCATTCCACGTTCAAAGTCTGTTTATTTCCGTTATGTAACCATAATCACATCGGACACCTTTTCGCATGAATCACCTGCGTACAAATGACAGCTCCGCCAATATACTGCTCTTTTACACCTCGAGTACGCGACGCTACCGTCACAGTATACGTGCGTAATGCTATCACACGACTTTTCACCCCAGAGTATATGCAGCAATGATAGCAGGTATTTTTGCTCGCAGCCACAATGGAATCGCGCCGCTCCACGGCACACTGTTCATATCTTCGTAACGAACGAAATAAACGAAATAAAAAGAACAAAAAAGAACAAAAAAAAGAAACTGCTCTAGCACTATGGGACTTAACATCTGAGGTCATCAGTCCCCTAGGACTTAGAACTACTTAAACCTAACTAACCTAAGGACATCACACACATCCATGCTCGAGGCAGGATTCGAACCTGCGACCGTAGTGATCGCGCGGATCCAGACTGAAGCGCCTAGAACCGCTCGGTCACACCGGCCGGCGGTCAATGTCCCTCAGGAGCTTAACATTTAACTTTAAACGCGAAAATTTTAGGTTAGGCTTTACCGTGGCTGTTATTGACATTAAATGAAACATCAAGTTTACTGTTACCAGTCACTATTTATCTCCACGACGCGTTTCAAAGGTTTAAACCTCCATCATCAGGAGGATTTACATTTGTTAAAATGACATTTGTGTGTGCGTTGTGTTACGATTTTTTGGAGGAATTTGTGGCACTGTCTAGTGGAGAAACGCGTCCTGGAGATAAACAGTGACTGGTAACAGTAAACTTGTTGTTTCATTTAAACAACATTAGCTTGACAAATTTTTTACTTTCTCGCTGAACAAAAAGTTATTTTGAGTGGTGAAGATTAATGGTGAACTCTTACGTATGTAATGGTGAGGTTAGGCTACCGCGAATACTCTAAGGAACAGTTTAAATAGGGCAGATTAAGACTGGAATCTGGGATTCAGATTATCGATGGTGTTCGGTGTACAAGAATGAGATTGTAGGAAGAGATGGAAGAGGGAATCGAGACATTCGAAGGACTATTCACTTAAAAAAAAAATACTGGTGAAGCTTCACCAGCCTTCTGGCCCAAGCATTATCTTAGAATAAAGTCAAGTAGGCAGGATTCATTGTAGCCTCTAATGAAACTTTGCTGTATTAGGATGTATTATGCTGGAGTGTGCCATTCCCCGTATGCTTGAGCGAGCACGGGCAAGTGAAAGCACCGCTGTCTCGTGCGCAGAGCGAAAGACGTAGCAAGGGCAGAAGTGCGTCTGAGGAATATTAATATAGGTAGAGGTTCAGCGCGCCAAGTTGCGCTTGACGTCGTCGACCCACAATGCAGTCTGGCTCCGTTAATCAGAAGCCATAGCAACTTGTCTTCCACGTAGCTCAGTGCGAAAGTTCCAGCCTGCAATTCCAGAGCTTGGGGCGGAATACTTCCGACATTTAACGTGACTTGCATGCCTGGCACTGTAATACGTTTGTGAAAGATGCTAGACTGCATGTTCATTTGAATTCGATATGAAATTCCGTATTTTGTGTTGTACAAGAAATTAACAAAGGCGTCCAAAGAATAATAAAATCGTAAGAAGCTAAGGACTGTAGTGTTAGAATCAGCCCTCGCACTGGAAATCGCTCAAATAAGAACCACGCAATGTTTTAGTCTACGCATAGTACTTTTATTTACGTTACAGACTTTTTTATACTGAGAAGCTTGACGAAGATTATAAAAAATGCTATAGAAAGTTGTATCTGTTTTCATAACGTTTATGTCCTACTATCAGAGATAATGAAAAAAGTATGGTATTACCTAATTTCATGAACATGTTATACGATATTTCCTGGAGCTGATGACCTCGCTGTTGAGCGCCCTATAACATACCACCACCATAACCACCATCATATTTCAATCCCTTCGGTGGGCAACACATGACATGCATTCAGTTACATTCTAAAATTATTTCACTGATATAGTAAATATAAAAGTATGACGGCGTCCAGCATGGCGCTTTCGTTATTGAACTCACACTTGGAGTAGAAGGCAAAAGAGTCTTGGATGGTCTAATTAGGAGTCATTGCCCTATGTTGAGGAGTTCCGACTTCACACTAAAGAAGTCAGTTGAGGGAACATTTGAAAGAGCAGACAATTATCAGAGCAGTGAGACAGGTTGTCGATAATACTGGACGCTGCTCACTTAACTTAATAAGATTAGCAAAAGATAGGAAGACAGAAAGTAACATAGAAACATTCGGTAGCTTGATGTAAAGAAACATTAAATAGCTGTAACATAGTGGAAAGCCTCAGCTGACTGATAATATTCTCAATGAAATGAAAAATAAACACATAGTTGTACACTGACGGGCCAAAACATTAGGAACACATGCTTAATAGCTCGTTCGTTCATCTCTGGAACGTAATTCATAACTGATTCTGCGTATCAGGGCTCCGACAGTGGGAGTTTGTAGAGGTGTGTGGCATCAGATTTCTATGCACAGGTCATGTAGTTCGCGTAAATAATGGGTCGCTGATTGGAAAATACGGTGATGGCACCTCATAGCAACCCGCATGGGCTCCAAAGACTTTACATCAGGCGAATTTGCTCCCCGAGACATCAACGTGAGTTCACTGTAATGCTCGTCAAATCGCTGTAGCACGGTTGTGTCTCCGAGGCATGGACAATTACACTACTGGAAGATGACATCACTGTGGGGGAACACATCAAGCATGAAGCAATTCAGGTGGTTCTCAGCTGTCAGCTTGTCTTCAACAGGAGAATGTCTCCCATAGCATATTACTGCCTCCACCAGCCTGCATCCTAGGCGCACTGCACGTTTCGAGCTGCTGTTCACCTCGATGACGGCGTTTGTGAAGACGACCATCGTCCTAACGTAGCAAAAACGTGATTCACCCGAAGAGCCGACGTATTTCTATTGATCGAGTGTCGAATTCCGATGGTCCCACGCGCACTGATGATGCCGTTGGATTAGTAAGGGGACAAGAGCAGTGTGGCCCCACTCTCAATTGTTGCCAGATTTACTCAAGATGGTGGATCCAAGATGGCGACGATAGATATGGCAATGTCGCAATGATGTCATGGTGGGAAGATCAAATTTTGGCAGGAAACTAGGAAAACTGAGCTACCTTAACTAACATAACCCCCTCCCCTCCCACAGAAAATCGCGGGGAGATCAAATTTTTGTGGAGAAAAGATCACTTGGTCTACCTCCACTAACCTAAGAAAATGAGAGGAAAAAAGGGCACTTGGGTCACCTCCACTTACCTAAGTCATCCGATCACCATCTCTTCCTCCCAGTTAGAGTTCTTCAAGTGTTAAACTGACATCACATGTCTATGTAAATAAGTGCCAAGTTACCCTCTGGGCAGTGTGCACGTGCTCACCTAACCACCTTGGATGAGGTGTACCTGCTGGTCCAGAGCCGAGAGAGATGTTTGCATAGCAGCGAAGCCTCGCAGATGCAGCTGAAAGGTTTTCAATGTCATACTGACGTCACAGGTCGCGCTATAGCCATTTTCTCCAGACAGCCATCTTGGATTACGTCACAGAGGGGACGACAGTGCCCTCTGGTGGCAGTGTTGTGTACTAGGTCAGTTGGACTCCGGACCTCATGGTGAACACACTGCATGGAGCTACTGCCTCAAACAGTTTAAATAAAGACTGCCTGCAAAATACATCCACCCTATCCAGCAACCCAGCACAGGCTGAGCCCTTTCCCTGCCAATTCCAAAGAAGAGGTGGCGGTCGGATGACTTAGGTTAGTGGAGGTAGCTAAAGTGACATTTTTTCTGTCAAAATGTGAACTTTCCACCATTTTCTGGGAGAGAGGAATGGGGAGGGGAGGGGGTTAGGTTAGTAGAGGTAGCCCAGTTGACCTATTTTCCCGCCAAAATTTGAACTTCCCACCATGTCGTCATTGCAAAATTGCCATATCTATTGCTGCCCTCTTGGATCCGCCATCTTGAAGAAATCTGGCAACAATGCAGAGTGGTGCCACATCGTCCTTGTCCCCCTACTTGGGTCAAAATACGGGTGGTCTGCTGTGGAGCTCTATGTTCAACAATGTACGATGAACATTGTGCTCTGAAACACTTGTTCGTGCACCAGCATTGAGCTCTTTGAGCAGGGATGCCATAAGTCACCATATGTCCAACTTTATAGAGCAGACTGGCCTCTGAACCCCTAGTTGTGTGAAGAGTTGTGGACTTCCAACTATTTAACTACTAGCTCCTTCTATCCCTTTCCATACCAGCAGTGATCATTCGACCATCTTAGCTGTTTGCGAGATACTGGTTCACAGCCTCTGCGTAATAATAGTCTGTCCTTTGTCAAAGCCGCTTATCTAAATGGATTTCCACATTTGCAACCCACATCTTTGCTAGGCTAACCTCTAGTCCGTGTCTGTCCCGGGCACATACTTCTGTTACTGCATCACGTGCCCGCAACACAGTGGTGGGCAGTGGTCATAATGTTTTGGCTGATCAGCATAGGAACGTTATAGTACCCACGCAGTATATCAGTAAGAGGATTGTGAAAATAATGAGATATATATATATGGAATTCAACCATACTGTTCCGAAGAAATATCGCGGAACACGCTCTTTAGTGACTAATGATTATGTATCACTAATCATTATTCATAGTTTTTAAATTAGTGTCAAGTTCGCACTAGAATTGGAAGGATAATCAGCATTTGCCGTATTTTGTTGTTTTATTGTCAGCAAAATTGATTTTCAGTCACTTAGTGACCATCCTCAGTGCTGTAATATCCAATTAAAATTGGTAGGCACTGAGTTTATGTGATCGCTCTAAGCTTGTGGTTATAGTTTGATACTAGTGCCTATCAATTTTAATTGGATATTACAGCACTGAGAATGGTCACTAAGTGACTGAAAATCGATTTTGCTGACAATAAAATAACAAAATACAGCCAATGCTGATTTTCCTTCCAATTCTATCCACTATTTAGGTCGTGGTGCACACAACAATCCATGGAGTCGCCAATCAAGTTCGTACTAGGTACAGTTCATTTCAGATATCTTCTCGTACATAGGCGGTTTTACTCCAACAGTGCAGTGTTGCATTTGCTTGTGTATCGTGCAGTGTTTGAAATTTGTTTAGCCAATCTGCGTTGGTAAAAATACGAGGGGATTTTCGAAAAAAACATTTAGGGTTAGTTGTTGTTTCAGAACTCGTTTTGGAATTTAATGTAGAAATAACGGGCTTCCACAAACCATGTAAAGCAGTTATGGGGATCCGGTAATGGAACTTATTATAGCACAACCTTCTGCTTCAAAAACGAATAGCCTGCCAACAGTCAGTAGCTCTTGCCTTTCCTTTGGGGACTAAAATCATAGCAACTGCATAAGGCTGAGTGGATACCCTAATGACTGCATCTCTGACAATTGATTGATAATTAATCTGCTTCAACTCCTGCATCTTGGACAGTGACAAACCGTCGTACTGGCACCTAACTTGTTAACTGAATGTCATACTCCATTTTTTAGTGACACCAAACCGGTTTGCAATGACATCAGGGAATTGATGCGACAAATTTAACATCTCGTGACACTGCTGTGGCTTAAGATGCTCTAGTAGGAATTTTTTTCTAGCCCCTTCCACTGCATTATTACTACCAGGCCACCCGAAATTTGAAGAGAAAATGTTTGCCAGCATAAGCCAAAACACAATGGGTCTTGACTATAAAGTCACAACTCAAAATATCACTTGAAAACAGACCTCTAACTACCAAGAACTCTAATGGTCAAGACATATACTGAATTCTTCCTTGAACTTGCACCTCGCCTAGTAACAACAAAATTCCCCACTGACCATACGACAATTCTGATTAACAAATTGCAAGGGAGGGAACTTACAAGTAGAGCCATGCCTTTGGCACCAGTGATAATTCGTTAAGGAAGAAATACTCCCCGAATCCAATAAACTACTGATCCATTCATGATTGGTAGCAGTAAGGACTAAGTCCCACAATCTTATAACCCATTGGGGGCCCACAGCTTCGACTTTATAGTGTCTGCTGTTCTTAAAATTTAAAGTCGTGCGCCGTATGACCCGGATGATTACATAAAACAATTGCCCATTCGAAAATAACCTAGCCTACTTATTTCCACGTGCCAGATTCTCTGTACTCACTGCTGTAGATCCGTGGTCTGTTGTTCTCTTATTTCCATCATTAACGCAAAAGCTTTCCATGGTCGCTACCAGCTGATCTAGTTCGGCGAAATTCGCAGGATTTACAGCGGAAACACCCGCTAGCAATCTTCAGGGTGCATGCCTTCCAAAGTACTATTCACTGTTTCACTGTCAGTAGTCCCTAAACATTGTGCTAGTCTAGCCCTGCAGATATCCTTCACACAGTGGACAAAACTTTCATCTGCCTTCTATACTTATTAGTTAACTCATTCCTAAATCTACTTGAGAGGTTTTTACGAACGATTATCCTACCCAAATCCTCAAAGGTCCCCTACTCATGAATAATCTGCTCAACAAGCCCACTCAATCTGCCTCTGGAGAAAGCATAAATTACTTGAAATTTAAGAAGGTGCGAAAATGGGAGGGTCTCAGCTTTATGCTGTATCTGATGGCTAACCACCAATCGGGTCGAGTAGCTTGTTAAAGGAACGCCACACTCCCATATTACCACCTTGACCACAGCTCTGCGTTCTACATTTACATTAACCACATCTCCCGATCCTTCTTGTAAATACATGCCACTAGTCCAAATCTGAAGTTCCATCTATTTACCCTGCAATGTATCCCAGAACTGAAATTTGCCCTGTATTAATCTGAAACATATCTTGCACACGATTAGCAAAGTGGCTTAATTTATTTTGAACATGCAATACTTGTTTACAGGAAGAGCAGTTATTCTGGAGAAACACAGTATTGGCTTGCACTGCAGAGAGGTATTCGGAGGAGAGATTAGGAGCCGCCCCTGCGTCGCTTGCTTCCAGTTTACTCAGCTATAACGGGCAGTCCAGAGCATCCTATAGCCTCTAGGATAATTCCGTCATGCTTTCCTCAATGGTTTGGCCCCTTATTCGTAGTTCATACGAGAGAAACTTTATTTTTTTATTTTTCATTTAATTTTTTTTTTTTTTTTGCATCGGAAATTCTGAACACTTGTCGCGTCGCCATGCTTGACAGTAGAACAGTCTGTAACACGATACAAAGAACAGTAGCCACCAATAAATTCAACTAATTTCATAAATTGCCTAGTATCCCCTGTATTTGCTATCACGGAACCACGCTGTGCTATAATTGATTTGGCAAAGAATTTCTACCGTGATAGCAACAGTACGGCGCAGTGGAGCGGTAGGTATTGGGCTCCAGTAGAGTAATTCTATAACTACTTTTCTTTTTCTAGATATATGCACAAAGAAAATTTGGCACAACCACGTACACTGCAAACTTGTTCCAAAGTCTTGCTTGCAGATGCCGTTGTGCCGAGGAAAAAGTAACTGTATGTAGCAGTGTACATGGTCCCCAAGGATAGATGCCCACTTGTGTTGATCCTTTGCCCCGTCCAGAATGACGATATCACCCAGGGGATGCCATGAAAGCATTTCCCAGACCATAACGCTGCCTCCTCTGGCCTGGACTCTTACGACGATTGTGGCAGGATGTTTGCTTTTAAACAAAAAAATGTTCAAATGTGTGTGAAATCTTATGAGACTTAACTGCCAAGGTCATCAGTCCCTATGCTTACACACTACTTAACCTAAATTATCCTAAGGACAAACACACACACACCCATGCCCGAAGGAGGACTCGAACTCCGCCGGGACCTGCTTTTAAACATTTGACGCCATTTACGCCAATGACCATCTGTGTGATAGAGCATAAAACATGATTCATCCGGAAAGGCCACCTTTCGCCACTCAGTGGATGTTCAGTTGCAATACTGGTGTGCAAATTCCAGTCTTTGTCGCCGTTGGACAGCAGACAGCATGGGTACGTGAACCAGGTGCCTACTGCGGAAGTCGTACTAACGTTCGCTGAACGGTAGTTGAGGAGACTTGGTTTACATGGGCGGTCAGTTGCTCAACAGTTGCACGTCTCTCCGCCAGTACACGTCTGCACAGCCATCGTTCACCTTGTCGTCTACGGCCCTTGTTGCACCGCAGTTGCCTCGGCGCCAGTTGTGGATAGCGCCATTTTACTATGGACGGTATACTTTAGCGACGATTGTTGTGTCCTGAGAGGGAGTAGAACTGTTAAACGGGCCGACGAAGTATCTTACCTCCTCGAAGAACTCGAAGAGGACAAGTGACAGTGCTGCTTCTCCGACCGCTACTAAAAAGTCAAACTCAAGAATGTACTCCTGGCACTTCCAACCTATCTGCAATAACTACAAGTGGCCAATTAAGAACTTACTGACAGCTCGTCTCTATGATGGCAAAGTCCCACATCAGCCGAGGCTAGAGCAGGTTTTCCAAAGTCCGTTCCCGACGGAAGAGTGACGTGGAGACGGCGTGTGCTGCTAGCTGGTGTGGTATGGTGAGGTGGGTCTATTTACACCGCCTCTTTTGTCCTCTGTACCTTCTGCAGAGTTCGATGATGACGTCCAGGGAGCGATCACGCTCCTCGTGCGTAACTACTCCCATATTTGGATTCATGGAAATTTCCGTGGCAACATCTCTTGAGCTGCCTCGTCTTAGATCACGTAGGCCGCCGTTGCGTGTCTTGCAGGCGGCTGGCCGCTCGGTATTACCAGAGTTAAATATTGATCTGTCGCTTTCGTCAGCTGGCGCAAGCTCTGCACTGGCCCCGCTCTAAGCTCGCTTCTCTGCCTTGCTTTACTATAGTGGCCCAACTAATTTCTACATCCGCGACACTATGTCAAACCAACAGTTTACTATGTTTACACCCTACGCCCGAAAGCCAATGATCATGCTCCTATTTCCGCATTACGAGAACGAATGCACTGTTTTTTGTGTCTCCTGACACGCTTCATATATCCTCCACTGCTAGCGCTGCCCGCTGCTGTCTGTGAGTGGTTATTGCAAATTGATTTCGAACGTAGGCGGCGGTCACATTACTGTGACAGGACTGTATATTTTATCCGGCGAACTTGGATGGCAGGCCGGAGCGGCCGAGCGGTTCTAGGCGCTTCAGTATGGAACCGCGCGACCGCTACGGTCGCTGGTTCGGATCCTGCCTCGGGCATGGATGTGTGTGACGTCCTTAGGTTAGTTAGGTTTAAGTAGTTCTAAGTTCTAGGGGACTGATGACCTCCGCTGTTAAATTCCATAGTGCTCAGAACCATCTGAACCATTTGAACTTGGATGATTCTGTCACAGCTGTATTTTGGTTCACAGCTAGCATGAAGATCTTGAATGTGATAAAATGAAATAAGCACCGTTGGCTCTGGGACGACTCGAACCCGCTATCCTTGCTCTAGGCAACACATATTATAATTTGCTCACTTTAATGATCAATCTGCCAAACTAATCTGAGTGACATCTCAATGATCAATGTGTCTGGCTGCAATGCGGAGGATCCGCCTTCAATTCCCGGTAGTGCTAGGGACATACGGTGGTGGGAGGAGTGGGATGGGTTGCACTCAGCCTTATGATGCCAGTTGAGGGCCTATTTGATTGAGAAGTAACAGCTCCAAGAAAACCGATAATGACTGCGAGAGCAGTGGGCTGACACCTTGCCCCTCCATACCACATTCAAATGACTGCATTGGCAGGGGATTATAATACATCGCGTTACAAATAGTCGCTAGAACTCCACATGCAGTGACAAGCGCGTTGGCGACCGTGCAAGGACGGAAAGAAAGTACGAGTCGAAAAGTCATCAATGAATAAGAAATCGGGTGACAGATTCGGGACCTTTTGTTGAAGAACAAACAGTTGCTCCGTCCATAATTTGGATATCAATTTTATTTCATAGTATCTACATACTTAACCATCAATTAAAGGATCTAAATAATTACAGAAATGGTAGAAACATTGTAATAGTAATTCTCTATCAACAGATGTCGGTTGCCGTCATTTGGAGAGGAGTTAATAAACTGCCCCATATGACGGCGGTCGTAAAAAAGACTCAAGTTCAGACGGAGCGTTTTCTTGGCCTTGAGGCGCGCCAGAACACAGAAGATACTGATGTCCAAACGGCCGAGGCCGCCACTGGCTCTGTTTCAAAAGGAAGCGGCGAGTTCTGTGGTCCAGGAGGCGACCGCTAGCCTCTTGACCAATCAGCGAGTAGGCACCAGAAGAACTTTTATCAGCCGTAGGCTGTGTGAGGTGTCGATCAACTGACAAAACCTCTAGGCATCGCCGCTCCGGCCCATTCAGCAACATTTTCTTGGAAGGTCCACCAGCTGCCATCTCGCCCTCGATTGTCGACAGGTACGTTCCGCAGTGCTACGAAAAGTTCAACGGCCAGTTACTCCGTACGCGGTCAAGTAATGATGCCGTTTGCCGTTGCGGTCGTTTGGCGATCGCAAGTATTTCGCGAATCTACGGGAGAGCTGCAACGCGAACCATGCGGTAAGTTTCATCGAAGTTTTCCACCGCCTTTCTGTTGCCGAAACCTAGACCTCATGGTTCAGTGTTCGCTTTCCGAAGTGTTCTCCGTAAATCTTCTGTAGTTTAGGTGAACGTTAATTCTACACTACTGGCCATTAAAATTGCTACACCACGAACATGACGTGCTACAGACGCGAAATTTAACCTACAGGAATAAGATGCTGTGATATGGAAATGATTAGCTTTTCTGAGGATTCACACAAGGTTGGCGCCGGTGGCGACACCTACAACGAGCTGATATGAGGAAAGTTTCCAACCGATTTCTCATACACAAAGAGCACTTGACCGGCGTTGCCTGGTGAAACGTTGTTGTGATGCCTCGTATAAGGAGGAGAAATGCGTACCATAACTTTTCCGACTTTGATAAAGGTCGGATTGTAGCCTATCGCGATTGTGGTTTGTCGTATCGCGACATTGCTGCTCGCGTTGGTCGAGATCCAATGACTGTTAGCAGAATAGGGAGTCGCTGGGTTCAGTAGGGTAATACGGAACGCCGTGCTGGATCTCAACGGCCTCGTATCACTAGCAGTCGAGATGACAGGCATCTTATCGCATGGCTGTAACGGATCGTGCAGCCACGTCTAGATCCCTGAGTCAACAGATGGGGACGTTTGCAAGACAGCAACCATCTGCACGACGTTTGCAGCAGCATGGACTATCAGCTCGGAGATCATGGCTGCGGTTACCCTTGACGCTGCATCACAGACAGGGGCGCCTACAATGGTGTACTCAACGACGAACCTGGGTGCAAGAATGGCAAAACGTCATTTTTCCGGATGAATCCAGGTTCTGTTTACAGCATCATGATGGTCGCATCCGTGTTTGGCGACATCGCGGTGAACGCGCATTGGAAGCGTGTATTCGTCATCACCATACTGGCGTATCACCCGGTGTGATGGTATTGGGTGCCATGGGTTACACGTCTCGGTCACCTCTTGTTCGCATTGACGGTGCTGTGAAAAGTGGACGTTACATTTCAGATGTGTTAGGACTCGTGAACTCTACCCTTCATTCGATCCCTGCGAAACCCTACATTTCAGCAGGTCTTGTACGGGCCTTTCTGGATACAGAAAATGTTCGACTGCTGCCCTGGCCAGCACATTCTCCATATCTCTCACCAACTGAAAACGTCTGGTCAATGGTGGCCGAGCAACTGGCTCGTGACGATACGCTAGTCACTACTCTTGATGAACTGTGGTATCGTGTTGAAGCTGCATGGGCAGCTGTACCTGTACACGCCATCCAAGCTCTGTTTGAGTCAACGCCCAGGCGTATCAAGGTTGTTATTACGGCCAGAGGTGGTTGTTCTGGGTACTGATTTCTCAGGATCTATGCACCCAAATTGCTTGAAAATGTAATGTTCTAGTATAATATATTTGTCGAATGAATACCCATTTATCATCTGCATTTCTTCTTGGTGTAGCAATGTTAATGACCAGTAGTGTATATCCCGTGCTGTGAATGTGTATTTGTCAGTGGAGGATGTGCTCAGTGAAAAAGTACCTTGTTCTGTGCTAATTTCAGAATACAGGGTGTCCACAATGAGACTCCAACTATTTAATATCCTATATCTTTCTCATTTCAGATGATGGACCTGTGAATCCTGAATGGGCAGACAGAGCAACTCAAGACGTTTGTGGTGTGCAAATTTGATACGCCAAGTGGCCGTAGTGGAGCGGCAATCAATTGTTTTTGCAAAATGGAGGATATGAAGGAGCGTGCACAAGTGGTCTGGTGGTACGCAGAGACAAAATCGGCGACCCAAGTGCAAAGAAACTTTCGTCGAATTTACAACAAAGCGCCCCCGTCGTTCAAGACTATAAAGAAGTGGTGTGATCAGTTTTTGGCTACTGGGAGTGTTGCGAAAGAGCATGGTGGTGGTAAGCCTGGGATCAGCGAACATCATGTGGAACAAGTGCGGCGGTCATTCGAACAAAGTCCACAGAAGTCAGTGCGACAGGCAGCACGAGAACTTCGTGTGAAACGTTCAACAGTGCACAAAGTGCTTCATCAGCGATTACGTTTGTACGCATATAAAGTGCAGGTTGTGCAAGAAATCAAGCCTGATGATCGACCAAAGCGAGAAGAATTTGCATGTGTCTTGTTAGATCGCATTGCCGCGGACGAGACATTTTTATCACGCGTGATGATTACTGACGAGGCAACCTTTCATGTGTCAGGGGCTGTCAATCGTCACAATGTGCGGATCTGGGAGTCCGAAAATCCACATGCACCTAGGGAACACAGGGGCGACAGTCCAAAAGTTAATGTGTGGTGTGGTTTGATGATAAATCGCATTGTTGGTCCGTTTTTCTTTCAGGAGCCGACTGTGGATGGAGCCATCTACCTGGACATGTTGGAACAATTTGCCGTGCCACAGATAACAGACCTGCAGCCAAATGTGATGTTTCAACAGGACGGTGTACCACCCCATTGGAGCCTTGATGTCCGAAAATTTTTAAGTGACGATGGATTGACCGTGGAGGTCCAATTCCTTGGCCGCCACGCTCGCTCGACATAACCCCCACGATTTTTTCTTGTGGAGTTATGTGAAAGACCGGGTATACGCTACAGCAGTAAAGCACCTGCAAGACTAGAAACAGCGCATAAGAATTGTCATCAACTCTGTCACAGAACAGATGCTCCGCAACACATGGCACGATATCGATTATAGACTTGATATTCTTCGCGCTACCCGTGGCGCCCATGTTCAAGTGTACTGAACCGTCCACCTGTGTATGAAAACACGATGAGCTGCTGTATGATTTCCCTGTATTTGTTCGTCAATAAATTGTGTTTCCTCTCAGATTTTATGCGTTCAAATGTTGGAGTCTCATTGTGGACACCCTGTATATCTCTTTCTGTTAGTATCTGAATCTTTCCCCCCATTACCCATTCAAATCAGTGGCTCGCTGCAAGTGGGTCATAGCCCATGTCTTCTCACGGTCAGATACTGACTAGAATAATAACATGAGATCCCGATGGCCAGTCAGTATTTATCTCGGCCGCTAATTGGGGCAAGCTCCTTTCATTCAGGTCGCTTGGAATGAAAGACCTGGGACAATCAGGTTAAGTGCGGTAGAGCAGGATGACACGCTGGTCGGTCGGTCCTGGGCCAGAACGCGGGGCTTTACTTTTTTGTTAAACGCGAGCACGCCCGGTGTGATGCTGAGAGCGGGATGTGGGCTGTGCAGAGCGGACGTGCTGGGGAGCGGTGTCGGATCAATGTGTGGCCAGACGGTCGGGAGTGGGTAGGAGCGGGCAGAAGCAGCGGCAGGGCGGGCTGGCACCCCCGCTGCCTGCCCGCGCGGAGTGGGGCAGCGCCAGCCGCCACGGGGGAGGGGGAGTGCTTGGCGGTTGGCGGCCCCTCGCATCGCTCCCCACGGCCGCCTAACGACGCGCCGCATGAGCTCGCCGCGTTCCTGCTCACAGTAGGCACTCCGTGTGTCTCTCCTAGCAACAGGTGATGGCGACCAGCACGGATTAGGCCCTCCCTCACGGAGACTTACGTACAGTCGCTCTTACGCGAATCCTTCGGGACTGGAAGTGAGAGTAGTACACAAAGTATCCTTCACCACGCCGGCCACTGTGACCGAGCGGTTCTAGGCGCTTCAGTCCGGAACCGCGCTGCTGCAACGGCAGCAGGTTCGAATCCTGCCTCGGGCATGGATGTGTGTGATGTCATTAGGTTAGTTAGGTTTAAGTAGTTCTATGTGTAGGGGACTGATGACCTCAGATGTTAAGTCCCATAGTGCTTAGAGCCATTTGAACCATTTCCTTCACTACACACCGGTAGGTGGCTTGTCGAGTTTAGATCTAAATGTACATGTAGAGTCGCTAAGCTCCCTCAAGTTTCCAAGGCCGTCAGACATGCCGTCCATTTCATCTTGAGGTTTTCTCCACTAGCACCGTAAATTTCCGCGGGCCGCATGCAGAGGGTGTTTCAAGCTCTTTGACGAACGAACACCCACAGCAGGCCGACCTCTGCAAGTCTCATCAGCTTCCAGAAGTAGCTTCCACAAGTTACTGGAAACGGAACTTTTAGTACGTGTTATCTACACCTGCTGAACAATTTGCAAAAAGCGTATTTGTGCCATCAGCTGTAAAACTTTGTTTATTATCTGCGGTTTCGACTGTTACAATCATCTTCAGGGAGAAAACTGTAAAGTAAAAAAAAAATAATAATAATACTATGGAATATACAAAAGCATGGAGAAATTAAAAAGGGTCGTCTACGCAAGTAAATTATCTTTTCAGTATTACGTAAAAAAACTTTGTGTTCTGCCTTACCGGTAGGTCTTGTCATTGAGGTAGCCCCGTCAGAGAGATCCACCGCATGAGCATCTAGGAAAGTGGTTTCCCGTTGCCTTCCACTGATGATGATGAAATGGTAGTGAGAACAACACAACACCCAGTCCCTGAGCGGAGAAAATCTCCGACCCAGCCGGGAATCAAACCCGGGCCCCTTGGCGTGACAGACCGCCGCGCTGACCACTCAGCTATCGGGGCGGACGTTTTATGAAGAACACCAGTTAATATAAATTACAAATTCTTACAATGAAAACTTCACATACAGTTAACTGTCTTACTCGGCTTTTACAAATCTCACTGAGCCTTGAACAACTATGCTCTGGACACACTAGTTTCAGAATATGCCAGAAAATTTATAAACTTTTTCTTGTCAATAGGAAGCGTTTATACCCATTTAAAAACCATATGAAATATACACTCAGCCTTATAATTAAAAGCAATTTACTTTTTAAGCTTTACCGTGCCCTACGACCGGCCAATTTCTCAAAACTTCAGACAACGTTACTCTTCCCTTCCGGCTTCACATGAACAAGACAGCAAAACTAAACATAGTTTATCGAATTACCGATCGTCAGCTACAGTAGGGCAAGAGTCCTACTTCCTTGTCTCTGCGTTGAATGGAACTGTAATGCACTTTCATTATATTCGCGAATACAATCATACGGCAAAAAATGTAGCTTCACTCGATATTAAAAAGTGCTGCTTCCCCAGATTTATGTACCGTCTGTCTCAGCAAATAGTTGAACGTCGGCTGCACGTTCCTCTGTCCACGCAACTGCCTTGCCAACCCACGCACGGTGCTACAGGATAGCCGAGCAGCAACACGGATGCAAACTTCCGTCTTCGCGCCATCCACCTCGCCACCAGCTGCCGATTCCTCTGTCCTCCTCGTTGCGTGCGTCAGTGTCCAGCGGTACCGTACCGCTCGGCTCGATGCGCTCTCTCTTGGTGACCACGGTCACTTGCAGACAGCCACGCCACAATCTTGCTCGCTTCTCTGCCCGCAGCTCCGCTCTCCAACTCGGCTCCCTTTCTGCAACATACAGATATCGATTATATAGACCAAATGCTTAGGTTGAGTCTCTGAAAAGCTGATGAAAAACTACGACTGGAGCCCGATTTAGTAAGGTCGATATTTCGACACCGCTCGCCTTTCTGTTTCTTTCACAATAAAACATATGGAGGGTAGTCATAGAATTACTACCTTCTTATTTTATTTTATTTATTTAATCATTTAATTTGATAATACTCTTCTTACATTTATTAATATTTCTTCAATAAAGGTCTGAAATCTCCCATTTGCTGAAGCCGGATTGAAGCGTCTTTTGAGCCAGGAGGCTTGCTTCCTGAGAAGGAAAGATGTCTAAATAAAAGATACAGTTAACGAACAGCCGTTTTCTTGTTGGAACCGCGTTTTGACATATGACCTAGCACGATGACTCACTTTCGTCGGAGCAGGAAGACGTAGTGCCTGGGTCCATCACAGAGGACCTGTTGGACGACTGCCACCCGTTGTCAGCACAACACAGCGAGATCCTATCACCTACATGCTATCTACATCTATACTCCGCAAGTCACCTTGCGGTGTGTGGCGGAGGATACTTTGTGTACCACTGTCACTACCCTCTTTCCCTTTTCCGGTTGCGAACAGTATGTGTAAAAAACAATACTTACTAATCCTCCATGTGGGCTCAAATCTTTCTAATTTCACCTTCGTGGTCCGTTTGGAGGAAGCAATATATTTGTTGACTCTTCTAGGACCGCACGCCTTCCGGACTTTTAACAGTAAACCACTCCATGAACGCCTCTCTTGCTGCTCCTGCCACTGGAATGGGCGCCATCTTGCTCCTTGTTGCTCCTTACTGCTAGCGCTACTGTCTCTCTCACACTCGCCTCAACCTTATCGGTGCTTCATTGATTGAAATTTTACAGGTTTGATTCTGGTGGTCGCTAACTTGTGAGTTTGATAGTGAACATTTCTTAATATTGAACATTCTTTTTCCCCGAATTTCAGTGATTAATAGTCTTTACTTGTTACCTTGTAAATCTGGAAAGCTGAATACTTCTCAGTTATGGAGTCGATTTTGACTCTTTCCGTTGTTATGACTGTTGCATTACCCTTCCTGTTCAGCCATACCCCCATAATAAGTTTTGATTAATCTACGTTCAAAGTGACTGCTCGATTTACATCTCCAATTATGATCAATCAGATGCTTCCAATTTCAAATGATACAGCATTGCCTTCATTGTGTGCCATTTGTTAGCGGAAGCGAGGGACAGACGAGACGTATCAATACACCCTTTGAAACTCTGTCAGGTGCTGATAACGCTGTCTCAGACTAGTACGCAGTACGTGACCTTCACAGTGACCACTCGTCCGCCTGCTTAGCTGGGTGATAACGTGCGCGCCTCCCACGCAGGCGGGCCCGGGTTCGATTTCCGGCCGGGTTGGAGATTTTCTCCGCTCGGAGACTGGGTGTTGTGTTGTCCTCATCATCATTTCATTCCCCTTACCGGCGCGCAAGTCGCCCAATGTGGCGTCGACTGAAATAAGACTCGCACTTGGCGGCCGAACTTCCCCGGATGGGGCCTCCCGGCCAACTATGCCATACGCTCATTTCATTATACCACTCAATATCTGAAGCTGTTCAAGTCCCTTTTATGTCCAGCCAAGCCTCGTAACACTAAACACGAACAACACTAATGCACTGTGCTCGCCATTCTACCTGACATAGACAGTTGTATCGATTATCATGTACACAGGTGCCAGTGGTGTGTAAGTTAGTTACGTTGACATCCGACCATGTCTTCCGGGTGCTTGTCAAGTGCAGTATATTGAGAAGATCTGAAACGAGTCGGTGTCGTGGATTACCGAGTGGTTATATTTAAACTGACGGTGTTCCGAGTGGTGGAGGCAGGCTGTATACATCGCAGTACGATGAAACATCGTAGGTACGTCCATTAAACAATGCGCTAGTGAAGCATGCCGAAAAATATTTGTTCCACTTTCTGGCAACAGGTGAAAATTTGGCGCTGTAAGCAATCAAAATGCGAAATGTTTCCTGTTTTGACGTTAAGTATACTGTTTGCAGCTTGTCGACGCGTTTTGATTTCTTTTTGTGATGTGACTGTTGGTTTAAAGGGTTTAGCCGGTTGAAGTTTTCCGTTCGAAACACAAGGACTATTGGGAAGAAAGACCGCACACTGATGGTAAAGTTGTTTGTCAGAATAGCAGTAACAGCAGCGCTACACTGCGGGAATATCGCTGAAGAGAAAGGTGTATGGGGTCCATACGTCAATAAATGGGCTAAATAAACTTGAAAGGTGAATTAGATGGTGCATCAGGAAGGGAGAGGCAATATGGCAGTTGATGAAGTTGCCATAGCTATAGCAGACCGTGCAGCACATGCCCAAAATTCTGTAGGCAGTGCTGAGGTGTGTCGCGACAATTGTCTCTCCCCTGGTCAACAGTTCAAAAGGTTATGCGGCACATTCTATACCGGTATCCCTAAAAGATTCAGAATGTGCGCCAAATCAAGTCTCAAGATAGGCTACAACGCCGTGGCTTTGCCTTTCCTTTTTTGGCACGCATGGAAATGGGTGACATGTGACCGGGGGACACGTGCTAACGCTTTTGATAAAGTTAATGAAGGCTATTTATATCCATATATGTGTACTGGACCTCTCCACCCTTCACTCCAGCTTCACGAGGCTAAACATCTCAAGTTACTTTACACGATTACAGACAGTTTCGCCCACATGGTGAAAGGCTGCGATCCATATGAAGTAGGTCGAACCACAAAAAACTCAACACTTTCGAGTATACAATGGGAAATCCTTGTGCAGGGGCGCCACAAAGTTAGAATTTCGGTTGATTTACTCTGCACGGTGCTGTGAATGCACATAACCGTCGTAAATCGGTTTCTGCTTCACCACACGTCGTGCAAGAACATCGACTGCACTCAGTTTATATGACTGTTGGTGTGGTTTCACTAACATCTTTCACAGTCCATTTTTCTTCGAGGAGATGAAACCTCGCGGGCTTGTTAGATATACAGTGACATCTGCAAGGTACACTCCTGGAAATGGGAAAAAGAACACATTGACACCGGTGTGTCAGACCCACCATACTTGCTCCGGACACTGCGAGAGGGCTGTACAAGCAATGATCTCACGCACGGCACAGCGGACACACCAGGAACCGCGGTGTTGGCCGTCGAATGGCGCTAGCTGCGCAGCATTTGTGCACCGCCGCCGTCAGTGTCAGCCAGTTTGTCGTGGCATACGGAGCTCCATCGCAGTCTTTAACACTGGTAGCATGCCGCGACAGCGTGGACGTGAACCGTATGTGCAGTTGACGGACTTTGAGCGAGGGCGTATAGTGGGCATGCGGGAGGCCGGGTGGACGTACCGCCGAATTGCTCAACACGTGGGGCGTGAGGTCTCCACAGTACATCGATGTTGTCGCCAGTGGTCGGCGGAAGGTGCACGTGCCCGTCGACCTGGGACCGGACCGCAGCGACGCACGGATGCACGCCAAGACCATAGGATCCTACGCAGTGCCGTAGGGGACCGCACCGCCACTTCCCAGCAAATTAGGGACACTGTTGCTCCTGGGGTATCGGCGAGGACCATTCGCAACCGGCTCCATGAAGCTGGGCTACGGTCCCGCACACCGTTAGGCCGTCTTCCGCTCACGCCCCAACATCGTGCAGCCCGCCTCCAGTGGTGTCGCGACAGGCGTGAATGGAGGGACGAATGGAGACGTGTCGTCTTCAGCGATGAGAGTCGCTTCTGCCTTGGTGCCAATGATGGTCGTATGCGTGTTTGGCGCCGTGCGGGTGAGCGCCACAATCAGGACTGCATACGACCGAGGCACACAGGGCCAACACCCGGCATCATGGTGTGGGGAGCGATCTCCTACACTGGCCGTACACCACTGGTGATCGTCGAGGGGACACTGAATAGTGCACGGTACATCCAAACCGTCATCGAACCCATCGTTCTACCATTCCTAGACCGGCAAGGGAACTTGCTGTTCCAACAGGACAATGCACGTCCGCATGTATCCCGTGCCACCCAACGTGCTCTAGAAGGTGTAAGTCAACTACCCTGGCCAGCAAGACCTCCGGATCCGTCCCCCATTGAGCATGTTTGGGACTGGATGAAGCGTCGTCTCACGCGGTCTGCACGTCCAGCACGAACGCTGGTCCAACTGAGGCGCCAGGTGGAAATGGCATGGCAAGCCGTTCCACAGGACTACATCCAGCATCTCTACGATCGTCTCCATGGGAGAATAGCAGCCTGCATTGCTGCGAAAGGTGGATATACACTGTACTAGTGCCGACATTGTGCATGCTCTGTTGCCTGTGTCTATGTGCCTGTGGTTCTGTCAGTGTGATCATGTGATGTATCTGACCCCAGGAATGTGTCAATAAAGTTTCCCCTTCCTGGGACAATGAATTCACGGTGTTCTTATTTCAATTTCCAGGAGTGTATAATGACCTCCATGTGCAACCACGCGATTCCAGCTTTGCAAGAAGGCAGCCGCCTCCTCGCCACTGTTTTCATGCAAGACGGGGCGACATGTCATTTGCCAGGTGAACGATTTGCTTCGAGAAAGGATCGGCAACGACGGCATCATCTCAAGGCAACTTCGAGATTTGTGGCCTTCCAGATCTCCCGACCTAAATCCATACGACTTCTGTTTATGTGGATATCTGGGATACTATAAAGCCTTGCTTCCTGCCAAATTTTGTGGTTACAGGTCAACGGGAAATACACTATAAGTTTTGATGAGTGAGTTTTGGGGTGTCAAAATATGTGACTTAAATGTCCGTATCTTTTCTAAGTCCATGCAGGAGATAGAAACTAAAAATTTTTATATCGCCAAGGGACTATAGACCTTAATATGTGACATAAATTTGAACTTGCTATGTCGACTCGTTCCTGAGAAAAAGGGTTCTCAACAATCGGAGAGACAGACAGACAGAAGGATGGACAACAATGAGATCTTATAAGGGTTCCGTTTTTACAGATTGAGGCACGGAACCCTACGAAAACGGAATGCCCTATGTCTTGGATATCAGTGTGCGTAACAGTTCATAGCTATACGAAAGCCGCGCGGAGTAGTCGTGCGGTTTGAGGCGTCATATCACGGACTGCGCGGCCGCTCCTGCGGGAGGTTCGAGTCCTCCCTCGTGCATGGGTGTGCTTGTTCTTAGCATAAGCTAGTTTAAGTAGTTTTTAAGTCTAGGGTCCGATGACCTATGCAGTTTGGTCCCTTAGGAATTCACACACATTTGAACATTTGGATACGAAATTATTTATAGCGAAAAATCCCCTTCAGTTTTCAGTAATTATCTCAATTTATTCCACTGCTGGTTTCAAAGCTTAAAGCTTCATCTTCAGGTGCCACCAAATAGTTATGGGAACATAAATGTGTGGCGGTCCGGCCAGTGAGACATGGTGATCACACCCATATAAAAAAAAAAAACCTGCGAGTGCTGGAGCAGCAACCACAGCGACCACCTGGACAGAACGACACGCCCTACCGCCACACGTTTATGTTCCCATAATTATTTGGTGGCATCTGAAGATGCAGCCTTAAGCTTGGAAACCGGTCGTGAAATAAATTAAGGTAATTACTGGCAACTGAAGCGTGTTTTTATTCTATAGGTTTGTTACTCAGTTGCGGATGTTCACCTGATCAAATATTTGATATGACATTGAATGATCAGATAGGTACAATAGGCTAAGCAAATTGTAGAGTTCGGTTTCGAGGCAGGGTGCTAGTCTAGAAAGGAGAATGCTCGCAAAATGCTTCTGCGACCCATTCTAGAATATTGTTGAATTATGTGGCATCCATACGAAATAGGGATATACTGAAGTTATACAAAGAATGGCAGCACATAGTCACAGATTTGATTGATCTACAGGAGAACGTGAAGGAGATGCTGAAGAACCTGAACTAGCAGACTCCTGAACATAGACGTCAACTATACGCAAAAGCTTAGCTACAAGTTTTGAAGAAGCGGTATAAAGTTACGTATCTAGGAAAGTACCACAACCTCCCATATGTAGCAACCGCGGGGACCAGGACAAGATTAGACTGCTTACAACGCACACAATGCCATTTAAACCACCATCTTACCGCGCAATGGAACGACAAGGAAGTTTAATGTATGGTACAACGGAAAGTACACTCCGCCATTCACTTCACTGCCATTACCGACAATAGATGTCGATACACCAGTTTTTGAATTCGTTGTGGTAATAAATGTGGGATATGTTACAGAAGCAAGGTCTTTCGACAGCGAGAAAGCAAGACGTCAGATTGGGAGAATTGTAGATTGCTAAATAGACAGGGATTGGACAAAAATATGGGAAGACCGCGACAAATACATGCCTGAACATACACTATGTGATCAAAAGTATTCAGACACCTGGCTGAAAACGACTTACAAGTTCGTGGCGCCCTCCATCGGTAATGCTGGAATTCAATGTGGTGCTGTCCACCCTTAGCCTTGATGACAGCTTTCACTTTCGCAAGCATACGTTCAATCAGGTGCTTGAAGATTTCTTGCAGAATGGCAACCCATTCCTCAACTTGTGCTGCACTGGGGAGAGGTATCGCTGTTGGTCGGTGAGGCGTGGAACGGAGTTCGTGTTCCAAAACGTCCCAAAGGTGTTCTATAGGATTCATGTCAGGACTCGATGCATTCCAGTCCGTTACAGGGATGTTATTGTAGTGTAACAACTCCGCCACAGGCCGTGCATTATGAACAGATGCTCGATCGTGTAGAAAGATGCAGTCGCCATCCCCGAATTGTTCTTCAACAGTAGGTAACAAGAAGGTGCTTAAAACATCAAAGTAGGCCTGTTCTGTGATAGTGCCACGCAAAACAAAAGGGATGCAAGCCCCCTCCATGAAAAACACGACCACACCATAACACCACCGTCACCGAATTTTACTGTCGGCACTACACACGCTGGCAGATAACGTTCACCGGACATCCGACATGCCCACACCTTGCCATCGGATTGCTACATTGTGTACCATGATTTGTCACACCACGTTCTTCCAACTGTTCTTCCACTGTTCAATCGTTCAATGTTTACGCTCCTCACACCAAGTGAGGCGTCGTTTGGCATTTACCGGCGTGACTTGTGGCTTATGAGCAGCCGCTCGACCATGAAATCCAATTTTTCTCACCTCCTGCTTATGTGACATAGTACTTGCAGAGGATCCCAATACAGTTTGGAATTCCTGTGTGATGGTCTGGGTAGATGTCTACCTATTACACAGTACGACCGCCTTCAACTGTCGGCGGCCTCTGTCAGTCAACAGACGAGGTCGCCTGTACGCTTTTGTGCTGCACGTGTCCCTCCACGTTTCCTCTTCACTATCACGTCGGAAACAGTGGACCTAGGGATGCTTAGGAGTGTGGAAATCTCGCGTACAGACGTATGGCACAAGTGACATCCAATCACCTGAGCACACTCTAAGTCCATGAGATCCGCGGAGCGCCCCATTCTGCTGTCTCACGATGTCTAATGACTATTGAGGTCGTTGATATGGAGTATCTGGAGGTAGGTGGCAGCATTATGCACCTAATATGAAAAACGTAAGTTTTGGGGGAGGAGTGTCTGGATACTTTTGATCACATAGTGTAAATGCAGATGCTAATCAAACCTGCAGCTTGAGCTGTTCTATTTGAGTACGGATGGAACCTGTGAAATGTTGTCAATACGTTGCAGAAGACTTCTGTGTAGTTGTAAGTGCATTATGTGGGAGCTAAGTGAGTTCGAACGTTGGCAAATTATTAGTGCTCGTCTTGTGGTGCTTCCGTAACCAAGGCAGCCGGAGTGTTTCGTGGTTCATAAGGCACCGTAACGAAGATCTATAGCGCACATAGGAAAAGAGAGGAAAACATTTTCCGCTAAGTCACAACGCGAAAGGAAGTATGTGTTCAGTGACCTTGGGAGACGGTCATTGAAGCGGATTGTGACGAAAGATCATAAGACGACAGCATCAAAAAGTCACTGCAGAGCTGAGTATCGCCCTATAGAACCCTGGCAGCATGAAAACAACACGAAGGGAGCTCCACAATCAGGAAACTGCAGGACATGCTGAAATTCCAAAACCACTCATAAGTGATGCAAATGTCCGAAGACATAAAACCTGGACTATGGGCCGATGGAAGCAAGTCATTTGATCGGATGAGTCTTGTTTTATGCTGCTTCCAACTTCTGGGCGATTTTACGTTCAAACAGCGGAACGTGGAGGAAGGGTAGGAGGGGGTGTTTCGGTGATGATTTGGCAGCTGTATGATGGTATTCCATGGGCCCACGGTTATTCTTTTTTTTCTGACTGATTTGATGCGGCCTGCTGCGAACATCTCTCCTGTGCCAACCCCTTCATCTCAAAATAGCACCTACAATCTGCGTCCTCAATTACCTGGTAGATGTATTCCCATCTCTGTCTTTCTCTACACTTTTTGCGCTCTACAGCTTCCCCTTGTACCATAGTAGTTACTCCCTGATGTCTCAACAGATGTCCTACCATTCTGTACCCTCTTTTTGTCAATGTTTTCCATATATTCCTTTCCTCACCATTTCTCCGGAGAAACTTCTCATTCTTTACCTTATCAGTCCACTTAGTTTTCAACATCATTCTGTCACAGTCTGTGTTTCACTACCTTACAATGCTGTGCTCCAGACGCATATTCTCAGAAATATCTTCCTCAAATCAAGGCCTACGTTGATACTAGTAGACTTCTCTTGACCAGGAATGCTCTTTTTGCCAGTGCTAGTCTGCTTTTGATGTCCTTCTTGCTCCGTCCGTAATGGGTTGTTGTACTATGTAAGTAGCAGAATTCGCTAACTTCATGACCATCAATCTTAATGTTTTTCGCTGTTCTCATTTCTGCTTCCTTCTTTACTTTCGTCTTTCTTCGACTCCGGAATTGTGTGGATAATGTTTTTCCGAAAGCTGGATGGTTTACCGTCAAAGTCATACATTCTACATACCAACGTGAATAATCGTTGTGTTTACACTTCCGCCAGTGATTTTAGGAATTCTGATAGTGTTATGTATCCCTTCTGCGTTAATTCATCTTAAGTCTGCTATTTTTCATTCTGACTCTAATATTGTATTTGCTGAATGGAACGAACAGTCTTACGAGCAAAGAATATAGTTTGAGAAAATCCTATGACAGCAAATATAAGAAGATGACGTTGTTTAGTTAGTCTTTACTGTAGATTTAACTTTGAAATCTAGGTAGTAATAAATGCGGCATATGTTACAGAAGCAACGTCTTTCGACAGCGAGAAAGCAAGACGTCAGATTGAGAGAATTGTGTCTTTAGTAGGCCGAGACGATTCAAAGCGCTGCTGTTGATCTTCAAAGGGAATTTATCCGACACTGGTGTGCGTTAAGTTGAAAGCCTGCAACTTGTGCCTTTTAGTTTTAGTCGTATTCTTGTGATTTTTCTTCTAGGTAATCCTGTGTGCTTTGTTTGCAGTGCTAAACGAATCAGCCATTTAACAGACGAAGCCATTCGGTAGATGGATTATGCCATCGATCCCTCAGATTGGCGAAAGGACTTCAAAGTATGGATACTGAACGGAAGGAAAGTTCTTCAGAATGTGGATACTGAACATACGAGTACTTTTTAGGAAGACAGGGATGCATGGATGAGTTGTTGACCATGCTCCCGGCCGTGACTGCTAACATGGTACGTTATCTGTAGCAGGGGATACGTGCTGCTGGCAATGGATTAATTGCATCATCAGTCTTGGGCCGTTACCTGGCAGATAAGATAAGCGGCAACACACAAGCAGTTGGTAACGCAATAACCTACTCGGAACGGGTCTGAGGAAACTCTGAGCTGAACAAGAAACACAGCCTGCAAAAATCTCAGTTTTACATCAGTTTTCACGACCATCACTTGCGAAAAATTAAAATATCTCCCTTCATGATGTATACACACATTTTGTGTGCGTATTAGTATTAACGCAAAAATCTCTTTCTCGTTTAATTCCCAATTGCCTTGTGATTAATAGAAACTCGGGCCTGCAAAATGAACAGGTCACTGAAAAGAACTAGAAATAAAACTCAGTGAGGCAACGTTTACAGCAATAAAACATGACAAAATAAAAACTGCCGGTAATTATAGTGGCAAAGAAATGCGAGACTAGAAAGTTGGTAAGACACTCTCCGATTATGCTTTACGTTACTTCCAAGATGGTTTTTTCTAGACGATGTGTTTTCACGTAAAACGTTTTTTGAGTTACCGCTACGTAAATGTTACTAGAGGACTGTTGCTTTATTTTTTTAGCTTCGTTACTAATAGAAAAATATTTATATCCTAGATTACTTTTTTAATTGTTTATTTTCTTTCCTGTTCGTACAGCTAATTCTTTTTGTCTTCATTGAACATGTGAAGTAATTAAATAATAAACCTATGAAGGACATATACACAAGTGAGGTATTTTTTCTTAATTTTAGCATGCGCAGAAGCACGAAATTTTTACTACGTCCTACTTGAAAATGGTGAAACAGCCGAGAGTACAAGAGTGGTTTTTATAAACAAATAGCTTGGTTTTAACCATTTTAATTGATTCAGCTGTGTGTTCTTGTTGATGAAACAATGTATACTGCACTGACTAAACGATACACTGTTTCACCGCATTTCACAATTTTTATTACTACTGAACGACTCGAGATGGGGGCCCGTTCTCTCGTACATAACTGATGCCGTACGGTTGTGAAACAAGGCTAAAAATGTACAGTTTAGTTAATACAGTAGTTTTAATAGTCAAAAGCGATGACGAGTTGTCTCAGAAATCTTTCACACAACTTTGTGGGGCATATCACCATGCTGTCCTTCAGTCTCATAGATTGTGTGATCAAAAGTATCCGGAAACCTGGCTGAAAATCACTTACAAGTTCGAGGCTCCCTCCATCGGTAATGCTGGAATTCAATATGGTGTTGGTCCGCCCTTAGCCTTGATGACAGCTTCCACTCTCGCAGGCATACGTTCAATCAGGTGCTGGAGGGTTTCTTGGGAAATGGCAGCCCATTCTTCACGGAATGCAGCACTGAGGAGAGGTATCCGTCAGAGATGCCTGGCACGAAGTCGGCGTTCCAAAACATCTCAAAGGTGTTCTATAGGATTCAGGTCAGGACTCTGTACTGGCCAGTCCATTACAGGAATGCTATTGTCGCGCCATCCCCCAATTGCTGTAACAGTGGGAAGCAATAAAGTGCTTAAAACACCAATGTAGGCCTGTGCTGTGATAGTGCCACGCAAAACAACATGGGGTGCAAGCCCCCTCCATGAAAAAAACGACCACACCATAACACCACCCCCCTCGAATTTCATTGTTGGCACTACACACGCTGGCAGGTAACGTTCACCGGGCATTCGCCATACCCACACTCTGTTTACTTGGTCGCACATTGGCTCTGAGCACTATGGGACTCAACATCTGAGGTCATCAGTCCCCTAGAACGTGGAACTACTTACACCTAACTAACCTAAGGACATCACACACATCCACGCCCGAGGCAGGATTCGAACCTGCGACCGTAGCAGTCACGCGGTTCCGGACTGAAGTGCCTAGAACCGCACGGCCACCGCGGCCGGCAGGTCGCACATTGTTTACCGTGATTCGTCACTCCACGCAACGTTTTTACCACTGTTCAACCTTACAATGTTTACGTTCCTTTCACAAAGCGAGGCGTCGTTTGGCATTTACCGGCGCGATGTGTGGCTTATGAGCAGCCGCTCGACCATGAAATCCAAGTTTTCTGACCTCCTGCTTAACTGTCCTAGTACTTGCTGTGGATCCTGATGCAGTTTAGAATTCCTGTGTCATGGTCTGGATAGATGTCTGGCTATTACACATTACGATACTCTTCAACTGTCGTCGGTCTCTGTCAGTCAACAGATGAGGTCGGCCTGTACGCTTTTGTGCTGTACGTGTCCCTTCACGTTTCCACTTCACTATCACAAAGGAAAGAGTTGATCTAGGGATGTTTAGGAGTGTGTAAATCTCGCGTGCAGACGTATGACACAATTGACACCCAATCACCTGACCATGTTCGAAGTCCGTGAGTTCCGCGGAGCGCCCCATTCTGCTCACTCAGGATGTCTAATGGCTACTGAGGTCGTTGATATGGAGTACCTGGCAATAGGTGGCAGCACAATGCATCTAATATGAAAAACGTATGTTTTGGGGGTGTCCGGATACTTTTGATCACACAGTGTATTCTCTTCCAAGTAAACTACTGTATTTAGTACATCTACGGGTTTCGCGGCCGGCAATATTCTATTTTAGAGAGGACATTTTGACAGAAGAAGAGAGAAGAGGATTGACAATAATTGTACAATAGCGCATCCAGTATGAGTCGCATATGGTAGGACAAGTACAGAAGAGAGTATTCACAGTACATTTTCCCCTAGAAATGTCCGTCGCAGATTTGCCATTTGTTACTACTGACAACAGCAGTTTTTTAAAATATATTCTTCGCCTGTTGTCTTTACTTTTGTGGGAACATTGTACGCGTATAAACATTTGAGCGTGAGCTTGCACTGAATAGGAAACGACATGATTCCACGATGACAGAAACAAATCAGCGTTACAAGAAATGCACGCATTCGTTCTGTGACATACACATACATTCATACGTTACCCCCTTCAAGGTCGATATTCACACTGGAGTTAATTTTCATGATTCCATTCCGTCTCGCTGCATTCGCTGTACTGAGCTTGGTGTACCACTGATATCTCTGCTGTATGAAGGCTTTCGCGATCTGTCGATGCAATAAAATCTTCACGGCTTTCTAGCCGCATAAGACAGCAGATGAAACGAGAGAGTAACCTTTCTGAAACGTCGCGCTCACGCTGCGATGTTAAGCGGCACTAAACCCGTGAAGACTTTACTGCTCTGCTATCTTTGGTCGCAAAAGATAATACGTTCCTGGGCTTACGTGCAAGACCACAATCTTAGTGCCACATTGCCGGAACGCAGTTCGTTACGCCCTCCAAGCTTGCACTAAACCGGGCTATTGTTTCTACATGTTTCACAAACTATAATACCTGTCATGAATAGGATCCGTGATATAGTACTTTGTGAGGTACACGTGCTGAGGTACGCGTGCTGCCACTTTCGCTTTGTATGATGCCTCCGTAACGACTCCTCAGTTTATGCGCTTACCTAATTTGATACCAAGAAAACGAGTGTTTGACACAAAAAATTTATCTTGCAAGTACTTGAAAACCAAGGAACAGAATCTAAGTACACCTCATTTAAAGCATACGGACACCACTATGTAACGCACAAGTGACCACTAGATGTCACGGGACACGGACCCGCCAGTATAAAAGCATAGGCGGAGTATTTTGTTGGTATTATAGAAGTGGTAACAGCAGAAAGGGACAGTGAAGAGATCTCAGTCACTTCGAACGTGGACTGGTGACTGGATGTCACCAAATACACTCCTGGAAATGGAAAAAAGAACATATTGACACCGGTGTGTCAGACCCACCATACTTGCTCCGGACACTGCGAGAGGGCTGTACAAGCAATGATCACACGCACGGCACAGCGGACACACCAGGAACCGCGGTGTTGGCCGTCGAATGGCGCTAACTGCGCAGCATTTGTGCACCGCCGCCGTCAGTGTCAGCCAGTTTGCCGTGGCATACGGAGCTCCATCGCAGTCTTTAACACTGGTAGCATGCCGCGACAGCGTGGACGTGAACCGTATGTGCAGTTGACGGACTTTGAGCGAGGGCGTATAGTGAGCATGCGGGAGGCCGGGTGGACGTACCGCCGAATTGCTCAACACGTGGGGCGTGAGGTCTCCACAGTACATCGATGTTGTCGCCAGTGGTCGGCGGAAGGTGCACGTGCCCGTCGACCTGGGACCGGACCGCAGCGACGCACGGATGCACGCCAAGACCGTAGGATCCTACGCAGTGCCGTAGGGGACCGCACCGCCACTTCCCAGCAAATTAGGGACACTGTTGCTCCTGGGGTATCGGCGAGGACCATTCGCAACCGTCTCCATGAAGCTGGGCTACGGTCCCGCACACCGTTAGGCCGTCTTCCGCTCACGCCCCAACATCGTGCAGCCCGCCTCCAGTGGTGTCGCGACAGGCGTGAATGGAGGGACGAATGGAGACGTGTCGTCTTCAGCAATGAGAGTCGCTTCTGCCTTGGTGCCAATGATGGTCGTATGCGTGTTTGGCACCGTGCAGGTGAGCGCCACAATCAGGACTGCATACGACCGAGGCACACAGGGCCAACACCCGGCATCATGGTGTGGGGAGCAATCTCCTACACTGGCCGTACACCACTGGTGATCGTCGAGGGGACACTGAATAGTGCACGGTACATCCAAACCGTCATCAAACCCATCGTTCTACCATTCCTAGACCGGCAAGGGAACTTGCTGTTCCAACAGGACAATGCACGTCCGCATGTATCCCGTGCCACCCAACGTGCTCTAGAAGGTGTAAGTCAACTACCCTGGCCAGCAAGATCTCCGGATCTGTCCCCCATTGAGCATGTTTGGGACTGGATGAAGCGTCGTCTCACGCGGTCTGCACGTCCAGCACGAACGCTGGTCCAACTGAGGCGCCAGGTGGAAATGGCATGGCAAGCCGTTCCACAGGACTACATCCAGCATCTCTACGATCGTCTCCATGGGAGAATAGCAGCCTGCATTGCTGCGAAAGGTGGATATACACTGTACTAGTGCATGCTCTGTTGCCTGTGTCTATGTTCCTGTGGTTCAGTCAGTGTGATCATGTGATGTATCTGACCCCAGGAATGTGTCAATAAAGTTTCCCCTTCCTGGGACAATGAATTCACGGTGTTCTTATTTCAATTTCCAGGAGTGTAGATCCGTAAGGGACATTTCAACCCTTCTAAAGCTGTCCGTGTGGACTTTTGGTGATTTGACTGTGAGGAAGGCGAAGGAAGAACCACAACTAAACCAAGACCAGCCAGACCTCAAGTACCGACGAAGAGTGACAGCCGAGCACTGCGGAGAGTGGTTGTAAAAATCGCATGAAATCAGCAGAAGCAATCACTCATGACATACAAAGTGGTATCAGCAGTCCATCTGGCAGAATGACTGTGTGCAGGGAGTTAAAAAGAATGGAGTAAACTTCGAGTAGCCCCCAATTCTGTAGTCAGTGTTAAGGTGGTGTAAAGAGTGACGTCACTGGAGAGTGGCTGACTAGCAACGACTGATTTCGAATAATGAATCACGCTGTACCCTGTGGAAGTCCGTTGGAAGGTTGAAATGTTCAAATGGCTCTGAGCACTATGGAACTTAACATCTGAGGTCATCAGTCCCCTAGACTAAGAACTACTTACACCTAACTAACCTAAGGACAACACACACATCCATGCCCGACGCAGGATGTACCAGCAGCGCGGCTCCGGACTGAAGCGCCTAGAACCACTCGTCCACAGCGGCCGGGCCGTTGGAAGGGTTTGGGTTTGTCGAATGCCTGGAAACTTTAGCTGCAATGAAAGTAGTGCCAACAGGTCAGTACGAAGGAGGGTGTGTTAAGATATGGAGATGTTTTTCGTGGTTATGGCGTGGTCCTGTACGTTCGCTTAAGGAAACGCTGAATGCTGAAAGACATGCACACGTGTTACAGCGTTGTATGTTGTGAACAGTATGGGAGTAATTCGGAGAAAGCATGATAGTGCACCCAGTTGTAAAGTAGCATCTGTGAGGGCTTGGTCTGTGGACAATGATAGTCTTGAAATAGACTGGCCTGTCCAGAGTTTGGAAGTGGACCCAGTGTAACACGTCTGGGATGGGTCAGAACGCCGACTGCGCCCCAGGCTTCAGCGTCCAACACCAGTACCATCTCTGTTGCCGCCTCTCAAGGAAGAGAGGGTCGCCATGCCTCCTCAGACATTCAGACACCTCTCTGAAAGTATCCCGAGGTGAGTTAAAGCTGGCACTTAAAGACAAGCCTCGAGCAAGAACCTTGGTCACAAGGTAATGGAACCAGTACTAATTTAAAACTAACTACATCACTGAAATCAACTGATGACAAATTGACCATTACCGATGTCGCGTCCGATGGACAGACAATAGACTGAACACACAGGTGAAACCCAAGTATAATGCTGAGGGGCGAAACGTCCAGCCCAAAGCATTTTTAGCGCAAACACCTGAACAAAACAACCAAGAAACAACAGGATGATGTTGCAGCTTGCAGTACAAATGTCAGAGCCCGAATATAGCCTTAACACAAGGCAGGATTAAAGCACACTAGCTTCTCTCTCAACTAAAGTTTCCAAAACAGTCAATACTAGCAGGATTCCCTTACACGGAAGATATGCCAACACTTCCTTTCATAGCCCAAAATCAACTAGTGCAACATAAATCATTGGCTCATTTCAGATAATATTTTAAAACAACATACTTAAATACCTTTGTTTACCGCAAGCCTTAATTAGTTAACAGGTTATGCTCTATTGCTGATGCCACGCAAGTTACGGTCTACAACTCTACTTTGCCGTTTAACACGCGTCGTGACGAGGAAAGAAAGAATCCAGCTAATTAAAAGTCAGTACTTGGATTCCGTGTCTGACGATGCGCTCAAAATCAACAGACAAAGGTGGGAGTCAAGTTTACACTCGCAAGCAGCACACGCAGAACACGAGCATAAGGTGAGCATTAAATAAACTGCTCCTTGTTCAATCATTTACACAGCGACGAAACAAATAATTCGCCGAATTACTGCTGGCGCCGGAATCCCCAGTTGCTTGCAAATGACGTAGATAATGGTCAAAACGTCTTACTTTAAGTCCGATGACATCCGTAGGATAGGAGTTTCAAGGGAGAACCAGGCCTCATCCCCTTGGATTCACCTGCGACCAAGACAGTAATACTGACTGCTGTCACGGCTTTACCGATGCATCACACCTGACACGAATCACGTCAAACCATCAACAATACGGCGTGGCCCCCTGTACGCTCCCAGACGTCCGCAGTCAGAAATCCTCCTCCAGACCGATGCTCTCTCGCAAACACGGCAGGCAGCCGGCCGCAGCAACGCCACAGCGCCCTCTGGCTAAGGTAAGAAAACAGCAGAGCGCGAAGCGGGAATTTCAGAAGGAACGAGCTACAGACAAGGAGGAAACGCAGAGAACCAACCGTGACATTTCATCACGGTTCAAGCGAAGTGTGGACAAACATCATATTAATGTCCGCTAATGCTGGGTGTCCGAGGAGCAATAGTCAGTATTCAGGGATGTGACTGGAACGATCGTTCCGCTTCAAAATATCCAGCAAACATGGGCTCTAAGATGCATATCGTAAGAACTATGAGTAGGGACAGGAAATTTTTTTTTATTTTATAGCCAAATCAGAGGGTTACTTTTTTCCAAATTCGTTGTTTATTTTTCCTAGATTCGATGGGTCTTTTTTACAAATTCGGTGTCTTCTTTTCAAATTCTGTATTTGGTATTATTTTTACTAGATTCTGTGTTTCTTTTGCCAAATTCCGTGTTGTTTTTTGCCAAAATCGGTGTTGCCTTTTGCCAAAATCGGTGTTGTTTTCTGTCAAATTTGATCCTATATTCGTCGTCACCTCAAAGGTCGTTATGTGGGGAATTAAGTGTCATTTTAAGGTTACACACGAACCTCAAATACAAATTTTAACACGTAATAATTTTCAGTTACGAATATTAAGGGGAGGTTCACTATCTTTGTCCCGAAAAAAGCATGTTATTTGAGATTTTTTTTCTCGGGATGTGTTATAGATACCAATGGCAAATTTGGTCAAAATGTTTATTCATACTTCCTCTGCAAACCGGAACTTTTTCGACCGGAAATGTCGAAGAGCAAAGGTGGAAGTGCCGTCGGATCGAAACAAAATTTCGATGTAGACCTCCACGCGCGGTATGTCACAATTCAGCGGGCTCGTCTGAAATCAAAACTGAGTTGACGTTAGCGAAGTATATAAGATTCTTTAGGAGTTGTAACTCGCTTAAATTATTTGGACAATAGGAAACAAAATGGCGGCCGTTTGAAAAAATAGAGTTTTTTCATAGATCTATAGTTGATGGATCGGTATAAAAGTGGTACAGCTCCTAGACAATTTAGTTAGCTTTGTCGGAAACAAAGAATCATGCCAATCGGCTCAGTAGATTTGAAGTTACCATACCGCGCGATAAAAAAACGTCATTTCGAGAAAAACGCGTTTGAAGTTTTGACTACATATAAATGTAATATTATGCAACGTACGTTCAATCTGCTATTCCAGGTCCATAAACTAGTCCTCATAGAGGGAGTTCTGCTCGATCTGGGCCATCCTGCGCTGCTCCAGAGCCGCTCGTACAGCCGGTGGCAAGAGGTTTTCGGCCGCTTGAATCCGGTGGTCGTCCGAATGCTTGGCGACGTCCATCGTTGTCATGGTCTTCAGAATTGCTGAATACCCTTCGTTGAAGTTGCTCACTGCCAGGAAAGTAGCAATCTCCACAGTCTTCGCACTAGAATGTAAATTCCTGGGGGCTAAGTTCCAAACACACGCGTTCAAACTTTTATTTGAATTTCGTGTGTTTCCTGCCAAGCACCGGTACGATAGCTCGTCCTCCGAAAGAAAAAATCTGGTGCGTGGAAAAGGCCGATTTCAGGCAGGTGCATTTTTGTGTTCAACCGCGAATAACAAACATTTTCGCTCCGTATTCGGAAAACCGTTTCAGCGGGGCATTCTAAACACTTAAATGGATCCAAAAATGCAATTTTAAAACAATCGTTTTTTTTAACCAAAAGATAGTAAACCTCCCCTTAATAAACTACCGTTCTCCGATTTATAGCTTTTTACATTGAAAAATTACAAATTTCGTGATATCTTGCAAAAAATCGCCAATTCGTGTTATTTCGATAAAAACCGCTAATTTCGTGTTGCTATTCGCTTTATCGCTTTCGTGAAATTTTCCTATCACTAGCTAAGAGCACGTCTTCATCTTCAATATTATGAAATAAATCTCTTCTACTAAATGCTTTTCTTATTTTGAGAGGTAGTAGTGTGCAAAAGAAGAAAAAGATTGGTTCGAAAGTGCTTACGTTAAGAGCTATAAACGCTTGTTCATCTTCGCTACTGTGAATCAAGTCTCTTATAATGAAAAAATGCCCTTAGCTCTGAAGGTATGCATTTTGGAGCCCATGTTTCATGGACAATTTTGCTTGTTTTGGTTCATAACCGCTTCCCCCAAATTAGAGCTTGCAGTAGAAGAGACGTGTTTCACAATATCGAAAACGAAGGAATACTCATAGCTCTTGAGGTATGTATTTTAGAGCTCATGTTCACTAGATTTTTTTTCTTTTTTTTGCATAGAATGATCATTCCCGTCATACCCTTAAATACTGACCATGCTTCCTGGGACATTCTGTATATATATGTATACTTTTGATCAGATAGTGTGTAGGAGACACATACATTAAGGGCACAGAATGTTCAGATTTGAGCAGTTGTAAAGAGCTCAAAATTTACAAATATTGTTTCATTAATCATTAACAGACGCGTATAAAATTATTCAGAATTAACACAAAGTGTAAGTGCAACTTAGAAAGGAAAATAAAGAGATAATTAAGTAGAATACAGCTGCTGATCCTTTTACTAAACCAATATTTGAATTCTACAAAGTTTTTAGTGAATATGCAGCGCCAGTTTAAATTATATATGCTCACAGGGTTGATAACGACTCTGCTGCAACCTGACGATGTCAACGTATTATTCTCAATGGTCAAGACAGGAGAAGATGTGCGCTTTGCAAAGATAAAACCGTCAAAGCGTGCCGCAAATGTAACAAATTTGCATGAAAAATGCTCTGCAGAGCTTCACGCGTATTGATATATTTTATGTACCTTACCTACGTAACTGACTACTTACTAGTTCATAACTTGTAACAATAAAGACTGGTTATCACATTCCTAATAATGAACATAAAATATGTTTTATTTTGATTATTACTGTTTCACAATCGTGTGCGACCTTACTGTGCCCATAGAGTCATGTTGGCCAACTGAAAAAAAAGACTTCATAACTCACAACTACAAATTGGGTTCAAATGGTTCAAATGGCTCTGAGCACTGTGGGACTTAACATCTGAGGTCATCAGTCCCCTAGACTTAGAACTACTGAAACCTAACTAACCTAAGGACACCACACACACCCATGCCCGAGGCAGGATTCGAACCTGCGACCGTAGCAGCAGCGCAGTTCCGGACTTAAGTGCCTAGAACCGCACGGCCACAACGGCCGGCAACTACAAATTACTGCATTAGCTGTTGTCTGTGGTCGCTAATAAATAACATATGTGAAAATCATAAAGGTCTGTATTAAAAAAGAGTTCTGGGCATGTATGAAAAAATTGGAAATTTGTGGTAAGGTCTTAAGGGACTAAACTGCCGAGTCATCGGTCCCTAAGCCTACACGCTACTTAATCTAAAACTAACTCACGTTATGGACAACACACATACCCACGCCCGAAGGAGGACTCCGACGGGGAGCCGCGCGAACCGTGACAGGACCCCCAAGACCGCGCGGCTACCCCGAGCGGTGGCATGTATGAGTTATCATTTATTTAACAAATACAGTCGTGGTCACAGGTAAGTTGTTACTTTTTATTTGTGGATGACTGGTTTCGATCTACTACAGAGCTCATCATCAGATCTACATTCCTACCATCAGCACGGAATATAGATCTGTTGATGACCTCTGTAACAGATCGAAACCTATCAGCAACAACCCATATGCGACCACGACTATGTTTGCTAAATAAATTATAATACTATTAGAGCACTGTTTCCAAAGAATTTTAAATGCATGGGTTAATCTGGTCTTGGTGCTACTCAGTCTCAAGATTATATCTATTTATAAGGTGCTTCGTTTCCGTAGTAACAGTGGTTGCTCCGCGACGTAACCGCCAGTAGACACCTGAGGGGAAATCCCAAGGCTGCACGCTGCGCTGGGCAGAAGTCGATCGCTGGCGCTCGGCTATCGGGCAGGGGCAGGCTGGTCCGGGTGACGAAGTGCTGGCTGCCGTGACCGAGGCTCCCCTCCGCCTCCTACCAGCCGGGTGCTGAGCGGCTGGGCGTCTGGGCGGCTGGTCCGCCAGACCTCCTTGACTCGGATGCCGCCCTGGTACGTGGAGGGCTAACTGTCCGGGGCTGCGGAGAGTGCGCCTCCCTACCACGACCTGTCGCCGGGGGTGGGAGGGCCAGCCGCCTCCGAGGTAGGGAGGCGGCGCTCCGCGGTGGGGACCCGCCGCCGGCGACGCAGGGGCGGAGGCGCGCCGCCGGGGGAGGACGACTCGCTCACACACACAGGCCGAGGAGGGGAAGCTGCGGCTGTTTGCTGCCCGCTGGTGCTAGCGAGCCACCGCTAATAATCCATCCCACTTAGACACCGGTGTCTACACTACATACAGTCCACACCTAGTCTGTAAGCCATACGTCACAATCCTTCAGCGTATCATCCCATTAACAGATGACGAGAAATATGATTTCCCTGTACTTTACTATGGCACACACAAGTAAGTTTTATCTCCGCAATAACTCTGTAGCCAAGCGTGTACTGATATGAAGTGCTTTATCGACCGAGTTATCCAGGCACGATTCGCGACCCATCCTCAAAGACTCACTTTCGCCAGTGCTTCTTTGCTACCTTCCACACTTCACAGATGCTCTCTTGCATCCCTCTCGCGAAACGAAAAGGTTCCGAGTTCAATTTTAGACTGTCAGGAAGTTTAAAATCAGAGTACTCTCGGCATCAGTCGTGCTAGAAATAATTCCCCCAGACTGTGGCTGTCCTTTCTTCCGGCTAAGTAAGTGGGAGAACGGCCGCGGTGGCCGAGCGGTTCTAGACGCTTCAGTCTAGAACCGCGCGACCGCTGCGGTCGCAGGTTCGAATCCTGCCTCGGGCATGGAGGTGTGTGATGTCCTTAGGTTAGTTAGGTTTAAGTAGTTCTAAGTTCTAGGTGACTGATGACCTCAGATGTTAAGTCTCATAGTGCTCAGAGCCATTTGAACCATTTTTTTTGTTTACCTCCGGGTGTTCTGCCGAGCTGATGAAATGGGTGTCAGCACTATGAGACTTAACTTCTGAGGTCATCGGTCCCCTAGAACTTAGAACTACTTAAACCTAACTAACCTAAGGACATCACACACATCCATGCCCGAGGCAGGATTCGAACCTGCGACTGTAGGGGTGGCGCGGTTCCCGACTGTAGCACCTAGAACCACTCGGCCACCCCGGCCGGCGCCGAGTTGTTGTTTCTGTTTTATGCACAATATTTCAACCACAGACCCAGTTATCTTCTTCAAGTGCTGCGAGTTTTGTTGCCTGGATCCGAACCACAGTTTTGGTCTCGCGCTGCTACGAGGATTGGAATTTCAACAGTGGCAACTATTTATTTACAGCTCGTACAAAATAGATAAGTGTTTCAAAGTTTTACTTACCTTCAGAGTAGTCACCAGCATTGTATATAGCCAGATGCCATCGATGTGGAAGTCGTAGGATACCCTTAGCAGTGCCCGTTATGTTGAGAGTTCGAGCGGCGCGGTCTATTGCCCGACGAAATTTTTAGCACTTCTGAAGCGAATGCCGTGAAGTGTTTCCTTCAGTTTAGAAATAGAATTGAACTTACGAGGGCTTAAGTCAGGGGAGTGCAGTAGGTGGTATAGCACTTAGCAGCCCCATCAATCAAACAAATCAGTAACGGTATTGTCCTGCAAAATGGTGATCAGGTCCTGCAGAAAGTGTCATCACTTCTGTCTCTATGCTGTTCATTTCTGGAACACAACCTACGATCAGCTTCGAGACTGAAGTGATGACACTTTATGCAGGACCTGACCATCATTTTTCAGGACAGTGCTCAAGCACGTACAGTGCAAGCTGTTACTGATTTGTGTGACTGATGGGGATGCTAAGTGCTACACCACCTACTGCACTCCCCTGACTTAAGCCTTCGTAAGTTGAACTCGATTTCTAAACTGAAGGAAACACTTCACTGCATTCGCTTCAGAACTTATACATAATGCTGGTGACTACTCTGAACGCCACTAAAACTTTGAAACACGTATCTATTTTGTACGAGCTGTAAATAAATAGTTGCCACTATTAAAGTTCCAACCCTCGTATTTATATAGCTGAGTTCGTTTCCCGACGTGCACTATTTCGCTTGACGCTCTTCTATTTTTTAGGACCCGCACTGATATTCCGCGAAACGCAAATGCTCTCAGTGTTTTGCATGGGGGCTTAATTATATTAAGAATGCAAATACTTTTAATTTTCAGTAGCTGACTGTCCGGTTATGCAGTCTCGTAACCGGTTGGCCCTGTCTGGTATTAGCACGCAATCTGACTGTATAGAATAACAACAAAGAACCAAAGAAAACTTCCGTTAACACAATTAATTAATTAAGTCCCCAGCAACTATAAAACCTACGAAACAACAAAGCACAAGAGTAACTGTTCTGCGTGTGGAAGTGTGATTCAACGTACACATCTGGCACGGTTCTTCCTCAATAAGACCAGATATTTTAAACATCATTTATACTGAAGTAATTAAAAAAAAACAGAAATACTATAATTGCACATAGAAACAAGAAATACAGTCTAATACAAGAACACGAGCCAGATGCTTTGTTGACTGAACCTGTAACCAATAGGCATTATTGTTCAAGACATTGAAATAATACAAAAAAAAGGAATTTTTTTACCTTCATATATATTGACGAAAAGCACATTACAGCATCCCTAATCCAACAACATCTGGTGTCTAGCCCATCAAAACAATATGACAACATCTGAACAAGCACTCTCCATGGGAACCTCTCAACAACGACTCACCACTGCTACATCTCAACAAGCACTCTCCACCACGACTTCTCGACAAGAACTGTCAGTGGAGGTGGCTGAATAATACTCTTTGGCGCAATCTCTGGCGCTGTGGCTCAGTGTAGCCACCTTTCAGTTTCCCACCACTGGTGGATGTGGTGGCCGGTGAGATCTTAACAAACTGAATGTCGGACCCCCAAACCTTTTTTAAACAGAAACATCCATCCGTGTTTATTAGGTTTTCTGGCTTCTTTATTTCGAGAAACTCGTTAATTATGGTGTTCCAAGATCTTGGCGTTTGTACCACCGTACTGGTCTCATTGTGGTTAATTTCACGATTATATTCGAGGCAGTGTTCGCTGGCAGCTGATTTGCTTGGTTGTTTTAGTCTGACGTTCCTCGCATCTCTCCTTGACAAGTAAAGGCATGAAACTACAGTCACGAATCTCTCCCCGGTGTCTCATCCCGTAGAATATTTGTTCTTCAAGGCAAAGGTCCACAATCCGACTCTTCATCCGGCACACAGTTTGACTCTACCAAGAAGTTTCAGGTTTCATCTTCACGTGAGGAATATACCGAAGACGACATACAGGAAGTCTTTAGGGTGGAAGGCCACGGAAGTGAGGTGCCAATTGATGTGCGTGCGGCGTGCACAGTACTTACATCTATATCCGCAGAACAAAAATGTGACTGACAGTAATTGCTTACAAGATTGCAACGAAAGCAATAACCAAACAGAGAACGGTGTTTGTGGTGCCTTTTGCTTTAGTTCTCATGGCGCCAACAGGAATAGCTGTGGAGAAGAAGACAGCTAGTGAAGATAGACGAAGAATATACGAAACATATTGTAGATTATCTCAGGTGTTAGCATAAGAAAGGAAAAGAAATTCCATTGACAGTTTACTAATGTTTGATTGTATCATGCGACTTCTTATATACCCAGGAAATTGAAGGACGATTCTTAGTTGAATGTTAATTTGGTTAGCCTTGTGAAAATATGCCCACATTATTACGATCACAGCAACGAGAGTGTTCTAGGTGAAGCGTGCCTTTCAATAATCAGTGACAGGTAGTTGTCAGTTTATATGCAGAAGGGAAAGAAGTGATATAAATATATCACGTGTTTTCCCCATAGTAAGTATACAAAACTTTTACAAATATCTTGCACGTAATCTCACTGTAAATCTAGTTGGTATCTAGGTTCCTTACATTGCATGTACATCTCTCCTCAGTTCTGCTTTGAGATCTTGATACGTTACACTGACGGACTGGAAGCCAAGTTGTTATGAGTCCATATGAAATCATGTAACAGATATGTAGATCAGATATATAGATCGAGTTTATTTACGTCACTTTCTTTTTCTGCGGATTCCAAAACCGAGAACTTCGATATCAACATGTCAAATAAACATTGTGAATACCTTCGTGCCCTAGCGAACTTGTTATTGAAATTTCGTCTTTCGTTATTTAATTGTCTCCGAAGATTTAACCTCAGTTTATGATTTGTGAGACTGAGTGCTTCATCCGGCTCATAATAATATGTAAATTCCCGTATGTGTTGTATGTTTTGGAAGCAGAAGCTGCCCGTCAAACAGTGCTATTCCGAAAGACTGCTTTTATATAGCTGTGTCAACCATATTCAATAATGTCAATCGATAAACGCTATCCACCGGCTTCTGAAACAGGTAGAAAGGCTGTAGTTAGGAAACCAGTTTCTATAAACTCCAGCTCACCTTAAAATTATTAACAGTTGCTCTTCTACACCCGTTGAGACCCAGGAGAGGGTATCCAATTTCGGTTATAGATGAATTAAGCGTTCTACATAACATATCAAAATTTCCTTGTGCATTGTGTAAAGTGAAAAATCATTTAGGATTCATCTTAAGGGGTTAAACGTCGAAAAAATACCTTCTTTATCAACATTTGTCTTGTAGTATTAATGAGTTCAAAGGTCCGTTTCAGACATTTATTGATAATCAATCACAACGTCATCATCGTCCAAGGAGACGTTGTGTCGACTATCCTTCTTGTATCACTTCTATTGGTTCACAGTCACAAGAACTTCAGGCCATAGCTACTTAAATCTCGCGCCAGATCATACGTCATGTCGCTTTCATAGGTGCACAACCTTATCATTCCTCAATTTAACCATGTTTTCAATTACTAAAGGCTACCTTCCTTGCAGAATTTCCTCGGTCTAATTCCATAATAATGGAAGACCAAGATCGAAGTGCTCGGATTAGAGATGGCTCCTTGTCTCAAGAATATACATCGAAGACGCAAAGACGGAAATAAAAGAAAGGTTCGAGAATGGGATATAAATTCAGGGTGAAAGGATATCACCAATGAAATTGGCTGACGGCGTTGCTGTCCTCTGTGAAAATGAAGAAGACTTACAGTATCCGTTGAATGGAGTGAACAGTCTAACTAGTGCAGAATATGGATTGACAGTAAACTGAACAAAGAGGCACGTAATTAAAGTTAGTAGAAATGAGATTAACGATGTAGACATGTAGTGAAAGAATTCTGCTACGTCAGAAGCAAAATAATACGTGACGGTGGAAGCAAGAAGGGCACAGTAAACTGACTACCAGAGGCAAAGAGGGCTTTCGTGGCCAAAATAAACCCGTTAATATAAAACATTGGTCTTAATTTGAAGAAGCAATTTCTGAGAATGTACACTGGGAACACAGAATTGTGTTAAAGTGGTTCAAGGACCGTCGGAAAACTAGAAAAGAAAATCGAAGCTCTGAGTTGTGGTGCTGCAGAGTGATGATGAAAATGAGGAAATTTTCCGTACGATAGGGGAACGAAGGAGGGTTAAGATTTTAACGTACTGTCGACAACAAAGTCATTAAAGACGGGGTACAAGCTCTGATTACGGAAGGAGGTTAAGTCATGCGCTTCCAAAGGAACCATACCGACCTTGTAAGCAATTTAGGGAAATTACCGAAAACCAAAATCTCGATAGCCGGAAAGAGATTTGAACCGTCGTCCTCCCGAATGCGAGTCCAGTGGGCTAACCACTGCACCAGCTCACTCGCTCAGAATCGCCGAAGAGAGGAACATACGTAAAATAGTAACGAGAAGGAGGGACATGATGATAGGAAATGTATAAAGACGCCGAGGATTACTTCCGTGGTACTTCAGAGATTTGTAGACGTTAAAACGGCAGTTGAGCATATCCAAGAAATAATTGAGCGCTTTGAATGCAAACTTTACTCTGAGATGAAGAGGCTGACACAGGTGAGGAATTCGTAGTGGGCCGCATCAAACCGATCAGATGACTGACGGGAAAAAATCAGTTCCATTTCTATTGAAAAAAAAAATTAAGGATTAGATATCCTATACAGTTTCATCCTGACACACGCCTTGCACAGTCAAGTGCCTCAACTGCTACGCACTCGATATTCCGGACTGCTACACTGATGTGGATTCACCCTCTAGTAGCGTTTTTACTTTAATGAGGTTACTGCTGTTGAGGGGCACCTCGTAAGAACGAATGACCGGAAATAAGAAAAAATAGCGGCTGGTGGAGCACAACACTGGCTACATGCCCCTACGATCAGTATACCAATCTAGAAGCAGCAACTGGTAGACAGACCAATATAACACATGAATGTCACTGGTACGCACATAGTCTCGTGTTACACACATCAAAAAAACTTTTGCATCACCTTGGTTCCGAGAGTTCCGGAAACTGCACAGAAAACTGGAATAGCGGTCAACATAAACATCATTTGCGCCCTTTTTATTGCTCATGAAAACCACGCATTGCATGTTGCACCACCATACAGCGAGACCTTCAGAGGTGGTCGTCCAGATTGCTGTACACACCGGTACCTCTAAAACCCAGTAGCACGTCCTCTTCCATTGATGCATGCCTGTATTCGTCGTGGCATACTATCCACAAGTTAATCAAGGCACTGTTGGTCCAGATTGTCGCACTCCTCAACGGTGATTCGTCGTAGATACCTCAGAGTGGTTGGTGGGTCACGTTGTCCATAAATAGCCCTTCAATCTATGCCAGGCATGTTCATGTCTGGAGAACTTGCTGGCCACTCTAGTCGAGCGGTATGGTTATCCTGAAGGAAGTCATTCACAAGACGTGCACGATGGGGGCGAGAGTTGTCGTCCATGAAGACGAGTGGCTCGCCAAAATGCTGCCGATGTGGTTGTACTATCGGTTGGAGGATGGCATTCACGTATCGTACAGCCGTTACGGCGCCTTCCATGACCACTAGCGGCGTACGTCGGCTCCACACAATGCCACCCCAAAACAGCAGGAAACGTCCACCTTGCTGCACTCGTTGGTCAATGTGTCTAAGGCGTTGAGCCTGACCGGGTTGCATCCAATTGTCTGATCAAAGGCATATGCGACACTCATCGGTGAAGAGAATGTGATGCCAGTCCTGAGCGGTCCAGTCGACATGTTGTTTGGCCCATCTGTACCGCGCTGCGTGGTGCCGTGGTTGCAAAGATGGACGTCGCCATGGAGGTCGGGAGTGAAGTTGCGCATCACGCTGCCTGTTGCGCACAGTTTGAGTCGTAACACGTCGTCTTGTGGCTGCTCGAAAAGCATTATTCAACATTGTCGCGTTGCTGTCAGGGTTTCTCCCGGCTATAATCCGTAGGTAGCCGTCATCCACTGCAGTAGTAGCCCTTTGGCGGCCTGAGCGAGGCATGTCATCGACAGTTTGTGTCTCCCTGTATCTCCTCCATGTCCGAAGAACATCGCTTTGGTTCACTCCGAGACGCCTGAACACTTCCCTTGTTGAGAGCCCTTCCTGGCACAATGCCGGGCGGGATTAGCCGAGCGTCTAAGGCGCTGCAGTCATGGACTGTGCGGTTGGTCCCAGCGGAGGTTCGAGTCCTGCCTCGGGCATGGGTGTGTGTGTTTGTCCTTAGGATAATTTAGGTTAAGTAGTGTGTAAGCTTAGGGACTAATGACCTTAGCAGTTAAGTCCCATAAGATTTCACACACATTTGAACATTTTGAACAAAGTAACAATGCGGACGCGATCGAACCGCGATATTGACCATCTAGGAATGGTTGATCTACAGACAACACGAGCCGTGTGTCTCCTTCCTGGTGGAATGGCTGGAACTGATAGGTTGTCGGAGCCCCTCCATCTAATTTTCTGTTTTCATTTTTATGGTTCACAGTTTGGTACAAGCTTTCCAAGTCAGCCACACTGGGGCAACTTGCATGTCAGGATTACTAATTTATTTCGTGGCGGTGACTGTGATGAGAGCTTGAAGAGTAGGGGTATCCAACCTTACAGCTTACCTTGAGCACAGTGGAAGAAGACAAGTGCTTCTCAGCTGCGCATAATAAAAAAAAGAGTAGGGATGGGCCAATGAGAGAATAGCATCGTGTGGCAGGAGTTTCAGATTTAAAATATTCAATTTATGATTACTTCTTATAAATGAAATTTTACGGAATTTTTGTTTTACTGACAGTTGCTTGCATTTTGGGCTGCTTTTGATACTCGCTTTGGGCCACATGTGACCCATGAGCCGCAGATTCGGCACATGTGGTGTACAGTGTAGTGTCGTGTTTGCGGTGCTGACGGAAAATGGTGATGTTGAAGTCTGGTGTCAGCACATCCGTCTCGAATATCACCATGAAGTTAGTTGGGGAGGAGGACTGAGGTTAACATCCACACTCGACGGACGGATCCCTGTTAGCAGCGTAACATACCATGACTCAACGAGACAGTGTGCTACTTTCGAATTTAGTTTAGGACGTGCACTCTTGGCTCGTTGTTCAGTAAACATTCGCTAGTACGTCTCTTCTTCTTGTCAGCAAATATCTTGTCAGTGGATGACATACTGAACCAACATCAAGGGTTAGGCCGAATAATTTTATTTTACAGTCATTTCCAATCGTAAGAGGTCATCATCGAACATCCAACTGACTATTGAACATGCCACTGAACGTCAAATAGTTCAAAATCACAAGATCTTCCGATAAATACTGCAGTCTCCTGCGCAATCCTCTTTGCTAATTAAGTATACGACATAACGACGCGAATGTTACGGGTAGCTGCATGAAATGAAGTTGTGTAACCAGTGCGATTAATCATCGATTATCTCGACGATTTTTGGTGGTATCTTGAGCTCTTCAATTGTAAAAACCCATTACCGAGCGCAGCAGATGAGTACAAGGCCGATACGTAGGTGTGATATGTGGGTTCCCAAGCACAAGTGCGTGCCGGCGCTGTGTAGACTGAGAGAGAGGGGAGCAGAGATACGAAAAGCCGTAGAGGGGCGGTAGTGGCGGCGGTGGCGGTGGCGGTGGTGGCGGTGGCGGTGGCGGTGGCGGAGGCGGGCGACGAGTGGGGCGGCAAGGGGCAGCGGGGAGCGGCGGAGAACTCGCGAGTCACGGGCGCGCCGCAGACATCGCCTGCCAGCAGTCGCAGCAGGGGTCAGGTCCCACGCGAGCTGCGGGACCTCTCGGGACGAACACGGTGTTGCTCATTACTGCCCACAGGCGACGTACAGCGACTCATTTTACAGGAATCCCGTGTCGGACGACAGCGATTGCTCGGGAACTGTCCTAGTTTCATGTAAGTGGAATTGCCGTTATCTACGGCTGTTACAAATCACGCGTATTCGCAAAGGTGCATTACAACCTGTGCAAGTTTCCGTGCGCAGTAAGTGCGTACGGCCGTTGAAGGAACAGACGAGAGACAGCGTATGCAACGGTGCAAAGTCACGCGTGCCTTGGGCCACGAGGACAACATTGGGCAATCGCAGGAGTCTCCCCAATTCCTCACGGGGAGACACGTGCAACAGTCGTGCGCCTGATCGCGGTTCTGTTCGCCTCGCGCTTTGTCGTACTGCGTCGCACTGCTTATAGATCCCGTTTTTCGCACGCACTCAAATTTGCCTTTGCGCCAGCACTGTAGCCGAGAGGTCTAACAAGAGACGTGTGGAATCTCAAGGGTATTACCGGGATTATAATTGAAATACCCGCTTTCACTCTTGTCTGGTTACTGCAGAAGCAAAAAAAATATTCAAATGTGTGTGAAATCTTACGGGACTTAACTGCTAAGGTCATCAGTCCCTAAGCCACACACTACGTAACCTAAATTATCCTAAGGACAAACACACACACCCATGCCCGAGGGAGGACTCGAACCTCCGCCGGGACCAGGCGCACAGTCCACGACTGCAGCGCCTAAGACCGCTCGGCTAATCCCGCGCGGCTACTGCAGAAGCAAATGTTTGTCGCCCAAAGACCCCCCCCCCCCCCCTCAACAGTGCAGAAAACTCTAACTCACTTCAAAATCTCGCCCGATATCCATCCACTCTTCTCTCAATTTGGTGGCCGAAGGTAATAAAAAGAAAAAGAAAATTAAAACCTCTTCACAAAACAAAATCCCCTGCCCCGCAAAACACACACACACACACACCCACACACTTAAACACATATTCCTAAGAGTAGTCAGGTGCATATTCTCTGTTCTTTCGGCAGCTATTTGCAGCTTAGTCTCTGGAGTGAGGCCAAATAAATACTGCCCATCGCGTCTTTTATGAGACGTCCAGTATCGACGGAAAGCTTTCGTTCCTTTCCCGTAAAAAACTTGAATTTTACATGCCTATTCGATAGCGCTGTCCCAAATTATGCTTTTATTTATACGTACTAACAGTGACAATACAACACGAAGGATATCCAGCACTCCAGCAGAAGCAGCACTGCCTTGGCCCTAGCTGTCTGCTATAGCTATGCAGCAGCGCTGCTCGGTAGCTGCTGGAGTGACAGTTATTCTTCGTGTTTTACGGTTCCTCTTCATACATATCAATAAAACGAATGTCACACTACACTAATTCCAGTTTAAAAATAATTTTGTTCGTAACGGTGAATACTGGCACTTGTCCTTGACACTGGGCATCGCACGAATGATGTGCTGAACGATAGATGACCTTAACTACACGCTGCAAAAAGTAAATAGCAAATATCTGCAGAAAAAAACAGAGAAAATGCGCCGGACGACATTTATACAGGGTACTAACTAATGTGTGGGACGGGAATGGAGAGAGGACTTTAGAAGAAGCAAACAAGTTAGAAGGTCAGTTTCTTTTACCTTCGCAGTTAGGGACACTTTTTTGATTACTTCGTTTCCAACCTTTTGTTTTCAAATTATCAACTTGGTTCTGCAGGTGTTTTTTCTTACCAAATGTTGTTTGTTTGGAAAGTTTTAAGTCAAGGCCTTCTTATGCTTATCTTAATTGACCCAATCAGTACCGGAAGCTTACTCTACTGTTCTTATTGGTCTAGAGTTTAACACGTACTGAAAGTTCTTCCCCATCAGGAATCGAATCGGCTATGTCCGAGAAGTGCACCACCGATCAGTTGGAGACCAACGCGTTGTACTTGACTTCCAGTCAGGTGCGGTGATGCTTGCTCGGCCGTAGTCTTGGAATGGCTCTGAGCACTATGGGACTCAACTGCTGTGGTCATCAGTCCCCTAGAACTTAGAACTACTTAAACCTAACTAACCTAAGGACATCACACACATCCATGCCCGAGGCAGGATTCGAACCTGCGACCGTAGCAGTCGCACGGTTCCGGACTGCGCGCCTAGAACCGCGAGACCACCGCGGCCGGCCAGGCCGGCCGTAGTCTTGTTGCACTAGTGTTCGCTGTACATTTCCATTTACCGAACAATAAGACCTTTCATAGAATACTTGAAAACCTTGTGGAGACACACTCTTCTGAGAAAAGACCATTTTACTATGGAAGACCAAACAGTGTTACAACACCTGATTTACAAGATCGAGTACTTCATCGTATTGAAGACAAGAATGGCAGTAATTCAAGAGAAATGCGGAAACTGAGAGTGTGAGTCAAGTGACAGTGTGCAAAGTGTTACGAGAGCAAATCTTCAAGCCATACTACCTTCAGCGAGTACAAAATCTTACTGAACCTGATTTTCGATAGAGAAAAGCTTTTTGTACTTGTTTACTTGGTATGATTACTCACGGCCAACATCTTCTGTCTATGATACTACTCACAGAGGCTACTAAGTTTTACAGTAATGGAGTGCAGAATTTTTGCAGCATGCACGTATGGCGGATGAGAATTCTTCTGCAATTTTGTACCCAAGACCTCAACAACAGGTTAGCATTAAAGAAGAGGCTGACCGAACCGGAGAAAGATTAATTCTACCTCCGTTTTCCGCAGAACACTGACTGGAGCATGATACAGTGAATTTTCAACGCAACATTTAAATATTTTGCTGGAAGACGTTCCGATACCCTTACGGCAGAACATGTCGTTCATGCACTTTGGGGCATCACCTCATTTTGCTCTGCAAGCAAGTACGCTTTCATATCAACGTTGTCCCGCCTGCTCGATCTCATTATCTCGATCCACCGGATTTTATTTTTTGGGGTATTTAAGGGACGTAGTGTACTGACGACCCAGGCTGGAAATATGGAAACAAAAAAACAGAAACGAGGCAAACACCTAACAACAAAAAAGGATCTGTAACTAAGAAAACAAAAAGATGATTATACGTATATAAGAATATTTTTTCCTTTTTTTTAAGTCCCAGAAGTTTTCCGTATGTTAGTTAACATCTAATAGATACAGGGTGTTGAGGTATAACTGCAGATATTGTAATCATCGATACCTTTACATGTACCCACTTCTGCGGTCTGTTGTTTTTTCTCCGCTCCTGACAGTCTTCCTGCATCTTTCTGCAAACTGCATGGGGGCTTAATTATTTAAAATGCAAATATTTTTGGTTTTTGGTAGCTGTAAGTCCGATTACGCAAGTCTCGTAAACGGTTGGCCCTGACTAGTATTATTACGCTATCTGACTGCAAAGAACAACAACAAAGAATGAAATGAAAATTTCGTTAACACAATTAATTAATTAAGTCCCCAGCAACTATGAAACCTACGAAACCAAAGCATAAGTATAACTGTTCTGTATGTGGAAGTATGACTCAACGCACATCTGGCACGGTTCTTCTTCAACAAGACAAGAATTTTTAAATACCAATTTTACTGACGTGATAAAAGAAAATTACAAATACTATAATTGCGTAAGGAAAGCAGAATTACACTCTAATACAAGAACACACGCCAGATGCTTTGTTGACTGAACCTGTAATGACGCATTATTTAGGATACTGAAATCATGAAAAAAAAAGAAACGGAGTTTATTACCTCATTTATATTGATGAAAATCACTCTAATCCTTACATTATATCTCACACTGACTCTCTACTATCACATCTCAACCAGAACTCTCCAATATCACATCTCAGCAAGCACTGCCTAATAGCACATCTCAACAAACACTCTCTGCTACAACATCTCAGCACAGACTACCCCGAGTCCTCGACAGGCACTGACTGCCACGAGCTCTCGACAAGCACTGACTGCTACGAGTTCTTAACAGGCACTGTCTACTACAAGCTCTTAACAGGCACCGACTTCTACGAGCTCTCGACAAGCACTGACTGCCACGAGTTCTTAACAGGCACTGTGGAGGCGGCAGAATAATACTCTTTGGCGCAATCTCTGGCGCAGTGGCTCAGTGTAGCCACCTTTCATATGCCCCTCCTCCACAGGCCAGAATTTGATGGTATTTTTGCCAGCATTGGTGGTGAAAATACCACCAAATTCGTCCAGAAAAATACAGACAAAATTAAAAGATAATATTAGTACCTAAATATCACATAATTAGTTAAAATTTTGGCTTTGCACTGACCTTTCAATAACCTAATATATAAAATACAGTAGGCAATACAAATTCTTTTCATACATGTGGCTTTACATAATAGTTCGCACAATACACAAAAAATCAGTTTATACAAATGTTCACATAAAATGCTTTCAATGATTAGTTTATACAAAAAAAAAAGACACCAACAGGTGACATTTTTTCAGTAGAAGCAGTCCATCAGTGGCACCCAGTAAAGTTTAGCAGGTACACCCAGCAACAAGTCACTTTAGTTCAGTAGAAGCAATCAATCAGAGGCACCCAGCAATGTTGAGCAGGTGCAGACAGCAACAAGTGACTTCATTTCAGTAGCAACAGTTCATCAGTTGCACCCAGCAACGTTGAGCAGGTGCAGACACCAACAAGTGACATCATTTCAGTAGAAGCAGTTCCATCTGTGGCACCCAGTAAAGTTGAAGAGGTACACATAACAACAAGTCACATTAGTTCAGTAGAAGCAGTCCATCAGTGGCACCCAGCAATGTTGAGTAGGTGCAGACACCGGCAAGTGACATCATTTCCATAGAAGTAGCTTCATCTGTGCACCCAGTAATGTTGAGCAGGTGCAGACACCAACAAGTGACTTCATTTCAGTAGAAGCAGCTCCATTAGTGGCACCCAGCAATGCTGAGTAGGTGCAGACAGCAACAAGTGACATTATTTCAGTAGAAGCAGTCCATCAGTTGCACCCAGCAATGTTGAGCAGGTGCAGACACCAACAAGTGACATCATTTCAGTAGAAGCATTTCCATCTGTGGCACCCAGTAAAGTTGAAGAGGTACACACAGCAACAAGTCACATTAGTTCAGTAGAAGCAGTCCATCAGTGGCACCCAGCAATGTTGAGTAGGTGCAGACAGCAACAAGCGACTTCATTTCCATACAAGTAGTCCATCAGTTGCACCTAGCAATGATGAGCAGGTCCAGAGAGCAGTCCATGATATTCACTATCACCGATCACACTGTTCATCAGAGTATATAAGCACAAATTAAACATGTCCTAGTGGCACCAATCATGTAGAAAAAGTACAAGTAACAGTCCATAATATTCACTATCACTGATCACACAGTTCAAGCATGAAAAATAGTTTGAATACACATACTAATCACACTGTTCATCAGCAGAAATTAAACATGTCCTAGTGGCACCAATCATGTAGAAAAAGTACAAGTAACAGTCCATAATATTTACTATCACTGATCACACAGTTCATCAGCAGAAATTAAACATTTCTAAGTGTCAGACATCATGTTGAAAAGTGCAGGTAACAGTCCATAATATTCACCATCACTAATCAGACAGTTCAGGCATGAACAATAGTTTGAATACACATACAAATGCTTTTATAATGCTCTTACACTAAACATACAAATTCTAATAAACACACAAATGATATCAGATAATTGTCATATTAACTATTACAAATACTCAAATATCAGTAAACCTATAATATTTATGGGTGTCAGTGCAAGCCACTACAAACAAATAAAATAATATTTACGAGATAGGTGGGTAGCATTAGGAAAGGAAAACACACAAAACACACTCATTCATCTTTCGTCCACATTAAGTACTACTGTGTAATTGAGTAGTGTTAACTGTGTAAATGTAATTCTGTCAAAATCTGATGTTCATCATGTGTATCAAGTAGTAGTGGCAGCAATGTATAACAGTCAATAATAGTTAGGTCAACGTCATAGTCAGCATGTCAAGACCAATGTTTGCCAAGCCAGATCAAATGTACTGTTGTTGAACAACTGTCAGTGAGCCAAGATATGCAAATACTTCCTCTCTTCAAAAAAAAGTATATACTGCTTAGTGATTTAACAAAGTGTGTGTCTAGACTATCTTCCTTCTACTTTAGTGTTCTAGTCTGCTATCTTCATCCTCCTTGTTCCATAAGACCAACAAAAAAAATATGCATCTCACTTACTTTACCTCTTATCCACCAAAACTCCAATAATCATCAACTTCACACAATCTCAATAATACCCCAATAATACCTCTTCAATACGTCGATAAATATAAACCTTATTGCCAATATATGCTCCTCACTTACTTTACCTCTTATCCACCAAAACTCCAATAATCATCAACTTCACACAATCTCAATAATACCTCAATAATACCTCTTCAATACGTCGATACATATAAACCTTATTGCCAATATATGCTCCTCACTTACTTTACCTCTTATCCACCAAAACTCCAATAATCATCAACTTCACACAATCTCAATAATACCTCAATAATACCTCTTCAATGCGTCGATACATATAAACCATATTACCAATATCATGTCACTTCCATAACAACTCTTTCCTCTAGTCAGTCTCCTCGAACAAGTACAGATAAAATCCTAATGCAAACCTCATCATCCCATACAATCCGAAGACACATTGTCAACACACAACCTCTGTGTAATCCATCTGAGCCAAATCTTCTACTCATTATGAATTATAAACAAAAGAAATGCATACATGACCTCTAAGAGACTTAGTTCGAATAACTCTCAGTAATTAAGTACGATTACGGAATGTGAATGATCATAATATTTCACAGTGTGCACACCACTTCAAGAATTATGGCAGAAGCAAACATGTGGAGTTTTTGTTGTGTCAAGTGTCACTTCCTATTTCAATTGCTCGCGAAAAATGCAGTGTAATAATTGTTAATGGTCTAAACCTAGCAATGGTATGTCATATCGTTAGCTTCCTTCCTATTAACATAAAGTTATACAGCTTCCATAAAACCTCCAGCTCATATGACCTCAACGAAGTTCTTTGTACCAATGTCGTTCGTCGAATTATAGCAGTTCATTTTCTTATCTCAAAAATATAAGGCACTGAGCGTAAGCAAAACAAGCAATAGCGAGTAAATATACCAGTAGAGAACAGAATGTCAACAAGTGTATGCAGCACAATTCTTACAACGAGGCTCTGCCAAGCAAACAATCTATAATTAATACAATAGTGTGACCTAAACTCTATGTTCATACACAGTATATCAGCATTTCTATACACCAAATTAAAGAGTAGTTATGACAACAAACAGAAATGTATAAATATGCAATCCATACGCATAGCAGCAAACAGATCATTAGCATCATATCAGCATAAGCAAATAAATGTTCATATGTCATCCTAAGAAGTAAACATGAAGGCGCAAGCAGATAAATCACAAAGTATAACTTACATACCTAACCACATCAGCACAATAAATCAGGTGACAATTATAATTTAAATAAATAAGCACAGCAGGCACATAATTAAAAAAAATATGACATCAGTGAAAAAGCAGTGCAGCCAAGCGATGCATAATATACACAAGTTACAACCCAGTTCATTAATAATCATTGTCAAAATCAGTTAACGTACGCAAGCACGTCGCTTCACAAGTAATTTCATAGAACATGAAATTAGCACAAAGTATGAATCACGTAATTGCGAGCAGCAAATTACGTCTAAAGTACGTACCTAAGTGGAAATATGTTACCTGAAAAATGAACTCAATTAATAGTTACCTTTTTAGTTTATTAGTTTCTTCTTGGAAATTACATTCTTTCTGAAAATTTCTCGATAGCAAGTCGTCTTAACGTCGGACACGCACAGAATTTACCTGAAGGTCTTAAATATTTTATAAAACCGTATTCTGAAAAATACTGAATGTTAATAAGATAATTCATCAAGTCACTATAGCTTTATACTGAATTTAGTCGGAGAAATTAAATTGTGTATTTGTTTACGGCTGTCAGTGCATTCGCACTGAGCGCTCGATCAGCTGTAGGCGCGTGACGTAGGAAGCAATTGTTCGCGGTCAACGACTGCCTTGTGCGGCGCGCAGACTTGACTGTTGCTTTGAGTATGTGCCGCCGCCAAAACACAGCGCGGTATCCTTGTACTCTCCGCATGTTTACAAGTAGCTGTTAGTTTCTCACAAGTATGTCATTCTACAAAATTTTTTTGTTTTAAAAGTATATCATTCCACAAAAATTTTTACGTTAGATATATGATGTATTCCCTTAGAGCATCGAGATTTAAGAGTTTCTATTTCGACAGTGTTATCATGAATAATTTTACGAATTCTATATGGACCGTTATAAAGCAGAAAAAATTTGCGCCACAAGCCTTTTCCTTTGTGCGACAAACGATAAGACTTAATTAACACTTTTTGACCAACTGACAAGATTTTTGAACGGCCAGGAAGCTTAGCTGATTTCTCTCTTCTAGCAGCCGCAGATGCAATATTTTGCAGAGCCAGGTTGACAACTTCAGAATGCCGCAGTTTCCGTGAACGAGGAAAAGGAACGATTTCAGATATGCGATTTGTCGGTGCTTTATTTTTTAATACCAGTATAGGCGGTAAAGAAGTTGAATCATTAGAGAGTTCATTCAGAATGTTTTGAAAAATATGAAGATACTGATCCCACGTTCTGTGATTCTGATGACAATAAAGTCGACACAATTTATTGATTTCCTTCATCCATCTCTCTGAAGCGTTAGATTGAGGGTGAAAAAGTGAAATGAAAATTGGTTTAATTTTACGATGCTGTAGAGTACGAAGCCAAATTTTAGAACGAAACTGTGATCCATTATCTGATATAACCTTATCAACATGACCAACTTCTTTAAGAAAATGTTTGATAAAAGCGTTAGATACTGAACGAGCTGTTGCTATGCGTAAAGGTGTAAAACACACATATTTTGATGTCAACTCCACTGCTACGAAAATGTACGCAAAACCATTAGTAGAACGAACCACTGGACCGAACAAATCGACTGCAGCCATCTCCTTTAATTTCGCTGGAATGATAGGAAACAACGGTGCTCTGTGAGAAACTGTTGGCGGCTTAGCCTTTTGACATAATTTGCATTTGGCCAGAACAGATCGAATACGTTTTTCCATATTACTGAAATAACAATTTTCTCGTAATTTGTGAAAGCATTTTCTGGGACCAAAGTGTGCATAACTGAAATGCGTATACCAAATCAGCTTATTAACCCACTCATCAGGAATATAAACTAACCAAACAGAGTTGTCGACCGGTTTTCGTTTAAAAAGAATGTCATTGCGAACTAAATAGTGCTGTCTAATCGCTACGCTTTCCTTTCTCCTCCACTTCTCCTTAATGTCCTTCCAGATTGGATCCTTATTTTGCTCCTTAGCGATGTCCTGGAGCGAAGACGAAATAAAGTTCTCAAACGCAACACCTTGAATATACATCAAACAATAATTGTTTTCCTTGCAGTCCTCTTCAGCACTTTGTTTCAAACCCATAGGTGCACGTGATAAAGCATCAGCAACAATATTTGAAGAACCCTGTATGTAAACAATACTAAAATCAAATTCCTGTAGGTACAACGCCCATCGTGACAATCTGCCATGAGTCAATTTTGTCGACATAAGAAATTCCAGAGCTCGATGATCGGTGTAAACCTTAGTATGTCTGCCAAACAAAAATGTGCGAAATTTTTTGAAAGCCCAAACAACAGCCAAAGCTTCAAGTTCCGTAATCAAATAATTCTTTTCTGATTTAGAGAGAACACGACTTCCAAATGCAATAGTCTTCTGTACAACAACGCCGTTTTCTTCTATCTCTTGAAATAAATGTGCACCTAGGCCCTTGTATGATGAGTCCGTTGCCAAACAAAATTCTTTAGATAAATCCGGATGTGAAAGAAGTGGAGCAGCAACTAAAGCATCACGAAGCTGTTCAAATTCTGATTGAGCTTCCTCATCCCAACACCAATTAGATTTCTTTCCAGATAGTTCACATAAACGAGGTGTGGCCAAATCGTCCAATTTAACAAAGCGTCTAAGAAAATTACGGACACCAAGAAAACTACGAACATCACGTTTTGTGGTAGGAACAGCATAATTACGAATAGCGTCTAGTTTCTCTGGATCAGGAAGAAAAACTTCTGTAGAAATAATGTGACCGAGAAATTTCACCTGTGAACGACCAAATTCAGATTTTTCCAAGTTTACAGTAATGCCAACTCTTGCAAAGATACGTAATAATGAATCCAAAATTTTGTTGTGCTCACTCCAAGAATGTTTAGCAATAAGAATGTCGTCAACATATGAAGTAATATTGTCACGAAGATAGACAGGTAAAATTTCGTTTAAGCTACGAATGAATGCTGCTGAAGATACAGTAAGTCCAAACGGTAATTTCCGAAATTGGTAGCAGTTACCAAAGGCTAAAAAGGCAGTATATTTTCTACAGTCAGGGTGGAGTTCTATTTGCCAAAAACTTGCGCGCATATCAATCGTGAATAAGACCTTAATTCCATGGAAATGTTGAAGAAGTTCATCTAAATTTTGTGGACGGTCAGTTTCAGGAATGATGATATTATTTATCTGTCTGGAATCCAGAACCAAACGAATTGACCCATCCTTTTTAAGAACAACGTGTAATGGGCTAGTATATGGACTGACTGCAGGCTCAATAATGCCTTGATCTATCATGTACTGAAGTTCACTCTTAACCTTGTCTCTGTAAGCCAAAGGAATAGCGTACCGTACGTTTTCCCGCGAAATGGTGTGTCTTCTTTTACTTTAAATAAATATTGTAGGCCTTGTATAGTTCCTGTATGATGACTAAATACTGTAGCATGTGAAGTCAAAATGAGGTGCAGCTCTTCTCGTGCAACGTCATCTGTCACTTCAGCTTTCTTAACCTTCTCATTAATTAATTCTTCGCTATTAATTATATCATCCATCGCGTCCCTGTATCTATTGTCATTGTCATGAATGAACACATTGTCGTCATAATGCTCAACGAAAACATCAGAAGTAAGAAACCTTAAACATTTTGTATCTGACTCAGATCTTGTTAAACACTCGAAAAATTTCAAACATTTCGGCATTCCGGCAACAGTCAAATTCACACTTCCTTCTTTAAAGTTCAAAATTGCCTTATGTGCGTTAAGAAACTCCATACCTAATATAATTTGTGTACTGAGTAATGGAACAATAATAAAATTAGCAGAAAATTCGTATCCTTGACAAATGAAATTTAAGTTGGTCTGTTGTTTGACTTCCACACTTTTTCCAGAAGTCGCTCCTCGAATTGTAGTTTTAGAAATAGGTAACACAGGACAGGCAATAGTTCTTTCACATATACGAAAAACTGATTCACTAATGACATTCAATGGGCTCCCAGAATCTAAAACTGCAGTGAACTTATTCTCACCCACACATACTTCAATAACAGGATGTAAAAATGGGTCTACATTATTTTCCTTTTCGTCTAGCAAAATGTCTCTCATGTCTTCTAGGCGTACGTAGTGTAAAGTCGTAGTGTCACTACTTTCTGAACCGTCTATATTGCTGCCAGAAGCCGAAGCTGCAAGTCATTGTCGATTGTTTGCGTCACGTCTTTGAGTATTCGCGTCATTTCGCGGATCAATTTCTACGATTTGCACTTGTCTCTCTGAAGTTCTGTCACGTGGAGGATGCCAATTAGGTCCTTCCTGTCTGTTAGATGCAAATTCTTGGTTGTGTCTGTTATTAAAATTTCTGTTTTCCTGTCTGTCTGCATAACTACTTCTTGTATAATTTCGACTGTCTCTTCTGAAATTATTGTTGTATCTACTACCCTGATTATTTCTGTAGTAAGAATTTCTATTACTGTTTGAATAATTTCTGTCTTGATGATACCGATTACTGTTTCCGTATGATTGATCATTCCGGTACGAATTACCGTTATTATAATTGTCTGTGTAATTTCTGTTAGAACGTCTGTTATTGTCATAAGGCTGGTATCTATTGTCCTGTCTGTTACGTCTGTCATTCTCAAAATTACCCATATAACGTCCGTTCCGATCACTATCCCTTTTCTCTGAAAATCTATTGTAATTGCTGTTACTGAAGAAGTTACAGGAAGTCCCGTCGTCGTTGTCATACTCAAGTTCTTGCAACAAAGTCTTAAAAGTCTCGATGTCGTCTTTACATCTTCCAGCTAAAGCAAATTGTCTTATGGGTTGTGGCAGCTTAGTTAAACAAATGCGAATTAATTCAGTCGGGCTATAAGGGTTGGAAAGGGACTGATTCTTTCGAATCATGTCTTCAAAATATTCCGCTGGCGTGCGGAACTCAGACTGTTTGAAATTACGCTGCATAATAAGACTGTGTTTGACTCTGTCTTGTGTGTTTTCGGACCAATATGCCGATAGAAATGCATGATAAAAATCATTCAGATTATTACAATCTCTAATGAGTGCGCGCATCCGCGTCGCCGGTTCGTTTTCTAAATATCCACACATAAATTCCAGTTTGTGACTTAGTGGCCAATTTGGTGGAAGTGCGTACATAAATTGATCTAACCATGCACATGGATGTATGTCATTCTTAGAATTGCGGAAGATCTTAAATTTCCGAACAGTCAAAAAGTGTTTATAGTCAAAGTTTTCGCATCGTGGCGACAAAGACCTACCGCGTCTGTCCCAGTCCGAATGTCGATTATTGTCAAGTTCGCGCGCCTGGCGCTCTCTTGTCGCATTCCGTAAATGAAACAAATTATTTTCTTCAAACCCCTCTGCTACCTGTGATTCCAAATTTCTTTTGCTGTCTTTTCCTACAATTTCGCCTTCGATCTGTTTGACTTGCTTTTTTAAAGCCTCAACTTCCCTTATCACGCGTTCATTAAATTTTCCCTGATTTTCAACATGTTTATTTATGTTCTGATACTCTTCGGTTTCTGCAAATGGCAGTGGTGCTGTATCATCCGAATCTCTGTCCCCATGTAAACTAAGATTTGTCAGTTTATCTGAAATTTCCTCAACTCTTTCCGATAAGTCACCTAATTGTTCTTTCTGTTTATTTACGTCTTCCGTAAGTGTCGCGACTCGGGTTTCAGTATTGACACATTTGGTAGCTAGCTGTTCATATTGTTGTGTTAGGTTATTTAACCTGTCATTTGGTACGGATTCCTCGATTCTCTCAAATATTTCTTCCTTATCCTTTGCACGTTGTAAATTTAACTCTGAAAATTTCTGTACTATCACGCGATCTCTTTCTTCCTGTTCTCTATCCTGTTCCCTTTGTCTAATCTCTACTGCAATTAATCTATTATTGTGAGAATTCAACATCGGTTGTACTTCTTCTCTGATTTCTTTCTTTAATTCATCTTTCATATTTTTGAAACATGTCCCTATTCGTGAATCTAACCGTGTTTCCATTGTCCCCATCTGCGTTTTTAATTCAGATCTACACTGTGTTTCCATTGTTCCCATGTCAGTTTTTAATTCAGATCCCAAAGTCTCCATCTCGGTTTTAATTGTTCCTATCTCTGTTTTAATTGTTCCTATTTGTGATCCCAGTGAGTCTAACCGTGTTTCCATTGTTCCCCTATCTGTTTTTAATTCAGATCGTAAATTTAATATTGCACTCATCAACTGCTCCATATTAAATTGTTCAGAATTCTTTTCGCCCCTAACATTTCCCGCAAAACTAACTTCCTTCTGCATAGCCATAAGGCTATCTGTGTTCGATACTATTCCAGAATCTTCTGTCGTTAATCTCAGATTCTGTGAATTTTCTGATTGAGAAAAATTTTGAAATGGTTCCGGACTGTCTTCCCGACTTATTAAATTATTTTCAACTCCATTATTCATCATACTGTTGTCCTGTGTTGGCGAGTTCGCCATGTCAACAATTTCATCATTCTCACTATTCATCATTTTCGTCTTTTTCATCGACCGCGTAATCATTTACAAAACATAAAAAATTCGTCACTGTACGAAAATTACACACAATGACTCTTTATCTCCAACAATACCATTTACATGAAATGTTTCCCTCAAACACGATTAACAAACAATTGACATAATTGCACTAGATTGTCAAACGCGTAAACAAGACAACAAATCAAATTCTGAGAAAGAATACCATTAGAAGAATGACAATTACCAAATCTACACATGCAAAATAGACTACAATTACTAACTACAAATTACTACAACAATACTACCGTCTACTATTTTTACAGTCAGAATAATTCCAAGGGACGATCCGAAGCAGCGGTCGCCACGTGCATGGGGGCTTAATTATTTAAAATGCAAATATTTTTGGTTTTTGGTAGCTGTAAGTCCGATTACGCAAGTCTCGTAAACGGTTGGCCTTGACTAGTATTATTACGCTATCTGACTGCAAAGAACAACAACAAAGAATGAAATGAAAATTTCGTTAACACAATTAATTAATTAAGTCCCCAGCAACTATGAAACCTACGAAACCAAAGCATAAGTATAACTGTTCTGTATGTGGAAGTATGACTCAACGCACACCTGGCACGGTTCTTCTTCAACAAGACAAGAATTTTTAAATACCAATTTTACTGACGTGATAAAAGAAAATTACAAATACTATAATTGCGTAAGGAAAGCAGAATTACACTCTAATACAAGAACACACGCCAGATGCTTTGTTGACTGAACCTGTAATGACGCATTATTTAGGATACTGAAATCATGAAAAAAAAAGAAACGGAGTTTATTACCTCATTTATATTGATGAAAATCACTCTAATCCTTACATTATATCTCACACTGACTCTCTACTATCACATCTCAACCAGAACTCTCCAATATCACATCTCAGCAAGCACTGCCTAATAGCACATCTCAACAAACACTCTCTGCTACAACATCTCAGCACAGACTACCCCGAGTCCTCGACAGGCACTGACTGCCACGAGCTCTCGACAAGCACTGACTGCTACGAGTTCTTAACAGGCACTGTCTACTACGAGCTCTTAACAGGCACCGATTTCTACGAGCTCTCGACAAGCACTGACTGCCACGAGTTCTTAACAGGCACTGTGGAGGCGGCAGAATAATACTCTTTGGCGCAATCTCTGGCGCAGTGGCTCAGTGTAGCCACCTTTCAAAACAAGTCACATAATTTACAATCTGATGTTTTCTATACGGTCGTATCTGCACTGCTAAGTGGACTACCCCTGTCACTAGACAGAAGAACAGTAATTTTGCATCCATGCGTCCACACTTCAACACCTAACGTGCTGCCCAGATGTATATAAGCATTTTGGTTTGCTGTTGCCACATGTACTTGGTAGTAATAGTAGTAATAGTTGTAAATATTAGTCTGCAAATGAAGTAGACATTGAGGTAGTGTTTTTCAGTACACTGTCATCTGTCACCAACAAAAATATCTGCATTTACACCCCTAACATCCTATAAAGGGCGTATCCCACCTAACTCAGCCACCTCATACATTTCCGAAAAGAAACCAAGGGTGAGAAATGCAGCTGGGCGGGGATGCACTTATGCCAGTAGCTCACACAATGGGCAAAAGTGTATAATCTATAAAGGTCATCGAACACCGAAAGTTAGGTTTTTTTTCCATTTGCGGTCGTCTCGTCAACATGCCGGTCTCCAACAATGAAGAAAAGCTAGTCATGATGTTAATTTACGGCAAGTGTTACACAAATGCAACCACAGCCGTAGCAGTGCACGGAGAACGCTACCCAGCCGGCCGTTGTGGCCGAGCGGTTCTAGGCTTCTGTCTGGAACCGCGCTGCTGCTACGGTCGCAGGTTCGAATCCTCGTTCTGGTCTTATGTTAGTTAAATCAGTAAGTGGCTCGAAACAGCATATCCAGACACTCCGGGATGATGATAGCATTGAAACAGAGGATGACACGCGTAAAGCTGAAATACTAAACACATTTTTCCAAAGCTGTTTCACAGAGGAAGACCGCACTGCAGTTCCTTCTCTAAATCCTCGCACAAACGAAAAAATGGCTGGCATCGAAATAAGTGTCCAAGGAATAGAAAAGCAACTGGAATCACTCAACAGAGGAAAGTCCACTGGACCTGACGGGATACCAATTCGATTCTACACAGAGTACGCGAAAGAACTTGCCCCCCTTCTAACAGCCGTGTACCGCAAGTCTCTAGAGGAACGGAAGGTTCCAAATGATTGGAAAAGAGCACAGGTAGTCCCAGTCTTCAAGAAGGGTCGTCGAGCAGATGCGCAAAACTATAGACCTATATCTCTGACGTCGATCTGTTGTAGAATTTTGGAACATGTTTTTTGCTCGAGTATCATGTCGTTTTTGGAAACCCAGAATCTACTATGTAGGAATCAACATGTATTCCGGAAACAGCGATCGTGTGAGACCCAACTCGCTTTATTTGTTCATGAGACCCAGAAAATATTAGATACAGGCTCCCAGGTAGATGCTATTTTTCTTGACCTCCGGAAGGCGTTCGATACAGTTCTGCACTGTCGCCTGATATCCAAAGTAAGAGCCTACGGAATATCAGACCAGCTATGTGGCTGGATTGAGGAGTTTTTGGCAAACAGAACACAGCATGTTGTTATCAATGGAGAGACGTCTACAGACGTTAGAGTAACCTCTGGCGTGCCACAGGGGAGTGTTATGGGACCATTGCTTTTCACAATATATATAAATGACCTAGTAGATAGTGTCGGAAGTCCCATGCGGCTTTTCGCGGATGATGCTGTAGTATACAGAGAAGTTGCAGCATTAGAAAATTGTAGCGAAATGCAGGAAGATCTGCAGCGGATAGGCACTTGGTGCAGGGAGTGGAAACTGACCCTTAACATAGATAAATGTAATGTATTGCGAATACATAGAAAGAAGGATCCTTTATTGTATGATTATATAATAGCGGAACAAACACTGGTAGCAGTTACTTCTGTAAAATATCTGGCAGTATGCGTGCGGAACGATTTGAAGTGGAATGATCATATAAAATTAATTGTTGGTAAGGCGGGTACCAGGTTGAGATTCATTGGGAGAGTCCTTAGAAAATGTAGTCCATCAACAAAGGAGGTGGCTTACAAAACACTCGTTCGACCTGTACTTGAGTATTGCTCATCAGTGTGGGATCCGTACCAGATCGGGTTGACGGAGGAGATAGAGAAGATCCAAAGAAGAGCGGCGCGTTTCGTCACAGGGTTATTTGGTAACCGTGATAGCGTTACGGAGATATTTAACAAACTCAAGTGGCAGACTCTGCAAGAGAGGCGCTCTGCATCGCGGTGTAGCTTGCTCGCCAGGTTTCGAGAGGGTGCGTTTCTGGATGAGGTATCGAATATATTGCTTCCCCCTACTTATACCTCCCGAAGAGATAACGAATGTAAAATTAGAGAGATTAGAGCGCGCACGGAGGCTTTCAGACAGTCGTTCTTCCCGCGAACCATACGCGACTGTAACAGGAAAGGGAGGTAATGACAGTGGCACGTAAAGTGCCCTCCGCCACACACCGTTGGGTGGCTTGCGGAGTATAAATGTAGATGTAGATGTAGACGTGTGTGATCTCCTTAGGTTAGTGAGGTTTAAGTAGTTCTAAGTTCTAGGGGACTGGTGACCTCAGATGTTAAGTCCGATAGTTCTCAGAGCCATTTGAACCATTTTTAAAAAACGCTACCCGGATCGACGGCGTACTTCACGTCGTACCATTTCCACCATCTGTACAAGTCTCTTGGAAACGGGCAACTGGGCCCTCAGAAAGCGTCAACATACAAACACAGCAACTAACAATGACAACGGAATTGTTGTTTTGGCTGCTGTAGCGCAAATTGTGTCGTTTTACATTTCAGTGGTTGCAAGGTCATCTTTGCCGCCTAGCTGATACGTTGTTTAGGGATGGAGTTCCGTTCACATGTCTTGTGAATCTGCGGCACAAGCAGATTAGTTTCGCGCGGTTGCTGATCAACGACAGGGGGTATCGACGTTTGGTGCGGTGTTACTGGTGCCTGTGTTGGAAGTTCCTATTTTTATCAGAGATCATTAACCGGTCGGTGATATGAATCATTTCTGCAAGACACTCTACCCCTTCTCACGAAGGACGTGGATTGGAAACGTGCCCGTCAGTGGTTCCAGTATGATGAATGACTCACTTGCTATGCACGTGTTTCCAGGCAAGTCGTGGACGCAATGTTTCCACATAGATGGATAGGACGAGGTCCTGTGAGCTAGCCATTCCGGCTCCCGACGTGACACCGTCAGACTTCTTTCTCTAGGGCACTATGAAAGAGCCGGCCGGAGTGGCCAAGCGGTTCTAGGCGCTACAATCTGGAACCGCGCGACCACTACGGTCGCAGGTTCGAATCCTGCCTCGGGCATGGATGTGTGTGATGTTCTTAGGTTAGTTAGGTTTAAATAGTTCTACGTTCTAGGGGACTGATGACCTCAGCAGTTAAGTCCCATAGTGTTCAGAGCCATTTTGAACCACTGTGAAAGAGTATGCGTAGCACTAACCCCCAACGACTCCAGAGGATATGCAACAATGCATTACCTCTGCGTATGCGACAATATCTGTGGAAACACTAAAATCTGTACAACGCTCATTTATTCGCCGTCTCGACCAGTGGACGAGTGCAAACGGTGGGTACTTAGAGGCGACGCAGGTTCATCGACGTGAAGTTACCGATTATCTGTGAGTGCTTTTTTCGTGCTGGATGTCATGCACAAATTTGAAGTTTCTATGGGCTATATGCCACTAATAATTGTGTTTAGGACACTAGGACCAAGTCTTATCACTACACTGCACCTCCATTTTTTTTATTTCTTTAGAAAAACCATACACGTGCCATTTAAGCAAACGTAATTTCTTGTTGAAAGTGGTGTTCGTTGGCCTTTATGGATCATGTATCTGAGCTCCTGACATAGATGCGTTTTTCACACTTTGTTTCATTTTCGAAATATGTGAGGTGGCAAAGTAAGGTGGGACATCCTATATATATATATACCCATGGCTAACCAAAAATAGCATCATGGGCAACGTCTGTACTCGATTGAGAAGCCAAAGGCGTTTGTACCCCATGTTAGGGACGACCTAGAAAATTAGAAAGTCAGTCAGTTCTGAGGCAAACATGACGTTTAAGCTTCAAGCCATTAAAACGTACATGATGAGTAACGATAACGTGAAAAATTCCAGATTTGTCCCTCAGTTATCAGATCTCTGGGAGGGGGCTGCTCTTAGCGTTGCCTATACAGAAACCTCCATATATAGCTGCCTATGAATTAAAGGTGAACATAGACAAAGTGAAATTGAGGAAGAACTAGTGGAAATGAAATAGTGTGTTGTTGGTCTAAGTGAAGCATGGCGTAAAGGGGAACAACGATTAACACTAAAATTAAGGAACATTCTACACCATTCAGGAAAAGCAGATGAATGAATTAATCGTGTGGGGTTTCTAGTAAGGCGCCAGCAACAGAAGGAAGATCAAGCAGGCTAACACGATTGTTATAAAACTACCAAAGACACATAAGCTACAAATAACGCTACTATATGCTTCAAGTCATTCCGACGATGAAATTGAACAATCTTTGAGGATTTAAAATATGTATACGATACAGGATGGATCAGTTAATTTAAATTGATAACTGGGGATTTAAATGCCAAAGCCGATTAAATAGAAAACGAGGATGTGTTTCTGTAGTTCCGTGGAATCACTGAGAGAAATGAATGAAGCGAATGGTTTGTACAGTTTGCTGAAGAGGATAATTTATTCAAAACGAATATCCTCTTTAAGGTATGCAGTAATGGAAAATATACATGGAGGAAGTCCACATCACGAGACTCTGAGTGGAACGTATTTTGTTTTTATAAACCAAAACAAAACAAAGATATTTAAGTTTTCAACCAATTAAATACCGGTAGCGACCATAGACTGTTAAGACTGAATGTAGAAATGAACATCCAACAAGAAAGGAGGATACTAATATCAGTGGAAGAAAACTGTAAACATAGATAAATTAAGTGAAAAAAAAACAGATTTCCAGAGATGTCATCGTATGATGTAAGAACAGACAATGGAAGAAAAACTAGCGGAAACGGCAATGAAAAGTGTGAAAGAAACAGGGGGATCAATGAAAGGTACTAAACAACCAGGGGATGAAAATTAAAACAATCATTGAGATGATAGAATGAGCCCCCTCTCATATTTCTATCTTACGATTTTCCTCTCTAATTGCATGCAGTGAAAAGTCGCTATTCCTTCACATGCGGTCTTCACACGCAGCGTCTCTCGTCACCCGGGTGGTCCGGTGACAGGCGGGCTCTTCTGATCTGGAAAGGGTTAAGCCGACGGGTGTGAGGAAGTCGAGTGAATGCTTTGCAGACGCCGACATTGTCAAAAGACACGCCTGGAGGGGTCTGAGGTAGCGGCTGGGCTAGAGGTTCCGTTACTTCGCAGAAACAGCGAAAACACTTTCTGGCGGGCTACCAGCAGGGCGTGGGAATGACTTGTGTACCCAGGCAGTTGTGGCGGGAAAATTCCCGCGCTTTCTGCAAAATAGTAACTGTGATTGGCTTGCTCAGGGCATAGCTCCGTGACGTAGCAAAATCAGCGCAGAAATTGGCGCCAAGAATCTCCATTGGTGGAATGGTAGTGCTCCGGCAATAGAGTGGAATTTTCCGCCGGTTTTCGAGTTGCTGATTGGAACGTTTAACCACGGCCACTGTCGTGGGGGCGGGAATGTTGTGTGTTCAGCCTGTACGGGTGCTCGGAGAGTCGGCTTTCGCCTTTCGGTCGAGGACGTCGAAGCAACCAGCCATCGCCTCCGCTACGCCAGATCGTATTCTGGCAGTTAAGAAGACAGTTTGGTAATGTACGTCCGCAGCACCGGCAGATAGGGATTTTCCTAGGTGATAATCAGAGCTCAGCAGAGCGCGCCTGTTCGTCTTTTTCCAACTTTGTTCTGTCTTGAGTAGCAGCAATTAATGTTGGGTTAGCCGTGTGTCTCTCTTAAGATTTTAGTGGCAAGGAATTGGCTCCACATACCACTTCGTCTTAAACCTCACAATCTAGTTTAGGGACAACTTCACCTTCACAGTGTTTGTTTGAGTATCCAATTTGAGCCAATTTTATGTATTATAAATGTTTCATGTGTTTGTGTTTATTATTTTGTGTTTAGTCTTAATAAATCATATTGTTATTTTGGACAGAACTTTCATTCTGTTAATCGGTAGAGCAATCCATCATTTCTCACTATGGTAATGAAACCTTCCTTTATTTAACTTATTTCTCAAATTAAATTATTGCAGGTGCCAAACTCTTTTCTACTCCACTTGCAGGGTTGATTACAGTCAGTTCGCGTACATTTTTTTAATCCATGTGCAACAGCAAAAGTCGGAGTTAGAATAGGGGGGGCTTAGAGCATCATTTACATATGTAGATTCTAGAAGAATTTAGTGTTAAATACACTGCTTGCCCCGGCACCTCGCATAAAATGGCGACCCTTAGCCTCGGATCTTTCCTGTGAATCACTGATAAGCTAATAGTGTTCTTAGTAGGAACATTCAAATTTTTTTCTCTACAGATTTTAATAATTAATACCCAAGTTCTTTTTCTTGTAGTTCCGCGATTAGTTTTTAAGTAGGGGCGCATTATTACAGTTTTTGTTTTCAGTGTATATATTTTTTTTGTTCATTGTTTTTTGTGTTTCGTTGATGTGGTGTCCGTACCACATCGCACTTTGTCGGATTTGTGTGCGGTTTCTGTACTACATCAAATTGTGCTTGTAATTACAGCGTTGTTGAAATTTTATGTCTACGTGTAAAAATACAGGGAGTAGATTATTTTGTTGTGTATTTTAGATAAATTTTGTTTCTCATGAGTGATCACGAGAAGTAAGGCACGACTATTAGTGAGCGAAGCTAAAACAAAAGTGGATACCATAATGGATAAGGGGCACGTTACTGACGGGGATAGGTTCGGAGATGAGATGGGCACATTTTTAGCAGCACAGGGCGGCAGGTTCATTGATGAGGAAGGAGATTTGGACGCGATCTTAGAGCAACATCGCGGCCGTGATTATGATAGTGAGGTAGAGGATGAAACAGAGACAGGCACACAGGTCGAGACAGTAGCAGAAGTTTATAGTCAAACGATCGAGAGCAGACACAGGCCAGCTCGGTCACGTCAGAGCTCTAGCGCCCAAGTGTCCAGAGTTACATCGCCCATGTGCGACGAGGATCAAAAAGATGACATTAACCCAATACTGAGCTTCCTACGATCAATGAAAGAAAAAGCTGACGAACAACGTAAGAAGGAGAAGGAAGAAGGCGAGAAACAGCGTAAGAAGGAAAAGGAAGAAGCGGACGAACAGCGTAAGAATGACACTCAGACTATAATTTCGCATATAGGAGAAATTCGTGGGGAATTACTAACAATAAAGAAAGAATGTGGAGGAGCAAAACAAATGTCAATGGTAGCATAAAAAGTAGCAGGCCTAGCCAAAACGGCAGCAACAGGGGCACTGAAAATCGCAAATGTAACTTCTCAACTTGCAGGTCGCTTGCGACGTGCGACACAAGGCCACTCAAAATCCCTAGCGTTCTTAAAAGCTCAGGGTAATATTGCGGTTACGAACATCACGAAACGAATGAAAGAAGTAGAGAGTCGGATAGCAAAACTAGAGCGAAACGGGCATACGAGCACTGCGCGTTCGGATACCAATGATGGAGTACACAGAATTGTGTCTCCGAGGAGAAGCCCGCCGTGCTCTAGCCCAGTGACAGAGTGCGGAACTAACAATGCACGCGCAGAAACACCTAGTAATAGTTCAAATAATAGTAGCCCACTTAGGAGAATGAATTCGGAGTGCCACTTCCACTGTGATACAGAGGTAGCACATCACAGTTATCAGCAAGATAGATCAGGACACTCAGCAGACGTGCAAGTATCGGAAACGAGTGATAACACTAGTGCGAGGATCGGACAGGATTTTGATCAGAATCACTTCCTGTCGATACTAAAATTCCAGAAGTTCAAAGATAATGGAGGGTCGATGCATCCGAAGAGCTGGGTGATGCAGTTTACAAATTCATTACCGTCGTCATGGCCAACCCAGGCAAAATTAGAATTCATGTGTGGACACATCGAAGACCAAGCTGCGGAAAAGATGCGGGGTGTGGCAGCGACGTGTCGAACTTATCAGGAATTTATTGGTGCATTCCTGCGGATCTACTGGTCAAAGGAAACGCAAGACAGGATTAAAGAGGAAATAATATTTTGTCCTGAACTGGAAGTGTCCAGGCATAGGAGCGCAACCAAATTTTTTGATGATTTACTCAAGAAGAATCAGTTTTCAGATAGTCCATATAACAATGGAGAAATCATCAAATTTTGCTTTTCCAAATTGCCAGTTAGGTATCAACAGACACTCGTCGCGAAGGGTGGATGTGAAATAGAAGCATTCAAGAGTCTATTGCGCGAACTCGTAGTCTTTGATAAACAAGACGCAAAGGACAGGAAGAAGGCGCAAAATAACAAATACAACTGGCCAGCAAGGGAAGACGACGACAGATCGCATAATCGCACTGGTCAGTTAGGAAACCAGGGTTACGGAAATCGAGGTTACGCTATTCCAGGTTATGGAAACCAGAGACACGGAAACCAGAACGTTAGGGAACAGCGTCAATCTAGACAAGGAATCTGGGACAGGAGGAATAACGAACGGCAAAGCGACCGTAATTGGAGAGAGCGAAACCAAGGACAACAGGAGAACCAGGAGATTCAATTTAGACCTGCAAATCCTAATGCACGTCAGAGGAGGGGGAGTCTGACCAGGGATTGGCGCTAGTCCATAGGACTCCACCACACCTCTCACAAAAAGAAGTTCGTGGAATAATAGTAGTTTAAGTGGTGTACATAGCAGAATAGGCAAATATATGAACCTTTCTTCGGGGAACAATAATCTTTGCATTAATAGATTAAGATTGTTAAAGTATTAACACGCTGCGTTGTCTCGCATAAGAATTTACTGCTGCTAACTTTTTTTTTTGGTTTATGTTCGCGATCTCCACTGTCGATGGGATAAGAGGCACCACCTTTCCATGAGCAATGTTTTTGTCCTTTCCTATCTGGTGTCCATGTTAAGGGATAATGATGAGTGACGAGATGTCGCACAAACGGGCGCATACAAGAACGTGTTCTTAGAACCGTTCTGAGAAGTCGTAATACGCTCCAGAGCAGCCACAACCAGTTCGTGAGACGTTCATACCAATGCTTGCAGGCACGCGTCAGTGCACTGCAAGATTGTGGTATATTGCGTGATTTCGAGGATGAATATGGGCAGTATAGTTTTTGCAGAGCTGCGCCAGCATCGTTGTCTTGCAAGTCGGGGTGAACCTGTGAGCGTTTGACTCCAATGGTGCCCTAGACGATAGAAATGCGGGCATAAAGCCTACCATGCCAATGTGCTGGTTGAGGATTTAGCGTGCTGCTCGTGACTGTCACAGATGAATAACCAAGGAATTATACTTGGAGATTCGTGACATACTCTGTAGCTGGCGTGTGTTGGGCGACTGAATCCGCAACAGGAACCAGTCCTGGCTTGGTCATATTACATTGCCTCTGGAAAGGTGTGCTTTGATCGCGAAAACCGCATCACATAGAGAAGGAAGTTGCAACTACAAATTTATTGTCGTGTATAGCCATGGCTAACCCAATCTCTGGAGTTTCATTGAGGCGTAATGAATACTCGGAGGTCATGTCGTACGGTGCGCACATCACTGTCGTCAATAGCGGCGAGCAGCGAGACATCTCAACGTAACAGGAATTATGTAAGAGTATTGTATAAGGTAAACAAACAAAAAAAGGTACGATATACTAGGATAAGTTAAACTGTAGGATTCAACAATAACTAGATTAATATTGTGGGGGTTTTCTACCACAAGTGTTTGGCGCGCGCCTGTTGGGATGTTATTTTTCAGGTCATCAAATCACAGACCCAAGATGGAGGGGCGACCGGCGAGCAAACGTAGAATAGTTGCTTGTTCTTTATAAGCTCAGTAAAACTTCGACCTGCATAATAACATAATTTATTCAAAAGACATAAAATGTAGATCGTTGGCAAATGGTAGTTAATTCTTGAGCATGTCTACTGTCAATCTATATAATTAATCGTAATATTAGTGTGGGCCCGCACATTTAGCTGTTCATCCAGTGTAGCGTCACACACCATGTACAGTAGTGAGACCGGTTTCTACACAAATATCAAGATAAATTATTTCCATGTCTAAATTTGATACACCAAGATTTTGTTATAATGATAGCCATAGATTAATAACTATAAAAGTAAAATAAGAGTGTCTGAAATGACAGACCATCAATGTGTCATTATGTAAATTTATTATAACATAGAAGGTCATGGGAAAAAGTTAGGCATAAGATTTTTGTCAGAACTGTGCAGATGACGGGTATCGTGGCAATGCAGAGGCCAGCCAGCACAAAAACAAGAGGTCTTCGGCTACCTACAAGAAGGCGAGCGTCCGGTCCTGCAAGCTGCCAGTCGCCGGGCCGTATACCTGAGGGATTAGGCGGGATCCTCGCCGGGCCACAAGCGAAAGTGAGGCTGGCCGTTGACACTGACACGTGACCCACACGCGACAGCCTGCTAGCTCTCCGGACGCGGCAGCCGTTTGGAGGGATTCCCTGCGGCAGACCACGTTGTCGTGAGTACACGAAGAAGATCACATATCGTGTCAGAACCTGCGTCTCATGTGCCTCAGGACAGAAAGGGACGCTATATACTCACCTGTTTGGGTTTTTACAACTCACTAGCATTGGCCGATCTGCATACACAAAGCAGTATCGTGCCACACTAACAAATGTATGGTCTCATTTCTAACTTCTCCTCTCTATTAGAGAGCAGTTTTAGCAATCGTCGCTCCTAGTTCGATCCTGTATGGATGACCTCACACACTTGTGGAGTCACTCCACGTGCCATCATCCCTCGTCGAACTGCAATATTGGGAAATGTAAAGTACTGTCCAGCGAGAGAAGAGACCTAGACTAGTGATGTATCCCAACAAGTAGACCTCAGAGACAATTAATCGACGTGAGGAGAGCCTATCACTGTGTCTTCCTACCGTACTGCCGTGATCATATGCGTGGGTCTTGGTGCAATCTCAACAGAGTACTGCAGATGCTCCAGCACACCCTATTGCCGTTGCAACAACGTAGCAACAACACCCGACGTTTAGCCCTATGTGATGTCGGTAATGTGGGATTTGTGAAGTGCTTCGAATATTTATAACAATGTGATTTAGTGCCTCATTCTCAGCACAGTCGTGAACTTTGTGCAATGTGCCCGCACAACTTGATGCCCCATGAACCTTGTTTTTTTTCTTAAATTTCTTTCTCTAGTGTTGTTTTTGTAATGTATGTTATACCTTGTATATGTTTGTGTTTTACACTGTAATTCTTATTACAAATTACTGTATTGTTCTCCACACCATGTTTTTTTTGTATTTTGTATTTATTGTTGTGTGTATGCAAACAGTGTGCCTGAAGTCCCCATAAACTGAAGCAGATACCACCACTGTCATTGTGAATGGACCATCAGTTCAGGGAACGTTTTGTAAAGGTTATTCTTGCTGCAGGGATACAGAATGAATCGGAGGTTGTAATTAGATTCTGAAAACTCACAAAGAGATTGTTAACTTAAATAGTATCATGTGCGAATGAGTTCAGGTTAGTTTAATGATTAAAATTGTTGTAACATCTTGGGCATTTAATTACAGAGCACTCCAACTCTGATTGTAAAGAATAAATTGCTCCATATTTGGCTCACATGCCCGGGCCATATTTAGAGAGTGAATGTCTGTGTGAATCGGTGTTTGGAAGGGGCTCCCTGGGTATGGATGTGTGATGTGAGTGTTAGTGTTCCATATGAAGAAGGTGAAGTTGGCTACATCATAAATAATCCTCCCTCTATGAGCTGCATTTTTCAGTTGCAGTGATTTTCTTTATAGAGTGCGGCATGTGCAGCCAGTTTGCGAGATTGTTCTTGGGCGATTGACTCACTACCTTGCTCCTAAGTGAGCCAACTGCTCACCAATTACAATCTAAAATGGCGTAGGGGCTATGAGAGGTGGCATGAGCCCCCTCTCATATTTCTATCTTACGATTTTCCTCTCTAATTGCATGCAGTGAAAAGTCACTATTCCTTCACACGCAGACTTCCCATGCAGCGTCTCTCATCACCTGGGTGGTCCAGTGACAGGCGGGCTCTGCTGATCTGGAAAGGGTTAAGCCGACGGGTGTGAGGAAGTCGAGTGAATGCTTTTCAGACGCCGACATTGTCAAAAGACACGCCCGGAGGGGTCTGAAGTAGCGGCTGGGCTAGACCTTCCATTACTTCGCAGAAACTTAGCGAAAACACTTTCTGGCGGGATACCAGCGAGGCGTGGGAATGACTTGTGTACCCAGGCAGTTGTGGCGGGAAAATTCCCGCGCTTTCTGCAAAATAGTAACTGTGATTGGCTTGCTCAGGGTATAGCTCCGTGACGTAGCAAAATCAGCGCAGAAATTGGCGCCAAGAATCTCCATTGGTGGAATGGTAGTGCTCCGGCAATAGAGTGGAATTTTCCGCCGGTTTTCGAGTTGTTGAGTGGAACATTTAATCATGGCCACTGTCGTGGGGGCGGGAATGTTGTGTGTTCAGCCTGTATGGGTGCTCGGAGAGTCGGCTCTCGCCTTTCGGTCGAGGACCTCGAAGCAACCAGCCATCGCCTCCGGTACGCCAGATCGTATTCTGGCAGTTAAGAAGACAGTTTGGTAATGTATGTCCGCAGCACCGGCAGATAGGGATTTTCTTAGGTGATAATCAGAGCTCAGCAGAGCGCGCCTGTTCGTCTTTTTCTAACTTTGTTCTGTCTTGAGTAGCAGCAATTAATGTTGGGTTAGCTGTGTGTCTCTCTTAAGATTTGAGTGGCAAGGAATTGGCTCCACATACCACTTCGTCTTAAACCTCACAATCTAGTTTAGGGACAACTTCATCTTCATAGTGTTTGTTTGAGTATCCAATTTGAGCCAATTTGATGTATTATAAATGTTTCATGTGTTTGTGTTTATTATTTTGTGTTTAGTCTTAATAAATCATATTGTTATTTTGGACAGAACTTTCAGTCTGTTAATCGGTAGAGCAATCCATCATTTCTCACTACGTTAATGAAACCTTCCTTTATTTAACTTATTTATCAAATTAAATTATTGCAGGTGCCAAATTCTTTTCTACTCCACTTGCAGGGTTGATTACAGTCAGTTCGCGTACATTTTTTTAATCCATGTGCAACAGCAAAAGTCGGAGTTAGAATAGGGGGGGCTTAGAGCATCATTTACATATGTAGATTCTAGAAGAATTTAGTGTTAAATACACTGCTTGCCCCGGCACCTCGCATGATAGAATACTGAAAAGTATGTAAGTGTATAAGGAAGAAAATAAATACAGATAGAAAAAGATACAACGAAAATACCATAACCTTAGCGCTACATAATGAAATTAGCTGTAAAAAGCCAAACAAAGGCTTGTTTTGCAAAAGAAAAAAATAACAGCAATTGACAGCCTCGAGGTTTGGCTGTGCGGTTAGAGGCGCCGTGTCACGAATTGCGCGGCCCCTCCCGTCGGAGGTTCGAGTCCTCCAAAATGGTTCAAATGGCTCTGAGGACTAAGGTCATCAGTCCCCTAGAACTTAGAACTACTTAAACCTAACTAACCTATGGACATCACACACATCCATGCCCGAGGCAGGATTCGAACCTGCGACCGTAGCGGTCACGCGGTTCCAGACTGTAGCGCCTAGAACCGCTCGGCCATCCCGGCCGGCTCGAGTTTTCCCTCGTGTGTGTGTGTGTGTGTGTGTGTGTGTGTGTTGTTCTTAGTACAAGTTAGTTTAAGTAGTGTGTAAGTCTAGGGACCGATGAACTCAGCAGTTTGGTCCCTTAGGAAATCACACACATTTGAATATTTTTGAGCAATTGACTGTGACAAATAGCGCATAGCAGCCAAGGAAAAAATACCTAGAGCAAATAAGGAATTTCTACAGCAAACTATTTGAAAGAATTCATGAACCACTGGGGACACGTTATGCAAATGAAAATAACGAAGTTCCAGATCTCTTCCCAATAGAAATAAGAAATGCTATAAATTTTAATCAGAGTGGAAAAGAAAGATGATGTCTGACGATTGAAATACTTAACCATACTGGTGAATAAACAGAACAATAACTACTTCTATATACAGCAAAGGTCACCCTTTTACGCAAAAAATGAACTATTAATAATTTAAAGAATTATCATCCCATATGTTTGCCCCTTATCATATACAAAATTTTCGCTGAAGTCCTTACAAATCGTATCAACGGTATTGTGGAAAACGTAGAACTAGCTAATTTCCGCAGTAATTATAGCACAACTGACCACATATACACACAGTAATTAGTAGAGCCAGTGAATACGAAATGCCACTATGCATAGGTTTTATAGATTTTAAATAGGCTTTTGATTCTGTCAATCACACTATAGTAGTACAGACTCCGACCGAACAGGATGTTGAAACAAGGTCATATGCAGGGTGAACATTAATCTAAGCGACAAACTGCAGGAATGGATTCCTGACTGGAAATGAAGGAAAAAACGTCCTATGAACATGTGCCCGGAACTACATCGTTGCCACAGTAGATAGCGCTGACGAATGACAGTTCCTCTGACCACGTGCCGTGGCTGTGTGATTGACGCAGCTTACTGCAAGCAGCAGTAAGGTCCGGTTTCATGTCGCATACAAGCCGAGATGGTGTTGGTATACGGCCGAGCAGATGGAAACGGCCGAGAGGCAGAAAAACCAGTACCCTCACAGACAGCAACCATGTCACACAGCATTTCAAACCCTTTTGTGGTGTTTGTGTGAACATGGGGCCGTTTCAAAGAGACGAACGTGCAGTGAGATGATGGACTGTGAGTGCACTAGATTTGGAGGGCCGGGTTGTACAGGATATTGAGACGAACCCAATTACAAGTTCCAGGCAAACGCCTCTCCAACATAGTGTAAGCCAAAGTACGATTATGCGTGTCCTGCGTAACAACCGCTAGTATCCTTATCATCTGCAATCCCATGGAGGTCACTTGGAACATCTGTTGTGACGTTGATGCGATGCAGCTCTGTACTGTGTTAAGGGCGATTCACTGCCGTTGCAGGAACACTGTCCATTTCGGGACGCAAATTCGTGGGAGCTTTTTTTCCTCTATTTCCAATCAGGAATCCGTCCCTGCAGTTTTTTGGTTTTGTTACTGTTCTCCCTGTATATTTTGTAATATCTATGATACCTCCATTCTTCTGTCAGCATCGGAGAGGGAATTTTCAATTTGAAGAGGAGTAAAGAAGGGTGATCCTATACTCAGAAAACTATTTGTAGCTGTTGTTGCTTTAATTACGTCAAAAATTATTTGGAAAGAGAGGGGAATTAGAATAAATGGGAGAAAACTCGCCAGCGTGAGAGTTACACGTGATACGACAGTAATCCCAAAAGTAAGGTCTTCTATTTTTTTATAAATACAGAACTCTGTTTGTGTGGCAGTTGGTCACACTGTTATGAAGAGTGCTTCACGCGCTTTGTGTAAACATGTGCACGCCGCGCTGAGGCGCTCAGTCTTGGCTTGGCAGCCGTTGAGAATGGAACTGTCATTGGATGTTACCGCCTAGTGCGAATTGCGCGCAGTTATTCGGTTTTTGAAAGAAAAGGGCACTGCGTCGATTGAAATTCATCGCCAATTGACGGAAGTGTCTGGTAGGTCGCGCATGGATGTCAAAAATGTTCGTAAGCAGTGTAGAGAGTTTGCAGCTGGTCGGACCGAAATTCACAACGAACAAAGGAGCGGGAGACCGTCAATTTCTGAGGAGACAGTGTTGAAGGTTGAGCAAAGCATGCGTAAAGATCGGCGGATCACTCTGGATGATCTCTGCACGTTGGTTCCTGAGGTTTCCCGAAGCACCACTCACAGAATTTTAACGAAAACATTGAACTACCGGAAGGTGTGCGCAAGATGGGTTCCACGCATGCTGACTGAGGACCATATGCGGCAACGAGTTGATGCTTCCCGCGCATTTCTTCGCCGCCTTGCAGCCGAACAGGACAACTTTCTGGACTCAGGTGTCACAGTTGACGAAACCTGGGCATACCACTTTACACCTGAGACCAAGCAACAATCACGCCAATGGCGGCATCCTTCTTCAGCATGGCGGCGAGCTGGTATGACATGGGCATACAAAAACTGCCACAGCATCTACAAAAATGCATCGACATAAATGATGATTATGTCGAAAAATAGCTAAATGTTCAAGCAGTAAACGGATGTAAACCATTGTAGAAATAAACAGGTCTATGTACTTATAAAAAAATAGGAGACCTTAATTTTGGGATTTCCCTCGTATTTCGCTCATAGCCGACAATATTGTAACTGGGTGACCTCGTTTGATGCTAGTCAATTGTCAGAATGAGCATTACTGCAAAGGGCATTTGATCCTAAAGCATTATGTCAGGGTGAAAAATACTAAATAAAATACTTTTTCTCTCTTAACAACATGTGGGCAGGGTGGGTTCTTCCTTGGCTCGGGTATGAGGTAGAATGAAACAGCATTTTTACATAAGATAACTTTTATTGAAAGATTTGTACAATGGTTTCCATACTGGACTGTTCTGCCTGGGAGAGCGGCAACTGTGTCGTATGCGAAGGCTTCTGCTGCGGCAGCGGCGGCGTCTGATTATGCCTGGCGGTGTGTATATCGTGTCGCCGTCTCGCCCAGTTGACTGGAGACTCGCATCGTGCGGTGGCCCGTTTAATTATTGCGAACGAAATCGTGAATCGGATGGTGATACCTTGGATGTGGCGTCCCAGTGTTTCTCTTCGCTATGCGGCCGCGTGTGTTGTGCGTCGGCCAGCGGAGCGGCGCGGTGGGGAAAGCCAGTGTCCTGGACTCGAACAACGGACTCCAGCTTGCCAGTCTTCGGCTGTCAGACCTTTATCCCAGGTCACAGGTGACTGCTGATGTGAGGCCGTCTCCTTCCCGTCCTCACGAGTCACCCGGGTACGTAAAAATCAGTCTTCAAATACCTTCTAGCTTCTGTCTTCTTGCGGCGAGGGTGCTGCTTGCTATTCCATTAAAGTGGCGGACTTGGTGCTTCTGTGTACGATGTTGTCTTTTCCTGCATGACGGTCTTCAGCACCGACTGAACTGTACTGGAACTGAACTGAAAACTACTGTCGGGCCCACTGCGTCTCGCGTATTTATTTATTTCAGTTCACTGGAAGTGAACAACTTCACAGTCATTGCCTCGTCTGTCACATTGAAAAGCTTCTCGAAGAATCTTCTTAACGTCGGTCATTGGCTCTTGGAATGTAGGCGAGGGCCTTTGACCACATGTGACAATTGAGAAACACGTGAGCTGGTCGGGCGATGCCCTGACGGCTGAATCGACAGCTCTTGGAATGTGGGGAGGGCGATGGCATCTCCTGAACGTGCTGACTTGCAAGCGGTCATTGCCTCTGCTGCTTCTAATTTGTACTTTACTTATAGTTGCGAAAAACTGCGCCTTAAATCCATTAAAAACAAATATAGTGCAAAACAAGTGGACAACAACAGTAAAAAGAATGGACTACCCAGTCACATTAATGTTATCACCTGTTCAGCGCAAGAGGTGCTCGAAGGGAGTCGGTGAGGTGTTGCAAGGTACTGACCGTGGAGAGCTGCTCAAGGTTTCTCAGCTGAGGATCCATGGTGTGAACAGCCCGATCGAGGTGGCCCACAGAGTCTTGATTGGGTTTAAATCCAGGAAGTTTGGCGGCCAGGGGAATACAGTAAAGTCATCCAGGTGCTTTTAGAACCACGCACGTACACTGCGATCTGTGTGAAACGTTGCATTGTCATGCTGGTAGATACCATTGTGGCGAGGAAAAACAAACTCATATATGGGTTGGCATGGAGCCCAAGGATAGATGTGTACTGATGTTGATCCACTGTGCCTTGCAGACTGACGGCATCACCCAGGGAAAGCTACCTCCTTCGGCATGGACCATTCCGATGATTGTTGCACGGTGTTCGCTTTCAGACGTTTCACACTACAAGCCCCAGTGGCCACCTGTCCTTAGGAGCATAAAATGTGATTCATCTGAAAATACCACATCTTGCCGCTCAGTGGGCGTCCAATTGCCGTACTGGTGTGCAAATTCCAGCCATCGTCGCCGATGAACAGCAATCAGCATGGATGCGTGAGCAGGGCATCTGCTGCAGAAACCCGTACACAGTAACGGCATCTGCTGCAGAAACCCATTCGCAGCAACGACCGCTGAACGGTCGTTGAGTAGACACTTTTGGTAGCCTATTGGTTCGTCTGGCCAGTCAGAGACCAACAGCTGCAAGTCTATTCGCCCCTACAGATTTTCATAGCCGTCATTCACCCCTGTCATTTGTGGCCCGTGTTGCTCCACAGCTGTCTCGGCAACGTTCTTGGATAAATTCATTTTGCTACGCAGGGTAAAGTTTAACCATGGCGGCACGCGAACAGTGTACAAACTTACCCATTTTAGAAACGCTTCCACTTTTGGCCTGAACACCAGTGATCATGCCCTTCTGGACGAATGATAAATCGCTCCATTTCTTCACTATGACAACCACTGCACTATCGTCCGCGTCCTCCGACACGCTTTATGTACCCTCCACTGCTAGTGCTGCCACCTGCCGTGTGTGAGTTGTTATTGTAAGTTCACGTTGAACATAGGTGGCGGTCACATTAATACGAGTGGAACGTGTATTACCAAATACGTTTACGTGGGACAGTTAATAGTTATACAACGACACTTAAAACGTGAAATTTTCAGCCGATTCAAGCTAAATCGGAGGGCTTTCGAAAGAAACACAACCGTTTTTAAATCTAATATGCTGTAGCGACACAGGATCGGGCCAGGGCATGTTGCTGAAATGCAGGCACTCTCCGGCACCCAAAGCTCAGATAATATGTCGCGCCAGCAGCTCCGTCAACCGCAGGGGGACAACCGGCGATCCGAGACACTTCGACAGCGCTTGGTGCGTCGTGTACATGGCCTTAACTGTAACAAAATGGTTCAAATGGCTCTAACCACTATGGGACTTAACATCTGAGGTCATCAGTCCCCCAGAGCATAGAACTACAAAAACCTAACTATCCTAAGGACATCACACACATCCGTGCCCGAGGCAGGATTCGAATCTGCGACCGTAGCAGCCGCGTGGTTCCGGACTGAAGCGCCTAGAACCGCTCGGTCACAGCGGCCGGCGAACTGTATCGAGACCTGCCTTGTCTTGAACAGGGTCTGGCAATAAAATCTCCCGCATTTCACGTAGCCGACGTGCGAGTTGCAGTGAGGATGCTGATGTGGAGTGTGTTTAATTTGAAAGCGGCGTACGTGCCATTTTCTGTGTGCGCCATGTCGTGGCTTGGTGAGCATCGTTGCGTTTGTTGTGGATGAATTTATTCGTAACGGTGGTTCTGTGTTTAGTTCTCAGCGAGCGTTTCGAAGACGACATGATCGTGTCCCGGATAGAAAAACTATTCGACTATGAGTGTCAGACTTTAGAAAGACAGGTTAAGCACTGAAAATAAAACCTGCTGGCGGTCCGCGGACTGCAACAACGCCGGAAAATCTTACGCGTGTGTGTGTGTGTGTGTGTGTGTGTCTGTGCAACAATCACCAATGCGTTCAGCAACTAAACATGCAGCTGCCCTGGTATTATCTGATCGGAGTGTAGGAAGATTTCTTCATAGAGAATTTCGTATGCACCCTTTCAAAATGATGGATACCCAGAAATTAAGTGAACGAGATTTTGAAACTGCAGAACGGCGTGTGAGGATATTCTTCAAAACATTCCACCTGACACTTTGTTTATTTCTTCGGATGAGGCCCATTTACACTTATCAGGAACTATAAACAAACAGAATTTCCGCTACTGGGCTGCAGAAACATCTCGCGAAATTCATCAGCGACCACTACACAGTCCTCATGTGACTGTTTGGTGCACCGCTGCTGAATGTTTTGTGGGGGATCGTATTTTTCCGAAGAAGGTGGCCGCACGGCGACAAATAATTCAAACCGTTATCGTCACATGCTAGAGACCTTCCTCCAATCTAGGCTAAACAAATTTATTGCAGATCATGAAGGTTAAGAAGTGAGGTTCCAGCAAGATGAAGCGACATCCCATACCTCACGGCGTTCTATGGAAATGTTGCGCTAGTTGGTTCCTGCTCATCTTTTCTCTTTGCGAGGAGACTTCGCGTTGCTATCAAGGTCGCCCGATTTATCGCCTTGTGATTTTTGCTTTGGGGACACTTAAAGGCTCTAGTGTACAAACATCGTCCCACAACACTGCAAGCACTTAAAGAGCTATTACCCAAGAAGTGGCAACAATTCCAAGAGAAATGACACGAAGATGTATGGAGGACCTTCAGGATAGACACCGTCAATGTGTCAACAATGGAGGAGGTCATTTAGCAAATATAATTTTTAAAACCTAATAATCCAAAAAGGCAAAGTATGTATTTTTCATGAATAAAAGTAATTTTTCTCTATCATATTTAGTTTTTCTGTGACAGCTTATTAAATTGAGGGAGGTTTTAATGCCGGACCCCTTATAAAAGCTGGCCACTTGGCCAGGCTGGCATATCAACAAAGCCGGGCCTCGAACTAGCGTCCGCTGTGTGTTAGCTTTCGCTGCGAGGCCTCTGTTTCTGGTGCTGGGCGCCGCCGCCAGTGTCGAACCGATGTCCTCCTGGCCACGGAGAGGCGGGCACCCACTGGGGTCAACCTCTCGCTTCGGCTGGGCGGAACTCAGCCGCTCCGCTAGCAGCGTAACAACATAAAGTCGGCGCATCTGACGCAACAATACCAAGGTACGCCTGCCATACAAGGCTTCGGCACTACACGGGCAGCAGTTACCGCTGTTCTCGTGAGATCCAAAAATAGTTCAAATGGCTCTGAGCACTATGGGACTTAACATCTGTGGTCATCAGTCCCCTATAACTTAGAACTACTTAAACCTAACTAACTTAAGGACATCACACACATCCATGCCCGAGGATTCGAACCTGCGACCGTAGCAGTCGCGCGGTTCCGGACTGCGCGCCTAGAACCGCTAGACCACCGCGGCCGGCTCGTGAGATCCCTTCTCGCCACCATGGGCCGTGAGATCGATCCTGACCACGCCCGTTAGATCTGGTCGACAGGGTGAGAGGCAACCTGCGATTTTTTTTTTTTTTTTTTTTTTTGATGATGCTGTGGAGTGCTGGAAGGTGTCGACGATTAGGATGACATAGGCAAAATTTGCAGTTGCTGTTATGAGTGGCAGCTGGGCCTAAATGTACATAAATGTAAGTTAATGCCAATGAGTATGAACAACAAACCCATAATGTTCGGATACAGCATTAGTAGTATCCTGCCTGACACAGTCCGTCGTTAAAATATCTTGAAGTAACGTAGCAAAGCGATATGAAATGGAACGAGAGAGTGGGGAATGTGTTAGGGAGAGCGAATGGTGGACTTCGGTGTATTGGGAGACCGCCTATAGGAAGCTGGTGCGACCTATTCCTGAGTACGGCTCGACTGTTTGAGATCCGTACCAGGTCAGATTGACGGAAGACATCGAAGCAGGCCAGAGGTGGGCTGGTAAATTTGTTAACGGTAGCTTCGAACAACACGCAATTGTCAAGGAGATGCTTCGGGAACTCAAATGGGAATTCCTGGACGGAAGGCGACTTTTCGAGGAACACTAAGAAAATTTAGAAAACCGGCATTTGAAAGTGACTGCAGAGCAGTCCTACTGCCGCTAATACATATTTCGCGTAAGGACCACGAAGAGAAATTGGAGAAATTAGGGCTTATACGGAGGCATACGGATATTCTTTCTTCCATCGCTCTATAAGGGTGAGTAATAGGGAAAGACGGCTAATGTACAGTATGTAGAGGAAGCAAGACAGAAAAATAAGGCTGGAGGACCAAGAACGAAGTGCACGGATTGAAAAGCGTGTAAGCCAGAGATGCAGTCTTTCGCCCCCCAATGTTCAGTCTGTATGTAGAAGAAGCAGAAACGGAATTAAAAGAAAGTTTCAGAAGTGAGATTAAAATTCGAGATCAAAGGATATCAATGTTAAGATTTGCTGACTCACTGATGACATAGCTATCGTCAGTGAAAGTGAAAAAGAATTACAGGATCTGTTGAACAGAATGAGCAGTATACTGAGCAGAGATTATGAACTGAGAGTAAATCGAAGAAAGACGAAGGTGATGACAAGTAGCAGATACGAGAACAGCGAGAAACTTAACGTCATAATTAGTGATTACGAAGTAGATGAAATTAAGGAATTCTCCTACCTAGGCAGCGACGAGTCAGGGAGTGGAATATCAGAAGTTTGAACATGACGGGGAAGCTAGAAAATCTGAAAAGGGAAATGCTACGGCTCAATCTAGATGCAGGGTGCCAGTGAAGTGCAATGGAAAAAAAGACAAGAATTTGTGGGTGTATGAGTACAGGGTAATACCAACAGCGACAGAAAATGGTAAACGGGAGTATGATTTGTTATGAACAGGAAGGTACCTAGGGCAGAGAATGAGCTGCTGTGAACAGTTCACTGATAGGGCCGTTGTCATCAGAAACGATAGCAAATCAACACCGACAATAAAAATTCAGGAATACACGCCAACGTCGCATGCAGAAGATGAAGAGATAGGGAAAGTATATGAGGATACCGAAAGGGTAACTTAGTACGTAAACCGAGAGGAAAATCTAATTGTCATGACTGGAATGCAGTTGTAGGGGAACGTGTGGAAGAAAGGGTTACGAGAGAATATGGGCTTGAGAGAAGAGAAATATTAACTGAGTTCTGCAATTTATATTGCTAAGAATGCATAAATAACATGGTTTTCGGGCATTGCATTTTACGCCACGTTTGAAAGTGCGTGTATGTCGCATGTCTCAGAATGCAAATTTTGTGATGATAGTCTTTTTCTTGCTAAGTCGACAATAACAATATATTGAAACTCCAAAAAGTGTAAAACAGTTGCACTCTTTTCTCACGGGCTGCTGGACTACGACTACGGAACTAACGCAATGTCTCAACACTACAGGCTGATATGATGGTAGTTTTCCATCGTAATACGTTCCATGTAGGAGCCTCAACCTTGTGCACTGTATATCGAGACCATCACCGTTGTGGGTCTTTTTGTCCTGACATCCCGACAAGACCCAATCTTGTCGCGATTTTGCAAAAAACTGTTACGGGCTTGCCTTATGTATTGAAGAGCGCACAGCATGTAAATGCAGCCTAAGTTAGATTTATATATGTCAACGAGTTTATGTTGACAAAGTCGTCTCACAGATGAAGTTGCATGTTGCGTGTCCTGTATTGACGTTGCAATCACCTAGATCTAGCGCCATCATTCGAGAAAATGCCAGACTTCTCCAGTAATACGGGGCAGGAACTATTTAAGCAGCGCCACGCGGAAGAATCGGGCAGATCCTGTTTGTACAGCGATCTGATAAAACAATTCTTTCTATACGTAATACGAACAACGAGTGCAAGCTAGTAATGTCTGAAGTGTGTACTGTGGGTATATAGGGTATAGTGACGTGTACTTTGATGACTGAAGTGTTATTATAAACCTATCATAGCTTACAAAAATGCCTAAGGATGGAAAGAGGAAGTGTCACTTTTCGGATGATTACACAGAAGAGTGGTCTTTTGTCAAGAAAGGACGTACGGATCAGGAAGTGTTGTGTGAGATATGTAGCTGTTTTGTCTCAGTTATTAATGGAGATAAGGTAAATGTGAGGCGTCACGTTTCTACGAAGAATTATACAAATAGATTCGCGATGGCATCGACATCAAAGCCTATTTCTACACTCACGATTAAATAAGATACCCAGGAAGAATTGCTTGTTGCTGCTGCAGAAGTAGCAACAGCGTATAAAGTTGTCAAGCATTATTAATACTTCCTTTTTTCTTGACTGTACCGTAAAACTGAATGCCGCAATACACCTGACTCCAAATTTGCCGCACGACAGTCTACAGGCAGGACCAAAGCTACAGCGATTGTTAAAAAATATTCTCGCACGATATTCTGCGTCTGAATACACAGAACAATTGCAAGAAGATTCATTTTACGGCATAGGCACCGATGCATCCAACCACAAGGCTGAAAAGATTTTTCCTTTATTTGTTGAATACTTTATTGAAAATGACGGAATCCAACAAAAGCTGCTGAACTTTGATTCGCTGAATAAGGAAACATCGGAGACAATTACGTAGTTTTGTCTAAACACTTCAAGGACAAATTCCATAAGATAAATTAATCACTTTTTGTGGAGACAGTACCAGTATCAGCTTCGTAGGGCTTCACCGACGCTGCCAGCAGAACGTGTTTCATCAAATTAAAGAAGAATAGGAGGAAATGTCGAAGGGATTGTATGCTCCGCTCATATTCTCCATAATACTGTATCAAGCGCTGGTGGAGTCTTAATTCAAATGGTTCAAATGGCTCTGAGCACTATGGGACTTAACATCTATGGTCATCAGTCCCCTAGAACTTAGAACTACTTAAACCTAACTAACCTAAGGACATCACACAACACCCAGTTATCACGAGGCAGAGAAAATCCCTGACCCCGCCGAGAATCGAACCCGGGAACCCAGGGGTGGGAAGCGAGAACGCTACCGCACGACGACGATCTGCGGACGCAGTCTTAATTGCCGACATTCAAATAATCGCCTTATATTTAAAATATTTAATTATTTTTCAATATACACGGTAAGGACAGAGAAGCTGAAAGAGTTGGGATTATACGTTGATGTCAATCGCCAGACTCTTCTAACTCACTCAAAAACAAGATGGCTGCCGTTAATGCCCGCAGATGAGAGAATTCTCAAGCGCTGGATTCCATTAAAACAATTTTTTTATGCCGAAGACAGGCCACCTAAAATAATTTCAGAAATTTTTGTAGTCCGATCAGTGAAATTTACTTCATGATTCTGCAGTCGAAATTGGCTCTGTTTGAAAAAAAAAAATGAATAAATTAAAAGCATGGAGAAGAATTAAGTCTCGGTAATTGAAATAAGAAATTTATCAATCGACACTCAAAGATGTCTGAGTGAAAGGAAGACTGCCAGTTTCATTAACACACAATTCGAGATGGGTTTGAACAAATTAGAGAATGAGAACGCTAACCGAAAAGCAATGAATTTCGAAATTTGAGGAAGAGACGATAGGTTTCTATAAATGGTTCAAATGGCTCTAAGCACTATGGGACTTAACATCTGAGGTCATCAGTCCCCTAGACTTAGAACTGCTTAAACCTAACTAACCTAAGGATATCACACACATCTATGTCCGAGGCAGGATTCGAACCTGCGACCGTAGCAGCTGCATTGTTCCGACCTGATGCGCCTAGAACCGCTCGACCACAACGGCCAAATGGTTCAAATGGCTCTGAGCACTATGCGACTTAACTTCTGAGGTCATCAATCACCTAGAACCTAGAACTACTTAAACCTAACTAACCTAAGGACATCACACACATCCATGCCCGAGGCAGGATTCGAACCTGCGACCGTACCTTCTGATGAAGGTATATTGATATATACAGAAACCATGGTCAATAATTTTAATAAATCTTTGTCCTGCAACTGTTTTGGCTGTCATCATTTACCGTGATAAATTAAAAGTATTTACATTAAATATTTTTTTTACTTCATTTCTACACCTCCATCTCAGAGTGACACGACGAGGTGCCAGTTAGATACGGCAGCCCTAACACAGTGGTAACCACTAAGAGCTGCTGCCGAGTGGTATATTCAGTAAAGCTCTTTGCCCCACAGGCGGTGACAGCGCGTGAGCCGTGCCCAGCGGCGCGTGGGCTGACCGCCAAGTGAAGCACGTCCGGTTGCCGCCGAAGGGGTCGTCGGTCTGCCGGCCTTCGCCGCTGCAGCTGAGCAGCGCCTGCCGTTGCCGTGTCGCAACGCAGCTGGCTGGCGCTGAGCGTCGCAAATAGCAGCGCCCGGCTATCGGCGCCCTGGTGGGGGCGGAATTGGGGGGGGGGGGAGGAGTTGTGGGCCAGGCTACGGCCGCGGCTGTGACGTAACGACGACAGGCAGCGCCGCGCCGCGTGCCAAGGTCGCTTCGAGCGCTGCAGGAGGGGCCGTGTAAACTGCCTGTCTCTCGCGAGCCCCGTCGTCCGTGCTTTCGCTCTTCTCTACCCGCTGTGCTACTTGCACGCCAGTAGTCTAAAAGCCGTCGGCATACGGAGCGCGCTGTCGAGTTTAACGTGGTGCTGAACTCTCAGAAACAATGCGACTTGCCCATACTGTACCTGTGCCTCAGCGTGGTACAGGCGATCGCAGTGCGCTTCATCTACATCTACATCCATACTCCGCAAGCCACCTGACGGTGTGTGGCGTAGCGTACTTTGAGTACCTCTATCGGTTCTCCCTTCTGTTCCAGTCTCGTATTGTTCGTGGAAAGAAATATTGTCGGTATGCCTCTGTGTGGTCTCTAATCTCTCTGATTTTATCCTCATGGTTTCTTCGCGAGATATACGTAGGAGGGAGCAATATACTGCTTGATTCCTCGGTGAAGGTATTTTCTCGAAACTTCAACAAATGTCCGTACCGAGCTACTGAGCGTCTCTCCTGCAGAGTCTTCCACTGGAGTTTGTCTATCATCTCCGTAACGCTTTCGCGATTACTAAATGATCCTGTACCGAAGCGCGCTGCTCTCCGTTGGATCTTCTCTATCTCTTCTATCAACCCCATCTGGTACGGATCCCACACTGGTGAGCAATATTCAAGCAGTGGGCGAACAAGTGTACTGTAACCTACTTCCTTTGTTTTCGGATTGCATTTCCTTAGGATTCTTCCAATGAATCTCAGTCTGGCATCCGCTTCACCGACGATTAACTTTATATGATCATCCCATTTTAAATCACTCCTAATACCTACTCCCAGATAATTCAAACTGCTTCCAGTTGCTGACCTGCTGTATTGTAGCTAAATGATAAAGGAACTTTATTTGGTTCAAATGGCTCTGAGCACTATGGGACTTAACTTCTGAGGTCATCAGTCGCCTAGAACCTAGAACTACTTAAACCTAACTAACCTAAGGACATCACACAACATCCAGTCATCACGAGGCAGAGAAAATCCCTGACCCCGGCGAGAATCGAACTTTCTTTCTGTGTATTCGCAGCACATTACACTTGTCTACATTGAGATTCAATTGCCATTCCCTGCACCATGCGTCAATTCGTTGCAGATCCTCCTGCAATTCCCTAAAATTCCGTACATTTTTCGATTGTTACAACCTCTCGATATACTACATCATCAGCAAAAAGCCTCAGTGAACTTCCGATGTTATCCACAAGGTCCTTTATGTATATTGTGAATAGCAACGGTCCTACGACACTCCCTGAAATCACTCTTACTTCCGAAGACTTCTCTCCATTGAGAATGACATGCTGCGTTCTGTTATCTAGGAAGTCTTCAGTCCGATCAAACAATTGGTCTGATAGTCTATATGCTGTTACTTTGTTCATTGAACGACTGTGGGGAACTGTACCGAACGTCTTGCGGAAGTCAAGAAACACGGCATCTACGTGGGAACCAGTGTCTATGGCCCTCTGAGTCTCGTGGACGAATAGCGCGAGCAGGATCTCACATCGGCAGTTGTGGGCTGTATCTGGCTCGCAAATCACACTGTTTACGAAATGGACGGGCGTAAAACTCCTTCGTCGGCTCTATTAGGACGCACATTTCCTCCTATGCCCATGTGTGTATGATGTTCTGTCTGTAATATACGCAAATAAAAACTTCAATATTCTAGGACATGTTCTAAGGTAAAACGAAAAAGTACCGTGGTCCGTCAATAAGGACATCAGCTTATACAAAAGTTCCATTGCAAACAGTGCGATACAATTCTTACTTGTTCACCCTCCCTATTCAACAGCAGAATGTTTACGAAATGGGAAATAAGAAACGTGAAAAAAGAAAGTGCAAACTATCTTGTTGCAAGTAGTGCAGGCTGTTTTGTAGATTAAGACAGCCCCCGAATTTACGATGAGATATGACGCACAAAATTTTAAAAAATCTATTTTTCAAAAATATGTTCACTTTGTAGCACACATCTTTCTGCAGACTTTGATGTATAAAACATACATGTTCGAGGAAATGTAAGACATGTGGTTTGGTCTTAAGTGTGCCAAAGGGCATTGCCACTCCTCTTCACACAACAAACACTGTATTTCGCTCTGTGGAATTCTGTTCACGACAGTGGAAATTAAAATGTCCTATGGTGCCTTTTCTGTTCCCAGTTGGCCGGTTCGACACCCTGCCTCCCTTACAAAAAAACTCACAATTAATACTGGATGGGATTACTTGTAACTGGGAGAATGAGAACTCTTCAGAAAATTTGCCCTCTTTATTGCTCATCAGCAAATAACCTTGTCTTTTGTGTGACATAAGGTTAAATATAGGGAACATAAAACCAGTTGAAAGAAGTCTGCTGTATGTGGCACCCGAATGTGATAAGAATATTACTGTGAACTAAACTGAAAGTACGATATTATAAACGAGGTAAGTTTCTGATAGGCTTTATAAAGCGGATTGCTGAGTGTGCACGTTCGCAGAGCCAAAGATACTGTTTCTGGTCTGAGATTGTAGTGCTCAAGTAAGAGAGCGCTAGGCGCACAGTTGTAGGTAGCTGTCTGTGAGCGAAAGACGATGGAGTAGGCAGTTTTTGTGGTGTGCTGTGTGAAATCACCAACTGTTAGATTACTGTAGGAATTACGAAAACCTGTAAGTAGAAGTCTTCTCGCAAGCACAGTAAAAATGTTAAGTACTTTTGATTTTTGTTATGCCAGTGCGTTAGTATAGGAGAGTTGGCTGATAATTTGTAATCGTTCAGTAACCACAGAATGTAGGTATACTGATTTGATGAAAAGGCTAGTTAGATATTTCACTTTTGTAATGTTTCTAAGATTTGTTCACAGAGCTTTATGTAATTTGATGATTTGAATTTATGCTGGTTTAGTGAAGTTACACAATAGTGGCTATATAAGTCTCATTATTTGTGGATCAATTAGTAAATATGATATATTATTCTAACCAATGTAACTTTAATGGTCAAATGTTTTTTTATGAAAAGCCAAACTTAACTTGCAACGTAATTTTGCTAAAAACATCAGTGTTAGCAATTCACCACAATCAGTATCGTCTTCAAGTCCAGGTCATATATTTCTCAAAGAAGTTGGATTTTTCTTAAGTGTTTTCATTTATTAGCCAAAAGAATTTCATGTACGTTATAAAGTATTATGGCCAGCATTGCACACTGCTGAGCCTGTGGCGAGAATACTTTTTATGAGGGACCAGAATATACCGCGTTGAACCGTTGCTGCTTTTGAGAGGCCACAGGATTCACTGCCTAAGGGGCTGAATGTATTTTACAGTGACTGTATTTCTTTATTGATGCTGGGAGTTGCATTGCCCAATCAGTTTGTATACAGTTTTTGCTAACAATAACATGGCGTAAGCGAGTTACGTATCCATTCTACAGTTCAGACATTCATTCAACCTAATTATAAACGTTGCATAGTAGAGACAAGAGAGAAGGAAGACGGTGCACATTTCTTCAATCCTTAGGTCGCACCATTATTTTCTATCTAATCTTGCTATGGCTTTCCGCGGAAGAATCTATCTACCTCATCAAAGTTTGCCAAACGTTTTGCTGCATGAAAAATCAAAATGTCGTTGTATATATATATATATATATATATATATATATATATATATATATGTGTGTGTGTGTGTGTGTGTGTGTGTGTGTGTGTGTGTAACTAATATCAAATGCCTATTAGGCCCACTTCAAGCAAAAAGTTTTATGTTAGGAAATTCCGTCCATACGCCCCAGTTTCCCAAGCATGAAATCGAAAGATAGAAGTAGGAAAGTTTTATATTAATTTGGAATGTCATATTCTTCCATATAATTTGTGTGATGTCCCCGTTTCTTCTCCTTCCTCGTTCTAACAAACGATGTTGTCATCACTACTTATGCGACTATTCCCGCATTCTCCGGTAAACTTCACTAACCATGCCGGAATCACCAGTTTAGTTACTCGCATTTATTCTCCGGTTAGGCGTTACTGCATGTTTGTACAACACGTTCTCCGCGATATTCGGAGAAGAGAACTTAAGCAGCTGCTAACCGGGGTTGTACAACTGGCCCTTAGTAGGGTAGAGATCTGGAAATAATTCTCTGTGAAAATTTCATTTTCTTGGATACACCGAGATGATTAATATGTAATCTTTCTTATCTGTTATACCTATTAGTTGTTTATTTCCACTCTGGTAGCCTGAAACTACCGATTTCGCTAATAATTATAGCAACGCTGATCATTTGCACACCCAATCAACCACATAAATAAACAGCGATTGGTATTTGGGTTTACTCCGCTCAGCTCGTACAGCCCCGTCCCCTTTTGTCAGAGGAAAAGTTTTTTTCTTTATAGACGCGTCGGGGATTCCCCTGGTAAAGGCATCGCGTACGATATGCACGCATTCAAAAATCAACTTGCGATTCGTTCAGAAATCAACTTAGAATGTGTTCAAAAACGTTCAAAATCATAGGAATAATCGGTACACGTTACGTCGGATATTATAGAATATATTTCTATTAAACTGATAAGAAAGTATCAGAACCTATAGGAAAATTCCAAGGCTAGTAATAAAAATGTCCAGATGTAGTATGGCGCAAACCAGGAACACATCATCCCATCTAGCATTCTACAACGATATTCATTGCACTGTACTGGTCATAACAGTGTAAAGACCATACCTTGCCTCTTACCGTATTACATTTTACTGCTCACAAGAAGAAAATGTTTTTCAAGCTGGTAGTATTAAACTCGTTGTTATTGAACTAGTGTGTGTAGCGTCTCTGTTTGTAGGTCTGTGAAGGAAACTATCTCAATCGGCGTCGACTACTCCCACAGTGTACGCAATTTCGTACACGTAGACAAGTTACTCTCGTGGTGTACAAGCAGCTTCCGACTCCGACGGTTGCCTGTAAAATTCTTGAAATGTAAGAGAAAGAAAACTTCTATACGATCTTCTCGAACTGGAACACTGCCATTCGCATTCGGTCATTCGATGATTGGCTGTGGGTGAAATGAGTTCGCTTTAGGAGAGAAAACTTTATATGCTTCTGACCACGTTATTGAAGCAGGTTCTACAGCAGACATCGACCTCCAAATGTTGTAAGTCCTATACAAGCTTGCAGTACCTAATTTACCACAGAATCCTTTGATCAAAATTAACTACGCGCAATTACCTTTGAAATGCAACAGACTGTATTATGACCGTTACTAAACTCCACATTGACATTAAATCATCATCATCATCATCATCAGCCAATTCAATCATTAAATGATTGACATTAAATATCGCTTTTTAATCTCAAAAAACGCAAATTATGCAATATGGCGGCTAACAATGACTGTTTTATTGCACACACTACCTACACGTCCTCACGTTACCCTGTCTCGTGACAAAGTCCCATCACATTCCGATTTTCTTACTATTCTTCTCTCGCCATGGAGCAACGCGAAGTCAAAGAATAACTGTCTCGCTTGCGCAGGCGAAACGCACCATTTCGCGTTATATATTAACTTTAGACCAGCCACCACGAGCCGATCAGCCAGCAGGGATCATTAGATTCAACAGATTTTGAAATATTCAATAGCAGGCATTCATTAGCTGACATTTGATTGTGTTGATACACGACCACCACCGGCAAGCGGTGGCCAGGGGATACTACACCGTATACGAAAAGTTTTAATCGCAGGTATTTATTAGCTGACATTTGGTTATAACAAATTGTATCAAGAACACTGCGCTTATTAAGGATCCTCAGTGTACCGTTGCCTTGAAACACCATACTTCGTAATGCATAAGCTGCAATAATTCTTTAACCACCAATATGACATATCCCGTCATTTTATTACAACAAATCATATAATTAATGACGGGATTTCGAGAGATCCTAAGTTTTTTGATGGTTAGAAGCGAATTATATAGGCCTACTTAAGGGCTTCAACAGAAAGCCAGTATGGCAGCATGCGACTCTGTACTGAAGAGATATGCTGTGCATATGACGTAGGTGCCTTTCTGTCCTCTCAGTGGTCGAAGTTCAGAATATCTGTTATATTTGAGATTGCTCTGCACCTTCGGAGAGACTTCCCAACGTGCTTTTCCCACGCTGTGATGTCAGGAAGTCGGCAGCGAGGTCGACGAGAAAGGCAGGCCATAGTGGGTACGTCACAGCACGTGACAATGCGGGCCTTACGAATGCCAACAGCCGTCGCTGGCGTGGAGTGAGTAACTGTTGACTGCGCGTTTAAATGCTTGCAAGTTCTCGATACTACAACGACAAAATTAAGGCCATTAGCGGATACCTTTTGAATGTAATATTGATTTCCTGTGGGCCCTGCACGGAGCAGAGCGTTCGGGAAGTGTGGCGAACTGGCCGATTAATGTGACGTCACAAGTTCGTGGCAGGGCCCGTATATCTCGTTGGCCCCGCTCTGCACTCTCAACGCTCGACTTTGAAATGCACGGTCCGTGTACCGAGGCTTAAGGTCTGGCATACACGCGAATCTCTTTTGCTCTCAGGAATATGGTACTCTCAGATAGTACTCTCAGAATTGTTCACATCAAGGGTGAATTTTCGTTGATAGTTACTGCCTGATAGTTACTTGCGAGTACTTTCTGTAATTCTCTGAGTGTCCTGCAAGAGCAGATGTCGGTAAAGTTTAGATACAGCAGGATGAGAGAGTGAGAGTTGAAGAATCACTCTCCATGACATTTTGCTGTCATAGTTCTGTCCGTGAAGGAATAGACCGTGATGGAAGAGACGGGCTGCAGCTGCACCTTCAATACTTTTCGTGCAAAGAAAAAACGTGAACGACCGTGATCGCTTCGGATAAGAGGACTCATTAGGCGGCGGTATGATTTTCCAGCATGCAAGAATCTGATTGAAAACCTCTTGATGGAAAATCAGCAACTATAAAGAAATTTTGTGAGAATGACAGCGATGGAGATGAAAGAAATACGCTTTATAACTGGACCCAAAATTGCTACTCTTGATACTATTATGCGTAAATCTGTTTCTGTTGAAGACTGTAAGATGGCAAGAACTATGCCCCTTACATGAAGTCATTAAAGATCACCGAACTCATGTTGAGTGAACAGTAGGGCTGAACAAAAATGACTGACAAGGCACAATGCATCTTGAAGAGGGTATAGTATGGATGTATTGGAATAATTAATGTTGGTTGATGGTTTTAAAGTAATTCACACGACATGAAAACTTTGTGGAAATGCGTCGATTTACTGGAGACTAGTTTATCCCAAGGAAGTATTCAGAGTTGACTGCGGCCGGGCTGGGGAGCGGCGAAGGGAAGCAGCAATAGGCAGCTTAGGACGGCTCAAACTCTGAGAAAGCGGTAATGGGGCACGGCCTTCAGCTGCCTTAAGATGAGTGACAGCGAGGGGGGTGGTTGACCTCATGCTAGTGTTCCGGGAAGCAGACGGAGAACTTGTACACCTGTTGATAAATGTCTGTTGTCCCGTTTTCAGTGAAACATGTGAGAAAGCCGCGCAAAGCTACGGTGGAGCCGTCAAGAGAGGCCTAAATATGCATGTTCGTGATTCGTGACTATAGCAACTTCACGCTGAATTCACGGTCCGCAGACTCATTTTCTTAATTAATTTTATGTTCAACATTTGCATCTGATGTTCAATAGCTGAATATAACATAAATGTGCACCCCTTTTTAATTAAAAGTGATCAATTCTGAATCAATTAATGTCAACACTGCCACCGCAGTTCAATCAGGAGTCACAGGGCCTTATTACTTTTTTGCATTATCCGATATTGCGGCAGTTTTGCACTCTCTGTTGATCTGTTAGTCAATTAGCTGGGGTGAACACACGCCAAAACCAGATACGTGACGGCTGGGGTGTTACATCATAAGGAATCCAAAGATATTGGAGCATCGTTCATCCTATGAACTCGAAATGGCTCCAATGACAGTGTGGAATGTCCTGCGACAGAAGCTGTCTATCAAACCAATCAAATTGGAGCCAGTGCAGAAGCTCAACGACGACGGCAAAGACAAGCGTTTTGAGTTTTGTTTGCAGTTATAACAATTGAATGAGGATGGGGATGGCATGGTTGATTGCTTAATTTGTAGCGAGGAAGCGACTTTTCACATTAATGGGAAACTGAACAGGCATAATGATGGAACTGTACGGGCCATTCTTCTTCGCCGAGTCCACTGTCAGTGGATTTTCCTTCTTGGACACGTTCAGCAGTGGCTGATGCCTCAAATGCAATCGGATTCTCCGTTCACTTTTCGGCAGGATGGGGCTCCACCCCATTTTCATTGTGAAGTTCGTGGGTTCCTGAACACGGAGCTGCTGCATCGATAGAGTGGCCGTGCTACAGAAGGGGACAACTGTTTCATGAAATGGCCTCCCTGATCACCAGATCTCACTCCGTGTGACTTTTTCTGTGGGGACTCATTAAAGATCTGGTGTATGTACCGCCTCTACCACGTGATGTAGCAGAGCTCCGGGAGAGAACACGGGAAGCGACTGCCACAGTCGACGATGCCATGCTGGGACGGCTATGGCAAGAATTCGATTACCGTATTGACGTCTTCCGCCTCACTCATTGTTCGCATGTCGAATGTTTGTAAAAAAACTTTCAGAGTTTCTCTTCAAAATGCAGTATGTATGACATCTGTAAAATGTTTAGTTCTTGTGCAACAAATAATTGAAAGTGTTCCCTGACTTTATGTACATCCTCTATTGTCCATCGCCGGCCTGCGTCCATGGTGCGGTGCATGGTTCGAGCAACCGTTCGCCTGGATAACAGCGTATCCGGACACGTTCATCGACCTGATGTAACAAGAAACGTGACTCATCCCACCAAGCGACGTTTCCAATGACCTACGCTCCTGTCTCTATGAGCCTTTTCCCACTGCAGTAATAACTGACGATGTCTTTGGTTGTTGTCTGCTATGGAACCGCCTTAACAACAATGTGCACTAACAATGTGCCCCGAAACACTTGCGACTTCGCCAGCATTGTACGAACCCTCCAGATCTGCTACATATCGCCACCTAGCCTGCTTTACAGAGTGGGTAAGTCTCCGACCACTTTCCATGATGCGTGAATGTTCAGCACCTTGTCGCCCAGCCGTGGTTTTCTCAGTCCTTGAACCATTTTTAATAGATGCTGACGACAGTGGCACGTGAACAGCCTTCGTCATTTTAGAGATCTCTGTTCCCAGGTTACGGGTCATATTAATCTACCCTGTATAGTCTTGCTTATATCTGTGTATTTCCTATTTTGCGTTCCATAACGTTGCTAGAATGATTCCCCATTGTCCCCGCTCCGAAAATGCACTTACTGTGTCATGTGACCACAACGCCACCAGATGGAAACTCAATCTCGCGGTGTGCAGTGATCATAATTTTAGCCTCATCAGTATATGTCGGAATGACACAGAAACAAGAGGATTAAGTCTAGAGCACTGGAAGTAACAGGAAAGGCATTTTTGGTTTGCAATTTCAGTTACAGGTTTCGGGCGACAGCAGTCGCCTTTAGATAGTAAGGTAGATGTCGTGGTTCATTCCAGCTACTAAGGAAATCATAATGTCATTCACTGAAAGTTCCATGTCATTCAGTGACATTCAGTTGAATGACGCTGTGGTTTCTTCAGTAGTTGGATGAACTGCGGAACCTTTATTATGATCGGAAGACGGTCGATGACGACCGAAACGACAATTTCTTATTGAAACTGGTTGTGTTTGTGCCGGAAAATAAATTATTTCCAAAAAGAAGCATTTCAACAATCCAAGGCGCCTCCAGTACGACTGAAGTGTATTTATTTCCAGTATACTGCTGTCCCTGTAATGGAGTCCAGTAAAATTTTTGGTACTGATTTGTCTAACCGACAGAATAGAGTGAAGTACACGAGAGTCAGAAAAAGTTGGGTGTACATAATTATATTGCGCCTCTCTTCTATAGAACGAGTATGACACTCTGGCGAAGCATATCGCTGTAACGTTGCCAGCCATACTGTACATCTTTGGTCCTTGAGCACCAGCCTGTTCAAAAAAGAATGGGCCATTGATGAAAGTGGCAGTGAAGCTACAACATATGGTGGCGTGTTAGCCATACACAGGAACTTCATGCTCAGTGACTGGAGGTGAAGATCCCCCCACTCGGCAGTTCTGTGTGTTTACCTCACTACTCCGTGGCGACAGCATATTCAGTACACACCAAACAGTAGTCCAATAATAACTGTAGAGTAAGCTTCCACTGCTGATTGTGTTCGCAATACTAAGTTGAACATAAGAAGGCAAAACATACAATATCTGAAAAGAAAAGAAAGGGTTGAATCCTTAATCCATCCCATCCTATGTTATGCCAGTCCTGCCTGGATATCCGCCACCCTCCCCCCCTCCCAAATTCTATAAGCCCCCCAGATCCTAGAGTGCCATGCCCCTCCAACTCGCTTTCGCATACATCTCCTGTCCACCACACGGATCCTCTACGACCTGATTCCTTTCCCCCGTCTGCTCCTATTCCTTGAACATATCCATATAATCTACACCTCCCGCCGCCTTGATTCCCCTCATCCTCTGGTTGTTCCTCTCCTCTCCAACCCCGCCCTTTGCCGCACCCTCACCATTGTGTCCCCCCTACCCTCCACCTCTACACCCTTCATCTCCTTTCCCAACGTGGCTTCCATCGACTCCCTCTCCCGGATGATGCCCTCTCTCCTTCCACTTATCCCTCCTATCAATTTTGATCCTCACCTCCCCGTCCCTTCCTCTGTCCTTTTCCCAGGATCCCTCTCCCCCCTTCCATCCTGTTTTTTCCCCGCATACACTCTCTTTGCCTCCCTTCTCTTCACTGACTCCTTTTACATTCTCCTCCTCTGACTTTCCCCATTCCTTCTCGCGTCTGCCCTGCTCCCCCTTATGAGTCTTCTCCCTCCATCTCTCCCTCCACCAGTTCTCCCCCCCCCCCCCACATTTCGTTTTTGCTCTCCTCCCCCTCTTTTCCCTTCATTTGACCAGGTCCCCCCCCCCCCCCCATCAGCCCTTGGTTGTGGTGTGTGTCATTTTCGTGCCGACTTTTTAGTGCAGTGTTTCCAGTGAGTGTTAAGTGTTGTGCGTCTTTTCTGAAATGTTGCGAACGGAAATCATACTGTTGCTGGGTGTGATTTTTACATCTCTTGCGAACAGAAACCAGACTGTCGCCGTGTTTTTTAGTTGTCTGTCTACTATTTTACCTGTCTGTTCCCTGTGTATTTTATTAGCGTCGCCAAAACTTTGTTTCTATGTTTGAACTTTCTACGATTTTCCGCCGTTTTACAATCGCTGTTTTATCGCCTGCTTTTATTGTTTATTATCTTCTTCTTATGTTTTTAAAAATTCTGTAGGCTGAAGAGCGGCGTACTAAGCTGCTGCAAGCCCACCCCCTTCGGGGGGGAATCGAAAATCAATAAAGGAAAAAAAAAATGAAATGGCTGTAGACGAATCTGTCAATTTGAAAAAAAAAAAAAGAAAAAGAAGACAGAATAGAAGCAAACACGTAACTCCCCTCACCACTCGCTGGGTTTAAACGAGATCGTCTAATTGGGTTACAAGGGGCTGGAGTTTCCTTCTGTGATACTGCAGAAAGACTTGGCACGAATGTAGCCACTGTACATGATTGAATGGCAGTGGTGGTCACGCATGAAGACTGGGCTCCGGACGGCCACATGGCACTACCGAGAGGGAAGACAATCGTGTTCGGTGTATGGCTCTTGTGCATCAGCAATGCACATTTGCATGCTCGCATTCAACATTCTGGCGGTGACACCGGTTATTAATGTACCAGCATTTCACATTTGCAATGGATTATCTCGCGCTTACATTAACCTGTCATCTTGCAATGTTAATCACTTAAATATATTACCTAGACAAACTTATTCCCGAAAGTACATTACTCTACATAATTAATTATGTAGTGTTGCGATTTTTTTCTGTCAGTGTATGTGATCTGCGTCAACACGATACAATAACGAGTATTTCAGCAATGCGGCCTGGCCGTTGCGGCTCAAGGCCACAGACCGCAGTGTCAGCCCTGTTTTTGTCTGGCCACAAGCATTGCCATAGGTGAAATAAGTGATAAGTGACCGGGGATCGAAGCCGGGAGTTTTGGGTTTCAAATCTGGCATTTTTCCACTGAGCCACCGAGTCACAGAACAGCTGTTTAGCCTTGTTTTACGGTGGCTGTTCAATAAAGAATGATCATAATTTTTTATGGTCATAGTTTCTGGCTCTAAAATGTAATCTTATGAAATTCTGTTAGATTAATGTGCAATAAACACGCCGTAGTAGTTTCATTGTTGGGACTCCTGGTTCCCGCCTATGAGAGGCAGGCAAGGTCAGGTATTTTCAGTATCGCCTACCGCTGCAGTGGAGGAACACGCGAGCAACAATATGTGGCTTTGAAATTCTGCTTTCGTCTCAACATATCTTTAGCTGAGGCCTATACAATGTTACAGGAGGCGAATGGAGAGTCTGTTCTTTCCTACAGCACAATCTGAAGGTAATTTAAAATGTTTAAAGAGGGGAGACAATCACTTTCAAAGGAAGGTGGACCCGGAGCTCCAGTTACTACTCTTACGGAAGAAGACATCGACACTGCTGCTGTCATTTTGAGAGAGGATCGACGAATTACCTTAAGATCACTTTCTGAAATACTGAACATTTCATTAGATGCCACCCACACGTTGGTGACAGAAAAATTACACATAAGAGGTGTTTGTGTGCAATGGGTTCCTAGACTGTTGATTCCCGAACATAAGAACATACGCGTGCAGGTCTGCATGCAGTTAAAGTTGATGTTAGAGGAAGATCCGGAGTTTCTCTCAAGTGTAATCACTGATGATGAAACTTGACTGCAACATTTTCATCCTGAGAGCAAACAGCAAAGCTCAGTGTGGAAATCTCCTTCATCACCAACCCCCAGAAAAGCAAAAGTGGTTGCTTCCGCTGGGAATGTTATGGTCATCTCATCCTTTGATATTCACGGAATGGTTTATCAGCATGTTGTACCTGCACACACATCAGTAACTGAACAATACTCCAGGGATGTCCTGTAAACATTGCAAGTCCATATCAGGCGCAAAAGACCACATTTCCTGGATGCTGCACCACGATAATGCGCGGCCGCATATTACCAATGTCGCAGCAGAAAATCTTGCAAAAAATGAACGTGAAGTGCGTCCCTCATTCTCCATATAGTCCAGATTTAGCCCCATGTGACTTTTTTCTATTACCTAACATGAAGAAACGCCTAGTGGGAGGCATTACGAATCATCAGAAGCAGTGGTGAAGCCTGCGGTGGCGATTTTGAAGGACATCCCAAAAATGGTTTCCAGCATGTATTTGAAGACCGGCAGAAACACTGGGAAAAGTGCATCGCATTGATGGGAGACTACTTTGAGAAGGACCATCAAAATTATGACAATTAATAACGGTATGTTGTCAAAAAAAATTACACTACCGGCCATTAAAATTGCTACACCACGAAGATGACGTGCTACAGAAGCGAAATTTAACCCACAGGAAGAAGATGCTGTGACATGCAGGTGATTAGCTCTTCAGAGCATTCACATAAGGTTGGCGCCGGTGGCGACACCTACAACGTGCTAACATGAGGAAAGTTTCCAACCGATTTCTCATACACAAACAGCAGTTGACCGGCGTTGCCTGGTGAAACGTTGTTGTGATCCCTCGTGTAAGGAGGAGAAATGCGTACCATCACGTTTCCGACTTTGATAGGTCGGATTCTAGCCTATCGCGATTTCGGTTTATCGTATCGCGACATTGCTGCTCGCGTTGGTCGAGATCCAATGACTGTTAGCAGAATATGGAATCAGTGGGTTCAGTAGGGTAATACGGAACGCCGTGCTGGATCCCAGCGGCCTGGTATCACTAGTAGCCGAGATGACAGGCATCTTATCTGCATAGCTGTAACGGGTCGTGCAGCCACGTCTCGATCCCTGAATCAACAGATTGGGACGTTTGCAAAACAACAACCATCTGCACGAACAGTTCGACGACGTTTGCAGCAGCATGGACTATCAGCTCGGAGACCATGGCTGCGGTTGCCCTTGACGGTGCATCACAGGCAGGAGCGCCTGCGATGGTGTACTCAACGACGAACCTGGGTGTACGAATGGCAAAACGTCATATTTTCGGATGAATCCAGGTTCTGTTTACAGCATCATCATGGTCGCATCCGTGTTTGGTGACATCGCGGTGAACGCACATTGGAAGCGTGTATTTGTCATCGCCATGCTGGCGTATCACCCGGCGTGGTGGTATGGGGTGGCACTGGTTACACGTCTCGGTCACCTCTTGTTTGCATTGGCGGCAGTTTGAACAGTGGACATTACATTTCAGATGTGTTACGACCCTTCATTTGATCCCTGTGAAACCCTGCATTTCAGCAGGATAATACACGAGTGCATGTTGCAGGCCCGTACAGGTACGGGTCTTTCTGGATACAGAAAATGTTCGACTGCTGCCCTGGCCAGCACATTCTCCAGATCTCTCACTAACTGAAAACGTCTGGTCAATGGTGGCCGAGCAACTGGCTCGTCACAATACGCCAGTCACTACTCTTGATGAACTGTGGTATCGTGTTGAAGCTGCATGGGCAACTGTACCTGTACACGCCATCCAAGCTCTGTTTGACTAAATCCCCAGGCCGTTATTACGGCGAGAGGTGGTTGTTCTGGGTACTGATTTCTTAGGATCTATGCACCCAAACTGCGTAAAAATGTAATCACATGTCAGTTCTAGTATAATATATTTGTCCGGTGAATACCCATTTATCATCTGCATTTCTCCTTGGTTTAGCAATTTTAATGGCTAGTAGTGTATGAGCATTCTTTATTGAACAGCCTTCGTATGTAGAGTTCGTTTCCGGCTGCGAGTAGAGAATCGTATGTAGTATTCTTCCAACGACTCATTCTGCGCGCAGCTTTTGAACACTGCGTATGAGAGGGATGCAGTGGTCTTGGCTGGCGGAGGCAGCTTCCCCAGCCTGCAGTAGGCTGCCCAGCGGCCGGCCAGTCAAGGCCTTCCACTTTAAGGGTCCCTTCCTCTCCCCCCCCCCCCCCCCCCCCCACCTCCGGCTGGGTCGGCTGGGAGCCCAAGGTCGCTGGCCGTCTAACGGACGTTGTCACCACTGCCCTGCCATGACCCGTAGCAGTATGGGCCAAACTGTTACTTTTCTCTAACACTAATTTCTTTTAATGTTACTTTACGCTAAGCGGTGCTTTTAGTTCTTATTTGTTACAATTTTAAATCACGGTTTGCGTGTTAACAACATATATCCCCCCACCAACGTTAAAACGTTGTTGCTGTTATTAAGCAGTGTAGCTGTAAAGCCAAGCACAAATTGAGAGTATGCTGATGCAATAGCTCCGTACCTACAATCGTATACAACAGTTCGCTCGACGAAAGATTCGTACACAAAAAGACTGTATAGTTGCACAGGTAGTAGGAGTAACCCACTAAATTACAGGCCCATATCATTAACGTCGATATGCAGCAGGATTTTGAAACATATATTGTGTTTGAACATTATAAATTACCTCGAAGTAAACGACCTACTGACACACAGTGAACATGCATTTAGAAAAGATCGTTCTTGTGAAACAGAACTAACTCTTTACTTGCACTATGTGTTAAGTCTATTGGCTAGGGATTTCAGAGTGACTCCGAAGTGAAATTACGTGCTTATGGAGTTATGTGACTCGATTCGTCATTTCCCATCAGGGAGGTCACAGTTCGTAATAACTGTCGGAAAGTTATCGAGTAAAACAGAAGTGATTTATGTCGTTCCCCAGGGTAGTGTTCTAGACCCTTTGCTGTGCCTTATCTATATAAACGATTTGGGAGACAATCTGAGCAGCCATCTTAGGTTGTTTGTAGATGACACTGTCGTTTATCTACTAATAAAGTCATCAGAAGATCACAACAAATTGCAAACGATTTAGAAATGATATCTGTATGGTGCGAAAATTGGGCAGTTGACCTTAAATAACGAAAAGTATGAGGTCATCCACATGGGTGATAAAAGGAATCCGTTAAACTTCGATTACACGATAAATCAGTCGAATGTAAAGGCCGTATATTCAACTGGATACCTAGGAATTACAATTACGAACAACTTAAATTGGAAGTTACACATAGAGCATGTTCTGGGGAAGGCTAACCGGACTGTGTTTTATAGGCAGGACAGGTAGAGAATGTGACATCTACTAAGGAGACGGCCTCTTTTAGAATACTGCTGTGCGGAGCGGGATCCTTACCAGATAGGATTGATGGAGTACTTCGAAAAAGTTCAGAGAAGGGTAACACATCTTGTATTATCGCGAAATAGGGGAGAGAGTGCCACTGAAATGATACAAGATTTGGGATTGCACATCATTAAAACAAAGTTGCGGAATAATCTTCTCACGAAATTCCAATCACCAACTTTCTCTTCCGAATGCGAATTTATTTTATTGATGCCGACTTGCATAGGGAGAAACGATCACGTTGATAAGGCAAATCAGAGCTAGTACAGAAAGATATAGATGTTCGTTCTTTCCGCGCGCTGTACGAGATTGGAATAATACAGAATTGTGAATGAGGTTGGATGAACCCTCTGCCAGGCATTTAAATGCCATTTGCAGAGTATCGATGTAGATGTAGATGTAGATGTAGATGTAGATGTAGATGTAGCAGTGGTTAGGCTCGTGACTGGAAGTTAGAGACAAACATTGCTCTCTATCTGAGGTCGCTATCGTACGCCTGTTCGATGGCGCCTCTCTTGGAAATAGCATATTCGATTACTAATGGCGAAAGCATATTCAGTACACACTAAACACTAGCCCAATAATAATTGTAAAGTAAGCTTCCACTACCGATTGTGTTCTCAATACTATAAGGATTTGTTTATTCACTAGTACCACATCAACTAAGTTGAACATAAGAAGGCAAAACATACAACATTTGGGAAAAAAAAGAAATGTTTGTAGACGAAGCTGGTAATTTGAAAACAAAAAGACAGAATAGAAACAATCACGTAACTCCCCTCGTAGTAGAACGTCCAGTTGGAGTTTTCTGGGCGGGGACCGAGCATAGTCCCGATGCTATCTTGATGCACGGCGTCGAAATTGTCGAAATAACCGCCAGAGTGCACCGCAGCCGTGCGTCTGTTTAAAGCCTCTTCTGCGGATAGAAGCGCACGTAGTACAGCAACTACTCGAGACCCTCGAGAAAGACCGGCCGTGGCGCCTATGTCACAGAACGTCACACTGCAGGTCTTACGCTAGGCGCAAATTCAGACGCGTAGAGAGATTGTGGCAGAGCGCAGGACAACGCACATTTTTGTAATTTTACAGGTTCAACTCGGACTGCGTAAATTGTGACTCGACGCTATGGGGATGCGACACACGCCTGCGTTAAAAAGTCAGCATAAAATATTCGTTGATTAGGACGAAGATATGTAAAATAAACGGAATAAATTCAAAGGCATCGTTCAATATGCCCTAGACAAGTATGTTCCGAGTAAGGTTTTAAGGGATGGGGAGATCCACCATGGTTTAGTAACCGTGTTAGAAAAGCGCTTCGCAAACAAAGAGCACTTCATCTCAGATTCAAGAGAAGTAAAACCCTAGCTGACAAACAAAAGCTGAACGAAAAATAAGCGTAAGGAGAACAATGAGAGAAGCGTTCAATTATTTCGAAAGTAAGATGTTGTCAACAGACCTGAGAAAAAACCCCAAGAGATATTCGTCGTATGTAAAATCAGTAAGTGTGTCAAAATCATCAATTCATTCTCTCAGCGACCACACCGGCACCGAAACGGAAGATAACAGAGAGAAGGCCGAAGTACTGAATTTGCTCTTCCGTAGTTGTTTCACCGCGGAAGATCGTAACACTGTCCCTCTTTTCAATCGTCGTGCGAACGTCGAAATGGCAGACATTGAGATAGCCGATCGCGGAATTGTAAAACAGCTACAATCGCTTAGTAGTGGAAAGGCTTCAGGACCAGATGAGATCCCTATAAGATTATATAAAGAGTATGCGAAAGAACTTGCTCCCCTTCTAGCAGTAATTTATCGTAGATCGCTTGAGCTACGAAAGGCACCTAACGACTGGGAAAAACGCACATCATTCCCGTTTTTAAGAAAGGCCGTAAGACAGATCCACACAATTATAGACCTATCGACGTCAATCTGTTGTACAATTATGGAACATGCTTTATGCTCAAGAATTATGATGTTTGTGGAAAATGAACAGCTTCTCTATAAAAATCAACATGGATTCCGCAAACAGAGATACTGGGAAACTCAGCTCGCTCTGTTCCTCCATGAGCTCCACAGCGCAGTGGACAACGGCGCTCAGGCTGATGCCGTGTTCCTTGATTTCAGTAAGGCATTTGACACCGTCCCGCATTGCCGTTTAATGAAAAAAATACGAGCAGACCTGCGATTGGATTCAAGACTTTCTTGCAGATAGAACTCAACACGTCGCTCTCAACAGAACTAAATCGAGAGACGTAAAGGTAACATCCGGAGTACCACAGGGAAGTGTGATAGGACCGTTGCTGTTCACAATGTATACAAATGATCTAGTAGAAAGCGTCGGACGCTCTTTAAGGCTGTTCGTAGCTGATGCACTTGTTTGTATCAAAGTAGCAACGCCAGT